>NC_134951.1:54598364-55256578 GCF_965638725.1 Aptenodytes patagonicus | reverse complement strand
TTATAACAGTGCATAGACCCTACCAGCCACCATTCACCTCCTCATTACCTGGATTATGGTTTCTTTTTATCAATTATGTTGAAACATCCATGACAACCAAATGGAAATACCTGTCAAGATGGACAGATTGAAATACAATCATGTGTTTTTAGGAAGAGTTGCTTTTCTGACATGGTCATTTATTTCCTTAAGCTAAATTAGTATTGGTAATTATCAACAGCCCTTGAATACGGAAATGCAATCAGGACAATTTGGTTGTGGGAGGTCAGAGGTGCCCTGTGCTGTCGTATCACCAGAAGATGTGATATGCCATCAGCCCTTGGATGATGGGACTTACTCTGTCGGGGCAAATCCTGGGCCGGCTTTGTGGGCATGAAAGCCCCATGGCTACATGCCCATCCCTGTGTCCCCAGGCCTGTATCTTAGCCCCTCTATGGCTAATAGAGCGGCCTGGAGAGATCCCTGGTGCCCATCACTTGCCACTGGAAAGCTCCTCTCCAAGCGCCATCCAGTTCTGCTTTCAGGGGAGATAAGGATGGGGTGGCTGTAGGTCTTCTGAGTGATCCAGGGAGAGGGGTAAAGATCCAGTTCTCTGGGAGCCCTCAGTGGTCTGTAGAGGGAGACCTCAGGGCCACCTCTCTGATCTCCCCAAGCCACCCTACCCCTCTGCACTGGCAGGTAACTAGCCTGTGTGAGAGGCCTCCCTTCAGGCAGCTACAGCAGGATAGGACAACCTCCTGCATCCTCACTGACTGGGAAGGTGGTGTCAAGAAGAAGCATCACACGATGAAACACACAATATTCCTACAGGAATACAAGTGGCGAAACGTTCTGTGTTGGCCTCCATCAAAGACAGAGCTCAGAGCTAGAGAAGGATTATTACTGTGTCTCCTAGTGATTCCCCTGGAATTTCTACAGCAGAAACAAATTAAACATAACTCATCTTACAAGTAATTAGCACGTTTCATTTCAAGAAATCCCAGCTGACTTTACCTACTAGGCACTAGATTAGTATGTCCTGCACTAAAATGCGCCTGAGATTTAGCTTTCTAACAAAGATTTACTCATGTGCAGGTAATCTACCTTGTCAAAATATAAAATAACAGTGCAGGCAGTGCTACAGGCTGCAAAATTTCTCCCTGAGCCACACCAAAATGAAAATGCTTTAGAGCACGAGGGCTGGGCAGCCACAGATCCAACACTCTGCTGTTGCTCTCCCATCAACTATCAAAGTCTCAAGGGAGCATTTTTTATTTTCTTTGAAAGGAATCCAAAATAAACCGAAAGGTCACTTTGTATGGCTACTTCCTTCCCATGAGATGGAAAATGGCCTTGCTCTGTAAGCTGGAAATGCCAGGCCTGGATACTGAGAGATGTACACTAGAGGTCACTGCTATAATAAAGGAAAGAGCTAGCTAGCAGGTAAGGCAGGGTTTGTTCTCCACTTTGTTATAAGGTGACTCATAATGAAAAGCAACAGCTAACTGAATTATACTGTACTTCAAATGTAAAGAATCACTGAACAAGGACTATTCAGCTATAGATGAAAATTGAGAGATCTTCAGATGTTTGGAGAAAGGGATAAAGACAAAGGTGTGGGACCCTTTATTTTGAAACACCAGTTCACTTTCATCAGTTTCAATTGGTTTAATTGGAATTGGAAAATTATGTCGGCCTGTGGGTTTTCTGTCACACTGGTCCTCTTGCCTACTTTTTTTTTCCTTTTTTTTCTCTGCAGGGGATACTACTGGGTTGGCTCATCTTGACCAAAAGCCTAATGCTGCCTTCAGCTCCCATATCCGAATTCTGCTAAAGAGCACTGGTAATAAATGGACACAGGGCACTTTAATACAAATCAGAGATGCAGACCAGTGGGTAATTAGTTGAGGATTACAGGTAGGATGCTGATGAAATATCTGCCTGTAGAGAGATTGTCACTGCTAACTGTGTGCCAGTCAACTTATCCCAAGGCTTCCTAAGTCTCCAAGCATGCCCACCTTTTTGTATCTGTTTCTGTATACTCTTAATTAGTGTCTGGGACTGTTTATTTAATGAGGCATCCCACACTCTGGCAGTGCTAACTTCTCTGTCTCGCATGTTGTTGCTAAGCAGACATGATCAGCCTGAATTTTCAGTCTGTCTTCTCTAAGCTTGTGTCATAATGTTATGACGCTATTTAAATATCTTCTTCCCAACTCCGGTAAATTATTAATTTCACTCAGGATCGAGCCATGTAACCTGTCTAGAGCCTGCTTGCTGATGATTCATGACATGTTTCCTGTTTTGTTTCCTTTATAGGAACCATGGTTCCTGATGATTTTGCACATCTTCATGTGGCACATCCTGTCCAGGGAATTTCTTATCACGGTGGTCAACAATATATTTTGTCAGCTGTTTCTCCTTATTCAGTCTTAGTTCACGTCCTTCTGGCATTATTTCATCCCATTCACTTCATTTTCACAATTTTGTTCTTTTCTTGTGTCAAATGGCACGTCAAGCAGGAACATGACACGGGAAGGTATTTTCATGGTGGGCAGCCATGATAACAGATCAGCTCATCTCACAGTCCTGGCCCATCTCCCTGCTAACTTCTTGTATGTTCTTTCATGTTTCACCTTGGTCAGATGTCACATGCCAAGAGATGAGCCCATCACCACTACAGAAACTATCTAAGGTCTAATCAGTTTCTGCACAGATCACCCCAACCCTGTACAGCTTTCTGCCATAACATTCTCCATGACACCCAGCTTCATATATTTCTTTTTTAGCTATCATCTTTCTTATCCCTAAGTAGTCTTCCTTTTTTGCCTCTTTTCCCCAGCTAGGGGTAGCCAAAGAATGTCTTTTCATCTCCAGTGACAACACTGTTCAAATATCTGCAAACTATTTTTTTCCTTCTGACATTTGACAAGCTTTTAGGCCTTTTAGGCTTTACATCTGCACCTGAAACTTACAGTCAGCTTTTTAAAGCTACTTCATATTACAGTTTCAGGTCTAGTTCATCCTTTGCCCCAGCCTGTTATTTCTCCTATGCCTTTTTCAGCATGATCATTTCCCAGGTTTCCTACCTCTACATGAGTATCCATTTCTAATCTGTATACCCCAGAAACTATAATGCCGGACTGTTTCCAACATTAATCTCATTGCTATGAGTCTCTCCCTGTCCAAGAAAAAATAATTCAAAAAAAATTATCACGTTTTATTTCGGTCTAGTAATTTTCATTTGAAGTAGCATTTTCTATATAAAACATACAGTGTGCTAGAGAAAATTTGGGGAAGAAGCAATCTGGAACTATGAGTAATGGGAGTGTTTTCTGTGTAGTGTAACACTGCTTTCTGCCAAAATGTCTCTGGTCATGTCCATTACCTCCCTGACAATTCTTTATAATTGAAAATAACCTTGCTGTGATACTGTTGAAATGCAGAGAGGCTAGAAAGAAAAGTAGAAGACCAATTTTTTTCCAAACCTTGCACAGAGTAAGCAGACTGTAATGTGTTGGTCATTTGGAGGAATTCCTGTCATAACATAGCTCCCCCAGTATTGCACAATAGTTGCAAAGATTTTCTAGCAAATACATAAATGCTTCCTGCCCTGCCTTATATCTTTTGTGGAAGGAAGTCCCCACAACAACCTCATCAGCAGCCCAGCCTTGCCGTCTCTGATGCACAGAAAGCTCACTACCCTGGCCTTCAGGAGAGCAGACTTTGGCCTCTTCAGGGATCTGCTTGGTAGAGTGCCATGGGCCAAAGCCCTGGAGGGAAGAGGGCCCCAAGAAAGCTGGGTAATATTCAAGGATCACCTCCTTCAAGCTCCGGAGCGATGCCTCCCAACAAAGAGGAAGTCAGGCAAAAACACCAGGAGGCCTGCATGGATGAACAAGGAGCTCCTGGACAAACTCAAACACAAAGAGGAAGCCTACAGAGGGTGGAAGCAAGGACAGGTAGCCTGGGAGGAATACAGAGAAATTGTCTGAGCAGCCAGGGATCAGGTTAGGAAAGCGAAAGCCCTGATAGAATTAAATCTGGCCAGGGACATCAAGGGCAACGAGAAAACCTTCTATAGGTACGTCGGGGATAAAAGGAAGATGAGGGACAATGTGGGCCCTCTCCACAACGAAACGAGAGACCTGGTTACCTGGGACACGGAGAAGGCGGAGGTACTCAGTGACTTTTTTGCCTCGGTCTTCACCGGCAAGTGCTCGAGCGTCACCGCCCAAGCCGCAGAAGGCAAAGGCGGGGACTGGGAGAATGAAGAGCCGCCCACTGTGGGAGAACATCAGGTGCGAGACCATCTAAGGCACCTAAAGGTGCACAAGTCCATGGGACCCAATGAGATCCATCCACAGGTCCTGAAGGAACTGGTGGATGAAGTTGCTAAGCCACTATCCGTCGTATTTGAGAAGTCGTGGCAGTCCAGTGAAGTTCCCACTGACTGGAAAAGGGGAAGCATAACCCCCATTTTTAAAAAGGGAAAAAAGGAAGACCCGGGGAACTACAGGCCAGTCAGTCTCCCCTCTGTGCCTGGGAAGATCATGGAACAGATCCTCCTGGAAGCTATGCTAAGGCACATGGAGGACAGGGAGGTGATTCGAGACAGCCAGCATGGCTTCACCGAGGGCAAGTCCTGCCTGACTGACCTAGTGGTCTTCTGTGATGGAGTGAGTACTGCAGTGGACATGGGAAGGGCTACAGATGTCATCTATCTGGACCTCTGTAAGGCCTTTGACACAGTCCCCCACAACATCCTTCTCTCTGAACTGGAAAGAGATGGATTTGATGGGTGGACTGTCCGGTGGGTGAGGAATTGGTTAGATGGTCGCATCCAGAGGGTAGTGGTCAACGGCTCAATGTCCACATGGAGATTGGTGATGAGTGGCATCCCGCAGGGGTCCATATTGGGACCGGTACTGTTTAATATCTTCCTCAATGACATAGACAGTGGGATCGAGTGCACCCTCAGCAAGTTTGCAGATGACACCAAGCTGAGTGGTGCGGTCAACACGCCAGAGGGACGGGATGCCATCCAGAGGGACCTGGACAAGCTGGAGAAGTGGGCCCGTGTGAACCTCATGAGGTTTAACAAGGCCAAGTGCAAGGTCCTGCACCTGGGTCGGGGCAACCCCCAGTATCAAGACAGGCTGGGGGATGAAGGGATTGAGAGCAGCCCTGCCGAGAAGGACTTGGGGGTACTGGTGGGTGAAAAGCTGGACATGAGCCGGCAATGTGCACTCGCAGCCCAGAAGGCCAATCAGACCCTGGGCTGCATCAAAAGAAGCATGGCCAGGTGATTCTGTCCCTCTGCTCTGCTCTGGTGAGACCCCACCTGGAGTACTGCGTCCAGCTCTGGAGCCCTCAGCATGAGAAAGACACGGACCTGTTGGAGCGGGTCCAGAGGAGGGTCACAAAAGTGATCAGGGGGATGGAACACCTCTCCTCTGAAGAAAGGCTGAGAGAGTTGGGGTTGTTCAGCCTAGAGAAGAGAAGGCTTTGGGGAGACCTCATTGCAGCCTATCAGGACTTCAAGGGGGCTTATAAAAAAGATGGCAGCAAACTTCTTAGCAGGGCCTGTTGTGACAGGACAAGGGGGAATGGCTTTAAACTAAAGGGGGGTAGGTTTAGACTAGATATAAGGAAGAAATTTTTTACGCTGAGGGTGGTGAAACACTGGCACAGGTTGCCCAGAGAGATGGTGGCTGCCCCATCCCTGGAAACATTCAAGGTCAGGTTGGATGGGGCTCTGAGCAGCCTGATGTAGTTGAAGATGTCCCTGCCCACGGCAGGGGGTTGGACTAGATGACCTTTAGAGGTCCCTTCCAACCCAAACCATTCTATGATTCTATGTTCCCTCAAACACCCCTCTGCCGCACTGCCTACCCCAAGCCTCACGATGGTGAGCCAGCTGGTCTGCTGGGGCCAGCATGCCACATCCTCCCCTCCTTGTCATCGACTGTCAAGTACCCTGCTGGGACCTAATCCTGCAGCATCTCTCTAGGCCTCCCTGCAATACAAATAAATAATAAGCAAGGAGGCCGCCTCAGAGCTGCTGGCCAGACGGTGTTTCTAGAAGGTCAACGGTTCCCTCTCTTGGAGCCATGAGCTTGGAAGCACTCATGTCAGTGACACTGCCACTTGAAGCCATGGAAGAACAAGGTCATGAGGAGAAAAGTTCGAAAATCAGTGCTTCAGACTGTAAATTTTTCTCAAAAGATACTTTCTTTCAAATGCTTTTATAAATTATTGCTCACACTGACCTTTCCAATGTGTCATAAGAAATAGTGGAGACAGAATTAAGGTTGGGTGTATTTTGATGCTGTTACATGCAATAAATCCAGAAGCTGACTCCATTTCTAAGCTGGGCTGCTGTACGTGCTCCGAATCTACAAACACTCTTCATTCTTCCTCCTGGGGTCTAAACTTGTGTGCACACACGTTTTGTTCAGCTTATGTCCCTACTCCTGTTCTTTATTTGAAGGTACTTGGGACCCTGAGATCTGAAGCAGATTTTGCACACGAGCGTCACCATACTGTTCTCTGGAAAGCTTTTTGGCAATGTGCACGTGACACCTGGGGAGGGCAGAGCATTTGTCAGAAGACCACAATAGGAATGTTTCTCAAGTTTAATCATAAAACAAAAGCAGGCTAAGTAGTGTGGTACCTTCATTCATTTTTCTAATTTGTACAAATTCATCCTGCAAAGGAATGGTTTGGAAGACTCTGGTAAGCCTAGAAGCCAGATACATTATATTTCAACTCTACATTTCATATAACACTTTTGTTGGGCACCTATCTCCCATTTGCATTTACAGAAATTTTAAGCTTGTGTATAAAGAGAATAATGAATGAGTCATAATGTGTTGCTTCATCACAAATTTACCCAGATTGCATGAAGATACATGGGTGCAAATATAAGCAATAATTTTAATGTCAGATTAAAAAGTTTCTGAAATAGGAGTGGAGGAAAGACAAACCCCCCAGTTAGCTCTAAGATGGAGCTGCGATGAGATTCGTGGCACGGCTTCCTGCAAGCACAGGGGCCTGACCTTAGCGACCCCCGAGGTCCTTTCCGGGCCGGGATTTCCACATCTGCTTTATCCAAGTTCCCCAGCGGATAAGTCTGATCGTACTGCACTTCTCCCTGAGCGAGGTCATGCTCTCACATGGTATTTGTATGGATGAAGGTTTTCATTGTTTTCAAGTGATGTCAAGGAGTAGGATCGCAACTGTACACACGAAGTTTCATCATGTCACTTGGCTGAACGCTGCCTGGGGCTGGGATGGAGGCGTATGATGAATTTTTGGATGCTAAACAAATCACTATTAACATTTAGCATGATGTACTGCTGAGTTGTGGAGATTTCTGTGCAGGACTGCATTGTTTGAATGGTTTGGGCTTTATTTTTTTCCTGGGTAGACTTCTGAGAATGTTAAAGGCCTGGCACTAGCCTCCTTATAACACTCTCCTTGTTGTTTTCCAAGGATGATTCTGGAAAGTTCTTGCAGACTAATACCAGACTGCACAGACAGACCCCAAAACCACAGAACTAATTCTCAGTCATTTAGGACATTCTCAGGCTTTTGGGACAGGAAGCTCTAAACCACTTTTGCATCCCTCATAATCTAGGGCTGTTTAGGGGACTGATCTGTCAGCATGGCATAAAAATAGCCAAGAGGTTCACGTGGCCCTGGAGTGCTGCACCTTTGAGCAGTACGTGCTGGCCACCATCCTAACAAGACACCTTCACTGGAAACAGCAAGCATGGCTAGCGTGGAGCCCTTGGAAAGATCTGAGATGACTAGAGAGGTCCTTTGAGCAGTAAGTTTTCTCAGGGGTACTTTTACAAACCATTTTCAAATCTCTTTATGTTCACTGACTGGTAGTTAGCATAGGCTTAGGCTGTGGAGGCTCCCGAGTCTCTGAGACTGCAAAGGGAAGGTTCCCCCACCATTTGCGAAGGATCGGAAGTATGCAGGCTGCCATTCAGCCAAGTCATGCAGATGCCCCACGTTACAAAGGAAACAGCATGCATCCTCATAAAGACTTTAGTTTGGCTCCCACCTGCTATTCCTCCTTTCCCATCCCATTTTTCCCTGACTAAAATAAAAGTGTATTGATTGTAAGCATATTGCTGTCCTTCGCGTGTGGAAAAACATGTCAAAAAAATAGCAAGCTATCTGCGACGGGTAATATTAACAAAGCCTCTCTGCCTCAGATCGTGGAGAAGTTCGTTAATTTATTTGCAAGATGTTCTGACTGGAGTCAGGATCCTGTAATTAGCTTCTACTGCCACATTGCCAATGCCTTTATGTGCTCTCAGTAGAAAACAAAGGAAAGTATAAATACGCAAAGCTACTCAATTTAAAGTAAGACATGTGAGGGACTCCTCTGCTCACAGGTGATGTGATGCAAAAAGAGATGATTTTTTTTTCTAAGGCTTTTGGTGCCAAGATCACTTTCCACAGACATGGGGCGTTTCATAAACTGCAACTGCATGGCCACAGGGATGCAGGATTTATGGAGACAGCACAACACGACCCGTGCCATCTTATCCCCCGTGCCCGTGTAACACAGCATGTGTGAAACAGAACCATCAGCTCCTTCTCAATGGATGACTACTCTTGACCTACCACCATGCCACACTGGCAGGACGTTGCCTCACCCCCCCACTGTGGCCAGACACCCATGCTGCAGAGGAGCTCCACCATGCCCCGTCTCGCTCTGGCAGACCCTTAGCCCCGTGTCACACACGTGCCTCCCCAACTCCTATGCTGCCTGCTTTCGTGGGCTCTGTCACGGCACTGCGACACCACTGGCACCAATAATTGGAATTAATCTTTAAAAAGGTGGGGAGGGGAAGACTTGGTAAACAAATCTTTATTCTAGTAAAGAGTGCTTAAGATTGTAAATGCATTTCGAAGAAGTCCAGCTGGCACTAAAGCCTGGTGTCACACATCAGATATAAAAAGTCACCTCTTGTAAGAAAAGAAGGGCTCTGAAAATTAATTATTAGAGTATGACCAAGAATTTTGCAGCAGCAAGGACAGGGTGAGCACACCCCCATCTCAAGGTTGGGAATAAGCATGACATGAGCAAGGGAAATGACATAACATGGCCGCAGTGAGCCCTCTGCCCTGCCAGGTGGTATGGACAGGGAAGGAGAGCCTGATGGTATGGTCCCGAGACTCCCTGCCCACAAGTATATATTACAAGTATTAGAGGCAACAAGGGGGTACCAAGTGCCCTAATAAGTGCAGAGGAAAAAGAAAAGCAAAATTTAATGGGTCACCCAAGTTTCCCAATAGGATGGTAGCAGCAAACCCAATATGTCCAAAGCCTGTGCCTAATCTAACAATATCAACATTTTCTCTGTATGTGATTTATGTGCAACTGAATAACTGGTTAATCAAGTTGTTTAAGAGATGTGCAGGGCAGAAGGTACGACATCTTGGTCACTAATCTGAAGTACTTCTATTTTAGCTGAGCTGTTGAGGGCAAAGTCTTGAGAAGCTTGTTAATGAAAACCATTACCCATCACCATTGACCCCTGTGTGAATCTGCATTTCTGTGAAGTCTGAATCATGACAATTTTTCATATCAGAAGAAAGACATTTATTTACTACAGCTTTCATGCAGAACAGTGCAAGAAATGTTACCTACAAACTTTAAATTGGAAGAACTGTAGAGAAATGAGCTCAATGGAAGGAGCTAATGGGGCTGATCTTTACAGCGTCTGAAGGAGATAAACAGTCTGCAATCTAAGACCAAACTCATTTTCTAAAACATTTTGGGTAAAAAGGCAAAGAAATACACCACGAAGCACAGGTCTCTCATGACAAGCACAGAGAAGCACAGAGCTTGAGCTACTTTATTCAATTGTTTGTACGAAAAACACCTCTGCACAAAAACTTTTCCTCAGCAGCTGCAGACTGAGTATTACTGTACCCACTGCTGCTATTCAAACTGGACAAGGAGTTGCCAGACGACCATTTTCCAGTTCAGTTTGAAAGACGTCATCTCAAAAGAATATTCTTTGTCCTAACAGCTGTGGAAGAAAAACTCCAGAAAAATGTATATGCCAAAATAGAGGAACAGAGGGGACTCAGATCATCAGCCCTGGTAAAATTAGAAAGAAGCACAAGGAAAACTATTAATACTACTCACAAGCAATAGGGAGCGTAACATAAAACTGGGGCACAGCAAACGGCACAAGTACAGATACAGCATAGGGACATATATGGGAGAAGGAGGCATCAGACACAATCCAGATAAAACAAAGTACTTAAAAACATCATTTCCCTCTCCACAAAGTATTGGAAAAACATAATAAGGTTGGTCATCTATAAAGATTATAACAAGCTAATCAGAAATAACAGTGGCTTAGCAGAGAAGAGAAGGGAATGAGGACTGGCTCTAGGGTGGACACCGGGGCAAGAGCTTGCAATACATAAAGGACACCATCACTTTGAAAGAAAAACTGAAATATTGCCATGCAACCATATTCCCAGAAGAGGCTGCTCAAGTGGCAATTGGAGCACCAATATTATTAGAGAGCACTTGAGTTGGTCAAGGATCAAAAGAGACAAAACCATGCTCAGACAGGGAAAAAGAAAAAAAAAAAAGAAAGATTTGCCACTGCTGCAGGTTATCAATGTGTTTGGCTGAAGCACACTGCATGCCTAGCATGAATGTTGCATATGTTGGAGAACAAGTCTTATGAGGAGCGGCTGAGGGAACTGGGACTGTTCAGCCTGGAGAAAAGGAGGCTGAGGGGAGACCTCATCGCTCTCTACAACTCCCTGAAAGGAGGTTGTAGCGAGGTGGGTGTTGGTCTTTTCTCCAAAGTAACAAGTGATAGGACGAGAGGAAATGGCCTCAAGTTGCGGCAGGGGAGGTTTAGATTGGATGTAAGGAAAAATTTCTTTACTGAAAGAGTGGTTAAACATTGGAAGAGGCTGCCCAGGGAAGTGGTTGAGTCCCCATCCCTGGAGGTATTTAAAAGACGTGTAGATGAGGCGCTTAGGGACATGGTTTAGTGGGCATGGTGGTGTTGGGTTGACGGTTGGACTCGATGATCTTAGAGGTCTTTTCCAACCTCAATGATTCTATGATTCTATGATTCTATATCGCTAATCTGTGTGCAATCAAGACCAAAGTGAAGATTTTAAAGGTGCAAGTGCAGGATCTTAAAGATCAATTTGAAAATGAAGCATATGCCCAGACAAGAAATTTCTATAGCAAATGTTATTTTGAGGTGGACGAAGTGCAAAAGAGGAATATAACCTGAAGAACTTGATGCAGTTGACGTTAACATGTCCACCAGTGGCTACAGTATTTGCTCAGAAAACACTTGTATTTCTTTTGTCTTTCCCCATTGAGTTTTAGCCCACAAAAAGTAGCGCTTAGCTAACCAGGAGTATCTATTCTGAAACTACAAGTAGTGTGTCATTTACTACCAGTCAAGGAACATGGCCTTTAGGAAATCAAATAGATCAATAAGAGAAACAAATTAATCTTTTTAAAGATGCAGTAAAGTCAGGATACCCTGCTTTTGCTATCAGAATCTTTAAGTAAAAATAATTAGACTCCAAAGAGTAGCAATAATATTCTAGAAGAGAAATGAGAGCTCCGAAGAAAATGAGCCCAGAGATTTCCAGAAAAGACTCGTAAAACACAGACAAGTGTACTTCCACGCCAGAACTTCCCTGGTCTCAGGGTCATGCACAAACGGAGGAAATAGCCGTAATAGTTGTGCACGGACAGACCTGCTACGAATTGAAGATGATTCATGATGTCCCATGAAGGGCCTAACAGCAACAGGCATGGCATCTGCTTGAACTCAGCAAGAAGCACCTACCTTCTGACACAGAGTATCTACTAAGTCAATGCAAATGAGCAGCAGGGGACTTACCATCCCAAGACCATACTTTATTCTATTGAACATCATACTTATGATGAACTTCTTTTGGACAATAGACTGCAATGTGAGTCTGAGGAATTTTGAAGGTTAGAGACTTACATTTGAATTTTTGGTTTAGTTTTGGTTCAGAAGGAACGGTAACAAGAAGGCTCAAGGGATACCCCCAGAGCTGTGCCGGTTGGGTGCCCATGGAGAATACCCATCTACAAGCAAAACTGTAGGGCCTGAGGATTTCTCTTACTGGAGGAGGGTGACACTGGAGGCACTGCCTGAGATGCTGCCATTGAGGGAGGAGACCACTAAATGTTCTTCTAACAGGCCTCACATTCACGGAGAAAACCAGACACAGAGCTAGAGCCAAGAAGCACAGCCAGCAGGAGATACTACTTGCAAAGACGACAGCAGTACTTTGACCAAACACAAAAAAAGATTCAAGCTCAGAGGCTAAAAGGGTCATCTGATCTAATGCTCTTTCTTGACAAGAATGTCAGTGATGGCATTCCCAACCTTCTGCTATGTAAAGGAAGGAAGAAGTCACATGCTTTAAAAAAAAAGGATTTGTTTGTTTGTTCTCCTTTCAGAAGAACTGCACAAACTTACAACCTCATGGTTGCTCTGCACGTGTGTGTGCTGGGCTGTGGAGAGCAAAGGGAGTTAGGAAACCAGATTAATAAAATTTTATTTAATTTACCCTACCCAGTGTGGAAGAGGGAGCTAGCCAGTTCCTCACTGCTTATACAATCTTCCCCACTGAACACTACCTCACAGGTCATACACCTCCTTTCCAAACATAGTATTTCCTCATATTAAAACTTAGGAAAACATATTGAAAGGTCAAAATAACAGTAACAAGTTATAAAACTCTTATACTTATTCAAGGTCTCTATTTCTGATAATCTTTCTTTAATCTTCCACTTTCAATATTTGCATAAACTTTTGCAAACTTTATTAGGCTGGCATTTTGAGTTTGGGTGGACAGTGTTAACGTGTTATTCCTTGCATGCGTTTAAACACCCAAACCAGACTGCATAACTAAAATATTTTATGTCTCTAGGGCTCTCTCTCCACTTCCTTATGAGCAGCTTCCCTTAACCTAATCCTGAGTGCTCTAGCAGAAACTCACTTTATGGTTGAGCTGTTCCATCAGCATCAGTAGGTATTTAGCTTCAGCACAAGGAAGCTAAGCTGAGGGTTGGTCCAGATGATGGAGAGCTGAGTGGAGCAAGCTGTCTCTCCCTCCCAAGATGAAGGCTTCCTTCTGGTGGAAACCAGATCACGGAGAGCAAAAAGGGAATTACCAGTGTCCAGGCATTGTCCTGACTGGGTTGGGAAGCTCTCCCATGTCCCACCATCAAACACAATCCAAAATACCTTCTCACGGACCAGCTTCTAGCAGTTAATCCACAGATACTCATGGAAGCTGTATCAAAGGAAGTTTCCAATGCATTATTCTGAAAAATATGCCTTTAAGCAATTTACACAAAAGCATATGAGAGACTGAGGTAGATCTAGAAAGAGGAGTTCGGTCTTCTAAAGACAGGCATATAAGCCACCAGACTCCAGTTCTTTAGCATCACTCACTCACTTTTCTGGGATTCAGGGCATGGGCACATAGTTGAGTCTGAATCCAGAAGCAGTGGCTTTAGGAGTTGCTGCCCATCTGCTGGGATACTGCACTTGCTGCATGCAATATTCACAGAGCACATTCACTTCTCAGACTGTTTATCATCTGTTTCCGCACCATTTATCACCACCCCTCTGTCCTTGGCTACCACCTGCCGTTGCAATGCAAGTGGAGTGGGACATACACAGACACACGTCTTCCAGCACCTGGCCCCCTGGCTTAGCTCACACCATCCCCTGCAGCAGTTCAGGCTTCGTCACGGGACGTTGCATCCAGACAGATCAAGATTGCCCCAAAGGTCCCTGCCTTGACCCAGCTGTGGGGTTAATTGCTCCCAAGACAGGGGTGATAGCACACGGCTTGGGTGAGAATGTAGGAGGGAAATGGCAGTAAAATCTTATATTTCCGTACATTTTTGCTATGCAAATATTTGGGGTGAGGGGGCAGATTAAGCTGTCAGACTTGCCCGAAGGCAGACTAAACCTGCCTTAGGTTAATCCACCCTCACTGAAGCTTCTTACAGCAATGTTACCTTGTGCTGGGGAAGGCTACGAGTGGCACATCAACAGTTTGGCTGACAGGCAGGTATAAAATTAATTTGCCCTAACATGATTACGTGCTGTCTGTTCCTTCACGCTCGAACGAGTTACTTATTTCTTATGGTATCATGTGAAATGATAGTGTTTTAATTGAAACCTAAAAGCTCTGTGTCCTTGATGGATCCTGAGGCTTCTATGACAACAAAATCAGTTAATGAATCAGATGGGAATGAAAAATTTCAAATATTAAAGTTCTGCCACAATTTCTCAGCTCTTATCTGGCTCTCTTAGCTCAGTTAAAACTCTCTTTAACTCCTGCAAGGAATGCGAAGCCCTATAGCATTTTTCCTGCAGTTTCCAAGTTCACATGGCTACTGTAAATCAAAAGTGCTGGTGGATAAGAAGTAAGAACCGCTCATTTGCCCAGCACTAAACCAGCTGATGTATATGGTTATACCTGAGCTGCAAGTGGAGTTATACAGATGGTTTGGATGTGGCTTCTGCATCTTCAATAGAAAAATTAATACTTTCAATTATGAACATTCAGGAAGCAAACTAAGTAACTTCAGCATTCTCCTTTTGAATACAGGCTTAACCACAACGATGTTACTACAGGAAACCTTCACACCTTTGCAAATGGGACACTACTTTTATCTACACAAATAAAGCAAGTCATAGTTTCCCTTGCACA
Source organism: Aptenodytes patagonicus (assembly GCF_965638725.1). Classification (NCBI taxonomy): domain Eukaryota; kingdom Metazoa; phylum Chordata; class Aves; order Sphenisciformes; family Spheniscidae; genus Aptenodytes; species Aptenodytes patagonicus. The sequence continues at coordinate 55,241,809 of NC_134951.1, read as the reverse complement.
TCCACTACGCTTTATCTGCTCTCAATAGCACTTCGATACGCGAAACAAAATACCTTATTTTCGTCAAGGAGAAGCAGCAAGTCTGGGTATTATTGTAGGCGTTATTGTAGGCATTCACGTTGCACCACAGCGCTGGAAGAAAATGGCAGGCCGAGGCGAGAGGAGGGGGAAAATATTGCCGATTTCCTGGGGCACTGGGGAGGCCGGCAGGCACCAGGGGGAGCTCACACAGCACGACAGGCCGGCTCACCAACAGCAGGAGCACCCCCAGGTATCCCCGCAACTGCACAGCTCTTCTTAGAAACTTTCCCTCCCTGTCATATTAGCACGTAGAAGATCCTGTCATCCCTGTTTAGAAAGAAGGGAGGCAGGTCGGGGGGAGATGGAGCCTAACAGACAGCTCCCCAGGGACGCCGCAGGGTCTGCAGCCTTCGCTTCGCCTCAGCCGCTGCAGGAGCAGCACGGTTGCGGACGGCGAGCTGCACGTTTCAGGCTTGATGAATGGAGGAACCAGTGCTCTGGAGACTGGATGAATCATATGTTCCACGTTCAGCTGTAATCTGCGTAATTTCTTTATCACAGGCATAATGCATTAAAGCCCATGCTGCCGCGAGGTAGCACTACTCTGTGGGCTGCATTCTGGTTTTCCTCTGCCATCTGAAAACAGTGCCGGCCGGGCTGCCCCCTCCTTGTGCATCTCATGCAGTCCTCGGGGCACTCACGTCTTGGCAGCTGCCTTACTTCTTTCCCTTTGGTGCAGCAGGGCTCAGGGGTTCTGAGAGATGATAACTCCTGCTCAGTTGCTCACCCTTGTGCCCTGGAAACAGGGACCGGCCTGGAAAAGAGTGCAGGGAGCATTCAGAAAACGCTTCTCTCATCCGCAGCCCCGCAGCGTGTTTGACTCCTCCTCACCTTGCCTTTCCTTTGGGTGATTTTGGTTCCTCCTCCTGAACATTGCTCCAGAAGGAGAAGGACCATGCAGATGGAGAGCTGCGTTGTGCGACGTTCCTCACTCAGCTGCTCCTACCTGCTTTGGCTATGGAGGCAAGAAGTGGCTGTACATCTAAACTGAACATCAAGCTGCCGCTCCTGAGCATATTGCCAGAAAATGCTGGGTCTGGCTGTTAGCCTCACCAGGTCCAGAATAGCTGTGCTCTGTGTGTGCCCCAGATCCTCACCGCCCATGTGGATTTTCCTTTTTAATTCTGTCACAGCCCTCGCTTGCACTGCCCACCTTACAGCAAATATCTTAGTCATTTCCTTATCTACCAGACACAATGTCACACCAGTTGCTGTGCCTTTCCGTGTAACGGGGTCCTGTTTTCCACACTCTGGCTACACCTCCACCAGTAAACTAAGCGATGCTGTGTCATGGCTCCTCTCCTGGGGTTTTTCTGCACTGTCAAACTGTCAATGGGGTTAAGTAGCACGATTCAGACCTGCACCCTACAGCACTCTCCCAGACGGTGCCCAGGACCGGTCTAGGGTTAGCACTCGGCAGGGGCCATCCCTAACAGACAGAGTGGGTGCAGTTACCCTGATCTGGAGGGTGAAATGTGTAACTGTACATCACAGCCCATGCTGTGCCTCAGGGACAACAAACAGATCCTAGCCCTTTTTATGGATGGGGATAAGGACTAGAGAGCCAAACTTCTCCTTTCTATGTAGAGTTACCGCCTTCTGACCTTCACTGGATGTACATCTCAGGGTGGGCTTCACCTCACCAGCCTTCGGCTGTTTAAATCTAAACTGCAATCATTCATTAGTCTCCCTACTTAGTAAAGGGACAGAAACAGGAACCTCTAATGGGCAACCTAAAATAGATGGGGTGAGTCACCAACGGGAGACATCTGTTACTATCCACTAATTAAAGACGGAGCCAAGAGGACTAACTCAGACAACTATCTTCACCCAGCTAAACTTGGATGATGTGAATCTTGCTTTACGTGTTTTTGCCCCTAACTAGCTTACTGAGTCCTAGGACAAGGCAGTGCAATCTGTATGCTGTCAGTCAAACTAGTACACTACTGGTGCAAATGTACTAATGCAGAGTTTCCTATGCATTTTCTGAATGATTATTTGTGCAGAATTAACGTTCTGAACATTTGCTTTCCAGAGGGATATATGTCATGCCATACAATCTGCAACGTGCTGGATTCTGGATTCACATTATAAACGGATTTCAGATATATTTTTGACCAACACATTTGTTCCCCGAGTTATACCACAGGGCGGAAGGAGAATATACACTTCTGTCCAGTTCATCGGATCCCATAGCTCAAGCAGAAATGGATCAGTAGTAGTGACTCTATCCAGCACATATAAGAATAAGTTAGCAGCAACATCATTTTATACCCACTGATGGTGGCATTTGTGACAGCGTGGAATAAATGAGAAGTGGCTCTGTCTGAGTCCTGTTTGTTTCCACTGTTTGACGTCTTCCATTGCCGCAGCAGGGATAAGGAAGGTGGGTCGGAAGAATGCATATTTCCTTCTCCACAGGCCATAAAATATTGGTATGACAAGTCTCTTTGAAATAGCCAATAAAAACTCATTTTCCTCTTGCCTCCATGTGCTCATGAGTGTGTGAATAAATATAAGCTGACATGGGATTTGTATGTGTGCAATAGCATGAGGTACCATTTTACTTTGCACCGCCAAGCTTTTGGCATGACTGCATGTCTCATGAGGAAAGGAACGGTTCACAAGCCATGGAAGTTTTCCTAAAACACACATCATAAAACCTGTGGTGTGCTCCAAGCCACTGTGCATGCTGTTTGTTCCATTTACTCCCTTCCAGTGTTAGTCTTCGCCTTTCAAATTCCTCTGATTTTCCCCCTCTCATTGAAGCACATTAGTTACTATGGAAACTGATCTGTGGGTACCGAACTTGGTGACATCCACACGGAAGGGATGCTTCCCGGGAACCTAAATATCAACTGGATGATTATACGTCAATACTGCATATGGCTTAGATTTTGTAAAAACCCACAGGAGCCCACTGAGGGAAAAGAGGTGGCAGCTGAGGTTATGATGAAAGAAACGCCAAATCCAGCCACTGGTATGTTCTGCAGTCCTATGACCTTCCCAGTGACAGCCCTGTGACTCAGAGGGAGAGAAACCAGAGACGGGCTGTGCTGAACCACAGGACTGTGGATCCCTCCCAGGAGCAGCTCCTTACCAGGAGAATCACACAAGGTTACTACAGCTTTCGTGGTGAGCTTTAATGATGCTTACCAGAGAACTGTTAGCAAAAATTAAAACTAATTGAAGCAAAAAAATACCACACACAGCACACCAAAAATGACCATGTATTAGCTATTTCACAGAGGGCCTTTCTCATAAGATAGAAATTCATCTATTGCAGAAAATCCTTCGTAAAGATGCACTTGGCTGAGTGGTACTTTGCTGTGTCACTATGAGGAGAAAAACCTCTTAGAGGGATCAGGTCCACCTGAAAACAACCGCTCTCAAGTAGGCAGCACCCAGCAGAGGAGTAAGACCAGGTAGCAGCAGGAACCAGCTCCTTTGCTGGTGTCAGCCTGCACAGTTCCCTGCAGTCACTGGAAGTCACCAGCCCCACCTGGCCACGTGGGGATGCCTCTTGGTCTCATTGCTCATTAAATGTTGTTTTTCGTTCTCACTAAATAAAATACTAAATACCAGCTCCCTCAGTGTGGGCAGGAGGCTAGGCAGAGGGGTGCGGGGCAGACAACCCCGCTCCACCTCAGGCAGAGGGGCACCTGCGGGGCAGGCGGGAGGGAGGTGACAACACAGGCAGCAGGGCAGAAAGCAGGGACAGGGTGACCGGGAGCAGCACGGTCTCAGGCCTTCTCTCAGTCTAAATTTAGAGATTCCCAGCCCTTGTTTTTGGTAAAAGTGTGAATTGCTTTCTGGAATGGAGGCACATGTGCTGAGTTGGGCTGTCATGGTGCAACCAAAAGCACGTGTTTTGGAGCGGCAGTTGTTCACGTAGGGTTTTTTCCAGCTGTGTTTCCAGGGGAGTAGGAAACATCTCCGAGCATCACAGAAGAGAGCTTTGCATCATGTAACAGACCTCACAAAAGAGGCAGGGAGGCAGTGGGGGAGGCAAGTAGGCAGGCAGGGCCAGGACCGCTGGCAAGGCAGGGGTGGGAGCCCAGGGTTCAACAGCGCAGCGATGCCTGAGAAGCAGAAACCAGAAGCCTGTGTTTGACAAGATGCGGGGGGCATTTTTCATCATTGCAAAGCCTGCGTCCAGAAACCCATCCTGTTCCTGGCCCAGCACCATGGTGTTAGAGAGTCTCTCCCAGTGTGTACCAGCACGTCACTGCCAGGGCAAATGCTGCCAAATGAGTTTCCTATTGGAGAGGGCTAAAATCCTCAGACTCGAAGGGTTGTTTGACTTGTTTTGGGTTGGGTTGAGTTGGGTTTTTTCTTTAATACCAAAGGCCTGTGTTATTTCGGTTCACCTACAAACCAGGCCAGTTGGCTGCCTTAGGGTACCAACAATCCTGCTTCTTTACTTGGATGCATAAAGAGCGGATGGGGGGTGCAGGCTCCTTCCTTGCCCTTTGCCAGCTCACCCCACAGCCCTGAGTGGGGACCACTCAGGTTGCCCTTCCTTCCCTTGAGTAGCCCAAGTGGAAAAAGGCTGTAGAAGATTTAGAGACCAGTGGCTGAGAATGACATCTGATCCAATTGCAAGCTCCTCTTGAAAGTTTTTTTTGTTAAAAAAAAGTTTAGTCCTGTTTGGAGGTTGGTCCCATTGCACCAGTAGCAGACCTAGTATGGGCAGTAAGGTGGAGAGGTACAGATTGCATTTTTTAAGACAGTAAGTGGGACTATCCTCAAAGACAACCGAGTAATTTAACACCTTGCACTGTGCTGTCACATTTTCATTTAGCAACTACGTGAAAAGTCATCATGTCCCATTTTTAGATGGCCACCTCCCTGTTCACACTGATCTTTATAACAAGCACGCAAATGCCCGTCTATATTTAAAGTGGGTTCTTCACAGAACCCTAGAAATTTCAGCGAGACAGTGATTTGAGGCTGAATATGGGCAAGCACATAAAGTCCCGACTTCTGCACAGTTTGCCTAAACTTACAGGACCCGCTCTCTGTCCCCAGGCTCCCCCTTGGCACTGTCCCCATCCCTGCTCTCACAGGGGATTAGTGGTACACAAGCTACCCTGGAGAGGGGGGGTGGCTTTAATACACTCCCTTTTCATTTCCCAGTGTGTCAATTGTAGGGATTTTCCAGACTGCTTTTTTAGATCCACCTGTTGTTTGTTCAACCAGCCCCAAAGAAACATATAAACCTGTTTTACTTGAAAAGGGAAAGCAGGCTAACCTCTCTACGCAATTAGATTGAGCTGTCTGTCTGCTCTCAGCCAAGAAAAAGATGCCAGCCAGGTTGAAGGAACAATTTACCAGAAGAGGAACAGAGTGAATGCCCTAAATGAAACTTTCTCTGCAGCCACAGGGCAAAAAATCTACCCTATTCCCACAGTTTTGGCTGTTCCCCTCTGAGTCTGTGTGAGGAATGATGGCTCCGATCTGTTCTTACTTGAAATAAATTGGCTGGCCCATCCCTAACCAAAACCAGTGTTTAAAATGTGACAGAGGAGTAGCTGTCCAAAAATTAACAATGAGCTGATGACCCAGATGTGGAATGTAACTGCCAAAAACTCAGGCTCTAAAATATGTATATTCAAAATGAACGTTATATAAATATTGCTAGATACCAATAAAGAAGCTACAAAAATAGGCTGGAAAATTGTACTGATGGTTTTGTAAGAATCTTATGTGCTACATACACTTAAAAAAAAAAAAAAAAAAAGAAGTGAAGCAATAGCAAAAATTGCACTTGATGGGAAATCAACTGGCTGGAATCCATGCTGGTCAGAAAGAGAATGATTGCATGTTATCATGAGTTGTGCTGAGCAATAATTGAGTGGAGAAATGGAAACAAAATTGAACGGCAACATCTCCCTATCTTTCCTAACAAGATGTCTCAAAATTTAGTGACACTTTTGAGATGGTAAAAAGTAGCTTCAGAGCAATCAGCAGGAGAGGTGACACCCCAGAGCTGCAGAGTCCCAGGCTGAGTGGAAAAAACGATGCTGAATCTGATTGCTAACATATTCTGTCCCTATACAAGGGATGCCACAGGAAAAGGTAGTGGAAAGTCCCGAGCCAAGACCTGCAATAAGGTCAAAAATGAAAGCCAAGACAGAAAACAGATGAACAGAAGGGCAGCACCATCCTCTGATCATCTGTGTCAACCCGCAAGACCTTTCCCGTATTTGCATTCGTTTTTGCATACTGATGTGATCTCTAGACTTGGAGCCAAGGGACTGAATTTTTATTAGACGCAGGCTGTCAAAGCTTAGAGGATGGTAGCATAGCGAGCTTTGAACAGCCTCGGTCTAGTTGAGCGGGACTGCGACTGCTCTCTATAAATATACTGGGTGGGGGTAAGCGTCAGGGGGAGGGGAGAGCTATTTCAGCTAAGAGAGATCTTGCAAGAAGAACAAATGGCTGTAAAGCGGCCGGGGTCGCATGCAGGCAAAGCTTTGGCCTGCGGAGGGGACAGGCTGTGCCGCCCCCAGCTCGGCCACAGCAGCTGCCTCCCCAGGCGTGGGCTGGCTTCGCCCCGGTCCATCGGGAGCAGCAGGCGGGCTGGCACGTGCCGCAATGCAGAGGACGGGCGTGAGGAACGATTCGAAGCCCACAGGCTTTGTGGAGGTGTTTTTGGGTGGCTGTGTGCTCCCAGGAGGATGAGGATTGAGGGCAGCATCCTGCTGCACACTGGAGACACCGAGGTTCCCAGCATGGGGCCAACAGCACACACTGGCACCCTGGTCCCAGCAGCATCGGCATCTCGGGTCCGTGCAGGATGGCCGCACATTCAGTAAAGCTTTCCCAAAGACCTTGACTGGAAAGCCCAGATTTCAAACCAGGGGATGGAGTGTGTCCATGAAGAAGCTGCCAGCAGCACTGACTTTGAAATAAGTAGTAAAAATAAAATAAGTACTAAAAAAAACTCAGGGAAGTACTACAGCGTACTTCTTCCCTTCTGGTGTTCAGAAACACTCAGTGCACAGCTGGACAAACTTTTTGCACTTGAACAGTGAATTATCTGTCTTGAATATTCTCCGAAAGGCTCTGGGGCGTTGCTCTGGGTTGCAGGGAGAAGAAGAAAAGCTCCACCATGAAGGATGGCAAAGAAGGTGCAACGGGGCATATGACAAGAGAGGACATCCTAATGCACCGGTAGCATTAGGATGTGGCTCTGCCACACCAGCCCTGGGGGAGGCAGGATGGGGCCGATGTGCTGCCCTGACGGGGGACCACGCACCCCCTCTGCTCCACCGGCTTGTCCCTGGAGTGCAGGAGGTGCTGGGCGCAGGCCCAGCTGGCCCATCACACTCCCAGCCCCGCTGCTGGACCACAGCGGGAGGGCAAAGGGACAGCCACGGACCCGCAGCCCTCGTGCAGGGCAGTCCCCAAGCATCTGTCTGCGGCACAAGTTTTCCTCTCACCAGAAAAGTTCTTTTAGCAATTAGCTGGACTGTTACCATTACATTTAAAAGGCTACTGTCAGCTTACAAGATGGCCCTCTTCTTTTTTTCTCTCTTTTTTTTTTTTTGCCAGAACTTGAAGTAAATAGAAATGTTTTGAAACATTTGTTGGGGGTGGGGGGGTCTGTTCCAGTAAAAACAGCTGGGTTTAGGCAAATAAATATTATGTTACTATGTAATAGCCACAGCACAAACAATGCAGCACTAGGAACCTAACAGCAAAATTACCCAAATTAAAAACTGCTTCAGTTCCCAAGCCAAGAAACAAACACAGAATGTAAAGGGAGATCTTTTTTAACTCATCTCAAATTTAATAATTTCAGGTATTGCTGGTAGCGCTAGTAAAGAAGTATGTGTTTAAAATATAAATTTTCAATACTCAAAGCAAGAACATAGACTGCAGGGTATAAAATTTTCCCAAAATGAAACTCTTCCTTTCCAAAACTGAAAGATAGCAGAAGAAATCTGATAAACATCAGACTTTTGGGGTTTACATGGGTCTAGTCCGAAGTATGCGTACAGAGCAGGAAAGCGATTCTTCTGTAAGAAATAGTGATCTCTAAATTGAATCCTTTCGTTGGTTTCCACTCAAATTCACTTCATTCTTAGCTGGCAAGATCACATCAGAAAGCCGGCCTTCAGCTTGCAGTCATGGCTTAGCAGCAGCAGCATGGCACGGTGTAAAATAAAGCTTTCACCAGACCTGTACCGTCTTCCATTGCAATTACAGAGGTTCACAATAAATTAATATAATGGGTTAATCTTATTCTGACTGCAGGTTTCTAGCACTGTAGGATTTGGGAGCCCACTCAGAGGGGTGATTTGAAGACTTCCAGTGCTGGAGTTGTTTGAACAAGCAAACGTTCAAGGTTGTGGATTTGTCTACATCTAGTACCCATCTGCCTTCCTGACAAGCCCATCAATGGCATCATTCATAAAATATGTAGTTTTATTATACCTGTCTGGAAACTGGCTCATCTAAGCAGTCTCTTTCAGCTGGTTACTTTGCAGCATAGTACATAGCAAAATACTCTTCTGCAGCTACGTAATCTAGAGCAAACCCAGAGTTTATCAGCCCTCCCCATCTGACTTCCTACATCCCATATCAAAGCCCTTCACTTCTCTGGTGATGCTTTCAAAAAAACATAAGAGGCTTTTCCTAAACATGGGATTTATACAGCAGCTCACACTGGGATCTCATTCATAAGAGAAAACGTGCTGTATGAGGGATGGCAAAGAGGGAAGAGCTAAACAGCTTGCCAACTGAGGGTATGCGATGATACAACTTAGAGGATGCTGCTGGGCTAGAGGAAGGCTTGATAAGTACCAGCCCAGCTCACCCAGGACAACCCATCTGTGTGAGCTGGGCATACCATACGGCTGGCTGGGAGGAGAGGAGTTTTGCTGCAACTCACAGCAGAAACCAGCTGTTCCCCTCAAATTTTGGTGATCGCATGCATTCCTTCTCAACACGCTGTCTTTTGAAGCTCTGTCTACCAGAGTTTTGTGGAAAAGCCTCAGGATGACCAAGCGTTTTCCCTTCTTATCTGGAGCAGGCTCCTCGCTGCAGTTCATGCAGAATCAGCCTTGGCCAGAGTGATCTGAAAAGCTGATCTAAGCTGTCTGCTTCCCGTGCTTCCTAACCTGCCGCTCTTCCCTCTCACCCCTCAGGACGGTGATGTTTATTATCACAGCCGATTTTGATGGCAGTGCAGGGATTTGTTTTCTTTCCTTTTAGTCAGCGTGCTGCAGGGGTCCTGCTGGGAGCAACAAACATCCTCATCCATTCGCAGGGATCAAAACCCACCCTGACGTGATATTTTGGGAGTGGAAACAATCAGCTTCAAAGGAAAACTGACCAGAAAATCAGTTTCCGAGCGGCGCTGCTGATTCCGAAGCTGTAGAGAGCAGTTTAGCAGTGTTAATATGATCCCAAGAAAACAGCCTAATAAGCCACCCAAAGGGAAAAGAAGCCCCCGCAGCCCTCGCACATGCCTCGCGGTGTAGAGCGTGGCGTCAATGTGCCTCCTGCCTCCATGTCTTTGAACCAATCCAGGCTCATCAGTGATCCTGAGGGGATTTTTAGATCTGCAACCAGCACACCTTCAAGGACCACCTTGCCTCTGCCAGCCGTGGGGCAGAGCCGCCATGCATGCACCATGGGGCTGCGCCATGCATGGGCCCCTCATCCCCCATAGCCAGCTTGCCCACGTAGCCAGGGGTGCACTGAGCTGTCACATCCACCTGTGTTGAGAAACAAAACACTGCCGTGGCAGAGGCATGGGCCTGCTCCTGCTCCTGCATGGCACAGCCCAGGGTTGGTGCCACTCGGCACGCTCCCAGGGGAGCGTGGGTGCCAGGGAGCACTTCCCCGACATAGTTTGGATGGGGTCACCCTGTTTTGGACAGGACGGGAATTTACCTACATAAGTGTGAACTGCCCCCCCCAACCTGGCCCCAGCATCATGAACGCTGCCTTTTTTTCCTAGTTTGTAAGTACACCCAAACAGCATTTTGAGGTCAATTTTTGCCTTCTAGTCTTTTCTTCAAAACGTGTACAAAGAGGTATGGAGTTACAGCAGTAAATAATTTTAGAAGTATATTATTTTATAATAATTTTAAGATTCTCTTGTCACTGTCATAGGAGAATGGCAGCCCTTTAATTGAGTAGGAGGGAGATATTCACATCCCTGAACATGGAGTATTGGACCTCTCCCAGTGACAGTTCCTACCACGTGGTCTAAAATTCCTGTTTTCCTTTCCCCAAGCTCGCAGCAAACGAAAGCGCTTGTTTAGGGGGGAGCCTGTCTAGAATGACGCTGTTCTGAATAGCAGTCCCATGGAGAAGAGAGAGGAAGAAAACACGGCTTAGGTAGGAGAGGTGGAAGGCTAAAAGGTTGAGTCCAATCTTTCACAAGAGGGCATGAATATGAAAAGATGTAGATAGCCCTGGAAGAAGCTTAGCAGCTCCTGTCGGCTCCATCACGGGAGGCCTCCTTCTAGCCCACCTCCTGCCCTTCTGTCCATGGGCAACCAGCAGTCCAAGCATAAATCCCAGGTGCGGCTGCATGGGGGATACGCTGCCCATTTTTTATCACCGCCAAGTCTGCGTTGGTTGTATGCAAACCTAGAGAGGGAGTAAAAGGCAGGGGAAGTCATACCTGTACCCATGTGTGACGGAGTGGAATAGCAAGATGAGCAACGCCGTGGAGAGACGTGATTCCACTGAGGTCATCAGGGCTCCTGGCTGCTCCTGTTGGCTCCAGCTTCGGACATGGGAGCACCGTGGAGGATCTGGGCATACCTAAAAATCGGGTGTGGAAGCGACCTTATCATGTTAGCTGCTTTCCTGTTTTACATTTGCTGCTGGGCTGCTTTAAACCACGTCCCAGGGGCTGGGTAGGGTTAGCGCAGAGCTGTTATGACAACTCACTCCTGCCTCCCTGGCAGGGGAATCCCCTCCCATGTTTTTTGTAGCGACCGAGTGCTGCCAAGGGATCATCACAGGGCTTAGCACAGAACTCATGTTGATGCCGTCTCACTGTAAATTGTACTGTGTTGTTATTCCTGCGCTTTTCTGCCTAACTCACAACTGCGGTAACTTTCCACACCCAGGTTAAGTCACCACTGAATCCAAACCAGGATTTCCATGATGTCACACACACCTATTTCTGGCCATATTTTGCTTTGTTTGCCTTAGTCCAGGCAAGAGATGTGAAACTCTGACCAGTGAGTAAATCTGCCCTAACATTTGGCTATCAGCTGGCAGAGGCACAGACAAATTCTGGGTGTGGAGGGAACGTGCCCAGATGCGTCACTGCCAAACTGCCTGATGCTGGAGAAATATCCCTTGTCATACCGGGTTTTTTTTAACTTCTCTCCACAGATCAAAAGCCCTGTAGCCAAACTAATGTTGTTTGCCTCAGAACCATTTCCGTCAGAGGAAAAGAAGAGCGTACCTGCTTGGGGACATCTGCTGTACACAGCCACTTCAGGCAGGACAAAGGGAACTGCAAATAGAGGAGCCTGCATCCTGAGAGGGGCAGCTGGAATAACAAGCCACGTCTTTCCCAAGCCGTTTTCGCCTTTCTCTCCTTTCAGCAGGCCTCCGTGGTCTCAACCGTCTGTGCAACCCTGCAGAGAGGGGAGAGGAAAGCTGGGGTTTTACACCATTTGGTACTAACCCTGGGAGGGATCCCCAGCCACCTCATCATCAACTAAAGAGCCTCATCGGATTTACACTGAGTTTTTACGGGCTCTCACTGCCAGTGCCACAACTACAGTGGTCTTTTCTGTTTAAGGGTGCCGCGGGATTCACACAAGGCTGCTAAAGCCTGGCTGCCTGCACAGTTGGTGGGAAAAGCAACCAAAGCCCACCTAAAGCCACCCCAAGGCCACAGGCAACACGAAACACGAGCTGGTGGAAAACAGCAGGACAGGGACCAGCAGCATTGAGTAGTTCTGCTTTTCTTGGGTGTGATCCAGCTACAGCATGGGCCTGGTTGATTCCCCTGAGGAAGGAGGGATCTCCCCGAGGAGGGGTTTCTAAAACAAGCTCGGTTTCTGCAGCCAGTTACTACACAAAACTTGGCAACTTGCGGCACAAAGCGTTTTGAAGGCTTTTTTTCCCCTCCTCTCTCTGCCCCTACCGCCGCATGCACATCATGCCCGGGACCCCAGAGAGGAATCAGGGCAGGAAAACAGTTTGACTAGGAAATCTTTCCAATGTCAACATCCTCCATCCTGGGGCCTTGCTTTCCGGGAAAAGATGGACTTTGTGTACACAGGTTTGTGTGGACTGGGCTTAAAGGCAAAGACCCCTCTTGTGGGTTAAAAAAAAAAAGTTAAAAGGTATTCTACAGACTAAACAGATAGGGCTCCCTGAGTACTCTAGTGATGTATTTAGCAACATTTAGCAACATATTTATTTAGACTGAGCAGAGCCTTGGGCATTTCAATGTGCGGGAAAGCCCTGGGGCCATGGGATCCTGCAGCAGACTGCATCTCCATCAACACTGTGGGCTGCTGCTCCAGTCCTCAGAGAAAGCTGTGGTAAGTGATCTAGGGACACACAGGCTATTCAGACTCCCAAGACCTGGGCTAGGACACCTATGGCTACACAGATCCCTAAGGCTTTTATGTCCTCACCCTTAATTTCTACTGGAGCAGCAGAAAGCTGCCTTAATCAGCTGCCATGACTCCTCCATGTAGCCAGTCTAGCTAGGGCAGAGATAAGAAACTGAAGCAATGCTTTAAGGCTGAAAGTCAAACCGGTAGTGGCTGGTCCTGAAGAGCAACCAAGCAGGATCTGCTGAGCGGCACCACTTAGTTGAACCAGTAGTTAAGAATTGCCACAGCATCATTATCTCTCTACCATGCCCCATCCCTCCTCAAGCCCAAGGCTGATGAAAGGTAATCCTTGAAGCAAAGTTACCCAAACTATGCTTCCCCTAGGGACACATATCACTGCCCAAAAGAAAATCCATAAAACAGGGACATTCATGACTGCCATGTTGAAATATTGCCATTTCAATAGAAATATTATTAATTCTGAAAGACAGGAAGGCATGAGCATTTTGAGGGTGCACAACAGCAAGAAGTAGGTTACTTCACAAGATGGAGATGCATATTATTTTGAAGGAAGCTTTGTCCATGACTAAAAATAAACCTTTGCCATTTCCCTATTTGAACTTCCTGTAGAACTTTAAAGAATACAGAGACCCAACCAAGTCATTCTCTTTGAAGGAAACATTTGAGATCATTAGCAACTTGCCTGCTGGGAGGTTCTCACATCCAGATGTCTCTGTGGTAAATTTGCACAGAGCATTTGGTATCCTATTTATCCCCTCATTTACAAACCATGTGCAACTCATAAAGTCAGCACTGCACTGAGAGATGCATGACTGGTGGTAGCTCTGCTTACAATAGACAGGCATTAGATTAAAATGAGGTTTCATTGTTAAGTGAAAAGTTAACTTCCAGACTCAGTTCTTAATTTAAAACATCTGAAAAATTAACATTCTCGTTTGGGCATTTTTCCAGGTCAGATGGTAGCGCCTGGATGTTCTCTGGACAAACTATGTCATCCACAGTAAGTGGCTAAATGTTTGGCTCGCTTCTCTAATGTATGTAAGTGAAGAATGATGTTGTTTTTATTAATCACCCCAGAATTAGTTCAGCATCCCACATCATAGGTTTTTCTTCCACTGCTGCTTCTGGCTTGCTAAAACCAGAGCACTTGTGCCACACTCTCTGACACTCCCCACACACTTTGGCAGTTTCAGACTTGGATGACTCCAGTTGCTTTCATTTTGGATAACTTCTTGAATCCCTTCAGCACTTGTCAAATCTACATCTTAAATAGGCTATCGGTCCTGGGGGGGGGGGGGGGGGGGTTAGGGCAAATTAAGATCTCTTAACTTGTTTATATTCCATGAATCCAAACAGATTGAAAACACAGAGGGACTGTCTGCACAGTGCTTCCTGCAGTGGGTCCCCCACTCCTTTGGTTTGGTTTCCAGGCTTTCCTTATTGCATCTTCGAATAGCACCTCTGTTCATGGTCATTGTAAGCTTGAGCAGTCCATCGAAGGAAGTGACTTGCACCTCAACTTGATAGAAACTTGGGCTTACAAGACTGATGAAGTTTACACAGGCTCCAATGGACTCCAGTGAGCCATGCAGAAGAATTGTTATTAAAACATATAAAATAATCTTACTGTTCTGTTTGGTGCTGAAAATGCCTCTGCTGGACAATATCAACCGTCAAGCTTCAATAAAGATGTAGAGTAATAGGACAGAAACAAAAATGTGAGGGTGTAGGAAACATGACCTACTAGGAAAGGTTGAAGATGATCAGTCTAGCAAAAAAAAAACCAACCCAAAACTAAGAAGAGACATTAAGAGCCTTTAAGGACAAAAGAGATGCAAAAAGGGAGAAAAGAAATTATTCCTATGTACTTTGGAGATAGGATAAGACTAATGCATTTTGATTGCACCAAAAGAAACTGAGAGTTGGTGCTAGAGACAGCTTCCTCTAGTGATAAGGACAGTAAACAGTGGAAAAGGTTGCCTAGGGAGGTTGTGGAATATCCATCACTCTTGGTTTCTAAGAGCAAATCTGACAGATGCGAGTTGGGAATCATTCTGGTATAGCTGGACCTGCTTTTGGGCAAGGACTGTGGACAAGTTTATTCCTCAAGGCACCTTCCAGAGCTATTTATTTAATACTTGGTGATAGCGTGCCTCATAGATAGAGAGAAATAAATATTGAATACTGCAAGCAAAACTATCTCAAGAAAAGAAGAGTGGAAAAAAAGGCATTGGACATTGTCAAGTTTTGGGGAGCTAGAGGTGTGCTTTAGTCTTCGAAGAGTTGTCTGTTCTGCTTTTGTTTTGCATAAAGTTAATATAAATTATCACTTTGTAGGCAGCATTAAGAAGCCTGTTGACTTCAGAGAGGTCACTTAAGGGGGATAAGTTGGGTGGGTGCTGGAGTCATTCAGATACCTCATCGAGTTTCTGATATCTGTCCCAGTCATGCGCCTCATGAAAGGAAGTGCATATATTGCTTGGTTGAGCGAAGGGTTGTGCTATAAAATGTTCAGAATCTTTTTTGAAGAGATTCAAAGCTTAAAGTAAAAGTTAAAAAACAAAACAAAACAAAACAAAAACAGGCACATAAAAATCCCAGCTCCAGGAAGCTGAACTAAATTTTAAGTACCACATACAGAAAGGAAAAGAGAATTAAGATGGACGTAAATGTTTATGCTAAAAATATTAGAGATGTGATCACAGTTCAGCTCATGGAGTCTCAATTTATCATGTCACATGCTATGCACAAGGATTTCAGAGTATCTGGGTGGGGGAGGAGGTCGCTGGGCTATCATCCTTCCCGTGGAAGAAACAAGAAGAGTGTCTGTCTTGCAAGGCCAACAGGACCATCTTTCAGAGTTCCAGTTAACTTCCTTTACTTCTTAAATCATCCAGTACTTTTCTGTAAGCCTCCTAAATCTTCTTCACTGTTACTTCAGTAAAATCCAGTACCACATCCATCATCTTAAGGTGCCTTCCCCAATAGCAACTCATTAACAGATTTTCCAAATTCTGACTTCACTGGCACACAGGACTTAATGAACTGTTGAGATTCAAAGCAGAATTCAGGTGATGGGAAAATTGAGGTCTAAAACAGCAAAGACATAAGATTACATCTTTCTAAGGGCTTCACAGCCTTTATTTCTGTGAATATTCTCATCTGCACTAGTATAAACTGGGAGCAGCTCCACTAAATATAGCAAGTGCACATCAGTGTAGTCCCACTGCGACAGCATGATCAGTCCTGAAAGTGCTCTCATCAATTGTCATTTAGATGCTACCTTTTTTGAAAGCCTCTAGCAATAACTGAGAAGAAAACAACTTAAATAAAGGCACTTCACAGTTCTACTCACTGCAGGATGACACTTTATAGAAAGAGAATGCCTATATGTTTTCATTTATTAAGTTGATATTGTTTTCCAAATGCATACAGCAAAGTCAAAATACTTAAAACAGTGAAGCATTTCCAAGACGAATTTTGCTGCTTTGGGGATATTATATGAAAAGTGGCTGAGTAGGTGAAAAAATGGCATTTGAGAGGTTACAGGTGCACTGGAGATAAAGAAGCAAAGGCTTGCTTAAAATGACATGCTTAAATGCAGGCTGTTTTAACAGTCAAGATTTTCAAGCCATGGGAAGTGGACTTGTAATAGCAATTAACACTTCCCTTTCCAACATACTCAAATCTGTCACAAATAGCAAAGTTCATTCAGAACCAAACAAAAAATCTTGGAGAAATCCACCGGTATTTTGGTACTAGTGTAAGCCTTAAACTCAGGTCTGATCATTTGGAATGGTTTGTACTTCTTTAAATAACTTTAGATTTGGAAACTTATCTTTTCATCAGGCTTTATGGACAAGTTAAGTCCCTCATACACCACATGCAACTTAGTAGTTTTTTATTTTTTTTCCAGCTGGAAAGCTGGATAGGCCTGAGTTTCGAACAAGTGTAGTTTTAAGTTCTTAGTTTTTTTCTTGAAACAGAAAACTAGGTTTTGAGTCCATTCAGTACACAGCAAAAGCGTAATCATCAAACATACCTAATCCACAGCCTAAATCTGCCAAGTTTGCATAACAAAAAAAAAGGGGGGAGGGAAGGGGGGGGGGGGGGAGAGAATAGCTTCGTAGCTAAATGACAGCAGTAGGTGAAGATGAAGGAAGAAAAGTGAATGCTGTGTGTTTGTATTGTGTGGAATAATTTATGGGGCTTGAATGCCTTTGAACGCTCTTACCATTGATATATGAATACTTTTGATCGAGGAAAACACCCTTGGTGAAGAATAAAGAAATGACTAGATTTCAGTACTCCAAAACTGCATATGAAAAACCCATGCTGCATAACAATAAAAATCACAGATTCTTATAAATGAGTACAATTAGTCATAGTTATATAAATGTAAGTATACATTCAATTTGCATGTACATATTAAAGGGAAATATGTTAAAAGAGAAAACTCTTTTTCGGAATAAGGCATAACATACTGAGCAAAATTACAGCACAAATAGGGAATTTCTTTCACAGGAGAAAGCCTGAATGCCATTGCAATAGAGGACCCTGGGGCTGCCAGCATGGACTCTATTGGAGTGAGGGCTCACCACAGAGCACATATTTCTCCTTGGCCACCAGTGAGGGTGATAACACCAGCGTCCCATTCTCTAGCAGCAGCTCCGCTTACGTAGAAGTGCAGATGGCTAATTCCATATATGCTAACTATTGGAGTCAGACAGAGCAATTTACTTTTTTTTTTTCTCTCCGCTTCATTTGGCCCAATGAAACAATTCCAACAGCCTGCTGCACAGTTCAGGTGGCCAGGCCAGCTCGCTCATATGTTATTAACACTGAACAGAGGCTGTTTAGGTGAATGAGAAGAGGTATCTATAATGCAAGGGACTTCTTGGTCCCCTACTTCTTTTATTAGTTATCTGTCAGGTATCCTGGAGTCTGCTGAATTTGGGCCTAAGCCTCATATTACTATTCTAGAACATGGGTTGGTCAAGCTCCTCACAGCTACTTCCACCACTCACTTTATTCTTATATGAATTGTTAAATATAAAATGTAAATGTTGCAGTTACTAGATATGTGATACATCCTCAGATGGTATTTATTGGACATTTTTTAGCATCTCACCTGGCTTTTGACTGACCAAACACTCTTGAGAACTACTTCTAGCATTTCATTTGTACTATTCTAAAAAAATACCCTTGTTACAACATGTTCACTTCCTTCCTTGCAACTTTGAAACTGCTCCATAATTGTCCTAGCACAGATTATATCACTGTCAATAACTGATCCTTAGGTTGGAGATCTATTATAACTCAAAAGCTGGAAAATGACAACATTAGCTATGCAACATAGTACTAACTACTGCTTTTGTTCACTGCGGCTCCAAGACAACTTTGCTCTTTGGTGTACAAGTTGGTGTAACTGCTAGGGAAGCTGGTTGGGTTTGTAATTCTGCAAAGGCCCCTCTACACATGCAGTGTGAGTATATCTGGAGTAAACCCAGCGAGCACGCTGCAGGCAGGGCTACCACAGGAATAGCAGCTGGCTCTGGAGGCATGACGGGAGCTGGTGGAGGAACAGTAGGTACCTCCTGTGCTCCTTCCCTACACGGGAAGAAAGGCTTCAGGTTTGAGCCCACTGTGAAATGGCAGCAAGGAGCAAGAGCTTTTCGGAGGGCTGTTTTTTCAAATTGGGATATATATAGCATGAATAAGCAAGACACTATTCAAATACTGTTTTTCTAGGTCTGTCCAGGCACGGCATCGCCTGCAGACATCCTTTCATCTCAGGCCATGAGCTGATAACCCTTTCCAGTCAGTAAAAGGAAAGAGCTTTCATGCTTTCTATAAGGAGGCAGGAGAAGGATCAGCTCTGCCTCTCCTTATTGCCCAGGGTGCGAGACGCAGCAGGGTCAGATGTGCTGCGCATTCTCAGATCTTTGTGACAAGCAGCATAGCACACCTCCACGAAGAACTCCCTCCATCTAGCAAAGCTACCTCGGCACATATGTGTTGCCACAGCTGCTGACTTCCAAACTGATATTATGGAGAACAGAAGTTAAATTCTATTAAGGGTATGGACAAAATAATGGTTATAGGCAAGTTTTAGTTTTTACCTAGGCCAGGCCTCCAGTCTTAGTGTCTGCCTTTCTTTTCCATGAGAATCTTGCATTTAGCAGCTCTAGTTACTTTTACAGGTAAATCTACTCCAAAGAGCATATCATTAACATGTCTGAACCCACCAGATGCCAGAAGTCTTGCTCCAAATTGCTGGTAGGTGGCACAAGGCATACGAGGCACCTAGCAGAAGTCTTCGTCTGAGTTCCCAAAGCAGCACAGCTTCACCAAATTTGTTCGAAAAAAGCAATATGATGATATGGCTCTCCCGTTCCAGAAGAGCTCATGTGATGCTAACTGGGGGAGCTCTGCTGCGTGCTGCACTGCACAATGTTAAGTGGTAATGCCCTTCATCTCCTAGTGTCATTAATACTGATTAGGTCTTGAGTCTCTGCACTTAAAAAAGATGCAGGACACGACGCAAGTACTGTGCCAGCAACAGCTCGCAAGAAAAGCCCAGATCAGAACAAGGGGGAGAAACTGTAGATTGCTAATTTTCTAGGCGTTTGGGGATTGTTTATGGAGGGTTTCCCAGCTCTAGTTTTTTCAGTGATAGCATTTACCAATGTGCATTTTGCAGAGAAAACCATCCACAGAGACTGAGGAGAAGACTGTGAGTAAAGTGCACACCACACGTGGTGTGATATAAAATACTAGTTTTACCTAACTGATCCTGTTTCTTTGCATCCATGAGCCATGTTCATAGTGACGTCCTTTGGTTTTTTCACTGTGCGGAACCTAAGGATTGTCTTTGTCCTACAGGAACCGCCTCAGTGGGCAATTAACATGGCTTTTTGCTCTTTTTGAAGGGCTGAGAATCTGGCCCATTTCACTCCAAGCATCAGTGAGGTGTTGAAAAACAAACCTCTGAAAATTAGATCGCTTTGTCAAAAAATCAGCTTTCACTTAAAATATTCCAAAACCAAGGGATGTCAAAGTAAATTTTGCACGCCTCAAAGCAGAACAAAGTAACAGGCCCCAAAGAGAAAAGGGAGACTCCTGGCTTGAGATTTAAATTTTCCTTAAATTTAAATAACAAAAATATTTTTCAAAGTATGAATCTCCTGGGCACGGTCATGTTATGTCGCCAAATAATTCATTAAAGAATGTTAGCTCTACTGCTGCTGTTTGAAGTGTCAGAGGTTTCTTTGCCTGAAACGGCCTGTTATTCCCAAGGATGGAGGGGAAAAGAGGGTTCTCTTTGTATTTTGCTTTCAGAGCACAATGGATTAAAAATAAAAAAAACTCTTAATAGTGAGATAACAGTGAGGGAACTCATTCTAAAGGATTCTAGAGCGCTGTAATAGTACATTGCCATCCATAGTAGGGCAAGGCTCTGCTCCCTCCCTGTGTACAAATTGCTTGATTGCACTCACTGCCACAGATTGTTTCCTAATATTCAGCATGACATTTCCTGTTTCTAGCCTTGGGCTTAAATGGGTTTGATCCAGTCTGCCCTGAAATTAATGGAAAGACTGCTATTTACTTCAGTGTCCCCTTTCTCCTCTTGCTGCAGCCTGTTGGCTGCTCCAATTATTTCTCTCGCTTTCATTTTGGCTGGCCTTCAAATCCTTCCAAAACATCATGCCTCTTGTTCTGTACACAAGCACAGACCGAAAGAGGGAGAGACAAGATAATAAGCTGTCCGACTCCAATCCCTTCGCCGTGTGTGCTGGTCAAGGGGCACGGAGCGGTTCACGTGGCAGCGGTGCAGGGAACGAACCAGTCCCCCCTTTCCAGGCAGCCCTCGGCAGGCACCCCAGCCTTCCCCAGCTACTCCCACTCTACTGCAGTTGCCAGTACCAGCGTAGCCAAGAGCTATACTGCAGCTCTCTGCATTTATCAAACACTACACGTTGAGTTTTTGAGGTCCCTAGATGTGATCCCACACCCAGTCCTGGTATAATGCCCGCTACTTGGGTGATTTTCCCTGTAACATTTCATTTTGTCCCAAAAAATGAGAGACAGTGTGAATACTGCTCTTTGTTTACATTACAGTACTTAACCTACTATCTATAGAGATAATCTCTCTTTGGGTGACCTGCTTGCTTGGCTGCAAACCCCCCGGGTTTGTGAGGTATTGTAAAAAGGCAGGTGTACGCTCTCCAGGTGCTCGATACTGAAATACATATCAGGTTTTTCTCCCACTGACAATCAACGGCCTTGCACTTCTGGTGCTGTGGTATTTAGTCATTACGGGCTGATACTTTTTTGTCTGGCTTTATCAATTTAACATAAGTTCTCAGAGGACTGTAGCCTGCCCGCAGTGGCAGGCTTTGGCCCATAGGTGTTTCCCTTTTGTCCTATTTCTTGCTCTTACTACCACTGCTGTTTGCCAGAGCTAAGTACCAAAAGTATATATTCATCTTGACAGCAAGCATTTTTACCAGACTGCTGTTAACACTTTCTGCAGGGAACGTTTCTCCATTCAGGAGTGGTTTGACACATGTTTTCTTTTTAGCAGCTTTCTTTAACAGGGCTGCAGCAATTTTAAACAGCGATTCAGCTTTGTCATTGTAACATGATGGTGACGTAGAACTCCTCTTCCAAGGCAAATCGTCTGAACAGAGTGGCCCAAGTCAGGGCCATTATCTGAAAGCACGAGGCTGAGGGTACCAGGCCTGCTGAAATGATTCCTGCTGCAGTCAGTGCAGCGTCTGACAGTCATCTGCTTCGCAGACAGACCACAATGTGTGCGCAGACAGGGAGGGATGAGCAGCCAAGGCAGTTTCAGGGCCTCGGTTAGGTCAGCTCTGTTAAGCAGTAGTGGAAATCATCTGCGGTGTGGATGGGAGAGGATGAGCCAGCTTTAACCTTTGTCTGAGCCACCTGGAACTATCTATGTCTACACCATTGAATAAAGGAGGGTCAGGGACTGATCCCTGGTCCCAATTTCCAAGTGGAACAGACTAGATCATGTCCACCCATCTGCGGAGTAGTCACCTACACAGAAGACTGTCCTGAAGAAAGCTAAGTTTGAGTCATCTAAGAGAAGCCAGGAGTGACAATTAAACAGTGTGGACAACATGCTACCAATGCTCAAGTTCATTTCCACTCTGTCCCTTATTTAGAGCACAAACCAAATGCTATGTACATTTCGTCAGCTTTGGGTTGGTTTTGCACATTCCCATATGAACCCCAACCAAGGGTTTGATATCTCTGGTCATGTCTGCCGAACAGTGACATCTCCAGGTTTTTGGAGACACACTTCAGTTTCAGAAGGCACTCTGAGGAAGCTTCTGTGATCCAAGCACTGCGAGCCAACTGCCTTTAACTATGATGCTATCTTGTATGCTCAGACTGCCTCAGTAATTCAAGTCCTCTATGTATGTGGGTGGGAGTTCTCCTTTGGCATGTGCCCAGCTCTTCAAAATGATAGATATGAGCACTTGTTTCCCATAGTTTGTTCTCAGATTCCTTTCAGACGCTTCCTTGACAATGGTAAATAATTGGCTTGATTGCTTTCTGTGCCTTTCTGTTATCTGATTTTCTAGCAATTTGAGGATCTCATATTTTGGTTCATTTGCTGTACTTTCATGACCAGGAAATGAAATCAGCTATGTATATCTAATTCCCTCTTTTTGTTGTGTACCTCAAAATTTAGCATTGCAGTTTCAGCATCAGGGAGAGTCACTAGCAATAACTCCTTTAAAATGCTCTCTGGTGATTTAGTGTCATTTTCGACTTCAGTTGCTTTACATCCTCAAACTTCATGATGAAACTACTCACAGCAAACATGATTGCTAGACATTTCTTCTTAGTTTGGGTGTCTCTTGGTTCTGTGGCGATAATGAACTCAGTCCAAAAGCTACCAGCTGTCTCTGCTGTAGGAATTGGTACTCCAAACTACAACTCACTAGCATCACATTGTGTGGTTGCCTTTTCAGTCATACTGCCATATTTTGGGACAGAATAAACAATCACCTGTTCCCTGGTAGTATGTAATGGTTATATGTGGCAACCATGTCTATGCTGTCTTTTTTCTTTTTTTCAGAAGTCAGCAGCTGTCTGATGGTGGGAAAACAGGAGAAATAATGTCAGGTAGTTTAAAAACCTAGTATTAAAGCCCTTTAGAAATTATCTTTAGATGCAGCTGTGTTGCTTCTACCTCTTTGGCATATAATCCTTGGGAGGTCAGCAAATGCCTGTGAATGACATGGCAGAAAAGCGCATTTTACTGTGTTTTCAGCCAAATTTTAATCCACTTCCTGAACTCTCTCAAAAGAGGTTGTGGCCATGATCAGCTCCAGCTGCTGCCGTGAGGTTTCCTTGTTGGTGCAGCAGAAGGTTGTGAGATACATGCTGCTCCCAGGAGATCCAACTAATCCCACTCCTACTGTTGACAGGCATTACTCGCTTCTGCAGATGGGATCCGAAATGCCATTCCCAACTTTCTGTATCTAGATGAGGCCCATAATCTTGCAGAGGAGCCATTTGACTTACCTGAGTGCTCTTGCCATTACCACTGTTTGCCATGAAGCTCTGGGAATCGTTCTGCCTCTCCAAAGTAGATGATCCTCATCCAGGAAGGTATTTAGTCATGAGCTCCAATTGTCTGCAAATGTGCAGCTTGTCTGGCTACTGTGCTTTCCTAGCTTTTCCTCATCCAGTCATAGCACGGGGAAAGTGGAAGCACTCTCACAGAAGTGCTCCAGGGACACCCGAAAGGTGCTTTTGGGCAAAGGTAGGTTGATTACCAGCCAACTCTTCGAAGCTCTCAAACAAAGGAAGCACTGAAGTGAAGCAAAGCATAGGCATCTGAAAAGAAAGAGCATCCTGTTGGGTAGGAAAAGCGCACAAGAGAAGGGTGCAGCAAAACACTCATGCACAGAGAGTCATCATGATCTGTGTAACAAAAGATGCTTATCCTGCCCGAGTTGGTACAGTCATTCACATGACACCTGCGACAGCCCTGTTGACCTCACCCTCAAGGGACTCAGAATAATGATGGCGGCTTGAATTTTATACCATCCTACTACCATTATAGTACTCTAGCTGGATCTGGTTGACTGAGTTCATCTCTCAAACAACGCTGAGGAAGTCTTTATCGCTTCACATATTTACTACCTCCCTACTGCTTGTTTTGCATCTGATTTCCTGAGGGTTTTTTTGTTTGTATCACGGGGTTTGATTTGGGGCAGGGTTTTTTCATGCCATCTTGTATTTGTATCATGAGGTTGTCTGAGGTTTACAGCAGCATTTCTTTTTCCACACCTTTGCGCTGCATTAATATTATGTGCCTGCAAAATCTCACTCTTGGTCTCACTTCCTGCCTCCTTGACAATGTTATTTTATACTTTTTCTTTTATCAGTACATTTGATCTCAATGACTTCTCTTTCCATGATTATTGTATTCAAAGTCTTTATGCAGGGCACTATTTATTACCCCTCAGATTACTCCTGTTTCCCTTTGAATTTTGTTTGTCTACTTTTTTACCTCTGTGCGTTCATTTTTTGCATTCATATGGGTATATTTTCATGTTTTCTCTCTTCTACTTAGTGGATTCATAATTCTAGGTCTGGTCCATCTTAAATCTTGCATTTACATGGGAAACTGTGCCTTATCCTTACGTACAGCTCCAGCTTTTGAAGGCTTGTTGAGCAATCTTCATTAAGTCTTTAAAATTCTTATATTTAAGTCCTTTAAGACTTGATAATCACATGAATCTTGAACTGTTCAGCAAGATGATCATCTGTTCCAGTCTTTTGATTGCATCCACTGAACAGATACTCTTTCTGGGTAGAAACACTTAGCGAGTTTTTAGATCTTCACTTGGGTACTCACCAGCTTAGTGCTGATGCATCTGTTCAGCACGCGGCTGCGTGTCTATCTCAGAGAGCAGTGTGGCTGCATTTATTTTGTTTCTCCTTCTGCCTGGCTTCATTACATCCTAGATCTGTTTTCCACTGCAAGCTAGGGAATGTCCAAATGGTGAGCACAGTCTATCTGCATACAGGCAGCTGTGGCACGGTGCCATGATTATTGTTTTTTCTTTAGTTGAAAGATCCAGAATTCATCCTTCGTGATGGATGCAATTACAATTCCCAAGCAAAAAAGCCTCCCAGTTAGAAATGAAGCCTATGAGGGCACACATCCACTTTGACATTGCCAACAAAATAGTCAATTCAAAATACTACAAGAGCTGAGAACGGGGCAAAACGAGGGCAGTGGCACTCAAACCTGCAGCTCCACAACAGCAGCCCGTGGTGCTACCAAGGTGACGGCAGCTAAGGTGATGGCTGCTTCGTGGGAGATTTGCACTGAATCACATCCTTTTGCAGGTGCCAGCAGACACAGTGTGGGCAAAGAACATGATGAGCACACTGTTGGCTTGGATGTGTTTTCCTTGGAGATAACAGCAGCGGGAGAGGCTCCGATTAATAAGCTGAAAGCAAATACAAATCTTATTAATCCTTACTTGGAATCCAGTCACAAGTCAGCATGTCGCTAGAAATAGGGTTAGTATCAGTGAAGCAGTATGTCAAGGCCCTAGGCACGTGACAAGGACAAATGGATGGGGCACTAGAGCGAAGACAGCCTCTAGGAGCATGAGTAGGAAGGGGCAGATTTGGGAAAGAAGGTGAGCAAGACGATCTGTGAGAAGTTGGGCCCCTGCCCCAAACCATGGGACCACCCACCAGCGCTCCGCTGTCAGCAGGCAGCTGGAAACTCGCTGGCAAGGTGTGCACTTTGTACCTGCCTAACCGTTGTCCCAGACAGATGATGACAGCCCACTGCTTCTGGGTGGTAACTCTGCAGCCTCCAGGAGGAGGAGTGCAGGCAGCCAAACGACTCTCCCAACCCTCTAATAAGCTCATTAGCATATGTCTTTGCTAACGATACATATGGTACCAGACTACTTCCATATGACAGATGTCTGGGTTATTTTACCATTAAAAAAAACCCTGGGAAATCACATCAAAAAATAGATTAAAAGAACATGAGAAGTGGAAGGTCAAGCGTTCAACAGTTGGGTAGTGCCAGAACTGGGATGGTTTACATAACCTTGCTGTAGCCTCCCTGAGTGGATGCAGTAGTTAGTCACAGGATCGTGGGTATTTTTTTCCAGAGAATCCTGACTCATTTGGTGATGTAATGGCCAAAAGGATTAAAGAGAAAAATAGAAATATTGCTCTCCTCACATTCAGGAGGTTGCACTGTGCAGAAATCCAGCCCCGTAATGGAACCAGAAATATTAATTTTCTTCATGAGCTTCTGCAGTACAGCCTGCCCAGAATATCTTTAATTCTTTACAAATACTAATTCATTGTCACACTGCACAAGTAAGAAGACGTTGTTATCCCCATTTTATATGTCGGGGACAGAAGCACTAAAATCAAAGTTTTCCCTCGGGTAATCTGAGGTATCCTTATGGGGTAAGTTTTTTCTTAGCACCCGCTTACATTTTAGACCTGAAGACTGCTATGTTAGTTCTGTTACACAGTGTGGCTTGGAGACAAACAGTGGCAGACAAGAAACAGTTTACTTCTATTTTTTGGCATTTGGGGATAATTCTTTGGAAAGTGTATGCTTCTGGGAATCACAAAGCCCTATGTGGGCCTATTTTTTGGAAGATGGAGTGTATGTCTGCAATTTATCAATGCATCTGCTATGGGGGTGTCTATATAAGCAAATGAAGAAAGTGATATTTAAGAATAAACTCAGGCATTTTGCTCCAGGTTTATTCCACCATAGGAAGTCAGCCTTCCCAGCATTCCTCTGATACTCAGCAGAGGGCTAATGCTGACAGCAGAAGGAGGACAATGATGCATCTTTAAGTGTATTAACTGTTCTTCATTTCTACAAAATTATGTAATGTAATATACACACTGCCTCCTGTATCTTCGTCAGATACTGTCCCCAAAAAAGAATTAATATATTCCTTGGCTGGATTAGAGATGCACTGCTGTTCTTCTCCCGCAGGCTCCTCAATGTCATTTAAAAAATATTTTTACTAAAAGTCAATACATTTTACCAACTTTCACACAGAGTTTAAAATGTTTATTCGAGTAAGTAAAACATCCTGAGTTTAGTAGGATGCGACTTTTAATAAGTCTGGAAGCTATGAAAAGATGGTTTTAATATTTTTATGTTATTTCTGGATTTCCTCAGGTAGCCCCATGTGCGGCTTTTTTCCCCATGTCCATGTGTAGCCACAGAGAATGCAAACACATCCAGAGCTTATAAACACAGACATTTAACTTTTAGAAAATGCACGATCTCATTTGAAGATGTTATTCTTACAGCTTAGCACCTGCTTTGCTGGTTTGGGAAAACCTCTGTGCAGTGTCTGAGGAAACACCTCTTCCAATTTGTGTTTTAGGAATATTCTAAGACAGTAAGAAAAACAGGCTGGTATGAACATAAACATTTGGGATTAGGCCCTCTACAGCAATAAGGAAGGCCTCTTCTGTTTATTCTTTAAAGACATAATTGTGATCAAGTTTCCTCTGTCTACCTGCTCCCACAAATGGTCTATCTACTACACAAAATGCAAAGTGCTCTTTTCCTAACCCTGCCAATACCCCTCCTTCAGCTTCCGCATATTAGCGTGATGAGCGCTGACGAGAGCAGGATGAAGAGCTCAGCTCAAACGCTTCCCTTCCGCTTCCAGGCTGCTGTTCCCACCTCGAAGACGGTCTCCCCAGGGAGGCAGACCTGCCACCTCAGCATCCCCTGGCAGTAATCACTCATGAGTCAGCAGGACCCATTTAGCACTCCCCAGACGAAGCACCTCCTGAAAACACAGTGGGATGTTTCAGGCAAATACTGTCAGCCTCTTAAAATACTGTAGGCAAGTTCAGATCCTTTTTTTCCCCCACTACTCTGTAATTATTGTTATAATATGCTATACATGACAGGCTATAGCTGGTAAAATACACACAGCCAAAACCAAAGCGAATGGAAGCGTCACCGAGTTAGCAATGTAGAAAGGGAGGAAGCGTAAGAGAGGAGATAAAATGGGGAAGCCGATTAGTGACCTATTAGTCTATGATTAATTTACCTGATTTAGTGAAGAATTTGAACATGACATTTGGTTATCCTTCTGAAAGGTAGTCTCAATCAAAAAGTTTGTGATAAAAAAAGACACTGTAAAACTTACCACTTTGGGGATCTTTTAAAATACAAGTTTCTTAGGTTCTCACTTTTACAGGTTATGGCTCCAGCTGCAGAAGAATCCAGCAAGTAATGTTGACGATGGGTTTTTCTGAGAGGCAGCCTAGTTTTACCGATAACGGTTTGAAAAAAACAAGAAAACTGATGTCCTGCCCTGCTCTACAAAAGAGCTGCCTTTACATCTCCTTGCTATTACAAACTTCAGCATGTTTTGCTTCTCAGAATATTACCTTTCAGTACAAACTGTGGCTGTTATTTATTCAGCATACATTCATGATACCTGTCACTGATTTCTTGCCCGCTGAGAAGTCTGACAGGCACTCGTGTCATTTTGTGACTGTTGCATTGCATTCCCAGATGCTAAATTATTAATACAAGTAAATCCTAATCAGGCTCCGTAATTTTCATATTGCTCAACTGCAAAAATGGCATAGCTTTTTGCAACTCTATGGGAAGATAGGAGCAGTGAATAGGAAGGAAAGGGGAAAATCTTGACACCACATCATTTAGCACATGTGACTGTTGGCAGAATTAAGGTTTTGGCAGTATTTTTCATGTTTTCCATGAAAACAGCTGATGGGGAAGCAATGCTTCAGTGGACATTTTTTCAAAATTTTAATGAATAAGTGTTTTAAGGTGAGGCTGGAGAAAGAAGGAGAACGTAGTTTGGCATGAGGAGGAAGGCCACATAGATGAAGGTGGAAGAAAACAGCATTACGGACTTAAGGCTAAGATGCTTAGAAAAGTCGAGGGAGTAGGAGGAGAATGTAAAGAGCTGCTCCTGTATCATGTAGGTAAATTTAATTATTTCTTCTGTTTAGCTGGGAGGATGCCTGTCAGATTTTCTGGGTGATTCCTGAAGACAGATAGCAATATGGTCAGACCCTGGTGGTGAGGGCCAAAGAACAAGACTTGTGCGAGGAGGAGCTGCTGTGGGCATGCACGGGCTTGACTCACGCAGAAGCAACGCTCCAGCAGGTCTAACCTCTCCCACGGGGGCCATAGGAACTCACAGCAGCCCTGCTGGTCTTTATGATCCTAAAGAAATTACAGCTCCCCTAAAGGGGAAACCTAAGGCTTCCTCCTATGCTTCCGATGCAACTACCAGCACTTGGTTTCTGACTCCACACCTCGCTCCTCTTCAGCTGTACTAGCTCAGAGCATCAGACTTTCTACGGCACGCTGCCAAGCCAGTTTATCTGCCCAGGCTTAGAGCAGCTCTGTGGCTGATGTGTGATATTGTTTTGGTCTGCTTTCATTGATTAGTTGGTTATTTTCTGGTTTGGCTCAAAAAAGAGTGGCGGGTTGTTTTTTGTTTGGGTTTTTTTTCTTTGTGCCATTCTGGTTTTAATTCACAGTAAGAGTATTCAAAGTTTTGGACAAGGATTCTTTATTCCCAGTTTCTTGATAATAAAATTAAGTTCATTTCTTTCCTATACCTTTTGCAGGAAGAACATCTGGTTCTTTAGTTAATTTCCAAGATGCCTAAGATCCCCAAGAATATAAACCTCTATTGACTTGTGGGGAGGTAAGATTATGCATAAGCCCACAAAAAAGGCAAACTTTTTGCACCATTTGCAGTCCTGATAGTCTCCAAGCTGGAAGTCCATAACTCTGCTCTCCTTCTGGACTGCGCTGGGCCAGCTGAGGCTGGTCTTTGGCCAGCAGCTCTGTTCTGCCTGAGCTGGTGCCTGCCACTGGCCCAGTGGCTGCAGCCTGAGCTCCTCAAAGTCCATGGGATCAGGATCCCACCTGGTGTTTCTGGAAAGGCAGAACCAGACCTCTCCAGTGAGCTGCTGTTATCGCCCAACAGGATGAAAAGCAAAAATTGGTTTTTCAATTGATCTATACATTTCTACTCTTGTGCTGTTTATACCTTCTATATGGTAAAATAATTTTTTTTTAAAAAAAAATCAATTTGCGTGGAAAAGCTAGGAGGGAAACTAAAATGAGCTACCTAGGAGTCTGAAAACTTTGTTTGTTTATACATCTATAATCAACTTTTAAATGAGAAGTGACACGAGTGACATTTTCTTTTGGAATTCCCATCCTCTCCAAATTCTTTATATGAATTAGTGGAACAAACTCTGTAGTGTCCTGAAATGTAATGGACAAGAGTCACCTACACACAACCTACACGGGCATCTAGACAGAGAAGTGAAACACTTTTTCGTTGTAAACACATGGCTGTAGACATCCTGATAGGAAACAAGGTTACATTTGAACCTGTAAAACTGTAATTTCACCAGGAAATCAAATCATCAAGACGAAATGATTCTCTGGTTAAATACCGGCAGCCAAAAATGAAATCCAGGGAGGAGAAGGGAGAGAGAAATGTAAACCTTATTTATTGAAAACTTCTATTATAGGTCTCTTTGCTATTTCAACATGTTTTATTAAGTTTCTCTTCCTCTGTATCTGTATTTTACATGTCTCTCTTGTTCTTGTTGGAGCCTAAACTGCAATTTCTTCAGTGCTAAAGCAAAAGAGCTTTCCAAGCCTAGGAGACGAGTGACAGCGAGATGTGCCAATCCATCAACATGGGAGCATCCGAGGTCACGGGCAGGGTTGTGTTGGAGAGGGGACCTGAAGCTGGAGCGTTCGGTGCTTTCCGTGGGCGTCGAAGGTGGACGCGAACACCTTGAGAAATGCTGGGAGGAGTTACGGCGTTGCTGAGGACCTGAAGGGAACAAAGTGTACAGAGACCTTTTCCAATCACCTGCCTGTGGAGCAAGGTGCACCGCGACTGGCGGACAGCAAAGCCTGCACGTCTTTGGGTACAGTGCAAGACCGAAGCCCCAGCAAAGGTGCCCAGCTGTGCTGCGGGGACGGCAGGTACACACCTGGAAGATGGCCATGGTGGGGCTGACACTCCTCCCGACAGGGCCGGCTGTGATTAAACATGAAAAATGGAATAAAACAACTGTAACTCTGGAAAAACCCCGCATATTTCATTACTGCCGTTGCCTTATAACCCACTATTGCAATTTCAAGAACTAGGCATAAAAAAATCACAGTAATAAAACAAGACGTTGGCTTTTACAAAGAGGCGTAATCTGCTTAAGGTTGTTCTCCCATTCATCGGGGATGCTGAGACGTTCAGCTCACGCCTCCCGCCCCCCCGAGGCGCCCCGGCGGAGTGCACGCAGCGGGGCCCGGATCGACGTGAACCGCTCCGGCGGCGGCGGCTGCCGGCCGCGACCCCCGCCACGGGCCGGCCACCCCTCCTCTTCCTCCTTCTCCCTCAACTTCGCTCCCGGCTCCTCTTCCCGGCCAGCCCGGGGCAGCCTCCGGCACAGCCCCTCCGGGCTCCCGCGGGCCGCCCGAACCGGCTGCCGCTACCTGGGGGCGGCGGTCAGTCGCTGCCCTCCCCACGGCCGCGGCCAGCGGGCGCTGAGGGGTCGCCTCCCCCGCCCCGCCTCCCCCGCCGCCCGCCAATCAGAGCGGCGACGGCTGCCGGCCGCGCCTCGCCATAGGCCGGCGGCGCTGCCAGTCTGGGACTGCCCCCGCGGCGGGGCGCGGCGGGCGGGGGGAGGCGGCTGCCGGCTCCGTGCGGGCGGCGAGCGGGGCCGGGCGGCGGCGGCGGCGCTGCGGTTGCGCCATCTGTCAGGAGCCCCGGTGGGAGGGGAGCGCCCGAGCCGCGCTCGCCCGGGCGGAGCGGAGCGGAGGCGAGGCAGCAGCAGCAGCAGCAGCAGCGCGGAGAGCCCGCGCGAGCTCATCCCTGCCCAGGCTGCGGCTCTTCCGCCGCACGAAGCCGCCGCCTCCGCGCCCGGCCGCGGCTCGGCGCAGCGCGTCTGCCCGCGGAGAGAGGCAGCGGCGCCCGGAGCGGCGCCCCTCGCTGCGGGCGGGCGGGGGCAGCCGGCAGAGGAGCGGAGCGAGGAGGATGTGAGTGCGGCGGCGCCGCCCCGGCCCCGTGCTGCGCTGAGCCGAGCCGAGCCGAGCCGAACTGCCTCAGGTAACGGAGGGGCCGGAGCCCGCCGCGCCGCTGCCGCCCGGGGGGAGCAGGGGCGGGGGGGGGCGGATGGATGCTGCGGCGTGTTTGTTTCCTTTGTGCGCCCGAGCGGTGATGGGGTGCGGGGGCTGCTGGGGAGGGGAGGCGGCCGCGCTGCTGCGGGTGTCCCCCACGCACCCCCCCACACACACGCCCGCCACCGCCTCCCCCGCCGGGAGCCGCCGGCCGCGGCCTGGGGCGCTGGGAGGGCCGGGGGCAGCGCCGGTGACCGGCTGTGCGGGGCGGGCGCTGCGCCCCCTGCGTGCCCGGGGGTCGCCTGTGTCCGTGTGTCGCCATCGTCGTCCCCCCGTGTCCCCCCCGCGGTACCGAGCCAGGCAGAGGGGAGGGGGCGCAGCACAGGGGTGTATTTGTTGCCGCCGAACTGCGAAAAAGGGGAGGGGGGAAATAAATAAAAAGACCTTCTCTCCCTCTCAGATAAATCGTATAGGATTTGCGCGTCTGTGACAAAGGCCTCTTTCAGGGAGGAAAGAAGGGACGCACAAAATGCCCAAGGGTGGTAGGATGTGAAAAGAGGCTTGTTTCTTGTCTTTCCCCTAGAGCCTCTCTGTTCCTCCCCAGATGAGGCCGCTGATCTGGTGCCAGCTCCTTTCCAGCCACATTTTAGATTAGAGAGATACCAAACACCACACCACGGGTGCCAGCCTTTTGCTGCGTCTGCAGAGCTAGGGTGTACGTGTTGCCCGACCTCCTTGAATAACACTCAGTTTGGTTTCTGCTTCCTCTGGAACTCGCCTTATTTCTGCTCCGTGTGGATTTTGTGTGTGCGTGAGCTCTGGGAGAGGGCCGGGGAGGGAAGGGGGTCACTTTGTGGAAAGAAGACCGTGATATCTCGGTCTGTTCAGCAGTGACAGGGAGGGCAGGGCTGAGTCGGTCGGTGCTGGAGGAGAAGGTTTAGGCTGAGTGGAAAGCAACCCTCTGCAGTTGTTCATCAATCATTCTGATACGCTCTGATTCTTAAAATGCTAAATAACAAGTGAGAACGGACTGGGCTTTTGAGATGCATGCACAGTACTGGGAAGGCCTTTGAGACCTTGTCATTTTCCTCCTTGTATACAACCTCCGTAACTCCCACATCCTTCCTTCCACCATCCCTGCAGCTGTAACACTTTCCAGTATCTCCTCCCCACACACCCATCTCTCTTTTTTTTTTTTTTTTTCCTTGATATGTTTTTAAGTAGCGTTCTCTGGCCTAAGCTTAGAACAATTGCAGGTGAAGATCTGTTTGTTTATGTGCTGGTGGAGGAAGTGTTTACATTAGGATTGACTCTTCTGATCTCCCATGAGGAGGAACAGTAAGCTAAAGGGACACTGTCAACTTGAAATCCGGAGAATGTGCATGATGAATGGAGAGCTGTGTCCAATATTACACCCACCATCGAGCCCCCTGTGGGAGATCTGTGGTTTTTATAAGCCTGTCTTCTGACTGTGTGGGTTTGTCATGCAGTGAAGGAGTAAAAACACGCTTCAGACAAAGTTCTGTTAAGTGAATGAAAGAGAACAGAAGAAAAATACCAGTGTGGGAAGGGTAGGGAAGGCAGCATCCCCAACTTCTCAGTTACACCCATTGCAGCCACTGCTTGACCCAGTGGGAAACTGGAGGGGAGAGAAGTTAGTTTTACAAATTGAACGATTGCTTAGCATCGGTAAAGTGGAAAGGTTGTTACGTTCCCTCCATCGATACAGGAGTTTTCAGCACCTTGATGTATATGCTCAGAAAACTGGTAGCACTTGATGGATGTCAGTAGATCTGTGACTTCTCACAATTTTTAAAGAACAATTTTAAGAAGGGAATCTTGGAAAAAAACAATGGGTTCCTTCTTGAGGCTTTTTTTTACCCCACAAAGCTGTGATTTTGATGAAAAAGAGAAAGGAAGATTACCTAATTAATGCCTTCAACGTTTGTATTTCGTTGGTAGTAGGCTGCAGATTTCTCTTAGTTTGTTGAAATGTTCAGATGTTTCTTAGAGGATGCCTGTAAGCCTGCTTCTTCTCCACCTCTAACAAATTACTGCCTCATTTGCATGGCTTATCTGTGGCAAAAATAAGAATTTCCAATATGAGGTTGTCTAATGGTAGGCCACTGACCGTGGTGTTTTGTAGTTTATGCTTCAGGCATGTTGTTTCAGAAATTCTGTGTTGCCTGCTGGTGGAAGATGTAGTGGCGTGAAATACCAGTTAAGTATAAAACCCTGAACAGGCTTCTGTAGAAATTGTTTTGATGTTGAGTAAGTACGTGTCTTCAGTGAAGGATAAAAAACTTTGGCGTATGGGCATGGCAGTTGATGTAAGGCAGAAGTGATGAAGGTGGTACAGAGAAATTGCTTATTAATCATTTTCATTTTAAGTATCTTCAAAAGTTAAGGCCCATTGACAAATTTATGTTTCATTTGAGTAAGATAAAGCATTGCTGAGGAACTAGATATTTTTGAGATACTGTACTGGATTTCACAATAACTTTATACAAAATGCCTGAATAGTGTCATCTGAAATGCATGGGTGGAGTCTGACACAGAGAGGACCTCTGTGGCCACTGGCCCTATGGCTTAGCCAAATTAAACCAAATATACTAATCTGGACATGGTATGGTCTGCACTGGATTTACGGCGTAATAAAATTGTGGCTAGACGAGTGAAAACTGTGGCACAGAGTGAAAACTGCCTTCGTGATGATTTAACACTGTAATATGATACGTCCACAGTATCATATATTTGGTTGTGCTAAAGAAGGCTTAGAGCTGTTGGCCACCTTATGTCCGATTATTTTTATTTAACCAGCATCTTCACTTTGCTGTCTTGCTGCATTATAGTGCTTTTATTGCAGGGAGAGAAAGAGTTGCACGCGTGTGTCTTCCCTTCTTCCTTCTCTCTGGGGCACACATTAATATTTGATTCAAACTTGTTTTGTAAAGTTCTACTTAAGTCAGGTTGGGCACTACTTTGAATGTATAATAATGGCGTTCGTTTGTGTCACAGGCAGCGCTTTGTAATTTGCTTTATGGGCAGGTCTGCTGCTGGCAGTGTGTATTGTCAAAGTGACCTTCCTTCGAGAGGGAGAAAACCAGTAACTCCTGGCCCTTCCCCACCCCTGCAGCTCCCACAGAAGTGTCTTCACAAGTCATTTTGACCCATTACTCCAAAAACAGGACTCGAACCGACGAATCTAATTCGCCCGAGCAGTCTCATTGAAATCTAGCAATTAAGGACTCCTTTGGTGACAAAAGGCCTACAGATCTGTATCGTGCAAGTCAGCATTTTACTTAGGGCGAAACCCACAAAAGGGTTTGCATGCTTCAGTGTGGAGCATCCTGACGCCTCGCTACCAGGGTGGTTGTGACCCCTCTGGATCTCGCACCCCTGAGCGAGGGATGTAGCTGCTTGCTGCGCCCTGCTGAACGCATTGTGCACCTCGGAGCTGCAGTCCCAGCGGCCGGTGTGCCAGGGGAAATGCTGCCTGGGCCACCCAATACAAAGTGCCTCAGAAAGAGGTAAAACTCCAGTGGTGCATCCACCTGCCTGCTGGGTGTCTGACTTGGCACCACAGTGGCTTGCTCTTACCATTTAAAAACCCCAAGCTGCTCTTGATAAGATAGTAATAATTTTAAAAATAAAATAATAATAATAATAATAAAACCCCAAAACTTACATTGTGTATTTCAATAGGTGACAAACGCGCAGGTGTAGAAGAATTGGGATTTTTAGCGTTTGCATCCTCTCACGGGTTTTGCCCTTAATGCCTGACTTTCTTCTAGACTGGGAAGTGGCAGGTCCAGATGAAAGGTGAAAGGTCTAGGTTGTTTTGGTACATCCGAGAAGCGTACAACGCTCCTTAAGGAGCGCATGGGCCTCGTTAGCGCTGTGCTGTAGGGCAGTCTCGCTTCTTAACGTGCTCAAGTGCTGGTTTGGTTTCAGGCAGGTAAACCACCTCTCAGTTTGAGAGTGGTCAAGTTAAACCTGTCTGCAGGAGATGTCCTTGAGCCCTGAAACTAGAAACAGCCTTGACCTTATGGGAATTTGCAGCCAAGGAGAAGCGCCCTGTTGTTCTCCTTACTACTGGCCGCAGGAAAACAATGACATTTTGTAAAGGATTTTTGGAACTGTCCTTCACTTGGAACGGCAACAAAACTGAATAATATCAGCACTTTTACTGGGGGAAGTGAAAAATAAAATTACTTCAAGTCAATCAAAACATGTCACCTCATCTTGCTTCTGACTGTTTTGAATGGTAACTTGCTATGAAAGCAAGGATTTCAACTCAAAATATTGGCACCTGTTTGGAACAAAATAGAACCTTTGACATCGCGACTTTTTACTGAAGTATAAAATCAGCAACTGTTTTATGGAGCTTTTAGATATGGATAGAACTAAATTTTCTTGCAGAAAATGACTGACGGATTTTTCCTGACCAGCTCTACTCCTTGTATACCATGAATTTGAATGAACGTTTTTCATCTGAAAAAGCCATCAAAAAGCTAGCCTGGCAATATCAACTGATTTGAATTAGATGGCCTGAGTGAAATTGTTTTTTCAACAGGGGAGAGGAGAGCAAATGAATTTTAAACTTGCTGTCCTTCCCAAAATGCAGCTCCTTTTTTGTATCAAAGGCATCCCAACTTGAATGGATCTACTGATGTTGTTTGTGACAAGGTGATATGGGGAGAGGTTACCCCACATTTTCCAGCTCAGCTTCTCCTGATTCAGGGAAGTCTTGCACCTCTGAAAGTTGCTTGTTCCATGCTATAATTTTCTAGAGTATCTGTGAGTAATAAGTCCTACTTGATTAAGCCAGTAACCTAAATTCTTAGAGCAAGTTAGTTGAAGTTCTTCACATTGAGACATAGTTTAATATGGTGAACTATACAAGGCAGCTGCGATGTGAGAATGTTTTGATGGGAACAGAGAAGGTCACCCCTCTACGCTTACTTATTTTATTTTATTTTATTTTGGTGGGATTTTTAGGAGACAGCAATGGCTGGATGCCTTTTCTAGCCTAGGGAAGTTCTTTGCCCCATCCTGCTTTAGGTACCCTGTGGCTACAGCCGGAAAGGAGGGATGTTGAGAAGCGGCTGTTGAGTGATGTGCTCAGTGCTTTGAAGTACGAAGCAGCCCAGCCAGAGCTCCTCAAAGGAGCCAGAGCTACTTTTAATAGTATCAGATCTTGTGCTGTGAGAGCAGTTACTGGGCTGTCCCCAAAACGCGTGGCCCTGTGGTCAGTGGTACTATCAGCAGCCAGCCCTGAACAAAGGCTCTACCTCGCATAGTACACTTTGCTTCACAGCTCTTGGGGTGGCCTGGGGAGGAGCTTCGTCGCGTCCTCGATGCTGCCTTGCAACAGCTCTGGGAGCTCTAAAAGTCAGATGAACATCTAAAGCCTTGGATGTGTAAGGGCTGTAACAATTTATTTTAACCTGAAATTGAGACCTTAACGTTTCAGGCAAAACGTACCATCAGTACTGAAGCTTCCAGAAATGCTTCAAAAATGTTGTTTTATTCACCAAAGCTATGTCACTCGCAGTGGTGAATTTGGAAAGTGTTTTGAAGCTGAAAGTGATGGTAATGGCACCAGCACAACATATGAAGAAGCAGAGAAGTACCTGGGGTGGAGGGACATTGAAGACCAAGGCAAGAGCTGGCTGAAGCAGGTGAAAGGAAGCTGCTCGTGTGTGTGTGTGAGGACATTTGCTTTAATAGAAAAGAAGTGTTTGACACCACTTAAACTTGCAAATAACTCTTGTTTTAGCGATTTTTGGAGGAGGAAGGAGGAAACCTCAAATGATTGGCTTGACTTGGTTGAAATACCTTCTCTGTTTGAAAATGTCCTTTTCCTCTTGGCTCCAGTTTTCCCGTGTTAACAGATTTGACCAAAATAGTTCTTAAGCCTTTTTGGTATAGTCCAAGATGAAAATATTATTGCCAGATAATTTTTATCTTGTCAGGCTTCAGTTTGCTATATGAAACTATACAGAGAAGTTAAACAGGATATGAGAATGAAGACTAATATTAAATA
Source organism: Aptenodytes patagonicus (assembly GCF_965638725.1). NCBI lineage: Eukaryota > Metazoa > Chordata > Aves > Sphenisciformes > Spheniscidae > Aptenodytes > Aptenodytes patagonicus. The sequence goes on along the minus strand of NC_134951.1, from coordinate 55,203,894 downwards.
CCCATTCAGGGTTGTTTTAAGAAAAACTTTTCTGTTCCATGAGACTTCTCTAATGACCATATCTGGTGGTTCCTAGCATCCTTTTCTTTACAATTTCTATTATTTTACTTGTGGGGTTTTTTTAAACAAATAAACTTTAACATTCATTTGAAGGCTTTTTATTGTATTAATAAAGACCTTCCAACCTCCCTTGTTTTAGAACAACCTATGTGTGAAAGAGCACTTTGCGTAACGTTGATCTTTGACTTGCAGCTGTACCACTTACAAAAGAGGCAGCTCTGAAGGTTTTCCTGGCATGACTTTGGAATATCATGCAGTTCCTATCTTGACTCCTGATAACGGTGTACAGATAATTGTTGATTTTTTTTTTTTTTTTTTTTTTTTACAAATATGTTGGTTTTTTCCCTTTTGTGCCTGACCTTTAAACTGCAGAATTGCCCTGGGGATTATAATTGAAGTTGATGCTCTTGCCCAAAATAATTGGGAAGACCTGTTGCTGGTTAGTTCAGAAGTTCTCCAAGCCAGAAGCCGTGACAGCGTGCTGTGTTGCGGCATCGTGCTGGGAGATGAAAGTGCTGGGCACCTAGCTGGAGCTGAGATTAGCAGCGATGTTGGTGAACAATCTCGTGTCAGCTCTGGGCCATCGGTGAGGTGCACAGTAAGAGTGCTCGCGGACTTTTTCTCTCTCTTTTTAGCCCATACAAACTTCACGACTATGTTAGTGAGGGCTGTAGCTATCTCTGTATCAACCAACATCCTGTGATGCTGGGGGGCTGTGTTAACTGTCCCCCCAAAAAAAATACAGCAGAAGCTTGTCTGTTACTTTCTAACTTCTGGACTTGTATCGCTTCTCCACAGAAGTACTTTTCCTTCTTCTGGGACAACTTAATCCCATACCTGGTCATTTCTTAGGACTTTGCATAAGACCAGCTGATACCCCTGTTTGGAAGATGGAGATGGTTGTGTCCTACAGCCAGCTGCTTTTACCCCAGGGGGAGGAGAGCAGGTGTAAGAGAGAGCAGCTCTCAGACCATTAAAAGAAAGAATGTTTGTTCCTGGGACTGTGTTTTTCTTTGTGGGCAGCCTCTCACTAGGAAGCAATGATATATTTTTTTCCAGGAAAAAAAAAAAAGCATCTCTAAGACTCAGAATGAAAACCTCTATTGTCTGACTAGGCATTTAGACTGTTTCTTGTCTTAAACTATATGTAAATGCTCAGTGTTTATTTTTAGTGGTGAGGTTCATGATGGAGGGTTTTTTTACGGTGAGGTTAACGATCTCTTGCATGTTTTTAGACATCTTGGTGGACAGGTGCTCTTGCACACTATCACTATATGCTAATAGCGTTTGAAAATGGGGAGGTCTGAATAATAAGATTTGAGAGGGGGAGCCCACATCCAGTTAAGATTTTTGTCTGAAGACCAGCAAAAATGCCAGTTCTGTTGCCTGTCTGCCTTCCTGGGAAGTAACTGAAAACTCCTAAATTTTCTTCTGGGATTTGGCTGTGAGATAGCCAATAGATATGAAATTTTTGGTTGTTATCACTCTGGGCAGCATTTGAATTGGTGATTTCAGCAAAAGACGTTCTAGGTCCCATTTCCAAATTCATTGATAATGTTTTGCTGGTTTCATTCCTCGAGAAGGAATAAAACTATTTAAAGCTAATCTTTTCAATAGCACAGTATCTGAGGTCATTCATAATTTTCATTTAAAGCCTTTAGATGAATATGCAGGCCTTTTGTTCCAAATATTAAGTTCTCCAGGTGTCTTTGAATGGTCAGCGATCTTATATTCATAAGACCTCATACTTTGGACTGGTGAGGAGGAATAGCAACTGGATTTTTATTTTATTTTTATTTTTTAGTCTCTTTTCTATTTTATTCAGAAAGACTGAGGCAAACCACCTTTAAAACAAAACAAAAAAAAATCAAACACGTGTGTTTAATGCAACCCATTTTATTAGCTGTAATCACTGTTGAAAAACTTTGTAAGCCCATCAGCCTACAGTTGGCATAAGGTCAGTGTGCAGAAGCTGGCAAGCTGAAGAGCCAGATTTAACTCTCAGTGTAACAGGCTGTATGCTCTCAAAAAACCACACGTAGTGTTGGCTTCAATTTCTTTTGACCACCTCTCTAGGAGTTTCCCTCTTGTAGGAAAGGTAATGAACCCAAAAGTTTGGCTGAGAAGAGAGCTGCTAAACGATGTGACCTTGTTGAAGAAACATCCCTTACATCTGAAGGTCAAAAATGACCTTGTGTGCATTGGGGGAGGTAGAAGACGAGCATTGACTGTCTTTCTTGCTTAGGGCAGCATTACTGACATGCTTAAAAACTGCAGAACTCCTTGCCCTAACGTTCAAGTGGGGCTGGCAAAAAGGAACAAATAGGGCTGCTGACAAAGTGCGCAGGGAAGACTGTGTCCCTCTTCCTCCTCCTCAGTCATCGCAGGCAGGACGCGGAGAGCGTCGGTTTGCACTACGTGATGACTAGACATTCAGAACAATTTGCTGCCAATACTGTAAAGGGTTAAAAAACTTCTTTCATTTATAGGCTTTTTTTTTAAATTGTGGGCTTCCTCTGGCATCAGTGTGATTCAGTGACCTCTTTAAGGGTGAGGTGACCTTGTCTCTGCTCTTGCTACATTTTCAGCAAGTATTAATTTGAACTGTTGTAAGGTTACGTTGTTTGGGGTTTTTTTGTTTCCTCCCCATGCAAAAGAGTTAGTTCTGCTTTATGAAGCTGAGTGTATAGCTGTAGGTGTTAAAAAAGTCAGCCAAATTTTGCTTTTGTGGTCAACTCCTCTACAATTTGCCACGTAAGTTTGTGTCTTACAAAAGACAGTTGTCATCCTTTTAGAGCTAATGTGGCACAGCAGGACCATGCTGAGAACAATCTGGACCTGAATGTGGATGGTGGGTCAAAAAAGCATTGCTTTGGTTTTACTTCCGTGGGTAGAGCAGGCCTCAGACTCGGGATACATCTGCACGGCACTGTGCCGAGGTGAACAGAAGACCTCGTGTGTGAGAGTCAGGATAGCCCCAGGAGGAGCATCGTGCTAATGTGCCTGCACCATTTCCAGGACCACCACGATGTGTTCATAGTTGTTGTGAGTGTATCTGTGCAGCAATGTGTGGTGCTGTAGAGGCTGTACTTTACTTTTTGACACAAAAAAGAAGAGACATGAGAGCGATGACCTGAAAGAGTGGATTAACTACATGAATGTTCATTTTCACAGCACCAAAGGCTACTCAAACTAGCTTTTAAAAAAATTGCTACTAAACGTAAAAGAAATCCTCTATTTTTTTTTATATTATCTGCCCTGCTGAAGAAAAGTGATTATGTTCATCGGGAGCTCCATCTATAACAGCTACCCACAAGCTTTAAAATGACATGGTGCTGCAATTGTATGCAGCGTTTATTTTCAATCTTATTTTTTTAAAGAAGGATCACATCAGGAGAGACACTGGAGCTGAGTAAGGCAGCCCGATCTGCTCCCTGTATAACAACCAGCGCAACTAAGAAAAGGCAACGGTTGATAGTAGTAGGCGACTCTCTTCTGAGAGGTGTGGAGGCACCCATCTGCCAACCTGACCCACTCTCTAGAGAGGTGTGCTGCTTACCGGGGGCTCGTATCAGGGACATCACTGCGAGGCTACAAAGCCTCGTACAGTCCACTGACTATTTTCCACTGCTGCTGTTTCACATGGGCACCAGTGACACAGCCAGGAGCGGTCTGAGGACTATCAAGAAGGACAACAGAGCCCTGGGAGCGGCAGTAAGGGACTCTGAAGCACAGGCAGTTTTTCATCAATCCTCCCAGTCAAAGGGAAGGGGTTTGAAAGGGTCAGTTGAATCTGGCACGTCAACAAATGGTTACAGGACTGGTGCCACAGCCAGGGGTTCGGCTACTTAGACCGTGGGGCTCGCTTTGAGAAACCTGGTCTACTAGGGGCTGATGGGGTCCATCTGCCAGAGCAGGGGAAGAGCATCTTTGGTCATAGGCTTGCCAAGCTGGTGAAGAAGGCTTTAAACTGAAGTTGCCAGGGGAGGGGAACCTCAATCCATCCCACTCCTACCAGTTTGATGCCAGGGCCAGCAATAGATGCCCAGAGCCTGGAGAAGGATCACAGGTCAAGCAGGAGAGCGCCTGAAGAGCAGCACAAAGGAACTCCAGCCAGTGAGACAGCTTCATCGGGGACCCAACTTAAATGCCTCTGTGCAAACGCACATAGCATGGGGAACAAGCAAGATGTGTGCACGCCTGCAGGGCTATGATCTTCCTGGCATCATGGAGACATGGTGGGATGGCTCCTGTGACTGGAGTGTTGGAATGGAAGGATACAGGCTCTTTTAGAAGGACAGGCAGGGGAGACAAGGAGGGGGTGTTGCCCTCTATTTGAGGGCTAATGACCAGCTGGAGTGCATGGAGCTCCTCCTGGGGGTGGATGGGGAGCTGACCAAGAGCTTATGGGTCAGGATTAAAGGGAGGGCAGGGCAGGTGACATTACAGTGAGGGTCTGGTACAGGCCACCTGCCCAGGAAGACAGAGTGGATGAGGCCCTCTGTAGACAGATAGGAGCAGCCTCACACTCACAAACCCCGGTCCTCATGGGGGACTTCAGCCACCCCGACATTTGTTGGAGGGACAACATGGGAGGGCATAAGCAATCCGAGAGGTTCCTGGAATGCGTTGATGATAACATCCTTCTCCAAGTGACAGAGGAGCCAACAAGGAGAGGTGCTATGCTGGACCTTGTTCTCACCAACAAGGAGGGGCTGGTGGGGAATGTGAAGCTCAAGGGCAGCCTGGGCTGCAGTGACCACGAAATGGTGGAGTTCAAGGTCCTTAGGGCACTGAGGAGGGCGCACAGCAAGCTCACTACCCTGGCCTTCAGGAGAGCAGACTTTGGCCTCTTCAGGGATCTCCTTGGCAGAGTGCCATGGGATAAAGCCCTGGTGGGAAGAGGGCCCCAAGAAAGGGTGACAAGTATGTAGCTTTGGACTCTTTCACAACATGCTTTAAACCTAGGGGGGGAAAAAAACCACTAGTTTTGTTTGAAGGAATGATCACCTACAATTTTTATTTATCCCCCCCCCCCATCATATTGTAAAAATTTATTTTCTGTAACTAAGCTCTCTCTGGAGCTAACAGACTTCTAAAAGTACTTTTTAATATTTTTTTTATTAAAATACTTTTTAATAGTCCTTCTAAATTCTCTGAGATGAGCTCTTCTTCCTTTTAAAATTTAAACAGAAGAGTCTGGGTTTGAAGGGACCTCTGGAAATCATCTCCCTGCACAGAATAGGGCTAACCTCAAAGCCAGGTCTAACTTCAAAGCCGGGGCCTTGTCCAGTCAGGTTTTGAGTATCTCCCAGGATGGACTGAACAAACCCAGCTCTCTCAATCTCTCCTTCATATGTCAAGTGCCGCAGCATCTTGGTGGCCATCCACTGGACTCACTCCAGTATGTCAATCTTTCTTTTCCCAGGACTCCTAAAACCAGACCGAGTACTCCAGATGTGATCTCACAAATGCTGCATAGAGAGGAATAATTACTTCCCTCCACCTGCCGGCTAATTAATTTGCTTATTTGGTGCCAGATCTTCAGTTCCTGTCGGTTGTCTTCACTTCCCTCAAACTGGAGTGGTGGAAACTCTCTCTTGCAGGCGAGTACTTGTAGGCTTCTCTGTCACCTCAAAAAGAGCTGGAACAGAGATGTCCCTTTGCTTCAATTACATGAAACAGATGACCAACCCAGTGTTTACATACACAAAACTGCAAAGGTTTCCATTTCCCTGTAGTGAATTTTTGCACTGCTGCATACAGCAATATAACCTGAAGCAGTAAGATTGTATCACAGTGATTATTTTGGTAAAACAGTGAAGAAAATGCATAGTAAACAGCATATGCAAAGAGATGCATTGTGTGTATTCTGTTTGTTTTCCTGGCAGTACTTTAGCTATTAGCTAAGTTACCCACTTTAAAGTTAATGTTTGGTAGCAAATACGAGGATTGAAACAACAGGCATGCCACCCAGATGAGCTTCATGGGAGCTGTGGGACAATAACATGTGCTTAAGATTTTACGCCCAGAAGGTGTTTGTTCTCCACTAGATTTCTGAGACTCTGTCATTGCAAGTTGCGCTATTATAGGTGACTGAAGTACATGTGACTAGCTATAGTCTGTGCTTTTTAAAGGTTTGATCTTCCTACACTATTTGATTTTTATTTTTTATATATTTTTTTCAAACACACACAAAATGAAAATTTTATGATTAATGGTTTAAGTACTCAAATTAATATTTGCCTGAAAAAGCCCGGAACAATTGGAATACAAGAGAAACCCACAACCACCACCAAACCCGTGCACATGGGACTTGTCCTGCAGTTGCTGCTGCTTCGAGGAGTGTGTGGCTCACATCACCTAGCTCAGACATCCTCACGCCCCACTGTGGGAGAGCAGCTGAAGGCGTAAATCTTCTATGTGCATATGCCTGCTTTAATGTGTAAGATATTAGTATTTAGCTTAGGAAATTCTGGCTCCTGAAAAGTTGTGGCAAGGTAAGTGTCTGGGGTGTTGAGTGGATACTGTCTGCTGCTCGGCTGACTGGTGGAGAGGGAGGTGGCTGGGCTGAGCGGTTGCTGTGCCTCAAGGACCTCCTGGGTATCTCGGTACAACCAAAGAAGAAAGAAGCCTTAAAAGCCCAGTGAGTGTAAAAGGAAGCATTAGTAGAGAGGTTTGAGCTGGGAAGGTGGACAAGAGATGGGAATTGTCAGGCTTTTTTTTTTTTTTTTTTTTTTTTTTTTAACCTCCCTTCAGTATTTGTCTCTACCAGCGAACTCCTTCAAAGTCTCCCTTCCTACTCTGGCTGTTGCCACCACTGTTTTTCTCCTGTGATTTTTCTTTGGGTATTTGTTCTAGCTCTGTGGTACTGGCTGTGGCTGCCAGAGGCTCTTTTAGAAGTCCCTCTTTCACCTGTTTTGTTCCCATAACCCTGCTTACAGCAATCCTGTCTTCATGCTTGCTTACCTCAGTCTTCTCTGTTGCTCACCTTCCTTGCCTTGCCCACAAATCCTCTCATCTCCCAACACAAATGAGCTATTTATCCTTGAGCTAATGGGTGTTCACAATGTGCCGATCATAATGCCGCAGAACTGCTTATATTCACGGTGATTAAAAAATAAAAAGATGGATTATTTTTTGCCCTACCCCAGAGAATTAGTTGTATATTTTCACTCTGTACAGTTGTAACTGTAGGTTGAGTTGACTGGGGCTCAGAGGTGAGTAAGAAGCCCCTCCTGGTATGGAAACAAACCTTGGGTTATACAGCTCGCTCAGGTTACCCAGGCATCATTGCGTAGTAGAAGGGTGGTGTGCAAGAGCTATACCAAAGTGGAGGCTTACTACTAAACTGATCCCTGTATTATGTGGAGAAATGTGGAGTTTTGCTTGTTGACAGTAATAAATGTACCCCCTGGACCCCTTGGGGACGCAGACCTTCCCTGGGTACTGTTGGCAGTGCTGGAAAATGGCTCTCACCATGGCCACTCAGGTGAGGTTGACCATCTCGGGAGGGTGGAGTGACTACATCAGTGGACATGGGAAGGGCTGCAGATGTCATCTATCTGGACCTCTGTAAGGCCTTTGACACGGTCCCCCACAACATCCTGCTCTCTGAACTGGAGATGTATGGATTTGATGGGTGGACTGTCCGGTGGGTGAGGAATTGGTTAGATGGTCACATCCAGAGGGTAGTGGTCAACAGCTCAATGTCCAGATGGAGATTGGTGATGAGTGGCGTCCCGCAGGGGTCCATATTGGGACCGGTACTGTTTAATATCTTCATCAATGACATAGACAGTGGGATCGAGTGCACCCTCAGCAAGTTTGCAGATGACACCAAGCTGAGTGGTGCAGTTGACATGCCAGAGGGATGGGATGACATCCAGAGGGACCTGGACAAGCTGGAGAAGTGGGCCTGTGTGAACCTCATGAGGTTCAACAAGGCCAAGTGCAAGGTCCTGCACCTGGGTCGGGGCAACCCCTGGGATCAATCCAGGCTGGGGGATGAAGGGATTGAGAGCAGCCCTGCCGAGAAGGACTTGGGGGTACCGGTGGGTGAAAAGCTGGACATGAGCCAGCAACGTGCGCTCACAGCCCAGGAGGCCAATCATATCCTGGGCTGCATCAAAAGAAGCGTGGCCAGCAGGTCGAGGGAGGGGATTCTGCCCCTCTACTCTGCTCTGGTGAGACCCCACCTGGAGTACTGCGTCCAGCTCTGGAGCCCTCAGCATAAGAAAGACACGGACCTGTTGGAGCGGGTCCAGAAGAGGGTCACAAAAATGATCAGGGGGATGGAACACCTCTCCTCTGAAGAAAGGCTGAGAGAGTTGGGGTTGTTCAGCCTAGAGAAGAGAAGGCTTTGGGGAGACCTCATTGCAGCCTATCAGGACTTCAAGGGGGCTTATAAAAAAGATGGCGGCAGACTTTTTAGCAGGGCCTGTTGCGACAGGACAAGGGGGAATGGCTTTACACTAAAGGGGGGTAGATTTAGACTAGATATAAGGAAGAAATTTTTTACGCTGAGGGTGGTGAAACACTGGCACAGGTTGCCCAGAGGGGTGGTGGCTGCCCCATCCCTGGAAACGTTCAAGGCCAGGTTGGACGGGGCTCTGAGCGACCTGATCTAGTTGAAGATGTCCCTGCCCACGGCAGGGGGGTTGGACTAGATGGCCTTTAAAGGTTCCTTCCAACCCAAACTATTCTATGATTTTATTTTAGTCAGAAACTAGGGTCACTTGGTGCTGTATATAAGCTCTTGTGGGGGAGATGATGAGAGTTTAAAGCATTTTGAATTTTTGTTCCAGTTTTGATTTAAGTCGTGTGAAAAGCTCACCAGCTTTCTGGTGTTTGGTGGCAGCTTGAGTAAAATGTTTCAGTGGGAAGATGAGGGGGATGTATATCAGCTCGTACTTAATATTTGTTTAAACAGGTTATGCAAGATAACTGAGGTTATTGTTAGCAAACTAGAGAAGTCACAAAAGGTGTCCTTCTCCAAAGAGTGTAAAGTATATTATTTTGGTAGAAATTCAGGGAGATGAGGCAACAGCATTGAGCGGAGGAGATCAGTACCTACTCCAGACAATGCCAGCACCTTCAGTCTGCTGCATCCTGTCCCTGACTGCTCATTTGAGTAAAATTTGGATGGTGGCAGGACCAGAAGCAAGTGTTACCAACCCCGAATGTTTAAATATTGCAGTGGTTTTGGAGGAGAGGAAGAAGGGGCTGGAGTTTGGAGCTGGAGATGTTATATGGGTTCATTTGGCCGCTGAGGCCCAACCTAGTCTGGTGGAAGCTGCCGCTGAAGATCTCAAAGGTTGCTGTCTTTTTCTTATGGAATAAATGTGTGTGTGCTTGTTAACACCCTCTAATTAAATCTAAGATATTCAAATCATGTTGGAGATCGGTTCCACCAGTGTGACTCGGGTATTTTTAATATATGTATTTTGATTGCCCTGTCTGGAAGACTAGTTGGTAGAGTTGATTTGTGGCTAATATATGCTGTTTTGAAATTGCTGGTACATAGATGGGTGTCATAGAGGCTGATCCTAAAAATGTTCTCAGTTTTCTTCTTCTGTTAATGTTGGCAGATGTTTCCAAGTGTCGTGGTTTAACCCCAGCCAGCAACTAAGCACCACACAGCCGCTTGCTCACTCCCCCCTAGTGGGGTAGTGGAGAGAATCAGAAGGGTAAAAGCAAGAAAACTCGTGGGTTGAGATAAAGACAGTTTAATAGGTAAAGCAAAAGCCACGCACACAAGCAAAGCAAAACAAGGAATTCATTCACTCCTTTGGTGTTCAGCCATCTCCAGGAAAGCAGGGCTCCATGACGCGTAACGGTTACTTGGGAAGACAAACGCCATCACTCCAAACGTCCCCCCCTTCCTTCTTCTTCCCCCAGCTTTATATGCCGAGCATGACGTCATACGGTGTGGAATATCCCTTTGGTCAGTTGGGGTCAGCTGTCCCGGCTGTGTCCCCTCCCACCTTCATGTGCACCCCCAGCCTGCTCACTGGTGGGGTGGGGTGAGAAGCAGGAAAGGCCTTGACTCTGTGTAAGCACTGCTCAGCAATAACGAAAACATCCCTGTGTTATCAACACTGTTTCCAGCACAAATCCAAAACACAGCCCCATACCAGCTACTATGAAGAAAATTAACTCTATCCCAGCCAAAACCAGCACACCAAGCAATACACTGACTTCTTTGTATATTGTTTTTAATCTCTCTGTTAAAAAAAAAAAAAAAAAAAAAAAAAAAAAATAATTAAGAAGCAGAGGCCTCTATAAAAGGAATGGTAAGAGCTGGGGCATTGCTCAGTATGAGGCACTTGAGGCCATCCCAGTGTGCGGTTTAGGAGGAATAAGTAGTTTAAAACCACTTTCTCTCCTCTGTTTTGCAATAGTTAAAGCATTAGCAGTGCTGCCCAAACAGACAAGCCCACCAACTCCCCACCCCCACCAAATATCATACTCTCCTGAAGATCCGGATGCCTTCTGGGATAGCTGACCTTGGGCTGTTCAAGCATACCCGCTGCCTGGGTGCAGTATGTGTGAACCAAACAAGTCAGAAATGGTCCTTTTATGTTATAGATGTGAGTCAGATTTTTTTTTTCCATCATCTAGTGACTTTATTCTCTGACAAGCTTGTGGTGGCTTACCGCTTGAAAAGCAGCTCCTTAGTTTTTGACCCTAAGCACATCACGTATTGACTGCTGTTTTAAGGTGGCTCCTTATTCCCTCTGGTCCTTTGTTGTAGGAATTTCCAAGTGTCAATCTTGTCAAGAATTACTTTTTAGCAACTTAAAACCAATTATCACATTTGCTAAAGAGGCAAAGCAAAAGGGATACAATGTATTAAACCAAACCAAAACGGCTAGGGAGGGTCTCTACTTAGTCTCTAAACCTTCATTTTGCAAATTACCTTTGCTGGTGCACTTAAATCTGAGTAGGTACCACATGCTTGGACTAGAGGTATAGTACATGCCATTGCCTGTATATGTAGATAACTGGTTTTGAACAGTTTTTTCTTTGGGTTTTGGGGTTGGTTTTTGGGGGAGTGGGAGAACATGTTAAAGAAGGAATCTGACCCCTTTTTGACTCAAGGGGAGAGAGACTTGGATGATGATTTTTACTACGTAACAGTGGCTGAGCCCTGAAAAAACAGCGTAAACCTCCTTGGCAGTAGTTCTTGGTTTGTTTGGTTGGTTTTTTTTTTTTTTCTTTACCTGATGTTCACAAGAAACTGCTAACCTAATTTTGGTATTCCTATGAGAGCTCATTTATGACGAGTTGCCAGAATTCCCAAAATAAATTTTAAGTAAGTTCCTTGTTGGCACCTGTGGGTTGGGTTTCTTTGCTTCAGTTTTTTAATACCATTTCATTTTTTCCCCTACGTGCAAGTTTTCTTTCTTTAAGAAGACTACTTATCAAACAATCTAAGCCTAATAATATGAAGTAGAATAAATTCTTCAGGTCTACATAATGAATACTTGAAGATCTATGCCACTTTTATGGCTTCCTGAAACTGTACCTGCAGGCTCCTGTCCCTCTTGCTGTAGTGTGAGAGACCACACAATACAGTTGACTGTATATTGCAAAATTTAAAAAGTAGTAAAGAGTATAGTGTGTGTTTTTTAATATAGAAAAGAAATAAATGTTAAAAGCATGGATTTTCTGTATATTCTGCATTTCCTGTAGGCATAAGCCTTACGCAGTTTGTTCACTTGTCCCTCAAACTTGGAGCCATTTGATCTCGCAGAGTAAATTTGAAGATGGCTGTGAATGATCTTCATGACTGGTTTTTTTTTTCAGGAGAGGCAGGTATGCAGAGGAGGCACTATGCTTTTAACCCTCCTGGAGGGACAGTCAAACTTGGTGCTTATGGATATCAGACAACTGAGTGCTGCCAAACTGAGTCAGCACGTATGTTTTGCTCAACTAGCTGTAGCTCTTGTCTCATCTCTTCAGGAGACATGGAAGAAAAGAGTAGGTGAAAGGGAAGGCTCAAGGATCCAAGTGACTAGAAAGTAAAAGGGGGGGAACAGGAGGACACATCAGTAGCAAACAAAGTTTTGTTGGCCCAGTGATTAAAACTTGGTATTTAAATTCAGGGACTCTTATTTCTGGGAAGTTCAAAACTGTAGCCGCTCGATACCTGAAGTAACAAATTTTTTTAAAATGCAGAATCTTTGTCAGTAGACTTATTTATTGGGCTTTTATATAGAGCAAAAGTAACCCAAGCCGCTTGAACTCGCAATGCTCAATAGAGGATTTAAAAACCTGATAGCTAGTTTGCCTTCTAGGCATACCCAGCAATCTCCCAGACTTGCTCTACCAGCCAGTCACAGCATTTTAGTGACACGACTTCACTGCATCTGTGTCTGAGTAATGTTCCTCTTGAAGTCTGTTGGAAAAATGATTGACTTGTGTGTAACCAGAAATAATGCCTCACTATATTTAAATTAACACAGAATATGTAAAACTAATTTTCAATCCTTTCTTCCTAGGAATAGGGATTTTTAACCTCCTAAAAGTGAAACTTCATTTGTATCTCTTTCATTCTCCATTCCAGGAACTGTCTGCCTCGTCCCTTTAAGGTCTTGCCGGTCTGATTTCAGTGACTTTAGGGGAACTACTTGGTATAAGAGAAATTTGGGGCTGAAAAGAGAAGAAAGAGGAGCAGACAAAACTTTCTGTTCTGTTTCTTGGCTGAGGTTTCTATCTCTGCGTTTTAATCTAGCAGTTTTGACTAGGGCCAGCCCTCTCCTCTGAGAGTATCAGGCTCTGAGCCTTCATATTTGTTCTGCGTTTTCAACAGCAGCAAAGGTACCAGTCAACATGCCGCTTTTTTCTGTGCTGCTTCTGCTTTTACTGGACTTCTTCAAGATAAATGCATCCTCTAGAGAAAAAGAAGGAAGGAGGAGTAGGGGGAGAGGAAGAAACCTATTGCTGCAATTTTGGGGGGCTGAGAAACTTGGTGTTTCTTAGGAGTTCCTGTTAAACATTGGATGATTTGTCAGTTTTGTTAACCATCTCTTACTCTTTTCATGTTTTGTGGGTAAGCATCCTGCATTAGTTCTCATTGAGTAGAGCTGGACAAATTGTGCCACCTTGGCTGAATTTGATATTTTCTTTTATCAAACTGATACAGTGAAAGGGATTTATCTGCCTGTGTGAGGGCTCTAATGGATATATTCAAGATTTGACACTGTGGTTTTTTTTGTTTTGTTTTGTTTTTTTAATATGTTACTGGTCTGGAGCTTGCCCTTCTGCCGGAGGCTGCTGCCCTCGTAGGCGCGATGAAGTAGCACTGTTCTGTACAGAGCTCTGAGTGGGACCCTTATAGTTACACCGAGGCATGGTTTGTGTTGGTTTTACCCTCCTGTTAATTACAGGAGCTTGTGAGAGAGCGGAAGGGATGTGTCTGCCCTTTGCAGGCTGCTCATGCCTGGGCAGCTTGCTCAGACTGGGCTGTTGGCCCTGCTCTCGGTGAAAAGGGTAAAGGGGGGGTGTCTGTCTGTCCACGCTGCTGTTACTAGAGTACCTGGGCTGACATTTTAGTGCAAAGGCATCCTGACAGCTGTAGGCTGGCTGAGCTGCAGGCACTTACGGTGTGGACATCTACCCTGACCACAGAGATGATGGCATCCTAAACTCCAGTAGGTTTAGCTGTGGCTGCTCACATCCAGCACAACCCCTTCTTTTCTTCCCAGTCATCTTCACCTAAACTGCTAGGCAGAAGTGTTTAGAAGGAAAATATCATGTACATAGTAATTTTTTTTCATTATCTTCCCTGTGTTATATATTTTTGTGGCCTGCTAATACATGTCCAGAACAGATCATTTCACAGCTACTTCAGAGAGTTAGGACCTTGCAGTTGCAATAGCTCTGCTGCTTTTTGAGAGAGACTTGCTACACTCCTCATAAAGGGGAGTGAAGTGTTTGGAAATGTGTTACTCCTGAAGTATTGCCGATACTTCTATACTAATCACCTACTGCTTCTGTAAGGGAAATTATTTTCCCAAGTACTGGTATGGCAAAGAATAGTCTTTTATTGCCAGCTCAGTTGCAAACACGTGCCCAGAGCTTTCTCGCTGCTGTTAGCATCGGCAATGTTCAGTAATGGGTGCTTAAGGGGGAGGAGTGCCTGCCCATAATCTCTACCAAGTATCTCACTTGGCTTTTTGTAGTGTCTGTATCCAGTACTGCCATAACACGTATGTATTTAAATCAGCGTTGACTCAGGCTAGGTCTTAAACCACAAAGCACACAGGTATGTTGAAATAAGGGCGGGCAGGTGCAAGGTGAGGTTTTATGAATCTTGCTTTTCTGAGAACAGCTTCAGAGAGTGGCACAAAGTTGTGCACTGTAGAAACTTAGGACGAGGAGGGATTTTAAATCATTCCTGCCCTAACGGTACAAGTTAGCACACGGTGAACACAGGTCATTACTGAATCCCAGAGAGTTCAAGGGAAGAGCATCTCCAACATGCCCAACTGCTCTCGTCTACACTTCAGTTGTTGGAGAGCTTCTAATATCCAGCTGACATCGGTATTCGTACAGATCATCTCTATTATCTTCAGTGTACGTAGAGAAACAGAAGACTGAAAGGGCACAGGTCCTGAAAGCCTGTCTGTTATTCCTGCCTGCATTACTTATGCTAGTAAAATACACTGTCACTTTGTGAAAAATTTGCCTCTTTGTAAAAGCCTTCTCCATCTTTCAAGGCTGCTCGTGTACTCCCTTCCCATTCTCTCTCCTTTTTAATCAACTTGACTGATTTCTCTAGCCTCTCTGTATAGGCCACGGCAGGGAAAAGACTTTCAAGCAGGTTGAGGAAGAAGTCATGGATTCCAGAGTCTGCTTTGTCTGATCTGGAGGTAATTGAACTGAGGATTTGAGGGCTTGGGTTCTTCCCTTCTGCTGGTAGCAACAACCCATGAAATCTGTTGATAAATGAAGTGTTGTGTACCCCCCTGCCCTCCCCCTCGATTCTGGTTAGCACAGAGGTAGGAGCAGCGTGAAGTTTTCAGTTTCTCCCTGAGCTTAAAAAGGAGAGACTGTGCATCAGCCTGCTAATTAATCATAGGCACTCATGTGATGAAAATTTCTCAGGGGATAGGAAAGGTTAGTTTGCTTTTAACAATCTTAAAATAGCCTCATTTCAAAGAATGTTTCCATGATTTTTTTTTTTCCTTAAGTCAAGGATGCCTAAGTGCTTGCAGCATTAGTGTGCGTGCATTACAGTTTGGGTTTTAGTTGCATGATGTGATCCTGGGCTTTTCAGCTGAGAAGATCCCCGCTTCCTTCAGTGCACTCAGGAGCAGACTGAGACAGTAATGGGAGAGTGGCTCCTGCCAAATCACAGCTTCATCTGTCGCAGGAGCTGGGAGGTGCCACATGAAAGAGGTGGGGAAGTTTGTAGGAAGGAAGAGGCAAGGCTCTGCTAGGCATCTGAGAAAGAACATCCACTTAAGCACACACCGTTACAAAAAGTGACTTATTTTGCTGCGTAGCCATGCTAATAGACTGTGGGGTGACTGGAGAAGTGTCAAGTACGTGCAACTGCAAAGGAAGTCAATGGACTCATTGCTGTGAGTGTACTGAATAGTCAGGCCTCGGTTGTCTCAAACTGGGCGCCTAAATAAAGAACACTTTTAAACTTATCTTCTCTTTGTCATAAAGTGCCAATAATACTCCTGGTGTCTTAGGATGCTATAAAAAAAATGCATGCTTTGTGAGGGAAAACTCAGGCGCTGAGCAGTGCAAGGACCCATGAGTGAACTGGTTGTGTTTTCAGAGCAGGCTGGGAAGAGTATTCTGTGAAATGACAGTGAATGTCGAAAAGAAAAACAACTATTAAATGACCACATTGAATAAGCACCAGCCATTTTAAGCACTGAAGGAGACTCTGTTCTTATGGAAAACTTTCTGTGTGATCATGTAATTAAGAACTGCATCACAGTGTAGTCATGGGCAGGTTGGGGGAGAACAGGCAAAAGCAAGGGGCACAACCAGTAACAACTCTGGGAAGTCTAGTGTTTGTGTGCATAACTTCATAACCTTAATATTTTTGTCATGCAAATATGTGTAATTGATATCTGAATACGAATCTGCAGTGCGATGGGGGAGCGAAAGCTGAGGGGTGAAGCTTTATGTTGTTCAGGTATGAAGCAGCACACTCAGTAAGCCGAGAGGTCTCGCTGCTAACTGGTGTTGCAAGTCAGCACATGTGAACCACACTAATTTGCTGTTGCCTGCAGTGCTTGTGGCAAAGATGACAAACCAGCCTTTGTGCGAGCGAGAAACCAGAAAGACACAATGCAGAATGGAAATTTGGTGCTGTTGGGACTGTAGGCGTTTGCAGGCTCCTCATCTCTCTGTTCCTGCGGGTGGGATGGTGCTGTGCGCGTGGGGGGGCAAATGGTCTGAGCCACAGGTGGGCTTTCTGAGGCACCCAAGTGGGTTAGAGACGGTGCGTTTTACAATGCGAGGAAGCCTGGCACCCCGGAGGATCTTGAAACTCAGACCTCTTTTTTCTAACTATCTGGCTTATACCATGTGGTTTTGGGTGACCAAAGCGACTTCTTTTATTTTTTAAAAACTAATAGTTAGGAGTCTGGCCTGTACCATGCTAAGAGCCCTTCAGTTAAGGAATGTGAAGCAGCTCTGTAATGGGTATATATTATAACTTACTTATCCTTTACAGGTAGCACAAAGCAGAGTCAGAACATAATCAAGCCATCCCGTGCCTGTCAGCACTGCTACTCTGTTTTATTTTAAACCTAATTATACTTGAAAGGTGTAGGGGAAATTGAGAACTTGACTTCTGGCACTTATCAGCACAATCTTAATTAACTATCACCACCCCTTTTCATGCATTTCTGTGAAGAGCTCCAGTCTTATGATCTCACTTCCCTCATCTCATTTGAGAGTTAATACTTTCAGGTTAATTTCTCTTAACTTTATAAACTAGTCTATCCTCTGTTTAAAAGTAAGTGGTGAAACACTTCTCAAAACTGTTTGAGTCCCCCCTGCATGTCAAAGCACAAACTCATCAAGTCATCATTGTCCTTTTCTGACTCTCAGCAAGACACTTCAGGGAAATATATAAATCTCTGGAGTGCTTGCAATGGGGGTGGTAGGACATTATGAAATGCACTTGTAAGCCAGATTATAGGATGCACAGAAGACATGCAAGGAAGAAACTACGTATGACTTTTACTTGCTAAATGACATGTTTGTAGATGAATCCTTTGTTAAATGTGAACTGATTTTTTTTCATTGTTTGTACAAAGAAATATAAGGCATAAGGGCAGTCATTGAACAGCTGGCAATGTGGCAGTCAGAAAAGTTTTATGAATAGGAATAAAAAGGAAAAGTTACGTTCTTTGTCTTTTTTTTTAAATTCTGTTTTTCAGTGTTATAATGATTTTTTTAAATTAAACGTGGCAGACCTGATAATTTATCAGATAGAGTTCTGTAAAGTTATTTTATTTACTGGGAGCAAGAGTAACTTTTTTCCCTCTCCCCCCCCCCCCCCCTTTCTCTTTTTTCTTCTTTTTTCTTTTTTTTTGGTTACTATCACCTTGTTTTTTAGAAGGAAAGGGGAGAGGATTGTTAGAGGAGGTTAGGGGAGAGCAGATCTTGTTTGGCAATTGACTTTTATTTGAAGTAAAAATATTTTTTAAAGCCACAAAATAGCATTTGATTCATATAATCCCTGGTGTGCTTGTATAAGCTGCTTATGAATTATAATAAAAAAAGCAAAAAAAAAAAAATCCCAAAAAGCCCCTGGTCAGAAGTATTTGGACACTTGATGAAACATTTTTGAGTCTAAAGGAAAGAAAAAAAAAACCCCAACCATTTCCTGTTCCCATTAACATTACTGTATTAATAAAAGATGGTGCAGTGTCCATACTGCGTGTCCCCAACACAATGTTGATGACATTTTGAGAGAGGTAGGTAAACATTTATACTGTGATCTGAGAAAAGGTTACATGAAAGCCTTTTGATGGAACTTGGATTTGCAATTTTGTTTTTGCTGCTTTAAACACAAAAAACAGATCAGATGTATCTATGAGAGGTTTTCTTCTTTGGGCTTAATGGAACCAAGTAAACCAGGTCATAAGTGCTATTATGTATATCAAACAGGTTTTGTATCATTGCTTCTAGACTTAAATATATGTATATGTATTTAAGAATTTATTCGTATTCTTTAACATAGAAATAGTAAGAGGGTCTGCAAAATGTGATACTGCTTGTGGTTGTAACTTCAAGAAAAATCCATTTGTATTTCAGGACACAAGTGGCCAGAGCGTACGCTTAACTTACTGAATTGGAAGGGGCACATCCTGTGACTGGTTTCCTGCAGTCTCCAGAGGACAGTGGTCTTTTCCATTGTCATTTTGTCTGTCGGTGTAAAATAGAGATTATCTGCCGTCTGCCATTTCCTCTTCTCCCTCCCTCTCTGTTTCTTTCTGGGGGCAGAGGGACATAAATTCTCCCTCTGGCTTGCGCACATGTTAGCGCTGCGGGGAGCTTCTCTCACTCCAGCTGCAAGAAGCATTTCCCAAATGGGCCATACGGTCCTTTGGTCTCATTCTGTCTTTTGGCTTGTTTTTATTTAAGATTGTTAGTGTGCTGGTTTTGCACTGGTTCACTGCAGTAGTGTGTGTTTGTGGAGATGTACTCATTTTGTGATTCATTTTGGAGGCACTCATCTGTTAAAACAGCATGTGAAGGAAAAATTATTCAATAAGAAAATGTATGAAATATAGCTGTAGTCCACTTGCCTCAGAGTCCAGGGAAGATACTTTTAAGCAAGATTACAATAGTACGTATTGTACTATTGTGTGACCAAAGCATCCATGCCACAAAAACACTGTGAGAAGGTGATAGATGCCCGCGGTATTGAGGGTTTCGCTTCTTTAGTAACTGAAATTTTCTGCCATCTGTTGTTTTATTAAGACCACTTTCATTCTACCTGTGGAGCTCGATGCAGCCCAGACTTCAACCTTGTTGTGTCTCAGTACAATGAAAATCTTGCTTGCAAAGCTCCACTGAAGTCTACAAGAAGGAAATGCCACATCTGCATTATTTCCAAACACCTTTAAGAATCAGAAGGATTAATAAAAGGGATTTCAATTTATCTGTATATGTTTCTCCTTGCCCTCTCTCCAACCAATCCACTGGCCTACGATACCAATGTACTGTTTCCACTCCCAAAAATCGCTGCTACCCAGGCTAATTGGAGTGTCCGACCGCTGCTCTGTTAGAGAGGTCAGGGAGCGAACCGGCGTGAAAACCACGTTGATTTACTTTGTGTTCAGGGAAAAAAGTGGTGTCAGTGGAACAGTCTGCGGAGATGTTGCTTGTGCTGTTCAATCTTTGAAGAAAAATTCTGCTATTTATCCATAAAGTGAGGGATCTTAGCACCAGCCACAAGCCCTGAAATAACCAGTACTTGCAGGTTTTTGTTCCACTTTATCCCTTCTGTGCTTGCTTGCAAGCAAATTGCATTTTAGTAATATATCTCCTGATCTTTAGAGCTCACGGAAAACTGAAGTAGTAAGTGGAAGGCTTCATACTTGTTAATGAAGTGGACAGTAAAGGGATTGTGAACCCTCCTGTGAACCTGCTGAAGTCAGGAAATCAGCGGTGAGGAAGAAGGTGCTGTTTCTTGCAAACAGAGTAACATTTAAGTGGATTGGTATTGTGGGCTTTGCAAGGAGCGAAGAAAAGAAGATTCATTGGCAGAGACTTACTAGAAATGGTATGTTTGCAATATTTCCTTTTCTGTGCTGCTTTCCTCCCATCCTCAGTGGAGGTTGTTTATTTGTTTGGAAACAAAACCTGTTTCTCTACTGGGGTGAACTGATCCTGTCTGGGAGAGCATAGCTGCAGCCAGCCCTTTTTTCAAGGGAAGATATAGCTCTGGTGGAGTGCTGTTCTTCTAAGGTGAAGGAGAAAGAATAGCAGCATCCAGGTGAGCTTGCTTTTTTTTTTTTTTTTTTTTTATTTCTCTCCCCCCCCCCGGCCTGTGTTACAGGGAGCTGGGGGGGAGTAGAGCTGCCTGGAAGTGTGCTCAGGGTGTGCAGGCAGCAGATCACAAGCAAGCTTGGGAATTTGAGCAGGTGTCTGTCAGAGTGTGGGTGAGGTGAGGAAGAGAATATGGGTGGGTTTTTTAATAAAGGTTGAGAAAAGGTTCTAGGGAGGAGGTGGTGGAGACAGAAAATACAGCCAGGACAGGAAAGGGTCTGCAGAAGGCAGAAATGTTGAAACTAAAGCAAAAAACATACCTTTGAAACAAGCGTAAAACCCACAGTACTGTGTAATATGGATGAGAGTGGATTGAAGCCAAGAAGTCAGAGAAGTTTTTAACAAAACCACTGGAGATGCCGTAAGTTCATTGACCAGAAAGCTGTTTGGTTGTGTTATAATTAAATGCAGTAATATGCATTTGGTATTTCAGAATGTGCCTGCTTGGGATGTGGCATTGCAGAGCTTTTGTGTTTAACCTGGGTTGTCCTTAAAGAATGGCATAAGGGGTTTTGCATTGTCCCAGTCTGAGCATGAGGCTGGTGAGAGAGAGGTGAAGATGCTGAGGACACAACAGCTCAGGACAAGAAGCACGGAGGTGGCTGCAGGCAGAAGGAGGATACAAGCCCTTGGAGAGGGATTGAACTGGAGAGAGGGAAGCAGGAGGGAGGTTAATGTCTCGTTCAAGTTGTAAATCTGTTCGGCAGCTTATTCCTACACATACCTTTGCTTTATCAAGCACATACATTTGCAGTGTGAACACTTGCAAGTACATTGACAAATATGCTTGATTAAGAGGGCTAGGAGAGTTGGCAGCAGAAGTTTCAACTGGTGGGAGAAAAGATGAGAATTTTTATCTGGGAGATGCAAATTGAATGTGGTACAGAGAGCAAAAGTTGCTGTACAAGGGATTTTTGTGAAGTCTGCCTGGAAGAGTGAAATTAAAAAAAAAAAAAAAGAAAAGGAGAAAGGTGCTTTGGTGAAGTGTGAGGGAAGAGATTTGGGCAGTGAAGAAATATCTGAGTTCAGGCCCAGAAGTCAGATGAGACTCGCTCAAGCTGTTGTAGTGGTTTTTCAAGACAAGTTATTGGAGAGAGAAAATGACAGGCAGGTGGAGTGCTGCCTGCTGGAGAGGGATGGGGATTCTCCACATGGGGAGCAGAAGACAGCCTCCTTTCTCCTGCAGCTCTCCAGGAAAGGGGGGAGGACTTGGTGCTGTGGCTTATTGGGGTGGGGAATCTGATTAAGCTAATAGGAGACACACTTTAAGACTCAGTTTCACAAACCAATGCATGAGCTCTTTTTGAAGAATCGGACCCTGTTGCAAAAGGCAGAGTCATCTCTCACATCCATTTTGAAGTAAAGAGGAGGCTTTGGCTTCCAAGGAAATTTTGCCAGCCACAGTGATGCTGGAGCTGTTGTGAGAGTCTCAGGTTTCCAGTAGCCTGTGAGAGGGACAAAGTTATGTCAAGGTGAAGAGGAAGTTATACTTAGCCAAACCAGAACTGTGGGCCAGGCGATTTACGTAGGAGTTACTCAGGATAAGAAAAGATGGCAACCTCTCTGCCTGCTGGTCCATATGTACTGTCTTAGTAAAATGCACACATGGTAAAATGTCAAAACACTTCTGCATATTTTTAACTAGCTTGGAGTGGGAGACGTACAGGCTTAGGGCTCTCGTGTTTGTTCTCAATTGCTTCATGGTTTTTTCCTTTCTTGGATTAACATCTGGAGGGAGCAGTTTTTGCATTTTGGGGGGTTTTTTTGGAAGGCTGTGGTCTGCAGCAGCGGGGAGGGGGCAGTAAATAGTGGCAGGGAATGGGAGACAACTGGAGATGGATTTAGCCGTACAAACAAACACCCATCTGCCCATCTCCGTTAGGAAGGCAAGCATAATGGCAGTAAAACACACTTTCCTTTAATCCATTTCTCTACGCCTTTATCTGAAGATAAACTTTAAAATGCAAAGTACCAAATAAAGGAGTTGCTTAAAGGGCAGTTATTACTGTACCCTGGAGCGTGGTGTGCAGCACAATAGGAAACTCTTTAGCGAACCTGGAAATCACAGTGAAGAAATAGGGCAAATGTTCAAAAATGCTCTTAATTAACTTGCATTATCAGTAACTGCACTGAGTTGGTTTCTCATTTAAATTTTCAATCTAGAGCTCCTTCTGACTGGAGTATTTCATCATTACTGCTGCAATTTAGCCTTTGCAATTGGAACACTTCAAAAATGATGGGCTTTCCTATCTAAGAAAAAGCTGCACCAAGTTCTGGCTTTTACAGCTTAAAACTCATTCTGATATAAATGAGAAAAGTGTAGCTTTGCTATGAATCTTATTTGTTTGAGAAAGTTGGGAGGTTTTCATATTTATTTAGATAGTGATGTTTTAAAATTTGCATACAGTTCTTTGAAATTCCACCTTTTGTTGCTGCAAATGTCATTTTTAGTTCTAAATGAAAAATGATAAATATTTTTCCAGGAGTCTGGAGCTCAAGGATTAATGTGGTTGAACTAGTTAAATGTTAAATCTATTCAAAGTAAACCTACATAGAGGCTGCAAATGTTCTTGAATGCAAGCAAATCCTTTTTATATTGAGTCTAGTTTGCTAAAGACGTAACTGCTCTGCAAGCTTGTTCTATACAGATAAGTTATGTATGTTATAGGCACTCTATCTTAGGATGCTATATTTGCTGTCCCCATTAATGCTAAGCCGAGGTTGCAGTTTAATTCTGCTTTGTATTAAAATGTGAATCAGCCTTTTTGAATAGAAGGGAAGATGCTGTAGAACACAGTTTATTTTATACATAGACTTCAAATTCTTGGTGGGTAGAAACAAAAGTTTCTCAAGAAAATTACATGGACTGTAATAGAAGCTTAAATATTTCTCTCATCTCCTTCAAGTAAATATCTCTTCAGACATCGTCTGATAAGAGTGCTCGATGGGCTTTAGCTGAACTTTGTTGCATCTGTGAGATGAAAGTATTGCACATCCCAACACCACCTTTTTTTACCATTAAGTGCTGTTGGAACACATGCTTATCAAGTGCTTGAGAAGTCTTGATTCTGTCCCTTAATTTAGCAGACTGGCCATCCACTCCCTCATGCCTAATTTTAAACGGAAAGGTTTTGCAAAACAGTGGTCAGGATGATGTTTTTATTTCACCTGACTTATATGAATCCATGGGTAAAACACTGGGGAAGAGCCGCCTCGGGATTCGAAGTTCAAGTACTCACAAATTGGGGAGTGAAAAGCATTTACGCTGGGACAAGTTTCAGTGTTCTGTGTTCTCCAAATAAAAGGTTCCTTCTTTTTTGCCCAGCTACATTCTTGGAAGTGGCCGGGTTGTTTTGGCTGCAGTTCCTCAGAAAACTCAGCCTGAACTCAGTGCATACAACTTCAGCACAAAAGGTCTACAGAGTCGCAAAGGTTTCCTAAGCAATGAAGAGCAACATGTTGGGAAGCTACGGGTACCCGCAAATGTAAATTACTGCTTTTTTTCTTTAAGATGTGGGATTTAAAATTTGTATGTCAGAATTCAGTTTGGGCCATTTCTTTCCTTTCCACTGGTACCATCACGTAGCCTTTTTTTTTTTTTTTTTTTTTTTTTTCTCCTCCATATCAAAGAAAAGCCAGAGTTGCTACACCTGGGTCGTACCTGTGGCACAACTAATCCAGTAACTAGTCTCTGACTTAACCAGATTGTGGTGCTTTGGGAAAGGTTTTTAACATCACAGAAGACAGGGAGGAAACAATGAATCTTCTCTTACCTCCTTTGTAATTAGACTGTAATAAAACCTTACACGTGATGTTTAATAGCCATTTTAACATCATTACCAGCAACACAGCAAAGCTAGATGCTGTTCTGTGTGTAACAGAGTACAGAGAAATGGACCTATGTTCCTGGCCCACTGATTTCTCATGATGGTGACTTAAGCAGGCTACTCGCTTATAGGAAAACTTATTCCTTCTACAGTGGCTTAACTTCCACAATGCCTTTTCTTCCTGAGTTTGAGCCCCTTAAGGGGCTGGGATATCCTGAGATGAGATGAGTCATGTCCCACCTTCACTTCACCAGCAACTGCCTGGTTCTGCAGCTGCCAGATGTTGTCAAGTGCCATCTCTTCACGTGGGCTTTTTTGAAGGAGATGCTAATCTCGTCCTCAGTGTTTCTTCAGGATTGATGTGGTCCTGAAGTAATTTTTCCAAACAAAACACAGGGAATATATGCAGTTAATGAAGTCTCTGATTGCAAAGATGGGACTGAAGATGTAAACGTAGTGTTAGTTTTTCCGGAATGGGGACTTGAGGGTGATCTAAAGGCTTAAGATAAGAGGATATATATACACACACACACACATATATATGAAATCAGGAAAAGAGAATTCATGTAATTTGAGGCTGTTTCTAATTGCTTCTGCCATGTGATACTGAAAAGAAGAGAATGACTTCTCCCACTCCTGGTTGCAAGATTACTAAACTGCAGCCCAGTCATCTACAAATGGAAACTTCTGCAATAGTCTTTGTTTTCCTGACTAGTTCTGAGTACTATGAGAGCTGTACAATTACTGTGATTGAATCAAACGGAAACCCATCCAAGAAGCAAGCAGGGTGTTTCCAAAAATGAACCCGGTCGGGGTATAATAAGTTTTAAATCTGTTGTGTTATATATAAAATCTGTGGCCAAAAACTTGGTAAAAACTTCAAAAACCTTGTTTCTGCTTCAAAGAGAAGACTTATTTAGCTTTCAAGTAATCACAAGGCAAACATGGCTGTGGTCTGTAATTTGTATGGATGTAGTTAAAAAGTATTTTTGGAGGTTAAAAAATGACAAACTACTTGTGCTTCATGAGCATTTCCCTCACTCTGGAAACTGTAAATGCTCTAGACGGAAGCGGTGATAAGTTATGCATTTCATAAATAAAACATGTTTATGTTAATATATTTAATCATTAGTATGGTATCTGTGCAGGAATTATTCCATCTCCAGCCTAACATTACCCTTGTTGCTTTCTGTTTGTGAATAATTAAGTGCTTAAGAAGTAACTTTCTGCTTTGGGTGAGAAGACTGGGGGGGTGATGACTGTCATTTGTCATACCCCTGTCAGCTCCTTTACAGGACATACAGGCAATTCCTATAAGAAGTGGTTTTGTCTTGTAAGCGTGCCATGGGGAGAAGGGGACTGTTTGTGGGTTTCCCTTTCAGTGTTGTGTTGTCTGAAGTGCCATTGCCCGGCTGCAGCTTGCTGGGACCCGGGTAGCAAGAAGCGTGCAGGGGTCGTGGAGCTCACCTCTTCGAGGAGCACTAGTGCACTGGGGGAGAAGCAACCTCTGCCTTATCAGCTGCATATGTTATTAACAGAGTTCAGAAAGACACTGCAAGAGTGTCATGTGTGATACTTGATTTCCACGCCTAAATGTTCCTGTGACTATGTCCCCCCACCCTTCTGGGTGTCTCAGGCTGAGGGTACTTCCTAACCACCTGCTGCAATGGCTGGGTGGGTTAAAGCAGTGATGTGCTGGGAGGATGAGACCTGTCCATCAGAGCCCTCTGGCTCCTGCGCACAGACTGCAGGCGGTTTTAGACTTCCAGGGAGTTGGGGCAGCTCCTCCTACAGTGAAGTAATCTGCCTTCCTTTCCTTTTTTATTTGTTTTTTTTTTATTTATTTATTTGCTGTTTTTTTGTTTGGTAGCATTTTCCTTAATATAACTGGGGAAGCTTCTGCCCAGTAATAACAGACAGCTAAAACAGTGGTTGTAAATTTAATCCTGTCAAATATAAATCTACTTTCAGCAATACCACACAATTTGTTTTAATTTTAATCAGACGTTATCCCTACCACAATTTTTTTAAAAAATAGGAAGCTTTAAATTCTGGGAGAGTGTTGAAACATAGGAAATTGGATAAACTTTGGCCACCTTGCTTTCTTGAAATAAAAGAGCCTCAGGGTTATTCTATCAAATTAGCTTTGTAGGTAAGATAAACATGTAACATGGAAAAAGATACACCTTTTAACAGACCTGAATATGCATGTATTAGTTTGCAAGAGACTCGTGCTGTTTCTGTCACATTTTTCTTTCTTCCATACTTCCTTTGTTGTATCTTGCCTTTAATTATTTTTTAAATCCCAAGAAGCAGCTGTATCTGTACTGTATCTCATAGGACAGAGACACAGTGATGTCTTGGAGCTCTCTGAAGTGCTGCAGAATAAGCTCTAAGAAGTAGAAATGAGAGAGTGTAGGATTCAACCGAAATTCCTTTCATCAGGATATTCAGTGCTGCAGCCATCACGTAAATAGCAAAATCAGGTCAAAATTGCCAGACTTCCACTTTCTGAAAGAAAATTTTGTGTAAACCTACCACTTCAAACTTTTGAAACAGAAGACTTTATAAACAAGTATCATTACTGTTAATAATACAGAAAACAGTATTACAATGACTATATTGCCTCAGACAGCTTATTTCAGAATTTTTCTTCACTTGATTTTTTAGTATTTGTGGTGCCTGAATGAAGTCTGTGCTCTGACACTTCAGCTTCTAAGTGTTAGGGAGATTCTAGCGATGCACTTGCTAATGCACTCCTTGGTGCTGTCAGGCTCTTGCCTTGAGCTAGCTCTTTGATTTTTACCCTGTTAAAATGAGGCGAGTGGTTATGGCTTGGCTCAGCTGGAGCTGAGGCATATGGCCAGAGCCGCAGAAGAAGCTTCTTCCTCCTCCTCTTCCTCTGCAGAGGGTGTGACGAGCTGGAAGGAGGGGAGAGTGTGTGGTCCTCTGACGTGACAGCCCTGGGTACATCTGAGGCAGCCACATTAAAACAGATGGGTGAATAAGCCCCTGCTGCCTCTCTTTGGTCAGCGGTCTTAAACTCTTGGGAAGCCAACTGGACAGAAGAGACAAAATTTGTGGTTAAATAATATAGTGAGCTTGAATTGGTATCGCAGTGTGGAGGGGAAGCTCATCCCCTGCCTGTGCAAGGTGCCAACTGCTGGTGGAGCTTGCGGCAGCAGCAGGGTGGATTCAGAGTTTAAACTTGGTAGTTGTGAAGGGAAACACTAGTGCAACACTGATGACCAGTTTGTAAAATGAGATAAGAGATGTGGCTGTCTAGTGTGGTGCCTGATGTTGGAGGAAGCGCTCCCCCTCTCTGCACCCCGATTTTCTTGTAAGGCTTTATGTGTCATCCTGGTCTCATCAGTCTGTATTTTTTTCAGATTCCTCAGGACTCTCAGGTCCTGGGAAACT
Organism: Aptenodytes patagonicus; assembly: GCF_965638725.1. Classification (NCBI taxonomy): domain Eukaryota; kingdom Metazoa; phylum Chordata; class Aves; order Sphenisciformes; family Spheniscidae; genus Aptenodytes; species Aptenodytes patagonicus. Next base: position 55,176,547 of record NC_134951.1, on the reverse strand, counting down.
AAGTGAAGGGCTTAATTCCAGCAAGTGTTTGCCTCTTCGATGGAATTGGCTCCTTTTATCTAGTGGTTCACATTAGGACATTGGGCAGCGAGATGGGGAGCTCAGCTTCTAGTCTTGTTCCCAGTCAGCATCTCTGTGTCAGCATCAGCTTCTTCCTCCCCTCCTCCTGTGAATTTATTCAGACCAAATTTTTGTGGCTTTGATAGAAGGGAACAGTGTTTTCCACCAAACTCAAGTATTTGCTGAAGGTCCCTGCTTCCACTACATATGTCACTGGCAGCCAAGAAAGCTGGAATCATCTTGGCTACTGAAGCAATTCAGTAATTTATTGTGTGTGTTTCAGTAGCACTAATCAGGGCTAGATTTGGCCAAATTAAGTTTAAATTCTGTTCACTTCTTCACCAGTCAATGGAAGCATGGGAATGTCTTCTGGGGGCTCGATGAGATTTCATTGCACAAGCCAGCAGGATTTATCTTAATTGAATCTGACCTCTAGTAGTTTGTTCTTTTGGGTTGCTTTTCTAGTCTTCTCTCTATGCCTGGGAATGCAGCCTTGGTCTTCTGCAACCTAAGCTGAGCATCACAGGCTTCACGCATGTGAAATGCCACAACTTCAGAGGCATTTCCTTTGCCAAAATGACTGCTAGATTGCCCCATTTTTGTGCAACGTAAGCATTTGTAAGTTTTTCAAGTACAAAAAATGTTGCGTGTAGCAGTTCCTTAGTGGATGGATTTGATTTGTTTCTTTTTTGAGGAGAACTGCACTGGAGATTACCTTTATGTTGTTGACATGTAAGTTTTAATTTAGCAATATGTTTATTAATGCTTCCAGCTGTTTTTCTATTTTATTCTAGAAATTAGCACTTCAGGTGTTTAATTAAAGCCCCTGGGATTTTTTTTTTATTTTGGTTTCTCTTTTTAGTTTAAAAATCTCTTGTATGAGTCTATAACCTTATTTTTAACCTTTAAAGTACTTTTAAATGGTTGGTTTGTGAATCTGAGTTGTAATGAGTCGATATAATTTTATTTTTAAATTTGAACAGCGAGATGAAGAGCAATTCAAAATTTTTTGTTAAGCATGCATGAAGCTTTTGATTATTGCTTTCTTTCTGTGTATTCTAATGAGTACAGTTTCATCCTTTTGGTTACTTCCAAGTGGGAAATTAACTTCTAAGATATTTGCCATCAGTGCATGTGCGCAAGAAAGAAATTGCTTGCAAAAGTTTTTTTTAAAGGTGATTTCAGCACAATCTTTATTTAGTATTGCCCCCATTAAATGAGTGTTGGGAGCACTATCCACTTAAGAGAAACAAGGCATTAAGAGGAAGCAAGTCAGTATGGGGTAAGTTGGGGTGCATGCTTGCAGCTCGTGGGTTTCTGAGCGGCAACTGCTGTATAAATGCTCAGTCCTTTGCCTTGGGTAACTCCATACTCTCCTGCAGCTATAACACAGGATAAAAGTATGCTTGTGGATAGATAACACACAATATGCACCTTCTAGTAGAAGCTCACAAGCTACCACAAGTTATTACGTAGCATTTGGGACCATAAAGTGGTAATTCTGGCCCAAGGTTCATGAAATTTGGGCTGCACAGATCATGTTTCCATCTGCAAAGAAGTCTCTGTTAAACGTTTTCCTTGTAGTCGTGTTAGTGCAATCTGCATTTTAGGATGGAGGGTTGGTTTGAAGGAGGCCATATTCTTCCCTCATAGTAAACAATGTTTCCTGATTAATCTGGGTAAGAACTGTAGTTGTATTTGTATGCATGTTCAGTTCAATTCCAAATGGCCATGACATTTGAAACTCCTAGATAAACTTGCGTCTGTCACCATTTACAATATGTGGATTCAGGATCTAATCACTTGCTTCTCTTGAGCTGCCATTGTTTGTTGGTCTCTGGCCATGCTGGATGTGTAACTTTAAGACTGAGCCCACTTTAAAATAGCCCAAAAGTAACTAGATACCTGGTTTTGTTTAGTTTTCACTGTTTTGCAATGGCAGTAATCTAAAATCAAAACCCAATTTTTTTTTTTTTTTAATTGCCTTTCTGAATATAAATAGATAGCACAAGTTTTATTCCTTGGTAACATGCCAAGCTGATAATTATCTTGGTGAAAACATAGAGAAGTCTCAGCTTTGTTGTGGTAAGGAAGCCAAAAACTTAACACTACTTAGCTCTGGAGTGAAGAGAGGAGGGATGGAAATGAGAATGAGAATTAAACCTTTTCCTTTTTTCTTTCCCCAGAATATTCTGATGCCCTGTTAAGTGCTTGTTAATGAAAAATAATTTTGCTACCATATTTTTTAATTATTTTGCAGTTTAGTAATTTGGCCAAAACATATGCTTGTTGGGTACCAGGACCTACATGATGCTTGTACATATGATGAACTTAGACTTGTCTGAACATAACACAGGAGCTGGAAATCAAAGCAGCACCATTACCAACTGCCTCGTATCCAGTTCAGAACCAGTGATGCTTCACTCCCACGTGGAGCTTCCTTCACAGCACTGAGGGGGGCTATAAACCCTCCCATGACGATGTAAGATTTGGTGCAGGCGGTTACATGTTGCAGGGTAATAAACTGCCAGCCTCGGCTATAAGCTGAGCCTAGATTCTTTGCCATCCTATTTTAAGTCTTTCTCACAACAAAAATCTGGAGATTGATGGGGAGCATACTGAAGTTAATGGAAAAGACCTTAATTTGACATCAGTGAGAAGTCAAATGCCTCGGAACCAGGCATTGATGGTGCAATTTCTTTGGCAAAAAGGCCCTTCTGTTGTATTCTTTCAGGGTTCTTCCGTAAAAGCAGTGCACCTATGGCTGCGTGTAACCATTTTCAGTCCCTTTACACGTGCTCTTTATCATGAATAGTTAACAGCTCTTTGTGTTTGCTGCGTGCATGGCTACATGTGCAGTGCTATCGTTGGCTGCTGAAGAGCAGATTTCGAATGAAGCCTTTGGGTGTGTACCGAGCACTCGGCTGCAGATGGGAAGTGCCTTTCCTGTGGAATTTAGATTAAAATTGCCATACGTAACATATCATTCTGCAGTTCGAAAATGTAGATTAGGTTGTAATTGATAAAACAGGTATTGAAATTTTAAATATATAATCTTGCTGGATTATATCTATTTTCCCCAAGCTTGGTGCTGTCTGCTTATATTAAAGCAACTTCATGAAATTTTTACAGGAAAAAATTAAGCAGTGTTTTGACCATTAGGTGCGAGCCCAGGGTTGAAATATTTACTGCATATTATTTCCTGTAAGTTCTCTGTTCATGTATGAGTGTGTAATGCCCTTTTTTTTTCTTAAGTGCAGATGTATCCCTGGATATCTCATCAATCATGCTTAAAATTAATAGGTTTTTAAAACATACATACCACATCACGTGTTTTTTTGTTTTAATTAAACATGTATCTAATCCTACAGTTGTTAATCTGTCAGACTCCCATTGGAACTTATAGCCATCTGATCAAGTAAAGGAGGGCTGGATAAAATCTCATATAAGGTCTTGAGGAAGAGCACGTCTAAGAGAAATCTTTATTCCTAATCTTAAGTAGTATTCTAGTACTGTGTAAGCTTTTGGTTATTTAGCGGTTAAAGTGTTTCCTCCCATTTTGACGGTGAATTGCTGTATCTGTTTAATTTTCCTTGGATCATTTCCTGTCCACAAAAGACTCTAGCTTAATTCTCAGCCTTTCTAGCAAACACTCAATAGATAGGAAGTTATAGCTTCATAATAGGCCACATCCATGTGGAAATCTGTAAACATCCTTTTACATTCCTTTTTTTTTGAGATTTATTCATTAGTCATTCCTGCTACACTGCTTGCTTTGTGTGACAGCTCGGCTAGGCAGTGCTTGTAAGATAGGAACCTTCTGACTCTGTCAACACACCAAACTAAAGCTATACAGAGAAAGTGTATCAGTTTGAATGTTAAGGCATTGTATGTAGCCTGAAAAGTAAACAGAATAACCTAATAGGCATTTTTTATGGCCAAAGGAAGAGCTTTGCACAAACACAAAAATTACCTACTGCCCTGGAAATGTTTTTTTTCCTCGTTATCGCTTTGGAAAAGGTTAGTATCAGGAGTGGGATAAGTTGATGACCATAGATCGAATACCTCTAATGGGCAACCTGAAACACAGTAAATGTTGTGCTGAGCTGGTAGTCGTGTCCATAAGGCGATCAGAATGTTTTCCTAATTTACAGCTTGTTCTTTGCACATTGAAGAATATTGGTCTTAACCGATTAGGTCTCCGACTCATGAAGTTTCATGCATGAGGTTCTTGCCACAGTGGGAACCCTGTCCTGCTCCACGTCACGAGCTCCAGGAACCTCAGCACAGCAGTGAGTACCTCTGGGTCGGGGACCCCATGGCTGACTGGCCTGCCAGGCCTACTAAACCTGGTCCTGGTCCAGAGGGAAAACACAGCACCACTAAGTAGCTGGAGGGCTTGTGCTTCCCTTCAGCCACAGCTTCTCTTCGGTTTTGCCCCATTATACATCCCAGCGAGGAATACAGGAAATAAAATTCTGTCAAGAGCATCTGCTCAGTTGAACGTATCTCTTCATTGCTTGTGGATCAAAACGAATAGACATTACCTCAGTCCAGATGAACTTTTTCTGTACCTTTTAGCATGATTTCTCATCCTTATTTGGTTCAAAAGTTGAGATTTATTTCCAAGGAATTCATATATGTGTGTGTGTACATAATATATTAATGATTTCATCATCTGCTTTCTCATAGTCACTGATTACATTATAATGGCTCCTAGGAGAGCTGCACAAAAGATTCTGCCTGAAGTTGTTTGAATTAAGACTTTAAGGTCTGAGAACAGGGCAGATCTTGTTTTCTAATTCCAGATACCTCGCTGTGACATTCGTGTTTTTAATTCCTTTTCTAGCTAATTTGGCAAAGTGATGGTGAGGCTATTGTCACTAAAAAACCTCCAAATCCTGTCAGTTTTGGGGGTGGAAGGTGTCTTATTTCCTGTCTGAACATGACTTCTAATCTCACTTAAGAGCCCATAAATAAGTGGCAATGTCAGAGGTGGCTGATGTAACTTCTCTGGAGCCCAACAGCATCGTTCTCAAGGCAGCCACGTCCCGTCCCCTCATCTCAGCTCAGAGGATGCGACTGTTGCTTCTGCAACTCTCCTTTCTCATGCTAGCCAAAGAGTGGAGGAGTGTGCTGCCTTCATCCCAACTGAATAGAGATTGTGAATTCAGCGTGTCTGAGGCCTGAGGAGCACTACTTCCCTTCATCTGCTGAATTCATCTGAATTTTTTTTTAATTATTGTTTTTAATATCTGCATGGTCCCTAGGAAAACTGAAAAGGACGTGATCTCAGGTCAGGCCTTATTGTGCTGCTGCAATGCAAACCAAAGGAGATAACTTCTTCAGCCTATATGCCATAAAAACTAGCTTTCTTTGAAGAGCTCTCTCGAATCTCCAATCTGTCTGCTTTTCTGTTCTTCCCTTTCTGTTTCACTTTCATGCTTGTACCATCTACAAAATATCTGTATTTCTGCATGTCTGCTCTGTATTATTGGATGTTTGGGGAAAAAGCAAGTATCACTTTCCCAAAACCTTTTGGACAGCTGGTATAAGGAAGGAAATGGCCTGATTCATGTATTTGAATTACTGACATGGTCTCCAAATACCTCAGATTGCCAAGTCAGGAAAGTCTTTGCAATGAAAACTGTTTCAATGAAAGCAATACTTCAGAGAGCTAATTCTTTCAAATAGATAAACCATGCAGAATCACAGCTATATACTCCTTTCTGATGGATCTAATGTTATTGTTGAGTTAGGAGCTTGGTCTTTTAAAAGTGAATTCTGACTGTCTTTTCCCTAAAGTTTGCTGTAATGCAGAGTGTCATGTTTGTGTTTATCATGAATTAGCATTTTTCTCATGTTTTGTGCTTTCCGTGATCCAAAAGAAGTACAACTGGTTGGGGTTTTTTCACGGATAGTGTTCCATTTTTATTCCTTCATGAATTAGCAGTCAAAGAAGATTCTGCAAGTCTCCTGTTTCCTAGCCTCATTTGGAGCTAGGAAAAAGGAAGCAAATCTAAAGCTAGTCCAACTTTGCCACTGTTCTTTGCTCTGATATTGACAGTTCTACACATCCTGATATGTTCTTTTCTTAAAACACCCAATCATGAATACCCTTTTCCATTTACTTGAATGTTATTAAGTATAATAAAAATTGCATAAAGACTCAGAGATCAGTATCCCATAATCAGAATAAGTTAAAAAAAAACCAACCCAAAAGCACCAAAAACTTTATTTGTGAGAAGATTCCTTGTGTATTTTCCATCTTGAAAATAAATGACTCTGCAGCTTGTATTACATGAGTCTATCAAAAAATCTAGCCAACTTCTGATGAACATGTAGTTGGTTAGTGTCCTGTGGTGCTTCCTTAGCAAAAGCTGGACACAGAGCTGTTACAGTAACCAAGGTCTTGTCCCTACCTGAAAATAATACTGTGTCATCACATGGTTTAGTAGAAGTGGTAGTGAACATGGTTTTGTATGTGCCTATATTAACTGTTAAGTTGAAGCTGCCATCAGCATGTTCAGTCCTGTGCAGTCCAGCTGATGTGTTGAAATAGTAATATTCTGGGTAATACCTACTCATGCTTAAAGATGCTCATTCCTGCGTGGTAGCATTCACTGTAACTCTTCTGTGGTCAAGTGGGAGACTTTGGTCTACAAGATATCACTCTGTCATGCCTACCGAACACTAAACTGTCTCCTTCCCGCACAGTATCACTTGTGCAGAGTTGCCTCTCGGCTATCTGTTGGCACAACTGTAGCACTATTTCAGATGTCAGCATGTGACTTCCCAGTTTCAGATGACTTATTTCCTGTAGAAAATCCTAAAGCTGACTTGTGTTGCAATGTCCACTGTGCAAACCATGAACAAATGTTCCAAAGAAACCACTTGTATTCACTTCGTTGTAGAAAACAAGAAGCGCATCAGAGATCATTTCTGTAGAGTTGCCATCCTACGCACAGCTCTACTACTGACTGTTGAGCAAGTCACGGTAACTACATGTAATGGTGGACTTGGAGGGGGTAGAGGTGAAGAGGAAGCACTGGAATAAAAGCTCTAATCTCATGGCACACAGTCAATATCTGAATTAATCATATATCTCTATCTTCTTCTGGAGTGACTGCAGAGCAAGAGATGATGGAGCTGAAAGCAGCAGCTCCTAACTAGAAAAAAAACTAATTTCTGAAGAGAATGAGGTGAATGTTCATAAGCAGAGCTGTGTGAAGACAAATCTGCAGATAGGAGTTAATGCTGCCTACTGATTTTTAAACTGTAAAAGGAAACTGGTGGATAAATGGTAAAGATTATCTGTTTCTGTAAAACGTTTCTCGCTGGTAAGCGTGAAGGGAGTTAGCTGCCATTAACCTCCTGTGTAGGAGCTTATAACTGATGGTGCAATAACAGTAGCTATCTTGAGAATCGTGTGGCCTTGAGGAAAAAGAGGTAATTGCTTCATGTCTTTGGCTTTCCTTCTGTGCAGTGGTGCCTTTTGTGGTGCTGCTCAAGAATCTGCTGCTCAGGTGCAAAGGAAGAGGGCCATGTGGCGTGCAGTGCCTTGGCAGCACAGGTCACTGTCTCATACTTGAGATACACATTGCGAGGCAAGCCAAGTTGGGCATTGGTAGGGACACATTCAGTGTGTGACTAATCTGAGAGCAAATTAGGTTCTTACTCTGACTGTACAAGCCCGTGTTCCATGGGACATTCAGATGGGCTTTTAAGATTTCGTTCTTCTCCGACTACCTCTCCCTGTACCAGGCTTCCTAAGAAATAAGGATGCTTATGATTTTAAGCTCTAACTGTTTATGGGGCGCCCAAAGGTCGTGCCATCACCAAGTGACCTGTGCTTCTTGGGGCTATTTGAAAAAACTGCCTGGAAAAATCCAGCCTCATCCAAATGCCAAGTTGTATGCCTGGGGTAACTAATCACTTTTTAAAAAATGAAAATAATAATTTTCATTTAGAAGTCTACTTCTTTTAGTCTTTTAGAGCTGTTTTGTATGATGTTCAACTCCTTATTTGCATAGACCTCCAAGTGCTTCATAGACTGGGTATGCTTTGCTAGCTTGGAATAGAGTCATTTCATACCAACTTTTTAAGTGGGATTTTATTAGGAGTAGGAGATATTAATAACTTTTCCATTTGAGGCTCTGAGGAAGCATTGGACCAGCAATTTTAAATTGTGCAAGTGCTGTTTCCCCAGGATATATACAGTGAATAGTTTTGGGTTTGCGGGTTTTTTTGTTGTTGTTTTAATTCTGCCATGTAGCCTTATAGGCAGACTGAAGCCTTGAGTTTTTATTATCTCATGTGGCTGAGGAAAAGCACATGTGTGAAATCCCACATTATTTGCCCTTTTTCAATATTGGTCTTGAGAGCTGGGCAAACACGTAGACTATGAGATTCTTTGGATACTTAATGGAGTATTTTCCTTTTTGGGACACCATAGGAACAACAAGATGCTCAGGTGCTTTCAGTGCGATCTTGGTGTCAATAGAAATCTCCCATGAAACAGCACTCCAGTAAAGCTTTTGAAACTGGAAGCTCTTTTCTTTCATGAGGTATCTGGCCCAATGTGCTAAATTACAGGTAAGAGAGTATTGTGTTGCTAAAGTTGTTAGTGCCCTGGGTGAGCCCTGGGTTATTCTCCCTCTTCCTCTACTATCCTACAAACACACAGCTGGGGGAATTGGCAGTGGGCATCTCAGATACCACATAGCATCTGGGAGGGGAATGGATTGAACAGCTTGTTCCTCTCCTCTCCCTTTTTTTCATAAAGAAATGTTGGTCCCTAAGAGTTTGTCAAGGTATCTACACTTGCAAGGAAGGAAACTTCATTTTTTTCTTTCTCAGTGAAAGGTAACTGGAAACTGCTGTTCTTCTGTCTCCAGCACCATGCTCAGGTAATCATTAGCACCTAAATTCCCCACCTCAAAACAGGTGGGGTTGTTTAGTGAGTTGCCATCCCCATTGGTTGCAGAAGCCTATTCAAGTACTACCCGACTTTGTTTTGTATGCTCTGCTGAATGTGGTGAGGCCTAGAGGATGTTATTTTTGGGTGCGTTGAGGAACCTGTAGAGTGACCACAGAAACAAATAGCATATGCACCCACTGGCCTTGCTGCTACCCAGTGATCTTCGTCTCCCAAGTATACATGACTAATCACAGGCTACTGAGAGCTGTAAGGAGGTAAGCTCAAAGGGAAAGAGAAAGCGGACTGACACAGATGTTTTGCAAGCTGAAAGCTGCATGGTCGCCCATGTCAATCAGGCTACAAATAATGACAGCTTCTGTGTTTTACATGCATGCATAAATGTAATGGCTGCTTGCAATTGTGTTTAGCTCTCTGGATGGGTGTTTCTAATGCAGATTACATTCAGAAAGACAAATGTCAAATATTTAAAATCCTTCTTTTTCAGTCACTTGTGCATAACAGACTTTCTCATTTTCTATTTAAATAAGAAGCATAATCTAGTTATTTTGCAACATTCTCCTTCATAGAAGTAAGAACACAAAGTTGAAAGAATGCATGATTACTCAAAATGTTGCTGGCTTCCCTGTTAAAGTTGTAGGGCTAAAGCCAAAGAGGTACTTAAGGATTTAAACTTACATTGAATAGGATTTAAAAGCCAGATTCCTAAACATCTTTTTTGGATTTGTCCCTAAATCTTTTAACAGTCACCATGTTCACCTTCACAGTTTGTCACAGGTGAGAATGCTACAAACTATCTTTCTGCATATCAGGGGGATGTAGTCCAGAGGGATGGATGTGCCAGCTGCTCCCTCCTCAGAAACCACTTACTCCTCTGAAGAAGCGAGTAGCGGTTTCGTAGTGGGAATGAGTACTTACCTGGGAGAAAATGGTGGCATGAAGTAGATGATGCTGTAAGTTCATTTTCAAGCAATTGCTTGTCAAAGCACTCATGCCAACCTTCGGGGGCTCTGCCTTCCCGTACTGTCTGAGCAGTCTTGCTGGGTGAGGTTCCGCCTTGTGACCATTCAGGGCATGTGCATGTGCGCACAGATATCATAAGATACAGCTGCCGGAGTCTTAGTTACGAGGTGTGCAGCGCTGGAGGGACTCTGTAAAAAGTCCCACCACATCTCCCAGAGAAGAGACTGGCTTCGCTATTTCCAGAACCCACGTACATTTTTGGCCTGCTGGTTTTCACATCTGCTGCCAGCAGTGCCTCCCTGCCCTGGTCCCCACCAGGGGAGCATTGTGCAGATCTCTGCTGAACCACTTGTAGAGCGGATGCTACCAGTAGTAAGCAGCTTGTGTGACTGTCTGAGGGAGGAGCATTGGTGGGGATTTTTGTGTGGAGATACTTCACCCCTGCCCCCTACCTTCTTCACTGTCCTGGAAGTTCCCTCCAGTAACTGGGCAGCATCACCTGGCATTGACTTACACTGAAATTATATTTCCTTCACCTTCTATTAAGGACTTCCTTCTGCCACTAGTAGGTTTTTACCCCATACCTCTTTCTCCACAGTTTAAGATTTCTTCTGGGGTTCCTACACAGGGATGAATGTATCAGTCTGCCTTCCAGTGTGTGTCCTTTTTAGTTCCTCTCCCACTGCTTGGGGTTTAACTAATGTTTCTACTGAAGTGTTGGAAGAGGAAGGGGATGACCAAAAAAATCTTCTTTATTCAATTTTTTTAAAAATTGCGTTCCCTTCAATATTTAAAATGTTCTGACTCACAAGGGGACCATTTAATTTCATAGTAATATTGGTATCTGTGAGAAAAATTAATCAATCAATAAAAATCTAGACAAAGATGATGCTTTGCATGCTTTTTCTGAGCACCCTCCAGCAAACTGAGTCTCTCCCCAGTGAAGACCACAGGGAGACCTGTCAGGTGGGCAGAAGAGGCTGAGGCTGGGCTACCCGTCTGCAGTCCCTGCTAAGAGCCCCTGGGCCTGCCCCGGGGGTGTGCGTGGGACTGCAGGTCCTGCTGTCACCTCATACATCAGCCATGCTCTGAGCAGCAGTGCTAATGGGCGAGGGGTATTCCCCAGCTGGGCATGGACCTGCTACAGGTGCTCTCTGGCTTCAGAGCTGGAGAGCAGCATCCCTGGCAGAGAGGCAATCAAGGGGGTCATCTGGAGAAGCACCCGGGTTTACTTTTCTAGTATATTCTGGGGTTTGCTTTTGTTCAGGATTTTGGGCTCATTTTCTTTCTCTTTCAAGAGTTTGCTTTGCCTTGGGATTCAGACAACTATGGTAGCGTTAAGGTGAAATGAAAGGTTGTGGTTCACATCTGAGGATTTCAAACAAAAAGGTTAAATGATTTATTCGTCCCTTTTACCTTTCCAAAGGCCTGCAATATATTTTCACTAAGGTGTCATATTTTATGTTAGACGGGAATACTTGTGATTTTCTGAATGCAGCTTTTGTGGTGGATTCTGCTACCCCCTGAAAAGGAACCTCTTCCATTTCACTGACAGTAGGAAGCAGCTGTATGTGCTCTGTGGGAGCCTGCTCCTATAGAAATGAGTGGGAATTTTCTCATTGATGTTGGCAGGAAGGATGATCAGACAAACACAAAGCTTCTGCACTAGGAGTCGTTAGTGGTGTTGGTCCTTTTGATGCAAAGCATCTGGCTTTGCCCCTGTGAAGATCCTACTCCATAAAATACCTGGCAATGAGAATGATGAGTTCTGGGTGCAGAACGATGACAAAAAGCACGTTTCTCCTCTCTGGCAGAACCTTTGAAATTGCTGGCACAGAGAGATTATTGTTAGAAACTCTGAAAGACAGAGGGTGCAAAAACCTGCAAGAGGGGAAAACCACACATAGCTGATGACTATTTGCATCACGTAGACACTTAACGGCATGAAGTGGGCTTAGCAGAAGCAAAAAACATCAGGAGCACTGAAGGTTTGGCTGAAAGTGGGTATAGCACTCTGACATTCCAGAGATTTAGTAACTGTGATTTAACTTGCTCAACTCACCCAAGTCTAAAGTATAGAGTTACAGCTTTTTAATGCAATGTGGAATATTGGTTTTCAGGTTTAAAAAAAAAGTATAAAAGCTATCTTTTTTTTCTTGACATTCATTTAATGTCAGTTTATTTTGTGCCTATGGATGTGTTTAATAAAAATTCTGCATCTGCTAGAGGAAAAAAATAGAACTTGTCAAAGTTCATCTGTGAAGGCACTTTATTGTGGCTTACTGAATGTAAAGGGCTAGTAGATAAATTCAGTCATTCAGAGTCTAAAGAGGCTAATATTTCAGTTTGCCCAGAAATCTTGCTCTTTTAAGTCTGGAGCTTCAAGAAAGGTTATTTGCTGTGTTTTGTATATACAAGTAAGTACAGGAGACCTGATAGGACTGTCTGTTCAAGATGTGTCAGCTGGAGCATTGCTGTATTCATCTTCAGTGCCAAGCAACTCCAATTACTCTTTGGTCAAACAAACTTTTTATTCATTGAGGTTGCAGTTGTTTGCCAGAGCTATTTGCAGTCATGTGGCAGAGGGGGCATAATTAATACATTGTAAAAATGAATATTTTTTTTTTAATGGTGTATGCTGCGGAGATGTAATGGAGCACCGTTGGCAGCGATCTGAGGAGCGGTGCAGGGCTAGGGTGAGGATTTGCCAGATCATAGCAGAGCACTTGAAATTCTCCAACCAGCAGGAAGGAAAAAGTGTGCACAAGAGAGCCCGTGGGAACTGTATTTTGGTTCAGCAGCGTCCGTTAACATTGTCAAACTGCCTGTCTCAAACTGTTAAGGCTGATAAACTGCCAGTAATTATCATTTAGAAAATTAGCGGCTGCCAAGACCATCACGCACATTACATGTGTTGGTTGGACTGGTTTGAAATTACTTTGCTTTAAAAAAAAAAAAAAAAAGAAAAAAATTCCCGAGCCTTCATCTGCTCCAAGAATAGCATTGAGTTCTGACACATGACAGTTGGTGCTGGCAATAGTTATTTTTGTTGTTCGGAGTAGGCTTGGGGGATGCTTTCTTGGAGTGCGTCACTACTGCTGTTTACCTTTTGGGTAACAGGACTACTGAGACCTCTGAATATTTGCAGCAAATCTAAATAAATAACTGAAGATAGTGGGATGTCCCTTTCCTTTCCTTCCTTGCCTATGACACTGGATAGAGAGAGAATTAAAAATACCGGTTGCCAGAAGGAAAACTTTCTTATTTTACAGTTGATTTCCAGCCACTGTAAAGAAACAGATTCAGAGTGGAAGGGCTGAACAGGGCAGGGCAAGAGTTTAGAAGCAGCTTTGGCTGCACACCACCATCGCTTCATCTCCTCCCAACCCTCCCAAACAGCCCCTACGTAGAAACTGTGGCTTGAGGCAGAGCAAATGTCATCCATTGCCTCCTGAAGGAATCTGAATGCAGCCGTGACCAAGAGCTAGGGGCGGTATGGACACAACTGCATCGCACAGCCATTGCTGGGAAAGGAGATGGGGGTGGTGAAAAGGCTGTGTAGAAGCTTGCATGATGTTTTTCATACAGAGGTTTGTGATTTGGTCAGTCATCAATGAATAAGTTGGCGCAAAGTCTCTGAGTCAATGATCCTTGAGTCTGAAGAACTCCAAGTTTGAGTTGTCAGACGGCCCAAGAAAATATCACTTACATTTTGGCTTACATTTTAGTGTGTGTGCCTTTCTACTTATATTGAGTGCAAGGGTGTAAAAACTTTGGGTGCTCTCTGCTTTTCCCTCTGGGCTGTGGTTCAAGACAGGTCTTTGGGGGCGACATAGCCAACCTCCAAAGTAGCTGCTCACGCTTGCTCTCCTGCACGGCTCACCCACCGTTGTTTCACAGTTTAAAACAAAACATTTTGGAGTGATTGATTTTAAACCCCATTCTCTCCAGGACCCAGCGGTCAGTGCAATGTAACCAACAGGCACATCAGTTGAACTGAGGTAGTGAAGAATTGCAGCAGAACAGCCTTGTGCACCTAAGGGATGGGAACAGCTCAGGGTTTTTCTTCATCAGCACTCCCAATTTGTATTGGATCTCCACCTCTACAGTAAGTGATGTCGTATATCAGCTTAATCTAACTTTTTGTGGAGTACAGAAGGAGAAATTACTCTTTTCAAATAATATTTCAAGAACTGTGAGGCAAGATGCTTGCTTATGACTTGGAGAGTACCGGATATGTCATGACAAGAAAAGGGAAACATATTGCATTTCATTATTTCATCCATGTGAACACTTTACTGTGTCTAATTCAGTTAATTTAAAATTATAAACAAACTTACCCTGATATAATCTAATTTTCATTATAGACACCAAATGCTATTATGTTGGGCAACAAATTGGCTTAAGATAATTGTGCCTTTAGAAAATAAAGTTGTAATCAACAGATTTATAGTTTAATAAAGTCTCATGATATATGTATACCCTATAGCTTTTAGAGCTTTATTTTCAGTTCAGGGTTCCCATTAGTCTAATTTAGGTTTATTGGTACAATCATTAGATTTAAGATATGCCGTTTTTTAACCAACAAAGAACATCAGTGTGAGATACTGGAAAGAAGCAGTATGAAGGAACCGATTATGAGGGATTTTATTGCAAAGCTGTTGGTGGGTGAGATTTAGGGGCAAGGGTATGCAGTGAGAGCCTGTGTTTTGTCTAGAGTTTGGAAGGGGCAGGGGACAGTGAGAATATTTAGGGACCCAATTGGAAAAAGTGAGGTTATTTTAGTCTGAAATAAAGCTTTTGCCAAAATGTAAAAACTTTTTGTAGACCAAAAATTTTTTTTTCTTTCTTTCTTTTTTTTCCCCACTAGTCAGGTCTAAACTGTAATCTGAGTAGTGTGGTACAGTTTTTTTGCCAAGTAGCTCTTGTCTCGAGATTTAAAAGCCCAGCAGCAGAACTCCCCCAGATACGCATATAGAGAATTAATTGCATCTTATTTGTGGAAATACTTAAGCAAAAGAAAAGAGGGAGAGCTAAGTAGAAATCTTTCTTATGTGGTTTGTCTGTTTGCATGTGCGTGTTTTAGTTTCTGATATATTTGTTTATCTACTTTTTTGTACTTTGAAACAGTGAAATCTGCTTTGTTTTGCTTTTTTTCAAAAACAGCTTTTTGTTTTATTAAGAAAAGTCATGTGCCTGCAGTTTGCTCAGCTTCTTGTCTGAGCAAACTTGCAGAAATGATTTATTAAGCTTGGATGGTAAGCAGACTGTGGATCTGGGTCATTTGTAACAAGTAGGTGAGATTTTGCGTGACGACTTTGCAGACTGTTCAAAACCCTGATGAGGTATACGTACAGGGGTGTGGGTTTCTAGCTGGCTGGCTGTGTGTGATCAGGATTAAAGTACATACACTTTTATTTCAGAGAGCGTACGAAACGTGAGGATAGGTGAACATGCTCTGGTTTGGGATCTTCTGAAGGGTTGGCTGAGGAGAGACCAGGATGTCTGCCTCCTGGTTTGTCCCTGTGCTGTTTCAAGGAAACAGTATACCTTCAAGTATACCTTCCTTAGGTATACTCGGTTTAATGTTGGCTAAAAGCCTGTAATTAAATGTGTGTGGCTTGAGGAGCCAGGGAAGAGCAGTCCATCTTGGTTATGTGTGTCTGTCGGCAGGACAGGCACAGCTCGGAGCTGCGAGCGATGGGCCGTGGCACAGGCAGCTCTTTCACTGCGGCTGTCCGGCCAAGGGGGCTGGGGAAGAGTGGTGTGACTGCGCAGGGGCTCAAATCATGAGTGACCTTTTGTGCCGACAGCACAGGGAGGCCTTATCTCCAGTATAACTGGAGGTGGCAGGATGTATGTCGGGGAGCAGCTTCCCTTTCCCCATACTCCCCTTCGCCCATGCTTTTAGAGTAAAGAGAGGGTTTCTCCACTTAGAAAGCTGCGTTTCACAAGGACAGGAACCAAGAGACAGTTCATTTCTATGGAGAGTTGCTATAAATAGCTTGCTCTGTTAACATAAGTTCTTTCACTAAGTGAATCCTACAAACAGGGTTTTGTTCCAAGCCTACAAAATGGTTTGTATGTCCTTGCCACTTTGTGCGTGCTTGTTCGGAGGCCGGCACTACGCCCCTCAAAATGAGAGGTAAGCCTGACACTTGAAGGGTGACGCTGCTCCGTTGATGGAGAGAAGTAGTCAGCCTTCATAAACAACCTGTTACGGCTTTAATTTTTTACATCATTGATAGCAAAAGGACCGCTGGGCATTTTTAAGGCAAGTAGGGCAGAACTTGCTGAAGCCCACGCTCACCGGTGTTCAAAATTTCAACTAGGCTGCAATGTTTTCTACCGCCCTGCTCTGTCCTAATGCTTGCAGTTGGTCTGGGTCAGAAGCTGTAGCTACTGCAAGCCTTGAAAGTTTCACAGGGCTTTTAGGAAGCTTGTAATGGCTCCGCTATGAATCCTAGAGTGAGAAAGAGTTTGCCCAGGAGGAAAAAGTCTTCTGCTCCTGCTAGAGCAGTAGAAACTCTACAGACATAAATGGTCCCAGCTGTATGATACAAGTCTGTCGCTCTGCAGAACTGCAGCTTTTTATTTTCTTCCTCTTACATAGTCCTGGTACTGGAAGTCCTCTCCTCAGGAGAAGATTTTCTGCTTCTGTTTAAACCTGTTTCTGCACTTGACTATCTGATGCTTAATCCACATCCCTTCCCCCTCTTTGCATGAAATGGCAGCCAGTGAGCTGTTGAAATTTTAACAGAGCTGGAAGATGTGACCCAGAGGTGTCTGTCTGGAAAAGGGAAGTGATTTGGAGTTCAGGCAGTTGATAAAACACACGTGTTTATGAGGAAGCATACTCTTTCCTACTTTCTGTCCTTTTTTTAAATGCATCTGGCTGCTTGTGGAGACTGTACTGTTTTCACTCCCCACACGCATGTATGACAAGATCAAATACAATTCCCTTTCTTGATACCCTTTTGTGTGTGAGGTGCTTCAAAGTACTTGCTATAGCTGTATGTCTGTGCAGGTGGGTTAAAAGTGGAGTAAGCAGTGGATGGGCACGTATGTAACATGGGGAGAGGAAGCAGAACAAATAAACCGGTGGTTGTCCATGGTGAATACTGCGGTGCACATAGAGATGGGCGTGTTGATGTGGCAGGCAGTGCTTCTGCGTAGGCTGTCCAGCCGCAGTGCCAGTGGCTTTGTGGGACTGTCGTAGTCCCAAATTCTGTTGACCCTTTGCCATTAGATGTAAGAGTATATGTGTGAGAAATGAACTTGACGCTTTTGGCATGTAAAGTTTGGTTTTAAAATGTGACTATTGATTTAATGGTTCCCTTAGCTGTTGCTGTTGAAAGCTTCACAACTGGCCCTTGCAGCAGCTCCCAGATTGTGCAAATGGTTTTTGGAGGGGAAATTAATTAGCTTGTTTGCATACTCAAAAGAAAAGGAAAAAAAAAAAGTCTTGCCTCTTTGTGGCTCTCAGGCGCACATCCCTCTTTTTTCCCATAGGATTGTTATGGATATGTACTTCCAGGGATTGTAACGTCAGCCTGTACCATTCATACATTTTGCAGAGTTCATAATCAAATGCGTTCGTGGCTGCAAGTGGCACATGTGCTGCTCTGAATGCTCCTTCTCAGATGTCTCTTGCTTCTGGTAACCCACATTCTGCAGCTGGAGGCTGCGCTCCGGGTGCCGCATGAATGGTGCGTCTTGTGTTTCAGTGAGGCGGAGTGAACTTGATTCTAGGTCAAAATCAAATGTGACATTTCCTAAATGCGCAAGTCCAAACTAGTTACAGCACTAAAAAGCGGAGCCTGTGAGTGCTTCCTCTGTTATTTCTCAGTGATTTACGGTCTATTTTACTGGGGGCGGGGGGAAGGTTGCATGTGCTTTTATAATCCTGATTACACCTGCAAAACTGAGAGTAGGGAGAAAATAAACCAGTGCCACTTCATTGCTTAAGGATGCAGAAGACTTACCCTCACCATGGGACAAGAAAAGTGGATTTTCGGTACTGTAAGGGTATCTGGTTTACAGCCAGTGGCCTAGATAAGACCTGCCAGCACAGCTCCTCAAATCTGCAGCCTGCTCCGCTCTTCTTCCCCAAGGTCCTCGCAGGCACAGCGAGAGCAGGCAGTGACCCAGATGCGCTGCTCTGAAAGTGCCATTTATTTCTAGCACTCGGCATGCTGGCGGATTTGACACATGGCTACACACGCATCCTTCACTGGACCAAAATACACATCCCCGGTGTTGTATCAGCTAAGTGACTGCTGACAGGGCCAGTGGCTGCTCGCACATCCTGTGAGGTGTGTGGCAGTGTGGGTGTGCGAGACGTCTGCCCTCCGAATGTGGAAGGATTTGTAGAGCTGCATGATGCGGAAGCTGGCTACAACAATAGTTTTTAATTTTTTTTTTTTTTGACTGCTTAAACTTTCCAGGTGGTTAACAGGCAAGCATTTTGCTACTACGTGCTTTGTTACCTGTCGTGCTATGAAAAAGAAATAAGGGGAAAGGCCTTTTTCCACTTCTGTTTTTGGCAGGGAGTGCAGAGCTGTGTTCTTTCTCTTCTCCTATTCTTCTGACTTCAACTTTATTTAAGATTCCTTTGCCTACAGACAGAACTATTACATGTATATACAAAAATATGTATTTATATACATATATATAAAAAAATCATCATAAAGTCATAGATATGTAGTTATACATACATATGATTCTTAGGACTGGAACATAAAACTAGTCCTCTCTCCCCTTGTCCAAGCTATAACCTCAATTAGTCTTTCTTCACTTCTTTGTGGATACCAAGCCATCAAGTCTCATTCGGCATGACTAAACAGATATCCATTGATACATCCCTTCCTCCCTCCACCCGCAGCTCTCCCCATTATCTCCCGCCTCTGTTGCCATGGACACCACCAGTGTCCCTCAGTCAGGCCAAAATCTGTCCATCTCCCAGTTCCCTCTGTCCTTACTCCGAGATCAGCAGATTCTTCCTGCGTACTGTTGCTTAAGAAATGCCCTGTGCTATCCAGACCACACAGCTGAAATTCACACCTAAGCGCTCGTTTGATGTCTTGAATGAATGCAACATCCTTTTCTCTGGCCTCTTCAAATTATAATTCTGTCTGTCCAGAATGTCTTTGCAAACGAAATTTTTTCAGCTTCCTCATTTTTTTAACAGCATAACCTGCCCTATGCGTTCCTTTACTGGCTCCCCCTTTATTCAGTACAAGGTGCCCGTCTTCATCACTGAAGCCTCTCACTCCCTCTCTACTTTCTATCTGTCAGCCAGTTCCAAGAGCGCTCCTCCAGCCATCCGTGATGCCAGTCTCGGCAGTGCGCACAAGTTGCTTTCTAACAAGCAGTTACGGGGTTTCTGCTGACCTAACCCACCCTGTTAATGTTGGCAGGACTACTTTCTTCTTGTCCTTTAGGACTCTCCTGTAAAATACTCTTCTTTTTTTTTTTTTTTTTTTTTTTTTTTTTTTCTTCCTCCTGGGATGCAGGCAATGCAAAGTCCCTGCCTCAGGCAATTCACCACCCATCTTTCACTTTCCGAGTGCAGGACTTCTCTTGTACAAATAGTAAGCCCTCGTTGGAGGAATTTTAGACCTTATTGAGCTTAAGGCCTTAACCAGCATCTCCTGTCATTGCAGGCTTTTAAAAATAGGCTCGACATGCATGGTAATAGCAGCGTTGTAACTATGGCAATGCAAAGAAGGCAGGGTTTGCAGGCAGGGATTTCTTACTGGACCAGGTGGCATGGCAGAGGGCTGGACCAGAGCGACGCAGGGGTGAGATTTCAGGCTAAGGAGAGGACTTGGAGCCCCAAAGCATATCTGTTTTCCCCCAGCTGGGTCAGGTGGCCTAAGAAAAAGAATAACATAAGTGCAGTTGATCCTGCCTTGAGCGGGGAAGCAGCCTAGATGGTCATTCAAGGTCCCTCTTAATCCTGTGGCTTAGTTTTAATAGGGAGAGCTGACTTCTTCTCTGTGTGCTGTGCATTCAAGCATATGCTGATGTTCTGCTGATAACAACAGAAGGTCTCTGAATATCAAGAAACCAGAATATCCTCATTAAGGATCTGCTCGGAGGATGTGAGAGTAATATATTGCTCTTTGAGCGGAGGCTGACTTTGTGCAGCAATAAAACATGAATATTAAACAGGAAGCCAATGACACTTCTGAAACATGTCTGAGACGGTAATCCAGATGCTGTTCGGGGATATAGTACAGCCCTTAAGCCTTACGTCTATGCTACTCTTTTTTTTTTTTTAATACTGCATCTGCATAGTTGGGGGCGGGGAGGGGGGGGCATAGCAGGAGAAACCCCAGATTCTTTAGCCTAGTTTCCTGCGGAAGTGGGGGCTAGACTGTTAACTCGGTGTGTCTGCGCGCCAGTCCTCCTCTTTACAACTTTGCAGACTGTCTCCATCCAGGGAGGGGGCTTCATCGGGCTTCCCGGTCCTTTCTCCAGTGCATTAGCTGCTGTGAGGAGGCAGGCTGGGTACAAGGTGGCAGGGGCAGGGTGCTGCGGGCACCCCCGGAGCGACCGGCCGGCGGCTGCAGCAAGGCTTGCCCAGCAAATGCGGCCTGGGGCGCGGGGGAGCCAGGAGAGCAGGGATGCAGCCCGGGAGGGACTCGCATTGTAAATGTAGCATCACAAGTCCAAATGAGCTGGAAATCCAGTTTCATTAGTTCGACCGCTCAGGCATTTGCTTCATCTTGAAAAACAAAAGACAAAAAAGTAAGGGGGGGTTTATACTGAATAGTAACGGTATTTTTAAATCCACAGAAGATTTCAGCAAAAGAAATGCATTTGTGTGGCTTTTGTGTTGCAAAGAAGTTTATATTAATGTAGCGCAATCCTGGAATTACATGAACCTTGTGTTTATTCTGGTTCACATTGGGGCACTCGCTTTCTAAGGGGAGACCTGATGTATTTAAGGGCAGTGTAAAAGAATAAAGATTTGATCCTGTGCTCGAGGCCGAAGCATTACGTCACTGCAAAATCTTTTCCTTTCTACTTCTAGTGTGTTGTCCTGAGAATTTAATTTCCTGTTTTTCATTATGGGAGAGTCTTTTTTGGAAGCCACTAGAGAGCAGGGGTGGGTTTTTTTGAAAGTAAACTGTCAAAATACAGTGGTGGTGGTGTTTGGGTCGTTCGTTTTGTTGGGTTTTTTTCCTTTCCTGGATATAGAACTCACCAACATGAAATCTCATCCTTAAAATAAGTAAAAAAAAAAAAAAAAAAAAAAAAAAAAAAAAAATCGATGAAATAGCATGAGAGACAGCCCTCTTTTTTTCACTTTTCCCCACCCTCAACCCATCGGTGATTTTTCCTAGGTTTTGCAATGATGCTTCTCAGATTTAAAGCTCTTATTCCCTTCCACTTTGTGTTGTATGACAACCAAGGACCTTATTTATTTGCTTTACTTGTCTCACTATAAAAAAAATAAACCAGAATGTCACATTTTCTGTTCTCCCATTTCCAGTACTCTTGTTTATTTTGAAACTTCCAGAAAGAGATAAAAACAGCTTAGGAAGAAAACTGCTCTCCAGAGCAGTCCTTTAAAGAGCAACAAACAAACATTGCAGATTGGTCCTAAAGGCTGTGCTTCCTTTCTGGGGAGGGAGGGAGGTGGGCAGAGAGGATGTTTTCTTCTTAGCTTTGCTCTAATCATCCGATCTGGGATTTGATAAGCTCCACAAGTCTGAAACTGCTGCCTTCTCCCGTCTTCCCCCTTCCTGCCTCTCAGACGATTAAAGTGAACATGGCAAAAAGGAAACAGTTTATTTTCATCTTGTTGTAGTAAATAATTACAGTACAGCATTTTCATTGTTTGTGTTTTAATCGTGTTGCTATATTCTTTTCTTACACTGTTCACTTTTCACTTCACAGCCTTTCTTTTACACAGAAATAGGTTTACAAATAGTTCACTCTTGCAAAATTTCAGCCTCTTTTCAACATTTTTGTATTTCACATCAGGAAATGTGACCACGTGTAGGTGGAGTAGCTTCTGCAAAGACACTCTTTGCCTTCCCCCCCTGCCCCCCCAGCTTGTGGGGTGCGATTGCAGACTGTGCCACACTTTTGTTTCATTCTCTGACAATTTTGGAATTACAGTACTTAGGAAAACCAAAGGTACAAAATATGGAGTGATTAATCCATTAAAGTATTACATGTACAAGGTATAAATATTATTTGACATACTCAAAATTAGTTAAATCTGTGAATTGACTGAACTACAAGAAGTTCTTAGTAATACACTGTTCCCTTTTCACCCCCAATTTGTCCTGAGAATATAGGGTATGTGCTGAATTCTTCAAAGGTTTAAAGCCTGGAAATAAATTGGCTGTGACTTGAGACCATTTCTTCCCATACGTATATTTTTTTATGATTTCTTGCACAATGGGAATGGCTGACATTATGGGTACTATAGTATTGCAACATTAGCATATATATTCTATATATACTGTATATATATATGTGTTCATTTTTATTGTACACCATGGATATGACATCCTTAATTAAAGCCCTAGACACTGATTAAAGCACAAGAATGTTTATTGCATAAGTAAGATTCTCTCTTAAGGGTGAGGGGAAAAATGTTTATAAAACAATTGGTTAAAAAAACAATTGTTTGTATATAAAAACCTATATTTACATTGCAATGTAATTGCACTTCTAAATGGCCTTTACTGCTTCTGCAGAGGGTTTATAAATATGCTGTTTAGCCACTTTCTGCTAAAGGTACTTTAAGGTCAATCCTGTATCTTCAGAAGAAAAACATTTTCTTCTTTGAGACAAACTGCAAAATCAATTATTAAAACAAAAGCTCCTAAAATCTTACATTATGCTTGCTTTTTCTTCCTTGCTATCATTTTTAACTTTTGTAATGATGTGAGTGCTTATTTCTGGCCGTAGAAGTGGTTCACTGATGCCACTGGGCTATTAGGCAGGTAAGGATGTGCAGGCTGAGGGTGCGTGAGAGGGACGCAGCGCTGGCTCCAGCCACCGCATCCCTGCCTCGCTGGCTGCCCGTGCCCTCCCTCAGCTCCAGGGGTGGCCAGCAGCATTCCTAGGAGCCAGCTCAGAGGGTTGGAGAGTGCGAGATATTTTTAGGACTATGGGCTCCATTCATTTATTTTTAAAAAAAAAATTTTGGTGCATAGTACTTCTCATTTTTCTGCAAAGAGAAATGTGAACACTCTTACTTCCCGCAATTAATGAAGTCATTTTTCTACTGTTTTGAGAACTGAAGTATGTTGCTGCAATCACATGCTCCTCATATGAGAGTAACATTCTCAGTCTAAGTGCATGCTCGGTATTGAGCTTGGTAATAGCTTCCCCTATTGATTGCTCAGCCCTCGTGATTGCCGATGGCCGCCTGACACAGGGGGAGGCAGTTCCAGTGGGGTGGCCGAGGCATGCAGTACGCTCGCTGGCTTTCAGCTTGCAAAGGGATACACGCTTGCTTCTCTTCCAGGCGGTGCTGATGGCAAAGGATGCCACAGGTTGTGGGATCTTATCAAAGCGATTTCAAAAGGCAGGATTTAGGAGTGAGCCGTGAGTGCTGTGGCATTTGCCTTTCTGTCGCTGGTACCCTCGCAGTGTTGTGCTCCACTTGCTCACTGTAACTGCTCGCTGTCCCACCGTGTATTTCTTAACACTTTGGCATCTTCCGATTCGTTGCATCCGCCTCTGCTACCTCTCTGTATGCATCCACACGCTCTACCCACACTGGCACTCTCCATGCTGGAGTGCTCGGTTAGATGGTGCCTTGATGTTAGATGGTGCCTTGATGTTTTCACATCCCAGCTCCTTTTATGCATTCAGCTCTCTTGAAAGTTGAGAGAGAAAAAGGTACTAATATCGCCAATATTGAGCTGGCAATATTGAGGGGCTTAAACTGCCTGTGGGAGTGAAGCATCCCAGGGGGAAGGAGAGCAAGCGGCATGCTTCAGCAGGGCTGGAAGCCACAGGACGCACAGAACATGGGGACCAGCTGACAGCAGCACGTCGCTAAAGATAAGTCAATAGATCCGATGTGTGAGGAGATTAAAGTGGCACAGAAAAGAAGCAGTTCAGCTTGTGATCTTTAACACAGTTTGTGGTGGTTTTTCTCTTCATAGCTCTATTTATAAAAGCAGAAAAAGTTCAGGCAAAGCCTCTGTATTTTCCTGATGTTTTTCTCCCGTGTTTCCTGTTTCTTAGGACTTGTTGCCGCTGCAACAGTGACTTTGCATCTGAGTTCCTCCTGCTCCAAACGGAAAGGGCAGCAGTTTGAAAGATGTGTTTTTAGACAGCCACAAGTTTGATAGTGCAGACAAACATTTTTGTTTTGAAACTACTAATCTCCTTTGGGACTCCTTTAAGAGAGGGACCTAGTTATCCTTATTTACATCCTGCAACTGCATGAAGCTTTCAAGTAACTGTTTTAGAAATCCGGTGAGTGTCACATGAAAAAATGCAGGGTGCTTGTCCGGTAGCCACTGTCCTCTTTCTAAGTTTTGGCAGTGTTGCATGGGAGGAGGAACCACCAGAATGGTAGTGTTTAGTCTTCGTAGAGTCTTCTAATGGTGTTGCTGGGTTTTTTTCCTCTGCTGGTGTCCAGGGTTGTGTCTGTCCTCATTGCAAGAGTTGCTTCCTGTGGGAGCTCCCTCTTTCTGCCGCTCAGCTCTCCGCCCGCTGTTGATGACTGGGCTTTTTCATATCAGGCGCCTGCTATCTGGGACCCTCACTTAGCAAGGGGTAGTTTCAGAATAACAGGGAGGCTTCTGTCTCTGTCCAAGAGCAAGCCTATAAGCTTCCCTTAAACTTTAAACATTTCATTGTTGGAAAGCTTTCAGATGTTCACAGGATAAGGGGTCTTTATATGTAATCTGGCATTGCGCAGTGAAAGATTGCTTTATGTAAGTTAAGATGTGCAGTTCTTTTATAAACTGGCCGTATAAAGTCAGCATGCAGGAGATGGTTTTTCTTCTTGTGTTCAATGTTGCTTTTAGAAGGGTTTTTTTAAAAATTGTTTTTGTTTTTTAGTAGGATTAGAAATCTTAAGGTGGTGGGAATAGGCGGAAAATGCTGCATCCTAGGCAAAACTGAACATGCACGCCTCCGTACATTTGTTCAAACACCAATGTCAGCAGCCTCCCAGGTAGCAGTCCTCAACCTGTCTAAGAAGGGTGACTTAAGACTCTGTTACTGTAGGGCCATAGTAACCTACTACTGAAGAATACTTTCTGGACTAATTCATGGTCCAAAATCTGTGTAATATGATGTGTTGTAAAATAAGCACGAATGGCATTAGAACATATGAAAAAGGAAGGCTATTGCTCAGCAGACTAACCAAGACTTCCTCTACAAAGTGGATCCAGCTCATTTACAGGTTACACATCCTGACCCAGATATGTTCATTTGTAAACTGTTCCCCAACATGAAAGCCTTCTTCCCAATTTTTGCCAAGTAAAATAGCAGCCCAAGAACCAGGGATGCCTGCTTCTACTTGAGGTTTGAAAAAAAAACAGCAGCAGAAGCATATTACTAATAGAAAACTGACAGATGCTTATCATTATATAGATTTTATTCTGTGTTTGAGTATCATAAACTGAATTGCATCTACTAGCATTTGAAAAGTATTTAAGACCACTTATGACTTCAGCCAGCCACTTCCTCCAGCTGGGTGAAGCTCAAATGAACTGTAACAGGTACCAGACCAGAATCATCCGTGTAACTGTTTTTATGCCTTAAATCATGTTTTTCTCTGTTTAAAATGGTGAGTAAATTGTCACCGAACAATTTTTGCTTTAATGAAAAATAAGGGGGTTTTGTGGGTTCTTGTCTAGGATGGTTCACAGTGGACTTGATCCAAACATCCTTGAAGTTGATGGATGTTAATGAATTTGGGAGCGCAGGCTGAAAAAATAGTAGTTACTATGTGTCCTGACAGTGATTTCTCCTTTGCTGGTGGTAATAAACTTAATTCTGGTCCCCGTATGAGCTGACAAAAACATATCCGGAAGCTGATGAGAATAAGCAGGGGTTGTTTCATGAAGCAGGCAATTTCATGAAACCAAACAAGCCAATGACGTGTGGTTATGCTACTCACCACATTCTGTTTCACAAAAGACTTTTTTCTTTACAAAAAGAAAGTAATTTTTACACAAGGCTACATAAAATCACTGCCGGTGTATGTGCAACGCTGGGGGGGTATGGTTTTTTGGTTAAAAAAATTCCAATTTATTGAAGCTGGTGCTGCCTACAGGAAAAGGCAGTTCCTGGCAGATAATAAGCCTGATTATCTCCCAAGAGTGTTTTCTTTTTCTTTAAAGTTTCAAATCAAGTCTTTTTGAGCTTCAGAGCAACTTTTCGTGTCTGTTGGTGTGCTAAATATTTACCGTGTCTTGCCATTTAGGAGGAGATGTTGAACAGCTTTCATTTGGACACTGCTTCCATATTGGCAGTGATGTGTGTGTCACAGTTTGGGGGGACCCTGTTGTAAATGTTTTGGCCTGGGATGGGTAGCAAGTTGCAGCTACTTACAGGAAGCTGATGTTGCTTACCTCTAATACTATTCAATTGATCGTACTCTAAAACATCCTCATTCTGTATTTGATTTTAGATAGCAAGCAAAAGGGGAGTTCAATGTGAATTTTTTCAGAAAAGGTTTTCATTCTCAACACTTTTCCTTCGCCTGCAACTTCTCCTCTTCCTTCCCCACTCTTCCCCTGGCTGGGGTAACAATGGCATTACTACGTGCCATTCAGTTGGTGCCGGCAGCCTGTTGGATATTAGGGTATACCTTTGTACACTTATAGCCAGCTCTTCATAATAGAAGCAAATCAAAACCTTTTATGGTAAATGCCTTCTGTTAAAAGAACTATTTGTGAAAATAGACTTATCCAAAGGAAGTGCACCTTTCACTGAACAGCCAGATGGCTACCTCCAGGTTTTCATTTTTCCCAAGCACAGAAACTTGGGAAGGCAAGCTCTCTTCCATTAGTAATTCTGGTCAGACAAACCTTTTGTCACCTCTTCTATTTATTATACTAATTGCAAAAGAAGCCAAAATTGGTGTGCCTCGAAGCCTATATTAATTTATTTTGCATTTCTTATGCTGTGTTCTCCAAAGTCAGCAAAGCTTTTCTGAAAAGTGCTGGTCAGAATTTGGAAATAAGTAACGTTATCCAAAGCCTTCAAGAAAAAGGAATATTCCTCCCACATGCTTAGGTAGAATGAAAATCATTAAGGCTAAAACAGAGTTCTGTACAGACCCCAGACTGAATACAAAGAAAGAGTGAATAATCTTTGGTTTCCTCTGCAAGCCACATCCAGCCCTCGCCCCCAATTATGCAGCAAAAAATGTTCCCTTCCCTTCTCCCTCCCTGCTGCGCTCTACCCCCAAATACCTCATCTCCTTTGTAGCCAGAGAGACAGGGCACGTTTTGCATCATCTTCTAAAATCAAGCAAAAAGCATCCCCTTGAAAAGTTTCAAGCTTTCTACCTGCCACCCCCAAAGTTCAAAAGATCTTGCAAGGCTAGAGATGTGGTAAATTGTGTCTCTGCCTCAGACTTAACTAGACACCCCTTTACCTAGCCCTCTTGCTAGTTTTTGTCGTACATGGTCTCAACGGAGGGCTTGGTCTAGACTCCTTTAGCATGTATTAAGGCAGCTGCCTGCAATCCAGTACCATAATAGTGGAGTTTTACTGTTGGATGAAACTATAGCACCGCAGCTAAATAAGCGGACGTGCCATTCCCTAAATCCTACATCTGCCTGTCTATCCTTTTCTCCCTTTTTCCCTAGTGCCAGCACAGGCTTTTTTTTTTTTGCTTTTTTTTTTTTGCTGTTACTTTGCGAACTGGGCTAAAGAATTCATTTTAATCCTGGTTGCTCCCCCAGCCCTGTTTGCTGCACAGGCATTTGTGCTGGGGTGAGGGAGGGAGGGAGGGAGCGCTGCTGGGGCCGCATCCAGAAGCTCCGCACCAGTGCCGGGGGTGTGGGAGGGGCTCAGCCCCTTTTGGCAGTGGTGTCAGCCCCTGTCTTTCAAGTATTCATGGCACCGGCAGCGTGGAGTACAGAGTTTCCCTTATTTGTCGCTTCTCTGGGGAAATTATTAAATCAGTCTCTTGGTGTAGAAGAAAATAATGAGCTAATCCGGAGTCGAGGTGCTATTGCATTGTTTCGGACCTGGCTCCTCTCTTAAGCCCCTAACTTTTCTGCATGCAGATGTTATCCAATTAGTTTGGAGGCAGAAGTAGAGTTTCTAGACTTGATTTTTTTCCTGCGAGGCCAAATGCCTGGAAGCTAGGGAGGGAAATGGATGGCACTGGAATAATAACCACCTTCCCCAAGTTTGAGCAAAGCAGTTAAGACCCATCTTTTTTTCAGTGTTTTCACAAATTCTGCCAAGCTGTACAAAAGGTGTTGGGGGAGGAGAGGGTGTTGGGGTTTTTTTCTTTATTCCTTGATATGCCCAGGCTTTTTTCTCAACCACTAAACAAAGAAAGCAAGCAGAGAAGACGATGCTTTGGTTTGTAGTTCTGTGATTAAAAATGTCTGTTCCTAAAACCTTTCACAACAGCCTCTTCTGATTTGTAATGATTTTTTTTTTCTCCTTCTCTCCCTGCCCTGAACTCCCCATCCAAAATGAAGTCTCAGCCTTATGAGATCAGAGTTCTGCTTGCTAATCAGGATTTAGAGCAGTGTAATCCAGTTGCCATGTTTTAAGGAAGATTTATCTGGTGATTCCTTAATAGAAATTTTATTTTCCTAGCTACTTTTCATGTAACGATGACCAGTAAATGTAATTTGACCTACGAAGCCATTCCCCTTCCTTTCCCGTGGATGCCTACAGCATCCTTCAGGAGAGGTGCCGGTACAAAGATCTTCTGCTTCTGCAGCTGAAACACATTTCCGCGATCAATAATGCAGGGCTTCAAGTCATCTGTGTATAGCTGTGGAGTTACTCATCCAGCAGTAATTTCACAGATGCCTCTTGTGGAAAACTCAGCCATGTACTTGTGGGGGGAACGGGAGTTTAAACCAGTTCAAATTCAGTCTGGCTTCACTGGTGTGGACACCTGGGCACTGACACGTGTCCTTCTCCATTTGCAGCACGGTTACTGCTCCCAAACCTGAACACCAGCAAAATCATAGCTCCTCCATCTTCTAGGAGTTTACAGACTAAACGTTTCGACATCATTGTTAATCTGTGCTCTGTGAGTTGTTCTTTCAAAGATTTTTGCCTCAAGGGAAAATAAGGAGTAGCTGTCATTTGAAATTTACTCAGGCTTGGCGAAATGATGGCATTTGTCACTTCTGTTCTCCATCTTGTTCAAATTGGCCCTAGCATGTGCCAAACTGGATATTGTGTTGACTGACTTCTTCTCCCTCTTTGTTCTTCTAGAGAACGCCGTGTAATTAATGTAGTCTAAAAATGTAGTGTGGCATAAACCTTTTCTTTTTCTTTGTGTAGTTTTCAAACAAGGAGGCTGTCAAGAGCCTTATGCGCATCGTGTTTCAAAAACAGTTTGGTAAAGCAAAATCACTAGGAGATATTGGGTTGACCAGGTTTTTTTAGGGCTGGATCTAAAATAATTGGCACACTTGCTGTATGCTGCTGTGCGTTTCATGTTGTTGACCTCGTCTCCCTGAAGTCTGAATAACTGTCGTGTCAGTGACGGTGACGTGTCTGAGCAGTCTGAGGGAGTCCTGCAATTATTTTAATATTTTGTGTAACACTGGTGGAATTTAATAATTAGTTGTGAAGGTTCAAATCCAATTACCTTCTTCCCTAAAACAGGAAAAATGGTGGAAGTTTGGTGATAAATGCTAGCAGAGTGAGAAAGAAGTGTAACATAATTTGTGGTGTTCCAGTCACTAATTTTTTTCTTTCCCTTTCTCTCTTATTTTACAGGGCATGTTTTCGAGCCATTTTTGAGGAAATGTGGTGAATGTAAACTTGCTCTGTTTGGGGGGGAAATTCTGGTAAGTGGTGCTGTCTTGATCAATTTTGATTTTCAATGAGAATTTCAGAAAGATTGTTTTAGCCTTTTTCAGTTTTAATTTTTTTAGCTGACGGGAAATACAGAGACACAGGTTATATGTGGTTTTCTTCCTCTGGTATGGAGACTCGCAGTATGAGAAGCATTGACAGAAAACAGCATGCTGGGCCTCGAGGCGAGTAATGTAGTTTCATTTGCTCCAGTGGCATGTGCTTATTGTGTTTGTAGCTGTTATATTCTGCTGAAGAGTGTCTGAGCTAAAACGTAGAGTAGAAGAAACACAAAGGCCTAATTTAAAAACAAGGGGAACAAAAAAGCAGGCTAGTGGTATAAAAAATTGGGAGCAAAAATAAGGTAGAGGGAGCACGTACCGCCCGAAGTGGTGGGGACATCCAGTCACTCTGAAATCTTTCCATCCGTTCCCAGAACATCTGACTGGCACACTTGCCTCCAGCCACCACATGAAGTTAGGATGATTTGCTTATGTCTGGGAGATAAGGAGATAGATAGTGCTCCTGTGTGCTATACCAGTTTTCCTATGCCTCCTTTCCATGTGACAAGCTTTGCTGCTCCTCTGGCTGTTCTGTATGCAACACTTCCAGAGGCACCAGCTTCCTACAGGCTTCTGGTCCCACAGGCGCTATGGGAATACGGCATGTCATGTGTGACGTGTCTGTGCTGCTGAGCTGCGCCGCTGCGAGGAGAAGGAGGCAGAGAAGAATGGGAGGTAATTAGTGACATGCCCCAACTAGAGGGAAGTAATCCTGAGAAAACTCTTCCAACCTGCAAAAAAAAGCAGCAGATCTGGAGCAGTTTGTAGACTCATCTTGTTTTTCCATCTAGGACGCTGTCAATATATACAGTTCTGGCTGGTACCTATCAATCACCATCACCCTTGGGGAAACAAATGCCAGCAGAAGATTGTGTCCCTTCATTCCCTTGGCTGAGCAGGGTATTGGACTGGTATTTTTTCTTCAGCCAGCATGTGCAGATTGCAGATGAAAATTGACTTATTGTCCACTGGCAGAAGACTTCAGAGTCGGATAGCCTGCAGGGTAGAAAACTGAAAATCAAAGACTGGGGGTCTGTGAGAACACTTGTTCTTTTCTGCCATTTAAAAAAACCAGATGTTGTTACATCATACAGAAAGATCTGGATAAGCTAGCAGATGTTTAAATGTAGATCGTTTATCCTTCTGCAGAAGGTATAGTCTAAAAGATGAGATAACCAAGATCAGAATTTTACAAAGTTGGCCAAACGCACAAAAAGTCCTGTACAACGGTACCTGGGTAAACCCTACTGCAGCTCATTCTTTTAAGCAATTTTCTCTCTACAGTTTGGCTTTTCTGACAATTGTGCATGTTGTAAGCTTTCACCTATATCCGTATACTGGGAAATATGAACAACAATTATTTAACTACACCAAACTACTGTGGCCAAAGATGAGCCACAGACCAGCAGCATGAGCTCATTAGTCTATGAGATTTTGTGCTGACTTCTGTTACTGCAAGAGAGAATGGGATCTGTATGTAGTTTACTTTTTGGTGGTAGCAATGATACTTTGATCCTAAAAGTTGCCCAGTGTCCTTATGGATTGGCTGATCTTTGTGTGGGGTGTGACAAAGTTATAGTGCTCACAGGTCAAAGTGTAGAGTCATAATTCAGAAATTGTAACCTTGTAACACCAAGGAAAAAAAGCTTATCAGCAGATGTGGTAGTCAGATTGTTGTGTTTTAATTTCCCTTCAAAGATGCATCAGCTGAGACCAGCCTAGTCTCCATGGCTAGCCTTGATAAAAGAGCATAGTTCAAGAGCAGCAAGAGGAACGAGACAGAAGCAGCATGTTTCTTAGAACCATAGAATAATTTTGGTTGGAAGAAACTTCCAGATGTCATCTTGTCCAAACCCCCACTTGAAAAAGGTCCTATTAGGTCAGGTTGCTCAGGGCCTTTATTTTCAAAATTCAACTGGATGCCAATGGTGGAAACTCTACAGCCTCTCTGGGCACCTGTTCCCATGTCTGACCATCTTCAGAGTGAAAAAGTGCTGCTTTGTTGCTTCTCGTTGTTGTTGCTCGCTGTCGATCAGCACAGACTTGGCATCTTCTCTGCCTGCGAGAGAGGAGTCTTGGAGAAGACCCCAAAATCAGGGAAGCTGCTTCTTGTGGCTCAAAGGAAATGTGGTGTCACACAGATGCAGTAAACTTGTTAGTGGGGGGGTGGGGAAACCCGCAATCTGGTTCACTTGGGGAATGTTTCTCAACCTATGGTTCGTGTTCAGACTTGGAGACCACGGCTGCTTGACTTGGTTGAATCTCGAAACCTGGGAGAAGGTTAGCTGACAAACTGATGCTCCTGAAAACTACCTGTTTTCCTGACTTGCTTAGAGATATAAGCCAATGAAAAGAGACACTTCTCACTGCTGGATTGTAGACATCCGGGAACTTCTTCAAGCCAGTCTGGAGCTGGTTTGCACCATTCCATGCTCCAGGATTTTGCCCCAGAATTTAATATTGTTTTCCTAGAGCCATTATAATATGTAAACAGACTCTGCAAATTTTGCTTGTTTTCACAGCTGTTCCTTCCCTTCTTCCCATTTCAAACTGTTTGCAAAATCTGATTTTGAGGTAGAATAATCAAGAACCTTGAGTTTCTCATCTGTAAGGTTCTCTGAAATATCTCTGACCCCACCATAGGTTTGCCTATGGCATTCCAAATTCCCAGAGAGTTTTAAAAATAATTACAAAACATGTAAGACAAGGAAACAGTTTTGCCCAGTCTCTGTCCCTAATCCACTGAATCCAAGAAGGACTGGACATCAAAAGAACGTTTTGAATTTATCTTGACATAGCAGCTGAGCTCAGAGGCTCAGCGGTTGTTTATTCATCTTGTATCAAAGTTCTAGAAAAGGTCATGCAGCCTCCAGATCAAAAATTCATAATGGATTTAGGAGCTGATTAGAGAAGTATCCTTGAATGCTGGGAGGGAAATCTTGGCCGAATTTAAAACTCCCTCAGCTAAGCTGATGATATCTTTCTGAGCAGTGTGAGAAAAGACCTCTTTTTATGAGATTTCTGTAAAGCAGCCCTGTGGATGTCGGAGCAGATATTGGCGTGGCACGACAGGTTTGACCTGTCTTGCACTGAGCACAGCATTCAGCAGGCAGTCATGGAATGTCCATCCCTCCACATCAAATACATGACTGCAAGGAGTCCCAAGAAACATGGATGATATAGGACAGGAAAGCCTTGGGGTGATCTGTGTTTTATTTTTTCCCTAGTCAGACTGCTCTTTGCCAGTTCAGACTCCCCTTGAAACTCTTGCGTTTCATACGAGTTTTTTTACATTTCTAAGCATGGCTTATGCTGTACAGTATGGTGTTCTGTCCCTGTCCATCTAGACCCTGTAGTTGGTTACAGCCATCAATATCAGAGGAGGATCAAGCTGTGAAGTGAATAGAGGGGCTGCTGTATCGTAAACCTGACCTGCATCTTCCTGCGCCAGGTGTGCCACTGTATGCTCGTCCTATAGATTTCCTCTTCCCAGGAAAGCTGTGAACGCTTCAGACACAGGCCTTGAAGCTGAATGTATACCTTGGGGCCTGGAAGTCCACTGCTCTTTTCACTCTGAATTAGGCAGGGGTACCTCCCCAAGTTCGGCGCTTTTTTATGTTTCAGCTGAAATCTGAGATGCTGTGCTTCTATCTGCACACTTCTCTGCAGATTAGAAGCAACTTCACATCTTAAACAATGGTTTCGGCTATTTCTAGTTGCTCCAATATATCATGGAAAATCTGGATTTCAGCTGCTAAGACGCTCAACTGGTATTTTGTTTTCGTTTTTTTTCCCATTAAGGACAGTCAGGTTTTTCTTCTCTCTTTATTTTAAACAAAAAAATTAGCAGGTAGTGTCTGCTTTGATTTTAAGAAATCATATAAAAACAAATTTTCAGTATCTTTATGTATATTAAATTTGTTTGCCTTTAGAAAGATTGTGATGCCCTGTGCGTTCCTGGGTGTCCAATTTGTATGATACAATTATTTACATCCTTGATGTCTACCAAAAATGCTATTGAATTTCTCTTGGTGATTCTTCGCACTTGTCAGGTTTCTGACATAAAGTATTATAGAGCAACTAGGTATTATCTGCAAAGAGTTTGGAATATGCAGAAATAACCCGCTGTAACTTTTGCTTTATTACCTGTATTCTGCCATGCCCACAAGAGGCTTTGCCAGAATCATTAGCTGTTCTCTGTAATTAGGGCTGACCTGGTGCATTTTGGTCCTATTTCTAGTAGCTTTTCATTTTCCAGAGTCATTAATTTGGGCGCTGATGCGCCTCATGATGTGCTTCTGTTGTGTATCTTCATTATCTTTTCCTATGGGCTGAAGATTATCATGTATCCTTAGGAAGGAAAGTGTGTGGAAATGCTTGAGCATTTTAAAATATCTCGGGGTTTACCAAGATTTGCTATGCTATGCTTGTAATTCCGTCAATTTTGGTCTGTTTCATAGAATCATAGAATCATGGGTTTGGGTTGGAAGGGACCTTAAAGGTCATCTAGTTTCAACCCCCCTGCTATGGGAGGGACACCTTCCACTAGACCAGGTTTCTTTGCTTCCAGTCTAGTCTGTGTGAAAGATGTGCATGTTGGTGCCGCTGGGTGTGGTAAATGTTAAATCTGGTCCATAAGATTTCTAAGGAATGTGGCTTGTCCCCTGCCCAGAACCGTATGTCTCCAGTCCCAACCAGGTTGGATTTAGTCTGCTCTCTTAAGAGGTGTGAAGCACTGTTATACTTGTGTTCAGTTTATTAAATCAGATAACCCTACACAGGGAGGTTACGTTCCAGTCTTCTGCAGAAGGCATCTTTGTGTCTCAGTCTCTGTCATTTTCCCAAGTGTTTTCCAACATCTCACTGGTAATCCATTCAGTTTAGCTTTTATTTTTTCCTTTTTTTTTTTCTTTTTTTTCCTGAGGTTGAGGTGATCCAATTGTTGAAATTGCTCAGCAAAAAAGAGCTGGTGTGTGGGCCATCCGTCTGGATGTCCTTCTTGCTGTCGCCACTGGAGAAGAAATAGGGAAGGACAGTTAAGACAGCAGATGGAGCAGGGCACTACAAGCAGCTGTACCTCCCAGCTTTCTTAGCTGGCTCAATGACAGAGATGTTTGCAGTGGATCATGATGTTACAGCAGCTTGAAGATCCATGATCGGATTTTGCAAGTGGTAAATTGGTTGGTTTTTTTAAATCTAGTTAACAAGTGCTCTGTTGAAAGAAAAGCATTAAATTTGAAAATTCAGATGTTGCTTTAGGGCACGTTACATCAACTTTGCTCTTTTCTCTATGTGCATGTGGGTATTTTTGTCACTGTGCAGTTGATACAAAAACTCCTGTTCCATCACACTGGCATGTTCTCATACCTTCTGTTCCACTTCCTCCTCTCTAGAGGATTGAATAAAAACCTGTATGTGATACACTGCAGGGGCCACTGCCATCCAAACCGTTATGAGTTCAGATTTAGACACAGAACAGCCTTGCACCTGGTTTCACGTCTAGCTCTGATCATTTAATATTAAAGTGTAAGTGCAGCTTGGAGCAGGCAGGTCCCACCCAGCTGGTAGCGGGATCCTGGGGCACTGTAGGTGGGATCTCCAGGGAATTTAGTTGCTAGGAAGCATCACCTCCTTAGTGAGCTCATGCAAATGGAGGTTTATTTTTTCAGATGTTAGTAATTTAGTCATGTTTGGGAGTTTTCTGTAGAGATCAAAATACAACGATTTTGCCTTGACACCTTGCAAGTTTATGGTCCAAATCACAAAACCTCTCGAGCTGTTCAAGGGGTGACCAGAAGCTTTTAACATGAACAAATCACTCCAGTTTCCCATGCCTTGTTTCAGAATTAGCTTGAAAAATTTTGGCTGAAGTCATGCCAAAAATCCAAAACGGCAACAAAGCAAGAAAAAAAAAAATCTCCCAGCAACCATCCAGCATGGAGAATATTGCCAAACTTGGGACTGTTTGTGCCAAGTTTATAATGAGGCAGCAACAGGGTCTTAGTAGGTAATGCTCTCAACCCGCAGCTAATGAGCCCCGCAGTGCAGGGAGCGAGGACTGCCGCAGAGAGAGGCAGGGCTCTTACCCGGTGCCTGGTTTGCATGATGCACTGTGTGCGAGACATGGACCGTACCTGAGATTAAAAGGAATGGAGAGCATGATTTCTGGGCATCAGATAAGGCTGTTTCTGTGGATGAGACTCTTACTAAATGAATACCTGTGGCAGTGATAATATATCTATAGGTAGAGTTTAAGGTGTGTGGGCAAATGTAGATTTTCCTGACCTGAGTGTGCTGTATTTTGTAGTACAGCCACAGTGCTGCTTTACTTCTAGAGAGTTTCTTTTACAAAATACAGGGGGAGGGGGGCGGTTAATGTAATTCTCTCGACATTAATTCTGCCTCATCAATACTTCATGGATTTAATAGATTTTAGGACTACAGTCATTTGGGAGATTATTTTATCAGCCAAGCACAGCGGAGGTTGCTGAAACTAAATGGAGGACAGAATCCATCTATGTGTGATATAGGATGCTGCAGTATCAAGAAGATTTAATTATTATGGGATTTGTTTAGGAGATTTCTTTGTGCCTTTTGCAAAACTTTATGTTGGACGCTAAATACTTTGCATATAGGCAAGTTCTCTCTTCAGTAAGAGTTTGGTATGGATCTCTAGGCACAAGTGTCTGTTTCCACCTCATAGCATAAGCACACTGCTCTAGTTCTTCATCTCTCATTACGTCTCCCTCTCGCTTAAATGCTCATCTGGCACGAACATAATGAAACTGCATATAAAGGAGCATGAAGAAGAGAAGAGATCTCATTGCAGATTACCAAAGCTGAATATTTTTGGACATTGAGTTATTTATATTAATCAGTTTGCTAAGCTCAAAGATAAAAGAAAGCCTGGGAAGCAATCCAGAAAAACCAAGAAGAGAAACTAAAGAAGATAGTGTGAAGATCATGCATTAGTGCATGTTTTGAGAATGCCTGCAGTGCTGTGTCACAATACCCGTTTCAAAATAAAAATGAAGATGGGTGGATCTCGAAGAACAGTGCTCAGTGGTGGGGGAGAGATTCCTGCTTGACATGTCACTCACCATCACCTGAGGTGGAAAGCCCTGTTGGGGAGCACTCTGCATCGTCCTGCAGCAGCCCTCCTAGCAACAGTGAGCAGCATTCATGGGCTCCAAGGGGTCCCACGCAGCCTCCACTGGTCTGGGAGAGTCAGCTCTTCCCGAGACATGTTATCAGGGAAATCACTGATGGCAATTTTTAAAAAATATCCAGTGAGCTTAAATTCATGAGAAGTTTGTGTTCATGCTGAAGGTATCACCCTGAAAACCTCAGAGCTAACAGAGGTTTATACAGCCTTCTAATAAATAGTGTTTTGTCCTTGTGACCTTTATACCTGTTCTCCGCCCACCTATAGGAATATATCTAATATAGCAAGTCATATCGCTCCTATTGTTTTTAGGGAAGAGAAAATAATAAAAGATTCAACTGTGTAAATGTCATTCCTGCCCAGCCCATTTAGTATTACGAGACAGGGAGAAGCCTGCTTTGAAATTTTCCCTCTGGCGAAAGCTTGAAAAGCCTTGAAGATTGTGTGCATCCTTGATCATGTCATGCAACAGCAGTAGTGAGAAATATAAAATCTACTAGCTCAGTCTGCTAGGGTTTTGAATGCTGTGCTGAGTGCCGAGGATCCTGCCTTCCCGGTCTTACAAGGTGGTATCTAATCCTGTAACAACCTTCAGACCATATTGATTTACTGACATAAATTTTGGGGGGTTTTTAATTGAACTGCTTTTCTTACCTTATATTTTATTTTGTGCAAAAATATGATAACTGAAGCAAGTGTCTTTACAGGCAGAAGGATAAAAATAGAAATAGCATGAGACTTTTTAGATTCTTTGTAAAAATATTAGTTAAAAAATATGCGTGGATCTTAGATGTGATCTGAAATGTCAACTACTTTGGTCCCTGGTTAACAAACCTTCCCATCCATGCAGTTAAGGCGCTAGTTAGAAAGAAGACTCTGTGGAAAGAAACTTCAGCTGCACACTTTGGAAACAGTTCAGGTCATTTCTTGTCCTCTTTTGCTGCTTATCAGAAGTTAAAAGTTTGTCTTTTTTTCAGTGGGAACTTACACCAAATTATAGAACAGTATGCTTAAAGCCAGTGGCTGCATCGGTGCACCAGCACCCATTGCTGTGATGGGTGCTGAGTCTAGTTAGCTGTAATTGGATTGGATCATCAGTTTAGGAAAGTCCTCATTTTGCTGTGGTATTTGTTCGTTGTGTATGACGCTTAGGAGTTGTCCGTTTTTCCTCCCTCTGCTAATTCTGCAACATTAGGGCATTAGTCTCTCTCTGCATGCCATTTACGATCAAACATAATCCCCTTTCCCCCCCATTTCTTTCCATTTACATCCTTTGATGAGAAATATTTAGGAAACTATGTGTCTTTTTTCTTGTAAGACACAGGCTGATGGAAGATCTATTACATGAAATTCTGCTCTATCTATAGAGCAGGATATCTCCAAATACATCTGTAGACATATAGAAAACATGGAGACTGACAGCTGGTAGACGCTGTAGACTTCTCATTGTTTTCTACCATGGTGATTATGCCAAATGTGTCAAAACACAGCAGAAAAAAAAGGGTATATGAATGAAGTGGCATAGTTTTTCGCTGGGAAGACCGTGCAACATCCACAGTCTTATTTTTAAGATACCCTCTATGACCATTTTGGTATCTGCTAAATGCCTTTGCAGGAGCCCAAGATTGTTCCATTTGCTTTTTAAAATGTTTTGCTCTTGAGTTTTGCCCTCTAACTGACTGTAATTACACAGGGAGGCTTAGTTTGAGCCTAACCACCAGCTTAGCTTTCCTGTATGTCATTAGATGTTGTTGGGGGATTAGCATGCACAGTTGTAAATGACGGTATATATCTTCATTTTCTTTTTTGGATTAGACCGTTTATAAGCCAAGTGTTTCAGATGAGAGAGAGAAAGCACTATTCAAAGCTGACAAAGCAGAAGAAAAGCTTGTGTTGAATCAAGGGGCTGCTTGCAGCAGCCTTTTGCTCACCCCGAAGAAGTAAGAGCATGCTGAAGACGCAAGCTGCGTTGCTAGTGTAAAACAGAATTCTTGCATGTTGATACTAAAGTACTCATCATTTCTGTGTTACTGCGGCATGTGCCTTCCACGTGTGTGTCATCCTCTGCATGTGGTGTAGATGTTATCCAGAAACAGTTATTTGGAGAAACTTGTCTGGTCATGCGTGTGGAATATGCCATTGACTATTATCAGCAATAGCGAATCTTGCACGTAACTGTGGCTCCTGTCTTGCTCTGAACAGTTTCACGTGGCTTATGCTTAGTAAAAGATGTAGCACCCTTCATCTAATATCTCTTGCAGCAGTGTGCAAAAGGGCTATGTGTCGCCTTGTATGCAGAAAGCGGCCCACCTTGAAGACATTTCAGAAGGTGGATGTTTGGCAGAGCTCTGAGAAAGGAGCTCCATTTCCAGGCAGAGAGACCAAAGCACTCGCGCTGTTCGGTGTGCCCAGGCAGGAGTCTTTAGGAAGAGCTCACACTCAGATCATTTCTGTTACTTTGCTTTTCCCACCCTGTTTAGGTCCCCAAACTTGCATCTGCTTTTACCCATGCTTTTATGCATGTGTGATTTGGGTGACTGTATGTGAGACCTGAGTTTTAAATTTTGTGGGAAACGCAGACTTATTACTCCAGTGTTGCAAGAGCCCTTTTACAGCACCTTTAAGTTTCCAGAAATGGAAAGAAAATTATGTTTTTCCTTTAAGGCATATATTTGAGACATCATTGAAAGTCATGTGTATTGCAGGAGACTTCTAATTGCTGTATTAAATATTTCTGTTGCTTAACGTCAAAAGTTTCTATTGCTGTATTAAATATTTCCCTAGTTGTACTTCTGATTAAAGAAAAAAAAATATTCCTAAGCTGTGACTTTTAACCACCTCTTCTTCTCTAAGAAAACTCTTCCTCAATACTATAAGAGACCAGTACCATTCCAGGCCACCATCCTGCTTCAGCAGGAGCTGTAAGAGTGCTGCTGTGTAGAGAATTTTTATGTCAAATTATTGCTGCTGCTTCACTTCCATTGTAACCAGCAATTCTCACAGGTGTTTTTTTTTTCCCCCGAATATTTATCTTTTAGAAGCTACCCATGAATATAGTCAATGTCTTGCTATCTTCTTTTTCTTTTGGATCTCTTACATCTGGGATAAATTCTAGGAGCTTTAAGGTGTAGCTCTAGGCTCTTCTGGGTTGGAGATGCTTCTACTTGTCACCCAGACAAGAACAAGGGGGGGGGGGGATAGATATATAAAAAAATCTTTTCAGTTCCATGGTGGAGGAGGAAGACACCCTAGGTACAGCTGGTAATTAGTTGTATAGTTTCTTCAGGTTGATAACCAGCTCTGGTAGAAATCTGTTCTTTGACAGGCAGTTCTCTAACGATATTGGACAGGGAAAGCAGCAAATTTAATAAGCTCTGCAAGTCAGGGTTGGTTGAAGCACCAGAAAACTGAGAAAGTCTGAGAGAAATCCCCTTAGAGCTTGCTTTGTCTGCTCACGACTTGCCCTTTCTTGTATTTAACCAGTTTGAATCCAGGTCATCTGTCCTAGGCTAATCTATGTCAGTGGAGTGGGGAGTGTGAAGGGAGCTTTTTTTTTTCCTTTCTGTTTCTTGTAAACCCAGAACACATGGGCAAAATAGCAGGCGGT
The DNA here is from genome assembly GCF_965638725.1 of Aptenodytes patagonicus. Lineage (NCBI taxonomy): Eukaryota > Metazoa > Chordata > Aves > Sphenisciformes > Spheniscidae > Aptenodytes > Aptenodytes patagonicus. The sequence goes on along the minus strand of NC_134951.1, from coordinate 55,135,745 downwards.
ACGCAAGTTGAAATCATGGCAGTCCAGGCAACGTGTCGAAGTAGCTGGTGGTAACGGCGCCGGCAGAAATCTGTTCTTGGGCAGTTTGGCAAGACATAAACTAGCAAGTGACTCACCAAAGGTACTTCTGTGGTTATTTGGCAGGCAATGCTGTACATTCACTGTGTTAACAAGCTTGACTGTAGCTTAACGTGTCCAGCAGTCTCCAGTTAAACTTTCTGTAATTTACGGAAGTAATTCCTTCTGATGTTGTGTACTGTTTTCCTGCAAGGGTCTGGAAACATCTAAGCCATCCCAATCCATTTGTTAAATTTTATAGAAGTTGCTCATCTTATGATTAAACAAAAGCTTGAAAAATAGGATTCTTCAATGGAGCCCAGTTAAATCTTTTGCAAAGGCAAAAATGACTCTTTTGCAAAGTGTCAGATACAGCTTGCAAATAGCAGAGACTGACACTGCAGATTATTTAAATCTGTATGACATCATCAGTGGATAATTTACAAACCTTACTTATTTTGTAAATGTATTCTCTAGCCAGTAGAAGGCTTATGTATGTGAAAAATCATACTTTTGTGCGCTGTAAGTCATCTCACCTGTGTTACGTTTGTTCTGGGTTGAAAACAGTGTCTGACTGTGACTTGGAGCCCCTCCAGGGAGCTCACCCTTGTATCGCTACCACTGTGATTTACAGGAACAGCCTTGTGAAGCTTCTTGAACCTTTTGGAGCTTCCTGCTTCTTTGTTGGTCTTTCCAGGTCTAACGTAATTTAGCTACTTCTTAGCAATTAGATTAGGCACAGGCAATTTCTTTGTAAAATTGCCTGAGCAGGTCCTTTGGTAAACAGTAATAACCTTGTTGTGGCTCAGTGGGGTTTGGCAGGGTAATTAAACTGGACTTCAGCACCGCAAATAGGTACGTAGTTAAACGCCACAGATCTGCTCAGGTGCTGGGTTAAGTTTCTATATACACAGGCTCTGTCATGGCCATATGTGTCTTCTATTTATGGTTTCTGCTGCAACCTATGCATCGTTTGCTCTGGAAAATAATGATTTTAAGTACAGTGATTGATAAAGCACTTGTATCTCTTATCCCACAAATGCGTCAACATTAGATGGATTCACATTGATTTGTGCCATGTGTTTCTTAGGTATTTATTTTAAAACTATTTTAATGCCTGAACATTCAGAGGTTTTAAGACAGAGGAAAGAGAGCACAGTTAAAGATTTCACATAAATCAGGAATCACCTTTGTGAGGATCTTTCCAAATAAGCTTGAGAACTGTACAAAACCGACGATTACTTTTTCATGCAGAGTCCGTAATGATTTTGTGCTGCGTGACTCATCCTGCTAGGTCTTTGTGCAAAGGAAACCGTGCTAACCTCCTGCCCCTTCCCCTGACAACCTCATCGCTTTCCAACCACCCATGTGTGGTGCCCCTGCAGCTATCCCCATAAACACAAATGCACCTTTCAACATCATTTCTCGAGCTTTTTCCTCTTCATTTTGGAGAGCACAGAGAAAACAAAGTGTCCCTGTCCACACACAGACATATCCTTACATTTCCAACCAATAGTCTGATTGCTAAAAACATACCCATGGGTAATTAGTACTGTGTATGTAGTTAATCGATTTAAAATTAAATGCCGCTGGCAAAAGGTCATACTAGGTTTTGTTATGGCTTTGAAAAGAAATCTGTTCTAGTGAAAGCTGTCTCTGAGAAGGAATATTCGTTCTTTGTGCGCTGCCCGTGACAAAACAGAAGCCGGGGGTGCAGTTTTCACAAAGGGTGCTGTAAATTTCACTATCATGTTTTCACATAGATCATGGGGTTTCATGTTGATTTTAAGAAAGCAGCCCTTCAATGTAAGGAGGCGGGTGTATCTTCTTATGCACAGCAAAAGGAGCTGCTGTGCCAGCAGTCTTGTGGGTGAGTTAGGCACCTCATCTCCGGCTTCTTAGTCCACCATCCTCATCATTAGATGATTCTGCATCCTAGGCAGACAGATTACTTCGTATTTTCATTCATTAATGATTTATCAGACAGCTCCTCCCCTAAAGGCTCATCTCCTCTGTTATATTCCCAGCCCACACGCAACCAGCAACATGTAGCTGCCAGCTGGCACTCTGGCATTAAGAGTGCAAGCTGCTAGCCCTTTCCGCATCTCCTGCTGCCCCTTCTTCCCCTCTCTTTCCAGCTGCTCGGCTCACCTGCCCGCTCCTCGGTATCTTAGATTGCACCAAAGCCATCAAATCTCCATGTGTCCTGTTCTCCTATCCATCTCTCCAATCTGGTTGCTTAATGTGCTTTTACTAACTATATTTAAAAAAAAAAAAAGAGAGAGAGATGAGGTTGACCCCACTTGTAATGTGGCAGCGCTTGTGTTTTTGTTATGGAAATAGTGGCCTCTCAAAGCACAGCGCATTTTGGTGTGAGGGTATGCTCAGTGGTGACTTACATTTTAGTTCCAGGTAGAATTAGTAGAGAAGAGGGAGTGCTGGGAAGAAAATGAGCGAGCTGTGCCTATGAGCAGGAAGGTGTGGGTTGGCTTCAATTTCAGGTTTTGCTATCAGGTGCTTGGCACAACAGCTCTTTTGAAATCCTTCCCCAGTTGTCTGTGTGAGAGAGTGATTTTTATCACATTGCTAAAGATTAACTCTATTCTTGTTCTCTGTTCTGCTCCCAGAAATCAGGCATGCTCTGAGGTCTGGGAAAGGGAGTCCAAATGAAATCTCATGATGAAAGGGGAAAAATCCAGAATTGTTTACCACTCACCAACTTGTCTACTGCAGGTGGGTTGTGACTGAGAACAACAGGGGAACAAGGACTGCAGGACAGGAGGAAAAAAGTATAAGCTAGGAGAAAAGGAATAAATGAAACTCCCTTGAGTCATTTATACGTGAATGTATAACCCTCGAGTGCTTAATCTACTCTTGGCAAGTGGTGACTGATAACTAATTTTCTCTCTTCCCTCTCCCACACCCTCCCAGCATCTTCAGAAAGGACATGTGACAGGAATAATAAATCTCATTATTTTAACAGGCTACAATGGAAATTATGGATTAAAAGCGCTATGGATGCTTCAGTAGAGAGAAACTGGCTGTTCCTGGGATGCCTAAAATGTATTTTCACTCGCATTGTTTTCAAGGACTTTCTGAATTATTCAGGCCCCTCCACATACCCCTTTGGCACAACACTTTTAAGTAAACCAGTGTTAAAGGCATCAGGGTCCGATCCTCAGTTGGTCCTACAACTTGAGGACAGCCAGAGCCTGACACTGAGCAAGTTCAGGCTTTGGGGGAAGTCTGGATCTAAATCCAGACCAGATTATCTTTACTCTAGGTCTCTGAGCTGGAGCTTTGCTCTGCTGTTTTAAGGAGAGAGCTAGAAGTGGAGTTCAGGCCAACACATATAGTGGTGTCACCGTTCTGTTGTATGCCGCAAGACTAATCAATCTGGATGCCTTTAGCTTTGGAGGGGGGAGAGGTGGGTGAGAACAGTAGGCGCTTGTGTGCTTTGGGCAGCCAGGTGTCTGGAAAACCAGTGTCAGCTCTGAGGGAGTAGGAACTCTTGCTGCTCCTCTGTGGCCTCCCTGTTGCAGCCAGAGCAGGCTTGAGGACTCCCATGGGGGTGAGTGGGAGGCTGTGGCAGGGCTGTACTCACGTAGGCTGAGGAGAGAGGTCATTGTACAGTGACTCAGGTCAGAACAAGGGGAAAACCGAGAAAAAACAAGTAACTTATTTCAAGGGGTAGTTTGTGAGCAGAACAGGGACTTGGGACATGGGTCTTGCAGGTCCCCAGACCAAGGACACAGCCCATCAGTTGCTGCAAGACTGGTGTATCCCAGAACCGTGGATGAGGACAGCAACCAAGCTGGATAAAGCTCTTCCATGCATTAGCACGTGTGTCAAAACTTCTTCTAGGTCTCTTGGTAAAACCTGTCAAACCTGGCACATGACTGTCAACAGAACTAAGGGCTTGTTTTGCCCTGGGAGGTTGCCATCAGTAAAGCCGAGTGTAAATTTACAGCACCCAACTACTTGATAACAGTTCCCTGTATAGGGAGTATGTTACCTCGCGCATAGCGTGCATTAAGCGTGCAAGAAGTTGCTGTAGCATAAGGAGTGTGCACTGAATTTCCACGTAGTGCTAACTGCCTGTGGTGAACCACAGTTTACCAAGCAGTTGTTTGGTTTTTATTGCATCCCGTCTCTTAGCTTTACCACTTGGATTAGAGAACAGGTTCTAAAAAAGCAGGAATTTGAAGCATGCCATTTCCCTGCAAAATGCGTACCATGCTTTTGTTACGTTACTGAATCGTTGCATTTGTCTCTAGTTTCTAAAAGGAGCGAGAGGAGGATTTTAATAAGTGCAGCAGGTCTACATATGACCTGGCAGAATCACAAATCACTGGGGTTAGAAAGGGCCTCTGGAGATCATCTACTCCAACCCTCTGCTCAAAGCAGGGTCAACTTAAAGTTAGTATCTGAGTCATGTCCAGCTGGGGCTTGAGTATCTTCAGCAATGGAGACTCCACAGCCTCTCTGGGCAACCTGTGCCAGTCTTCATCACCCTCACAGCAAAAAAGGTGGGGTTTTTTTCTTATGTTTAAACGGCATTTCCTGTATTTTAATTTGTGCCCATTGCCTGTCACTGGGCTCCACTGAGAGTTCTTGCCTCATCTCCTTTGCTGTCTCCCATGAGTTATTTATACACATTAATAAAATCCTCCTGAGCCTTCTCTTCTCCAGGCTGAAGAGTCCCAGCTCTCTCGGCCTTTCCTCATAGGAGGGATGCTCCAAACTCCTAACCATCTTTGTGGCCCTTTGCTGGATCCACTCGAATAAATCCATGTCTCTTCTGTACTGGGGAGCCCCAAATTTTCAGGGATCCCCAAACTGAATCCAGCACTCCAGATGTGTCTTACCAGTGCTGAGTAAAGGGGAAGGATCACCTTCCTCAACCTGCTGGAACTGCTGTTTCTAATGCAGGCCAGGATGCTGATGGCCGCCTTTGCCATAAGGGAGCATTGCTGGCTCACGTTCAACTTAGCATCCACTGAAACACCCAGATTTTCTCCTGCAGAGCTGCTTTCTAGCTGGTCAGCCCCCAGCATGGGGTTATTCCTCCCCAAGCGCGGGACTTCACATTTCCCTTTGGTGAACTTCATGAGGTTCCTGTTGGCTCATTTCTCCAGCCTGTCAAGGTACCTGTGAATGGCAGCACAACCATCTGGGATATCAACCACTCTTCCCAAACCTTCTGAGGATGCACTCTCTGCCGTCAAGTAGATCACTAATGAAGAGATTAAACAGTATTCGCCCCAGTATTGACTTCTGGGGTACGCTACTAATGCCCCATTCAGCAGCAGGCCCCTTTTGCTGCTGATATACCTGTGGAAACCCTTCTTGCTGCTTTTGACAACCCTCACTGGATTCAACTCCAGGTGGGCTTTGGCTTTCCTAACCCTATCTGACCCTGCTTCCATCTCTTGTGCACTTCCATTTCATGTTTGAGTTTAGTCAGGAGCTCCTTGTTCATCCATGTGGGCCTCCTGCTGCCTGTGCTTGACCCGCTGCATATTGAGATAGACCGTTCTGGAGCTTCCCTGGACCCCTTTTTTCTCCTGGGCTGTATCCCACAGGGTTCTTCTGAGCAGATCCCTGAAGAGGCCAAAGTCGTCTTTTTGTGGCAGTTGTGATCTGGCTTTTTGGAAAAAAGACTGTCCGCCACCTCATGGTCAGTGCAGCCCATGCTGCCCCTGACCTGCACATCTCCTGATCCTTGTTTGTTAGTATAAGGTCCAGCACAGCATTTCCCATTGTTGGCTGTCACCTATGTTAGGAAGTTACCATCAATGCGCTTCAGGAATCTCCTGGATTGCTTGAGCCCTGCTGATTCAAGTTGGCATTTTCAGCCTTTTCTCATGTTTAATGTATCTGTGGCTGCTATTTCTTTGTGCAAACTATTTGGTCATTTTACACGATTAAACTTTTGAACCCCATCCTGAAATTACGTCCTGTGGAAAGCAGTTCGCAAAAGAAGGCTAAGTGAGGCTTGTACCAAGATGAAATATGTAACCCACCTAACGTTGGTTTTTATTTCCTCCCCTTTTCTCACGCTTAAATGTAAAATAAGCATTATACTGTAGGAACCAGGCAAAGGCTAATTTGCCTCATTTGAATGTGAAAAGGAGCCCACATCCTTCCTGTGCCCTGCAAAGAATGCAAAAACACTTTACAGAGAAAACAGATGTACTAATATGTATCACTTGTTGGGGGCAGGGAGAATCCAGGGTGCTGCCATTAAAGCAATGCTGAACTTGCAAGAAAACAAAAGCACCAGCATACAAAATACAGTGCTGGGAAGTTGACAAAGTTGGGACTGTTTTCTTTTGCTTACATTTATGCTTCTGGCATCTGAAAAACTGCTCTGAAAAAATACATACAAAAGAAAACATGTAGCCTCCTTTTTCATGCTCAAGAAAATCTTCACTGAAGATGGTTAAGTGCCCAAATGCAAACAAAAAGCAGAAGCCCCAGCCTTGCGAAAATCTTCTGCATTTCAGAGTCAATATTGCCTTGCCAGAAGAGGACACTACTGACATCATAAACAAAACAAACATAACTTTTTGAAGTACCCCTTGATTTTATTTATATTTTTATCTCCCCTACCTCTCTAACATATAAATATGAAAGAGTTAGTCCTGTCATCTCACCAAAAATGCAGGATATAGTGGGGAGGGTTTAATGGTTTTTAATGGTTCTATATCTTCCATGCTAGAACAGCATAGAAGATAGAGAACAAATGAACTCTGGATGTTATTTCTACAGTTATGCAGTCCGGTTCAGAGTACTGTCCTTTCCTGACCCGTCTGTCTATCCCTTCCCAAGAACTTCAGCAATGAGCAGTCGGCACTGACTAGTCAGCTTGCAAATCCGCTGGTGCTGATAACTCCCCAAATTCAGCAACCTGCCTGATGCAGATTTGGCCCTGTGGCAGTATATAGCCTCTTGCCAGCTTTTAGCTTGCAGACAGGAGGCAGTTGCATGTGGCCATTTATAATTTATGATATATACATGTATTGTCAGTCACAGTAATAAATAGGATAACTATAAGAGAATGCTTGGAAGTTTCCTCTTAAAAGGCTACTGCGGACTTCCTAAATTAAAAACTGGTTTTGCAGAAACAGATACGTGAAATGTAGCAGTCAGTCAGGTTTCTTTGTTCAGCAGTGGTAGCTGGGTAACATCCATGGATGGGTGCAGCACTTCATGAAGGTGTTGTGCTGTTTCCCTAAATGCGGCACAATGGCCATTTTCTCAATCTGCAATACTGAGGTTCAGGACCACCACAAAGACCCTTCAAAATTGATGCTTCCTGCTTGATGTACTGTTTGCATCTTAGTGAAGTGTTCTTAATTCACAGGAGTTTTAAAGCTATGGCATTGACAGACAAATATCCAGCCATGGATAAGACAGGCTCAATAACCTTGAAAAGAGAAATTTTAAGCCCACTTACCTAAATCACTTATATGAATGGGAATGCATTACAACAGCTTGAGGTGTTTGAATTGCAGTTTAGCTGCAGGCTTGCTTTGTAGGATCAGGGTAAATAAAATCTTGGCCTTGTATTGGAACAAACATCTCAATGCAGCACGCTGCAGAAGGAAGGAAGCAGAATAGAAATTAGGTCACTTTCCTTTCCTGCATTATTTCTTGTAAGTGTAGTCTTCTTACGTATGGAATACACATTTCCTGTTGTAAAAATATTGTAACAGCCTGCAGTAGCCAAACAACTGATAACCTACTGTTGCTGAAAGCTGGAGTCGTATTAGATGAGCATGTTTAGGGGGAAGTGTTCGAAGCCTGCAGATAATCAGATCTCTCATGCTCTGAAAAGATAGCGCGCGTGAACTACATAATAACTGCTGTGATTGTCATAACAACTGTAGCTTTGCAGTATGGAAGAAATAATAAACTTTGACTCTTCATACAAATGGCAGTGTAAAGATATGGGTGCATTTGGTTCTTGCTTTTTGTTTTGTATCATCTATGCATTTAGACAAAATCATGTGGGTATCTTATCCCCTCCTTTTCATGTGCCTTAATCCTAGAGTGCAGGTGCTTTATTTATCTCTGTCTACAGTAATACAGGCTTGTAACTCTATTCCACAAGTTGTCTTACAGCACCATTAAGTCCCAGCTGCGCTAACTGCACTGTCTCTGTACTGTGATAGCAGCCACGGAGGTGGGAATCCAATTTAATAACAGAATCATCAATCATAGAATGGTTTGGTTGGAAGGACCTTTAAAGATCATCTAGTCCAACACTCCTGCCCTGGGCAGGGACATCTTCCACTAGACGAGGTTACTCAAAGCCCCATCCAACCTGACATTAAACATTTCCAGCAATGGGACATCTGCAACTTCTCTGGGCAACCTGTTTCAGTGTCTCACCACCCTCATTGTAAAAAATTTCTTCCTATGTCCAATCTAAATCCACCCTCTTTTGGTTTAAAACTGTTGTCCCTTGTTCTGTCACTACAGGCCCTGGTAAAAAGTCTCTCTCCATCTTTCTTATAAGCCCCCTTTAAGTATTGAAAGGCTGCAATAAGATCTTCCCAGAGCCTTCTCTTCTCCAAGCTGAACAGCCCCAACTCTCTCGACTTTTCTTCACAGGAGAGGTGTTCCAGCCCTCTGATCATCTTGTGGCCTTCCTCTGGATCTGCTCCAACAGGTCCAAGGTTGGTCCCTTCTGGGGACCCCAGAACTGGATGCAGTGCACCAGGTGGGGTCTTATGAGAACAGAGTAGAGGATGAGAATCGCCTCCCTCGACCTGCTGGCCACGCTTCTTTTTATGCAGCCCAGGATATGATTGGCTTTATGAGCTGCAAGCGGACATTGCCAGCTCATGTCCAATTTTTCATCCACCAGTACCCCCAAGTCCTTCTCCACAGGGCTGCTCTCAATTCCTTCATCCCCCAGTCTGTACAGATAATGGCGATTGTCTCAACCCAGGTGCAGGACCTTGTACTTGGCCTTGTTGAACTTCGTGAGGTTCACAGAGGCCCACTTCTCAAGTCTGTCGAAGTCCCTCTGGATGACATCCCGTCCCTCAAGCGTATCAGCTGCACCGCTCAGCTTGGTGTCATCCGCAAACTTGCTGAAGGTGCACTCGATCCCACTGCCTATGCCGTTAATAAAGATATTGAACGGTACTGGTCCCAATACGGACCCCTGAGGGACACCACTTGTTACTGATCTCCATTTGGATATTGAGCCATTGACTGCAACTTTTTGGATATGGCTATCCAGCCAATTCCTTATCCATCGAATAGTCCATCCATCAAATCCATATCTCTCCAATTTAGAGACAAGGATGTTGTATGGGACTGTGTCAAAGACCTTACAGGAGTCAAGGTAGATAGTAAACTTTTATTTTGGTTAAAGCCGCCTTCTCATTCCTAGTATTAGAAAAATATTTCAACCATACTTTTGCATCTTGACAAATGCTTTAAAAAATAAAACACTACAGCATGAGAAATTCAAGGAATTCCTTAGGACATTCAGTTGTATTTTTGATCAGCCTTTGTCCTCTGACTCTCTAGAGCAGCAATTCCAAAGTTTTCTTTCTGGATGGTTACACAAGGAACAGGACACCACACACTCCAGGGACTAAAGTGTTTAATAATTCCTGATGATTGGTAGTCCTAAAACCCTTATTCCCTGAACATTACAACATTTACGCAGGTCCCAACATAGCTGAAAACGTTCTGCAGCCTCTGATGATCAGCCAAACTGTGGACCACACTTTGTGGCCATGTTTTGGGAGCAGGTCACAAAAAGGGTGGTAGATGAAGAAGGACAAAAGTCTGTTTTTTCTTTAGGTAGGGGTGGTTTGATGTTCTAGATCAACCATGATCACTCTTCTCTCAGCGACCATGCTTCTTATGGACATTCAAAATGGTAATTTTTATCTGTCTCTCCATCGTGGTCAGACAGCAGATGCAGACTTCTATTGTGGTAGAGTGACCTGCACAAGTACGCTGCAGAAAAGCAAAGTGAGAATCCATTTCTTCGCAAGACTTTCTCTTTTTGGAAGCACTCTAGGCACACAGAAAGGGGAAGCCTTGAGGATCTCATCTGGTTTTTGCGTGATACCATTACAGACAATCTGTCTGCATGGACTGATGGGGAGCTGGAGGAATGGGAGAAAAGGAAAATTGTGAGTAGCAGAGGTGGAAGCCTTTCTTAGGAGAGGAGGTAAAAGAGGGAGGAGGGAATGAGCTTGGGATCTGTTTCTTTGTTCTGTTTTCATTGTGTAAAGTTGAGGGACAAGCCACGTTCAACCCTGGTATTTTCCCTTATATGAGTTCTGAAAAACTGTACCATTGATGTGTGGTTTTTTTCTCTTTTCCTTTTATACAGAAGTTATTTCAGGAGCAACAGCGACCAGGTAGAGAAGAAAATCTTAATCTTTTATTCTCAAGATAGTCATCATGGCTTCCTTGATCTGGTTTCCTACCGTAATTCATCTTTCCCATGGAAAAAATATCCCCAGCTTCTATTCTTTCTGTCCCTGTGCAGAAAAATCAGTGTTGCCTCAGTGTTCTCTGACATCAAACTATGCAGCCTTGAAGTTGCTAGAGCGTGGGCATTTAGGTGAGTGGCAAGGCAGGAAGGTTTCATCCTGACAATCATATTGAAAGCTGGTCCATGCAGTCCCCTAAATTTTAGAAAAATGGGAGAAAGGGAAGAAGAGTAGTTTGCTTTAAGGTGAGGGAACTATGTTAGGAACTCTTGAATGTACTATGGCCATAAAGGACTGAATTACACTGTTCCTGGGGTTTTAGATTAATATCCTCTGTAGAACAGATGTTTCGTACGTGTAATGTGCAAAGAGCCAATTATATATGCAAGTCATGTAAATTTAAGCTATAAATGAAATGCTGTGTAGACATCCAAATGATACTTTAGAAAAGTTTGTCTTGGTTCTCCCTTTCTTAGACAGCATGTATTAGTTTTGCTGCTGAGAGGTGGGCATGTGTTTGGCTAGGTTTTGGGTTGTGCTTTCTCTTACTGTTTTTTTCAGTGAGGAAAGGAGATTGGGTAAAACTCTTTTCTGGTCTCTGTTGACATCAGCACATTCGATCTGCCTGTGTCCAAAAGAATTATGTCAAAGCAATTGCCTGCATTTGTTTCTTAGCGTGTTCTCCAGCAGCACTGTCGCTTGAGGGTCAAACTGGAATACATTAAACTGGAATTGGAGCAGAAACTGCAGCCAGCCTCAGGTCAATGATACCTCTTGAGATTTGCGAAAGTGACACTTCTGGGGTTCATTGCATTAACTTCCACAGCATTTCTGCGTCTGGTCTGGGTGACTTACAAAGGCAGATGGGACAGTTAGTCTCACATTCTCCCATTTAATTCTTTCTCTGTGTGTCTGGAATAAAAGGACAAGCCTCACATCTGACTTATTTCTTAGTATTTCAAAAAGATTTTTTAAATCCATGTATTAAAACTTTGCTTCTATGTAGTTTCTATCATTTACATTTAGGAAGATTACCACAGTTACTTCATCTGTAAAAATAAATTTGTGGAGTCTAGCCTATGTGATCTTTGTAATGGTACATCTTTTGACATAAGCAAGCCTTTGCAAGGCCTAGAAACACAGTTGCACATGTGCTTAACAGAACATCCTAATGCTGTAGGAGGTAGCTGGGGTCGTGCCAGAGGAAGAGGGAGAAAAATGCATCCAGGAGGACAGAAAGTATTAAGGTGCAAAAACGCACTGTTCAAACTGTACTTTAGCAGGCTCTGATTCATCTTTTATTAGTAGCTCTGAAACCTCGCTCTTGATCAGCTTTCCCAAAACTTTTGCCCTTTGAGTGACTAAAGAGTTGCCAATCACAGTCTTGAGATCTGTTGATAGGAATACCAGGTATAGCAGAGACCAGGTGGTGGTGTGTGTGTGTGAATGCATGTGCACATATATATATATATACACACCACACTTGGACAGGCCTTTTTCCTCCCTAAAATTTTCACAAGCTTTCTTGCTTTAGTTCACTCTGCAGAAGTCTTGTACTACAATAGTTTGCTTAAGATGGGATGTTTCATTTATGTTTGTAACATAGCACTGAAAATTTATTATGCTCTGTACGCTTTGTTTCAGCAGGTATCACTTACTGAAAGTGACTGAAAGTTTGAAAACCACGTTTTTTTCCCACCTGTTGAACAGAAAAATATCTGTAGAATCATAATCAAATATAATTAAATGTTTATATGAAATAATGCCTTCTAAATCTCTGGAGTGACATATATGAACCAATGCTGAGCTCAAGTAATTAAGATTATTTTATCTGTTTTATTTGCAGAATTTACACTGCAGCATTCAGTCATAAGTGGGTTCATTCCAGAAGCTTAAAATGAGCTGATGCCAGCTACTGGCACAAATCAAACACTGCCCAGCCTTCCCCACTCCTGCACATTGACAGGATTAATACTTTCTGGCCAAAGGCCCAGGTTAAGACAGACAGCACAGACAAAAGCTTGCACTGTGTCCTTAAAAACCACCAAACTTAAATATTGGCAGGCTGTGGGATGAAGCAAGTTCAGTAGCCAGGGCCCCCCGCTGAGCGCGTGGTCCTTAGGAGCCCACCTGCCAGACCCCATTCTTGGCGCACAGAGCCAAAAGCTTTCTTGGCAGCACCCAGTTCCCTTGGCAGGGTGAAGGGGAAGGAGAAGACATGCATATCCCGAGTGAACTGGGAGGTGCTTGCAGGAGCAGTGCTCACGTCCACTCACCCCACTTCAAGGCACTAACTTCTTTTCCTGAAGAAGGTAGCTAGTCCATCAGTTCATCCCGAAAGGGTGAAGTTGGGAGAGGAAATATCTGTGAGGTATGGAGGACTCCTTCCCTCAGCCTAGTTCTCTGAGGTCACCTTCTGTGGCTGGGGGATCCTGGGATAGGATCCCAGTAGCAGGCAGCAGATGAAGTGAATTGCCGAAGCAAGGAGTCGCAGGTACTCTTCTTAGTGGCAGAGCTGTAATAACACCCATCGGTTTCCTAAAAGTTGTTTCCTTGGCATCTCAGTGTGAGGAGCTTTGCACAGTGAGGTTTTGTGTGGAGCCAGGTGCTGGGAATTCAGAGGCACCTGCCTGCAGATCCTGCAGAAGACGGACAGTTGGTTGTCGTCTGTACTTAGGTGGTACCTCAGCCCCAAGAGGTTGGGGTTTCCCCTGGAGATATTTTGTATCTACAAAATATCCTGCTCCGGCCACGAGCAGGAAGGCTGCTAGGATTACTACCCTGAGAGGGGAGGGAGTGTTTCTTGATGGAAACACAAGGCACTGTCTGATGCAGTGACCACTCACCTGACCTCCAGCTTTACGCAGGCAGTAGATCTCACGTGCAGGAGCTCCTGCTTCATGCCTAATAACCCAAGCTGCATGGGTGTGCATCCTTCTTAAATCAAGCACGATTATTTTCACAACTTTGCAGAGATGGACAGTACATCACAACCTGTGGTGTAAAGGGTTAATTACTGGTTAATTGCCCTTAACAGATCATTGCTGAAAAAGCAAAACAAAATTGCCTGTTCACAGTCTGGATTGGATTAGTTTCCAGTTCCAATGCGTTTTCCACCTTTGCTAGATTAGAGCCGGCTGTTACCAAATTTATTCCCGGTATGAATATTACTATACTGTGAACAAAATAACAAAATTCCCTTTAAGCTTTTTGTTTATAACAAAGCCTTCTGCTACCCAGTGTTTTCAGTTCTTTAATCTCTCTCCCCTGAACACTCTTCCAATTTTTCCAACACTTTATTTGAAAAATGGAGCAGCAGAACCTGATACATTATTCACGGAGCAGAGGAACGAGAGCCAAATACAGTGTCACTGTAACCTACCTACTCATCTTTTGATTTTCATTTGTTTGTACAGCTGAGGCTTGCATTAGCCCTTTTGGCCACAGCCTTGTGTGGGGAATTCATGTCGAGCTGATTGCCTCCCAGGACCCCCGGTCTCATATTCAGTCTCTGCTTCAGAGGATAGAGTCCTCTCTCTCCCTCTCATCCTGTAAGTACGGCCTGTATTCTTTATTCTAATAAGGTGATTTCTGCACTTGGCCATATTAATGCCTAAACTGGTTTCTCCCATCTTTCTACAGACCCCGGTTGCTCTGTGTCAGGCTTGTCCTTTCATTGTTTGTTTTTTGCTGTCCCCAGTCTCGTATCTAGCCATCATGATTTAACTTTAATCCGGGTCACTGATAAGGCTACTAAACAGTAAAGGGATGATCCCAATACCTGTGGGAACCCAATAGGAACCCATCTGTTTGCTAATAAATAGTTTCCCATTTACAGTTACACTTTTACTTCCTTCATTTATCAACTTTTTAATACATTTAATATGATTGTGGACTCAGAAGCGACTTCAGTATAAAATATGTTTGAGATTTTTGCCTGACCTCATACGGTGCTCTCCACCTATGGAGTCCTGCTCTCCATGTACAGATGGAGACACTCCATACAAGCTTCAAAGCATTCAGTTTCTTCATAAAGATGTTCTACAGAACAAGTCAGATGACTTAGACTTGTAATACTGTCAACAACGCTGCCTTCGTCAAGTGAACTTGTAATTTTTGCAAGAAATGACATCAGATCAGTCTGACAGGATCTGTTTTCCTTAAAGCCAGGTTGATTGACTTTAATTATAGAGCTTTTTTTTTTTTTAAGATTTTATTAATTGAGTCCTGTGTTGGTTGTTCTATCCTATGCAAAATACTGGAAACTCAGCCAACTGGCCTGTAATTACTTTTTACCTTTCTTAAACAGTGGCCCAACATGAGCCTTCCTCCTGCCCCTGCTCCTTCCCCAGGGGCCCAGAACTGTTTTAGGTGCAGCAGTAGCAGCTCCAAGGCTAGCTCTCTAAAACCTTCTGAGACAAGTTTATTTCTAGCAACTAATCTGAAACACCTAGAATTATGTATCTGCTGCTTAACATCCCCTCTCTGGGGGTTCCTGTGGTGGGAAGTTATTTCATCATCATCATAAACAGATCATCCAGCCTTTTAACCTGTGTGCTAATCAGAAATATATATTAAATAACTTCTGTTACTGTCGTATTGTTATGAATGATTCTACCACTTTTATTGTTCAGGATTCCATCTTTCATAATCTGTTTAGAAAAATAAAAAAATATATATATCTGATTCTTTCTGTCTTAATTTTTCCTAATATCTTCTTGCTTCCTCTATATAATCTTTATTTTAGCTTTTTTACTCGTCGTTACGTTTTCCCCTTTTCCCCTTCATGTGTTGGTTTTGTATATAACATTTTATATGTTTTTTCACTTCCCTGGCAAACCCAGCTGTTGGGTTTTTTCATTGTGTGTTATTTTTATCTAGCCCAGTCTTCTTTTCATGGTTGTAACATTGTAGGCATTTAGGAAATGTCTTAAACCATTCACAGATGTCAGCAACTTTCTGTATGTTCTGTCTTCAGCCTGACTTGACTCCCATTCACTATAGTTTTGTGCAATTGCCTCTCAGAAAGCATGCACTGTGATTTTAATTTATGCATATATGAAGAGCGTATATTCATATATTGCATAAAATTTTACTAGTCTGCATTTGATCGCAGAGGACGTCGGTTATTTGCACAGAAAGTGTCGGTCCTTTTCAGCCTAAACAACCAGCAACCTTCTGGTTTGTGATCATTTCCTCCCTACTGAGACAAAGCCTAGAGCAGGGATTGTCTGGCTCCTCTGCTAAACCGCGTACGACTCCCAGGCAGTTCAGGTGTAGCTACATCATGCGACCAGCGGTTAAGTTGTGCTTGTGGCGGCGCTGCAGCTCCTGCCTGCTGCTGTCCCTGGCTGGGCAGGGAGCGAGTCAACAGGTCCTGCTGCGCCTGGCGTGGCAGGGTGACCGCTGTGGGGTTTAGCTGTGTGCGGTGGAGTTTAGCTGCATCCCACAAGTTCTTCACGTTGTGGTCATTGTGCTGTGAACTGCTCCTGAATTCTCCATGCCCTTGGATGCTGCAGGGCCTATACTGTCTATGACTCATTTAGCTAACTGGCAAGAGCTTTAGTTCACAGGGTTAGGAAGGCTGGTCTTTCCTTTAAATTAGGAGTTAGTAACTTGTCATTTGCAGCATTTTGGAAAGTACAGTCATGTTTTAGTGCCAGTGACATAAGGTCTGCGGCGTAAATTGTTCAGATTAAATGGCCCTGAGATAACGCAAGGGGTTTTTTTACTTTTTGTATATAGGTGTTGAAGAAGGCCATTATCCTGTGCTCTACAGTGATCCCAATGATCTGTAACAGATACCAACTAATTGCCCACCTTGGGTGTATCTTGATTCATAAATATCCAAGATTACTTACTTCCAAGTTGTCAGTCACTCAGAAAGACATCATTTGTGACATATAGGGCCCGTCAATTTCCCTCTTCCATTTGGACTTACTAAATTGGTTACAACTATTTCTTTTAATATTCTAATAATCTAAATCTAGCTATTAGTTTTCAGGAGTACTATTTTGCGTTGCTACTCTGCAGGCAGAGGGTTTATCCAGTTTTTCAGACACTTGTAATTAGCATATAGACATTGTGCTTGATATCAAGTTTTTGTGCTGAATGAGCTTTCGGTTGCTTATTTAATCAGACTCGCCTACCCAGCCTGGCTTACAGAGTGTGCATTCGTTCACTATTGGGAAGTCACTTTCTCTTTACAACATGATCCACAAATCTAATGTCTGTCCCCTGTGCTGTTCACCTAGTTGTTAACTTTGGCAGTCTTCATTTTTTTGTCTTTCTGTGCTAGGAAACAGGGAGGAAGTCCAGACAGGATCTCCAGATCTCCTGAATTGTCGACAGTTGTGTAGTCCACGAGGTGTATTACAAAACGGTCACCTTAGTGAAACCCTGCCTGTCTTCTCCAGATTATCCTCCAGTCCTGCACTTCTCTTTTGTGTCTTAAATGCAAAGAAGCAGAGAAACTTCTGTTGTCTGCCTCTTCCTCACACACTGCTCTTTCCATCCTGCTGATGAGGATGGTTGGAACCATCCTCATGGGCACTTTGAGTCAGTGGTTTTCAACTGCTCATGCTCAGAGAACGAGTCAAACCAAGGAGGGTGTGCAGGCAGTGTGAGGGGGAGCTCAAGCACCACCAGCAAAATGCTGGCACAGTGTCCAGTGCGTGTGTATTTGCTTGGTCATGCGTGTGCTGTGGACCACCTGATGATTTATGGACTCCAGTGCTCCCTGGATCACAGGTCAAGGAACGCTGTTGTAGATAATCCTGTGTGCTAGGTTGAGCAGATGTCCACTTGGGCAAACATCCACACTCTGTTCTGTGTGACTAACAGGATCGTCAGGTGTGTTTTTAGAGCTCTGCAAACGTACCTTCATTCACAGACCAGATTTAAAGTACAGTTTCTTCTCCTAAGCCTATGAACCTTGAGAAAGAATGAAAGAGGGAGCAAGAGAAATAAAGAAATCACACTTCCTCTGGCTTGAGGGGAGGGGCTGTTAAAAAGTGTTTGCATCTGTTGTTTTTGTCACTCATTGAGCAATAGAAAATTGAACTGAAAGAGACTCACCCATCCTCCTGACCAGAGGCAGTGCCATGCCTGGCAGATGCTTGTCTAGCCTTCACATTGCCTTAGGCAATCTGTTCCAAGTTGTTTTGCTGTCCTTGCCAACAGAAAGGATTTTCTTCCCTGACACCTGACTTAAACATTCACAGCTTCCATTTAGTCCATTATTTCAATGTGACTTTCTGCTTAGGCCATGAAGGATTGAAGTAGGACCTCCTATAGCTGCGCTGAGGAGATTGCAGTACCTTTGAGCTAAAGGACCAGGTTCTGGACGTGTAGCTTAGAGTCACCACACATGAGCATCCCTTGCAGATCATTCCCTGAACAGTATCTGCAATGACCTCAGGTTCATGATGAAATCAAATTCTCTCTTCCACTTGCCCTCAGACGTGGACGTAAAGCTTAAAAATAGATCTACCATATGCTTAGTGATACTTAGGTATTTTGGTCAACGTGGAAGGGCCCTCTAGCTGTTTGCTGGCTTCCTTTGGACAATGCTCACTAACCCAGCAGAAGCTATTTTGCACGGCCCTTAGCTGGCATCTGATCCCTTTTTATGCTTCATCCTCTCTGGCTAATAGAAGGGACCTTCGCTCATGGTTTTCCCCACCATCACCCCTTTTTTAAACTCCAACTCCCGTCTTTTGAAGCACATGTGATGTTGCTCATTCTCCTCTGGGCTGTGATGTTCTGCTTCAAGCAGTGCAACCACCTAAGAGACAGGGCAGGCTGTGGGATTAATCACCAAAAATGATAACTCGTCAGTCCTACAACCATATACATGGATGCAAAGACAAAGAGGACAATACATCAAGGAGAGAAGGCATCTGTCCAGCATTGTTGTTTTGTGTTCCTCTGTTGCTGCTGCTGGTATCTTGAATGCTATCTTTTCAAGAGGGAGAGGGAGAGGGAGACAGAAAGAGAGACAGAGACAGAGAGGAGCGGGCCTCTTGGGATATAGGTCCATATGTATCAGTTTCAGTACTACCTCCTAGAGTTCCCTGAGGGAATGTGGGCAACCTCATTGGGCTTTGTGATACTGCAGGGTCTACTCTGACCTGAGCAGTATTGATCCACCTTTGGAGGCAGAGGGACTTTGCTGTGGTCACTGGTCCTCAGCAAAAGCCAGGGAAGGGGACAGTAGCTTCTCTTTTTCCTCCCATTCTTGTGGATTCTACCTCAATTCCCCTCCTGTTACTCATCTTCTGCTCTGCCGACGGCCCTATCCAGGTTTGTGTAGGTTATCTCTGTTTCCAGGGGCATTTCCCAGCTTTTTGGCACTAAGGACTGTGTGTGGTTAAAAGGAAGGAGAGATGGACCATAGACTTCCTAGAATACATCCCTGGTGGCACAGATGCAGCCTGCAGCGGCACAGGATTGTAGAATATGGGGAGCTGCAGTTTGTAGGGTACTTGGCAAAACAGAGTTGAGAATCGCTGGTCTTAGTGGCCTTGTGGTTGGACAGCAGAGGACTGTATGCATCAATGCTGCTACTCTTCTGTAAGAGAGAATGCAAGACCTGTCTCCTTCCACATCCCATTATCCAAGGTGTTTTTCACTACCATCTCGGCCTCCCACTCTCTTGTTTTCCAGATTTCAAAATCTCTGCTAAAAATGGACTAGATGGTAATGTGTCATCTTTGTAATCCTGACAAATTCATCTCCAGGAAGTATCTCAATTCTTGCCTGTCTGGTTAACATGGCTTAACCTGTGTGCCTCTGAAGTTATGTTCCGGACCAAGAACATCACTTACATATTACTCACTGTGGTGGGTTGACCCCGGCCAGCAGCTAAAGCCCCCCACCCAGTGACTCGCTCACTGCTCCCCAGCAGGATGGGGGAGAGAATCGGAAGGGCAAAAGCAAGAGAGCTCGTGGGTTGAGATAAAAACAGTTTAATAAGCGAAGGAAATAAAAAGAAAACAAGTGATGCAAAGGCACTCACTCACCACCTCCCACCAGCAGACTGATGCTCAGCCAGTCTCTGAACAATGGCTACTTTCAAAAAACTCAGCTTTTATTGCTGAGCACGATGTCATATGGTGTGGAATATCCCTTTGGTCAGTTGGGGTCAGCTGTCCCGGCTGTGTCCCCTCCCAGCCTCTTGCCCACCCCCAGCCTACTCACTGCGGGGGCAGAGTGAGAAACAAAGAAGGTCTTGACGCTGTGCGAGCACTGCTCAGTAATAGCTAAAACATGGGTGTGTTATCAACACTGCTTTGGTCACAAATCTAAAGCACAGCAGGGTTCGGGCTGCTATGAAGAAACTTAACCCCATCCAGACCCAGTACACTTACCTAAGCTGTCATACAGAAGTAAGATGTCATACACTGAAACCACAGTTGCAACAGCTGGATTTGAGAAAACAGGTCTCACTAGTAGCACTGTGTAAGTGTAGGCAGGGTTTTCGTGTCTTCCCGTTACTGATGTAGTCAGTACCTTCGGCACTCTGGTTGCTTACTGGCCTTTGTCACCATGCGGTTGCCACCTTGTCTGAGGTCTCTAGCTGTAAGCATCTTTGCTGTTGTAGCTGAAGCCAGCTGCAGCGATCGTGAGAAGACAAGAGGATTTCTTTGTGAGCTGGCCACAGGCAAATTTTTTCTCCTGTTTAGCAAGGAGAATGTTGTTTTTCCCATGTAACTGCACAAATAAGGAATTTAAATAACACTTCTAAAATATTAGCAGTAGCAACCTAGTTGAAACAAGAGCCCCTTTGGGAGGGAACGGTGTCTGGAATGGTCTCAAAGTAAATCATCTCCTGATTTGAGACTCAGCTTGCTTCCATTTCCTTGCTGTCACATCCTCCGAGTTCTTCAGTCACAAAACAGAAATGAGACAAGGCGGAGAAGAGGTTAGTTTCATTTGTGCATAGGCAAAGGGGGGTAGGGAGGGAGGAATGGCGTTTTTTGAGAGAAAATATTTCTCTACGCCTCTTACATATTCCAAAGAAGGAAACAGGCAGAACTTCTATACCGCTCCCTTCCCCCCCCTTCTTTCCCTGCCCATCCCAATTCACATTCATTCTGCTCCGTGCCGCTCCCATACTGCGGATCAGATGAACACCCATTAATCCCAGGTAGATTCTAAAAATAAGAATTGAAAGAAAAAAAGTCAGAACATTGTGAATCAACCTGCAATCATCTTTCTGTTCTCTTAACGGGGGAAAAGAAAGAGGAAATCAGTGGAGACACTGTTTCACTTCTCTTTCCAAGATAAAATGATTCTGGCATTTGCAGCAGTTGTTCTCTTGATACAGGTTTTCTAATTTATATACTTAAAAGGCACTTTAAAATTTAGGCGCATTAGCTCAAAATGCTTATGCAGACCATCCACCCACTTCTCTCTGCTAGTGAATAGAGCTACCACAAGCGGCCTGATGAAGGAGGAACGTAGCTTGAAATCGCGTTATTGAATTTACATGGTGTTCTCGTGTGTTACTCAGAACCAAGGATAGACCCATCCTTTGGGGGGTTTAACTGTAGAGTAAGCAGTGTGTTTACTGTGTGTAGCTGCTGCCTTTAGCTGTTAATTTCAAAGCTTCCTTTAACTCATCTTAAGCACAAAAAAAAAAAAAAAAATCCTAAGTGCAGTTTTGAGTCTGACTTGCTCTTCGGTTTGTGAACGTAAAACCTGCAGGCCTTCCTTCTCAAGTTAGCTATACGTAAGCTTCTTTCTTTTACATTACAAGTGAAGTTTGGATGTTGGTGGGAAAAGAAAAAAACACAGAAAAACCTCTCCTCAGAACTGATCTTCCTGTGCTGCGTTTCTCTAGGGCATCTTTTTTTTAAAGTAATAAAAGCCCTGAGACAGTACAAGGCGTAACTGAGTTACTGTTACTTTAAGAGATTGCAGGGTGAGACTCTGCTTTAATCGCTTCTTATGTTTTGTTCTGGTTTGGTTTTGCTGAAAGGGATGCATCACTGAGAGTGGAAAAGATTTCACTGTTTTTTGGAAAAGATGAGGCCATGATATTCACAGACTCGGTTGGCAAAGAAGCTGCAGAAAACCAAAAGGGTAGCGACGTGTCCTTTTGTGGGCAGTTTGGAGGGTTTGTCTCTTCTTCTTGCATCAGTTGCATTGGGGAGCTTTTGATTACAACTGCTCGAACAGCCACATTGTGCTAATGCATCTTCTTGTGGCCTTGCCAGGTGACCTCCCCACCAGCCAGCTACCGGCCAGTCCCACCACGACAACTATCCCTCAAACACGCACCACACGTGGACACGGTTATTGCCCCTCCTGCCTGGCTGGAACACTGACTTCCTTTTTCCTCTCTAGCTTGTAATAAATAGGTTGTATAGATATATAGATAATAAATAGATTGTCTAGGTTGTAATAAATCTCTTGCTGGAGAGGGACCATATCCCACCAGCAGGACAATGGATCTGTTTGTCAAGACATTCATCCCTTGCTCTTCCTGGCATTCAGTGGCCACCCGCCCTGCCCCATGGACAGCTGTGCTCACAACCTTTGGCAGAAACCAAGGGTCTGGTTGTAGTTCAATGAAATCCTTCAACACGCACCTTCCCTTCACCAGTCCTGGCCTCCGAGGCTGGCTGAAATTAAACAGGCAAGAAGCAGCCCAGATCTTCATCTTTCATAACTGACTCTTAGTTCAGGTCCCAAAGGGGAAAAAGAGGGAAGGCAAGCACAGTGCTATACTTTGCAGACATGTGTTACGACTTAAACATTGTCTGTAGTGTCAGGAAGCTGTAATTTCCAGGGCCGCATCCCCGGTCACTCAGTAAACGGGAAGGAACAGCAGGGCAGAATATGGCAGTTCAAAGCTCCTTGCAGGTTCTGCTCTTCTCATGGCAGCAGGAGCTCCTCATTTTCCTCAATCCCTTCTGACACCATTGTAGAAGACTTCCAAAGCAACTTTATGCCGACAAGAAACAACAGTAAGAGCACTCCAGCACTGTCAAAGGTGTTTGCTTTGAGCCAGAGCAGTATGGCAGCAGGAGTTCATGTAAGGCTGCTTTTCCTACTCCTCCGGCCATGGATGTCCATTGACGCTGGGCATTGGCCTGACTTTTGACTGCTGCAGACAAACAAGCAATTAAACTGCTGAGATTTTTCTGCTCAGCCCACTAAAGCAGAGTCCGGGAGTAAAGCGTTAAAGGACTCTTCACAAATGAAATGAATGCAGCCCAGGCATTTTTCAGTGCTGCTTTTCTCATGAAAACGCTGTTTCAATGCAGTCATTGATCCTGATACATCCTGATCCTTGACTTGAAGTTTTGCCCTGCTGTTTCTGGCCTTTTGTTCAGGAATACCACATTGTGTATGTGAGATTTTTTGCATATCTTTAACAATTACAGGACATCTAGTGGTAGTACTGCATCTTCTCTGATTTACGTTTTTTAATGCAATATGACAGGTGTGGTGCACATGTGGGTTTGCAGGCATTCTACACAAATCCCCAGTCTCCAGCCTCTTTTAAGCATGAACCAGATCTATCACACTGCAGAAAAATTCTATTCATTCTAGATCGGGCCATTAGTATAAAAATTATATGTATATATATAGTAACACACAAGCCTGAGAAATAATGAATAACACCGAACAGTTCACATTATTTTAAAGCATTTTTTGTATCTTTCTGACCTGCTTTATGATTCCTAAAAATTGTGGAATCACTGGTCAAGCTGGGATGAAGGCAGTCCTCTAAAAGGTCCCAGAGTTAATAGATATAAACAAATATAATGCAACAAGTGTTGCTATTTTATTCCATCTGTTTAATTTGAGTTGGCTTGAAAGTGACACAGAATGAATTCTAGAAATCCAAAATGCTCCCATCAGCATAGGTGTAAGTCAAAGAGAGGTCAGCAAGCAGACAGCATGAGAATTACTGGCCTACATAGGACTAGTTTTAAGTGCCTGTTTGTTGCCCAGCTTGGAATGCCTTCCTAACGACTTGTAATAGTCAAAGTGGGTGAGCAAGACTTTTCTGAAAATTGGGGGGTTTAATGTGTCTCAGGCTTGTGTTTCAAAATACGTACTCCATCAGTTTCTCTCTAGGGAGCTAGTAATGGTGGCATGGAAAGTAAGACGTTTCAAATTCAAGGTAAGTTTCTGTGTTGATTATTCCCCCTATCCAGCCTGCAGGAGGCATTCCACAGAAAACTAGTCTCTTTTAAAAATTTTTGTAGTTGTTATTCTTGGAAAGCCTTTTCTGTCCTTCTTGCATCTTCACAGTACCTCAGAATGTGGCATTTTGAATATTAAATCCTACTGTAGCTCATGAAATTTGGCTTATTTGATGTCACAGACTGATACTTCTCTGGTGCGTTCAGCAAAACATAAAACACCAAGAAGATATCCCTTAGAGAATATATTTTTCACAGCCATGCTGGACGCAACCCTTGGTTTGATTAACAAGCATGTTCACCACAGAGACTGAATAAAAGCGAAGGATTTTGTTCTTCTGATTCCCTTTTAACATAACCGTTTCTTAACTCAGCTTTCCTGCTGGTGCTTTCCAGACAAGATTTGTAGATTCGGTCAGAAAAAGACAGTTGACAGTTACCAGTCATCCAGCCTTTCGCTTTCGTGTCTTTCACTGAAGGAAGTTCTAAAAATATACTGTCAAATTTTATTCCGAAGAAAACCATGGAGAGGAAGGAGAATGCAGCCTGCTGGGTCTGAACCCACTCCCCATCTCTTCGGCAGGTTGGAGCCCTCTCCCGTGGTGGTCTCCTTTCCCAGTCAAGGGTTGGAGGACAGAGGCCATGGCATGGATAGGAGGGTGCAGAATAGATTGGTGTCTCCCTGCATCTCCCTGTACCACTCCCTCAAACTTTTTAAGGATCTGCTTTTTTCTACAACACTCAAAAAAGCAGGTTCTGAAGAGATACTGTAATTCAGAGTTTCAGCTGTGAGTTGCAAAATCTTACAGAAAAACTTCTGATGCTCTGAAGGAGTGAATTTACACCAGACTTCCTCCCATCCATCTTTTCCTGGTGGTTTACAACTGCAGAAGCTAGACTAAGCAAAGGCTTATCAATACTTTTTGCTTTTCCGATATCACATATTGAAGCTTTTCCTTTTAAAATAGAAGTATGAAAAATGGACTTTTCCTGGTACTCCTGGACTTTTCCTAGGCTTCGATTAGCTAACAGAGAACTGCTTTTGTTTCTGTTAATGGAGCGGTTGTTTGGCTTTGGTGGGTATTTCAGTCTTGGCTTCCATTTTGTATCGAGAACCAACAACCCGCTAGAAAAACTGAAGGAGGGTGATTTATGATAATAGTAACAGTGTTAATAACATCTCCTTAGCCTTCATCTGTTTCCTAACTGAAAGTAATTAAGATGCTATGATTGTATAAAAAATTAACGATTATATAATTAATTTTATATCTTTGTCAAATAATGTTTCCACCATGTGGGAGGAAACTACTATTCTGGTTAGGCTGATGTTGGATTGCTTGCAATGTAAATGTTGGAGTCCAAGAAATATAACAAGGACAAGAAAGGAGACAAATAACATAATGGTTATTTTCATTTGTCTCTAGGGATGTCTCAAAAACCATGTAAATGTTTTATGTTTTCATGAAAACACATGTTTTATATTGCCCATAAAAACACAACTTTAAAATAAACAAATTCAACTTGCTTGCATTAGAAAAGTTCATTTTAATTAGGCTAGTTACATACCTTTTAACAATACCAGTGTCAAATTATGATAATGCTGCATGACCCATAACTCATACATCTGAGAAATGCTGCCTTTCCTAATGGAAATGGAATAAAATCTTGTTCCTTTACTGTAAGTTGTGCAGCATGTTGGATGAACAATGTTGTGTGCTCGTCTCTAGAGAACTTGGTGTAAAACAGCTCCAGATTTTGTTTGGTGATCTCAGAGCTGGCTGAATAATTCCAGCCTTCCACAGCTCCAAATGCTGACATGCAGGGAGATGAGACTTTTGGATATTAAAAGCCTGCTCTGTGATACTGAAGGAGATTAGTTTTTGGAATCCATTCATTGACACAAAGGCCGGTGCTGAATGGAGGTTATATTTATTGTCTATGAAATCCCTGAGTTAGCTTGTACATGCATACATGTATTCTCTCACATTTAGCCAGCTCCCCGTGATGCTGGTTTCTTTGAGCCAGGAACAGACAACTTTCAGGGACTTGGCTTGAAAAGATGCGTGCATGTAACACCCTCTGTCACATTTTACAAGAGGCTACAATCAAGCAGTCTTTATACTCCGATTGTCTAGACACTGCGACAAAGAGGGAGAGGGCAAGTGAAAGAAAAAGCCCTTTTTGTCAGTCATTCACTTTGCATTAAATTCTCCTTCCCTCTGCGCTGCCGCTGCCACTGCCAGCAAAAAGATAAAGGGGGCAAAAACAAAAAAAAAAAATCAAGAAACTGATAATTCGCTGGTTTTCTATCCATATCATTCCTGGTAAAAAGAAAATCCCAAACCATTATTTTTCTGAAACTACCGGGACATATGTATACCATCTCCTGGTTTATTCAGTTTTTCTGAATTAATATTTTGAACAATTTTATTTTTGCAGCTGATTTGTAGGTTTAACTTTTTCTTCATCAATGTGTAAATGAAGTGTGTAGGGCTGTCTTGTCAGCACTTGTAACTTGATATGTGAAATCTTCCCAGATTTCAGTGGAGATTTTTTTCCCTGCTCAGCTAAGAGTTTGCAAATGAGCAACAAGAAAACCCCCTTCCCCCCCAATCTCCCAGATTTCATGTATCCCATCTCTTTTTCTTTCATTCTTTCATTTTCTTTTCTACTTTTTCCCGTGAAAACACATGGGAAAAAATAAGAGGAGAAACAGAGCTGGAAGGGGAAAGGGATGCGGTGATAGAGTTTCACAGGGAGGTAAGGTTACAAGCCAACAAAAAGGCTGCTGAGATTCTTCTTTAAATAGTAAAGCCTGCATATCACTTAACTCTTTTGAAGTGAATAAGCGTATGTTCCAGCATGAGTAGCAGACTCATCCTCCAACCCAAAGCCTCCCTGGGCTCTGCCTGTGCTGATAGCAGTGAGACGAGCCGCCACCCCCCGGGGCCCTCGCCCTCCCTGTGGTCCTGCTTCACTCCCTGGCATTGCTCGTGGGGCTTCTTGGCTCTGAGAGGAGCCGGGAAAATCATAGAATCATAGAATCATAGGATAGTTTGGGTTGGAAGGGACCTTTAAAGGTCATCTAGTCCAACCCCCCTGCCATGGGCAGGGACATCTTCAACTACATCAAGTTGCTCAGAGCCCCGTCCAACCTGACCTGGAATGTTTCCAGGGTTGGGGCATCCACCACTTTTCTGGGCAACCTGTGCCAGTGTTTCACCACCCTCAACATAAAAAATTTCTTCCTTATATCTAGCCTAAATCTACCCTGCCTTTAGTGTAAAGCCATTCCCCCTCGTCCTGTCGCAATAGGCCCCGCTAAGAAGTTTGCCGCCATCTTTTTTATAAGCCCCCTTTAAGTACTGATAGGCTGCAATGAGGTCTCCCCAAAGCCTTCTCTTCTCTAGGCTGAACAACCCCAACTCTCTCAGCCTTTCTTCAGAGGAGAGGGGTTCCATCCCCCTGATCATTTTTGTGGCCCTCCTCTGGACCCACTCCAACAAGTCCTCACCTCTGAGTGACATCTCCAAACAGAGGGTCTCCAGAGCCAGACCGTCCTGCTGTTGAAACGGGTAAAAGCAGCAGAGATATCGGTGCAAGCAGTTTTTTGCAGCTGATACGAAGCTGGCCGAGGCACCTCTGCACCCGTCGCAGTCCCTGTGGGCTCACCTAGAGTCACTGCTGATCCGAGGGATGGACAACCTTAAGCTCCAGCACGATACCCAGCTACCAGGGTGAGCAGATACCAGCATGGTACCTCCAGCACCAACCTAGCTACCAGGGTGAGCAGAGGCTGGAGGCCGGCACGGCCGCCGCAGCAGTAAGAGCAGCAGTGTGTTTTGCAGCCTCCAGGCTGCAAACCCCTTTCCCTCGACCTGTTGTCACTTTAGTTTCTTGAGGGATCCCAGCTCATGCCAACCGTTGCAGCAGATGCAGAGTCGAGAGTCCTTGTTTCTGTTCGCGTGAAGACACTTAAAAGTTTTGGTGAGGGAACTCTGCTGAGTGAATGTGGCATCTTGAAGGAAAAAGAGAAATGCAAAAAGGGTGCCTTTAAGTTAAGCTAAGAGCAAGAGATGGTAGACCCGTGCTAAATGCAGGCAATACAGCTCAGGGAAATACATTAAAATGGTGCTTGTTCTTCTGAACAGGCTTGTAGAATAACTGGAAGTATCTTCAAATTGTAGAAAATACCCTTCAACAGAAGCGGTTTTTTAATTAGGCAAGTTAGATTTAGGAAGCAGGTATCCAGGTTGGGTACTGTCACAGACAAGCAGGCAGCTACTGCATAATTTTTGAAGCATTAGCAGCAGAGGAATATGCTTTTTCTGAATCCCATGAGTTTGTCAAAACGAATTTCCTGTGTTGATGTTGGGGTAAGGCATATAAAATAGCCAGCCTGGCAGCTACAGAAAAATGAGGATATTTGAAAAAGGATAGGCTTTTTATTTACCCTAAGTGACGGATATTGGCTGAAATGTGAAAAGAAATATGAAAAAAAAAGTTCTTTGCTATACTTTTTTTTTTTTTAATGTTCCATGCATTTTCTCCCTGACTATTTGTATATTCTGGACAAAGTATGTCCAGTAATTCTAATTTTTTCAAATATTTTTCTGTTGTCGCTGCTATTCTTGCAGCCCCAGTGTTTAGAGTATGTTGTTTGTGAGCCAGGTTACATGTAAGTCACCATACCGGTTCAGATCAAGGGTGCATCCAGACGAGTATCTGATTCCCTAGATTCATCATGCCCAGCTTCAGAAACTCGGGTTTTGTGTCTAGATTCAGCTCGAGTCAATAGGAAGGAGTTTGGTAACACCAGCACATGGATTATAAGATGTTAGGGCTGACAGATAAAAAGCAATACTAGGTAACAGGACTAACCTCGGAGGGCTGCTTCTAAGATGTGGCCAGTCACCCTCTGTCTCCCTCCACCTAGAGAGATAGGCTCCTGAAATTAAGCGAGATTAACCCAGGCCCCAGTAGTGCCCCATGAGGGTGCTAAACAAGAGGTTACAAGAATTAAAAAACTTAGCGCAATGCTTTCCAAGCCATACTCTCGGTTTCCTCCTGTCTGGGATCCAGACTTGGAGATGCTCTGCATTTGACGTGTTAATTCCTCCATGACTTTCTCTAGTTTCTTAACTCATGTATACCTTTGGCTGCCCCACCATCCACTACCGGCAGGTTTTACACTTCTGTTCAGTACTGCATAAAAGGGTGCTTCCTTTTGTTTTCGTTGTGCCATCTGATGAGCTCCCTCCTACTTTCCTGTGCTGTACTATCAGCACATTGTGTCTGCTTTTCTGCCTGCCACGCAGAGCTCCAGCAATGGAAAAAGGTTGTATTGCCTTTAGGTGAAGTCAGCTCTTGTGTAGTTGGCAAGGTCAAACATGAACTGTGAGCTAAGTGCCTCGCCCTGTGTTTTGGGGAGCAGACTTGAACACCTCCAGCTGTTCTTTTTGGCTGAGTCCTTTGCCTGCCAGTCGTGCTCTCCTGGCGAAGGGTGAGCGAGAGGGGTTTCATCCTCTCGCTACCTCCATGCAATCCATTTCCTGGCAGGGCTGGGCAGAGAGCTGCCACTACCCTAAGAGCAGGCAGGACCTCCCTCCCCAGGCCTCAATGGAAAACCACTGCAAGGAAGATTTTGTGTGAGCTTTTCCCAGCGTGTTGCTGTTTATATTCAAACCACTGTGGGTTTTTTTCAAAGTACTTAACTTTTGAGCAGTGAACTTAATTTGATCCTCATCATATGTGGGTTTGGGGGAGATCTGGTGAGCATCAACGTGTGAACACCTGTCCTTTCCTTCCTCTCCTAGGATTTTAGATAATGGGCTGTGTGCAATGTAAGGATAAAGAAGCAACAAAACTGACTGACGAGAGGGATGGCAGTTTAACTCAAAGCTCAGGCTACCGCTATGGGACAGATCCCACTCCGCAGCACTATCCTAGCTTTGGTGTGACTTCAATCCCAAATTACAACAACTTCCATGCCACAGGAGGCCAAGGACTGACTGTGTTTGGTGGAGTCAATTCCTCCTCTCATACAGGGACACTGCGTACAAGAGGAGGAACAGGTGAGTTTCAAAGTCTTCTTTCAGTGCTCTTAGTGAGTATCAATCACATAATTACAGCAGAGGCACGACTGTCTCAGCGTGCTGCTTTTGGGAAGAGTTATTTCACGAAATAGTGCAAAGAATTGAAGTAGGGGTGGAGCTGGGTCTTCAGCCCTACCTTTGCTAACTTGCAGGTGCTAGTTCACTTGGGGGGTGAGAAATTATGTATACATGCCCAATTTGGCTGATTGACTGCCTTATACCTCTACCAGGGAACAGAAAGTGTGGTCTGAGCCACCTCAAGTGGTTAACAGGAAATACTTGGCATGGCTATGTCTAAACTCTCTTTTCAAACCCCCTTTGCCCGCTTGGGATCCTACACTGTGTGTGGGTACCAAACCAAGAGTACTGATGACTGTACAGAGTGAAGAATGTGGCATGCCCGCTGGCTGCATAAAAGCAGAGGGATTAGAATGGTTGTCCAAGAAGTAGGAGGCTTCAGTTTATTTTGCTCCTCAGCAACCGGAGTAGCTTACATTTGGCTTAGCCACCTCACCTCTTGAGGCTCCTTCCCCTCCTGTTTTTTGTGATGGAGTGTAACTCACCTATCTTCTTCTTTAGGTGTAACTCTTTTTGTGGCGCTTTATGACTATGAAGCAAGAACAGAAGATGACTTGAGTTTTCACAAAGGAGAAAAATTTCAAATACTTAACAGCTCGTAAGTTTTAGGCTTGGGAATATGCTTTTTTAAACTTACAGTGTTGACAATTATATTTGTCTGCTTATGTTATTAGTAAAATCCAATGTTGGATATTCAAGATCTGTAGGGGTTTTACTCTATGCTTACTTCCTTGTCTTTGCATTTAGTGCACTTTTGCAAAGTGCTTTACTGTTGAAAAAAAAACCCTTCAACCACATGCAGCTTTACTTCAAAAATAAACGTTAGATTGTGTGATTCACTGCTTACATTTCACAGTAAACTCACATTCAGAAATGAGAGTACCAGCTCTGTACTTTACCAGTAGTCACAGAAGTTCTGCAAGGCATGTACTAACACTTTTTGCAATCTGCTGCAAGTATCTCTACACAGAAACGAGCTAAAAACTGATTCACAAAAGAGACGTTACCCAGACTTGTGTGACAAGTTTAAAAGCATTTATTTTCCTTTTAAAGGTAGGTGATACAGTCAGAACATGCCAGGAAGTTCTGTTAAGTGAGAATGCACCATTGCACAGTTGCATTTGGCATGAAAACCACACTTCCATCCTGGAAATCATCAATTTTAAATTAATTTTATTAAGTGCCCATAGAAAAAAATCCCTTAGCAATTTAAAAATAACATCTAAAACTCACTGTGCTACTGACCTATATCTGAACATCTTGTAAATCTTGGCTAAGAACATAAAGTTGAAGGCTCTGTGTTATGTTCAGTATTGCTGTCATGTAGAGGTAGAAACGGGTTAACAGCCAAGTATATGGCTTCGTAGAGGCTTTGTGATATTGCTCTCATCTTTTTTTCTTACGCTATGTGACAGTGAGGCAAATTCATCCCTGGTGCAACTCCTGTTAATTTTAATAGAACAAGTCCAGGGTTGGAGTTGGCTCAATGTGCAGTAAAGTTAAAAAAAAAAAAAAAGGTAATTCTGTGGAATATTTCATGAAGCCATGAAGCTGAAGAGCTTTGATGTAGATGAAAGCACAGAAACTTCAGTTACAACTTGTAGAGGGAGTTTAAAAACCTCTCTACTTCTAAATTAGCACTTGGAAAAAAAACCTTTTTTAACTTATCATCCATTTTTGTTCATATTGCCTGCTGCTTTCCTAACCTTGCACAAACTATGCCATAACTTGAAACAAGAAGAAATACCACGCATTATAAATTTCTTACACATCCCAGTTGATGAAACCAGGGGGTGCTCACCAGGACTTGCGGAGCAATCATGCTTGGAGTCGGTGGGACAGAGAGATTCCCCCACGTGTGGGCGGTTGCAGTACATGGATTTTAATGCAGCTAATTACTGCCTGGAGGAAAGTTTTCTAAGAGAAAAAAAAACAAGCATCCACTGATTTTCTTGTAGGATTATAGAAGCTCAGTTCCCATCGTAGTCAGCTCTGTCTGCTTATAAACAGGGACCCAACCACACTCCTGGAGTACTGACAGCCAGGCTGGGAATGTCCAGAAAGCAGCTTTTCTGTGAGAATGCTTCCTCTCTTCACTCATATCAGAAATTATATGAAAGAAGCCCATTTTTTTAAGAGTCTGCCAATGCTGCTTGCAACCAGAAAGCATATATGTGCACAAAACTAGTTTGTCTGGAATTTTTGGATGGTTTGGGGTTTTTTTAGCTCTCAACAAATGAAATTTGATTTGTGCTTTGGATTAAAAGTTCAGGACAGCAATACCTGAAATGGCATACAGAGGTTATCCCTGTGATTTGAAGTCAGAAATGATACCAAGGGCAGTCGGGGAGAAAGAGGTACTTGCAGGGGTGGTTCAGAGCAGAGTCTGACTTCAGGGCTCAGAAACACTCAGCCATCCCCTACATCCCCACTGCCGCTCCCGCACACCCTGGCTAGCCCCATTGACTAGCCTCCTACCTCAGTTGGGTGTCTAAAATTAAGAGCTCTGAAAAAAGTCGCATTCCTCCTCCTTTCTGGCAGCGCTTTGAGATTTACGCTTCTCTGTCAAAGCAGAGGGGGTTGTTCCTGATGTTGTGATCATCTACAGGACTGCTTTTTCCTCCCTAGATATGATAAAATACCTCCATCTAGTGGACTCTGTACAGTAAGGAGAAGAAATGTAATGGTACAATTTATCAACCACAGTATGGCATAATCTTTCAGAAATATTCTACAGCAACATATGGGGGAAGGGCTAGCACCTCAGCTGATAAAATTAGGGACGTAAACAGACAGGGCCATTTGCCTGACATACAAATGCACACAAGGTGTATTAAAATAGTGTCAGCTGCCAGCCTCTAGAGAAGCTACTTGTTCTTCACTTTTTTGAACTGTAGAATTGGAAATGTCTCCTTTTTGACTAATCAGAGCTGTCTTCTAGTTGTTTTCCATAGAGTTCATACTCCTTCAAACTGTTAAAGAAGTGGAGTTGAAAATTTAAAGTAAGAGCTCACCTTGACACAACCTTTCCTGCCAGTAATAGCTTTGACAATTTGTTTTCTGTAACTGCTTGCTTACAGAAGAGGCTGAATTCTCTGGCCACGTTTGATGATAGTTTTTTATTTAATGAACAAACCTCTGTTTTACAGAAAGGGGAACTGAGAAAGAGTTTCTAAGCAGTCCAGAAATAGAAAAGAGAGTGCTTATGAGTAGCGGTAGGAGTTAAACATTGGTGAATTTGGCGCTGAGAGTGAAATACAAATTGCTAAACCCCAAATCGTTGCATCCTGTAAAAAGCTGAGAAATAAACTTCTCTTAAAGCTGCGCATTCTACAGCAACACACATTGTCTGAAGGGCAGTACCATGTACACACACATGTATGACAAAAATTGATGCTAAGCCTGTGGAACACTGCCATAAGATGGTCCTGCATGGACCTCTTCATATTTAAATGTTGTAGAAGAATGGGTTTTTGTAAGTATTTGAAAACACAGCTAAGTCCTTTGCTATTTCAGATACCTCCTCTAGGTGACCAAGAGAGGGAATCTAGACAATGAAGTGTGATCCTTAAGGGCTATCTAAAACTCCGTGTTGATAGATGACTTTTTGATGCCTTTGGGTTTCAGATTAATTATCCCCATAGAAGTTCAAAATTAGCAGTGGATGTGACAGTGTTCAGTTTGGCAGTTTTTCTATAAGCTCTCTCAAGGGTCTGTATTAGAAAAATTGCTATGGAGACAGTTTTCAATATTCTGGTCCAAATCCAGCCTTCACCAAACCTGATTTCAGTGGGTTGTTATGCCTGTTTATGCCATTATGCTACGTTTGGAAGGCTACATTACTAATCACTGCTGAAATAATAATAGGTGTAAAGAAATACGTGTATTATTTGGGTTTAGATGCAAACAGCTCTCAGAAGCACGCCGGCGATAAAGAGGTGGTTGCTGTGGATTTTTACTCAGCACAGCTGTGGGTGCTGTTAGCAAAGTCAGATCATTGCCTTTACAGCTGTGTCTTGCTCTCACTTCTCCTCAACTCTGTTTCTGCAGGGAAGGAGACTGGTGGGAGGCCCGGTCCTTGACAACAGGCGAAACTGGTTACATTCCCAGTAATTATGTGGCTCCAGTCGATTCCATCCAAGCAGAGGAGTATGTTTTCTTTTCATTGTAAAGACCCATTAGTGCTGTATTTGAAGGAGGTTCAAGGAGTTGGTTTTGATTGATTGCAGCGATTTTTCAAATTACTTACATAATTTTTATTTCAGTTCTTAACTGCACTGATAAATAATTAGGTAATTAGTAACAAAAGAAGCACAAGCTCAGTGCTTTTTCAATGTCAAAACAAAGGAAGAAAACCTAAAGGAACATAGGTCTGCTTCCTTTATTCGAGTGCTGACTAATTTCAAGCTTTAAGTGAAAGGTGCCTTTGCTTTTCCTGAACCAACTTGTAAAAATATTTGGACTCAATTAGTGTGCAAACTGCCTATTAGAGAGGGCACATTGTATTAACAAATACCTACCAATAGGTAGGATGCCTACAATGCATACAGCAGGCAGCATAATGAGGACATATCTATGCAAAAAATGGAGTGCTGTGTGTATCCATATTATTTCCAGTATAAAAGATACACTGGAGGAGCTTATATAGTTGAGCAGGTACTACTGTAGTCTGTACTTCAGGTTGTACTTGGTTGATTGTGAAACAAAAAAAAAAGAAAAAAAATTGCTGCAGGAAGGAAAAAGGTACCGAAACTCTGAAAGCCCTTATACAACCACAGTGAAGTGGTTGCATCTGGTCCTTCTACTGAGGTTTTATAGCTGTGCTGCCACAAAAATATTGAATACTAATACATCAGTATGTAAGTCAAATATGTAGTTTATAGCAACATCTGTAAAAATGCTGCTCTTCAGCAGCGACGCATTTTTGTGCCCTTTTCCTTGTCTATTCCTTCCCCCCGCCAAGTCTTGCTCTCTGATTGTCGAAGTCTGGCCTTTGTCGTTAAGACACCAAACAAGCATTCTCAGCATCTACTGATTATAGGCTTAACGCAAAGTGCTACCACACAACGTATACATCTACTACACAGTTTGTCATGTTAGCTTCCCACCACAATAAGAGAGACAGTATGACAAAAATGCTTGAATATGCTTGAGTAACCATAGTTTCCACAAATAAGCCTCCATGTCTGAGCTCCATGACACTACCTAGTAATCCTATGTTGCATTTGTCTTACTATGTCTGATGTTTCCCTAAGGTGGTACTTTGGCAAACTTGGCCGAAAAGATGCTGAGAGGCAGCTGTTGTCATTTGGAAACCCCAGAGGTACCTTCCTGATCCGGGAAAGCGAAACTACCAAAGGTAGGCTGGCCAAAGCTTTTCTGACTACGAATGAGAAGATACACGAGAAAAATTGTGCTAAGTTTATGAAATACTGTTTTCAGTGGTATGAAGGTAGAGATAAGTGTCATCTTGCATATATGTGTGCTAGAGAATTACATGTCTGGACATCCCAGGTCTTAGAGTGAGTGTTCAAAGCAGAGAACAACCCAAGTGCAACCCATGCCACGCTCAGCCCATGGTATCTGCAGTGCAAGTCATGCACAGGCTGTCACACTGAACATCTCACTGTCTCTCTCAACACGTGTGTTAGGCTACTACTATTGCGATGGAGTTCAGTGGAGAGTGGCCCCTCAGAGCAGCAGCTTTGGGGCTACAGGAGGCCGACCTCCTGGCATCCATACTCAGGCCCAGGCACAGCCAGCTAGCTTTCTGGGAACAGATGCTGGGAATCTCCAGTCTAGTTTGGTGAAAATTACTGCTTACTTCTGAACAAGCAGAATATTTGAACCTTCTTGCCTGGAAGATATAAGATAAGATTTTGAGGGGGAGGGAGGTACCGGTTATTATTTTGGGAAGATTAGGGGATTTTTTGGCCTTTCCCCTTTGAAATGCTGGATCCCTGGCGGGGGGGGGGGGGGGGGGGGAGATGTAGCAGTTTTAAATTCATAGATTAACAGTGAAAAGACTTGAAAATATTTCTAATTAATATATTCATAAAGCATTCAACTTTATCCATTCTGTTGAAGTCAAGTGGAAGAATGTATTCTCCTCCTTCCCTCTAAAAATATTGGAGGCGTTCCAGTTTTCTTGGTGGGTGCTATCTTTGCTTTTACATTTTGTTCATGAGGCCTGTCAACATCTTCTTCAAAGCTTCACATGTATGAAAAGATCTCTCTAACTAACTCGTACAAATAGTGAGGAGAAAACCTGCAACTAAGTGAAAACAAACCTGGCCATTTCTCAATTAACCAGCAATCCAAAACAATAGCTGTGGGAAGCTTAAATCACTAGAATTAATTCCATGTAAGTTCCGAAGTCTAATGATGGTTCATGTAGTTAAAGCACTGACTTGTCAGTGCTTTGATCAGAGCACACTCTGTCAGCTAGAGTTAGCATGCAAAGTGGTGGGAGTCATGGCTGGTAAAGGGGCTTAAAGAAGAAAAGCACTACTTCCCACTCCTCTCTACCTGACCTATCTTCAGATGCTGCATTCTGTCATCTAAAATTGTAAGGTTTACATTTTTGACTCCTGCAGTCACTGGATTCTTCCTTCGCTGCCCGTAACTCTGAAGGCTGTTTCTGATGCAAAATCTGAATAGACATGCTGTTGTTTCAGACAGCTAATCTCCCATCTTGTCACCCCACAGCTTCACCATACCTTATGTAGCAGTGAGGCATTCTCACCAGGAGCAAGACAGGCTCTAACTTGCTCTTTTTCTGCAAATAGCCTCCACCTGTCCGTTTTCACCAAACAGTTGTTGTGATGTGTGCGAGTAGCAGGACTTCATTCCACTCTGTGCCGAGTTTAAAAACTCACTCATATAGGCGTCCATGGATCCTAAAAACAAACACAACACTGTTTCTCTAAACCACATCATCAGTTTGGTCTGTTTTGACCATTTTTTATACAGTGATAGGGGATATGTTTTGCAGGGCTGTTTACTTAGCCGACTCAGGGCTTTTTTCTAGAGCTTCTTGTGAGACACAAAAGCTTTGGGGAAGTAGAGTAATCCATCATGGATGGACTTATAGCAGCAAGCTTAATTTCTCTGCATTTGAACTTAAGGCTTTCTACATCTTCAGGCTAAGTTTGCATCAAAGCCATTGGAAAAAACCAAACATGCATGGGTTTTGTCAAAAATGCCTATTTCCCTTCTCATCCTTGTGGTGTTTCAGTATGTCGTTAGAAGAAAACAGACGGAGCTTGTTCATGAGAGAGAAAAAAGTCAGCTGGGAGGACTAGAATGGTGCATTCTTCCATAAGTCTTCTCAAAATGCCTTACTCCAGCTAGTCATTGTGGGCTTGAGGCAGGAATTGTTTTGTGACCTAGAATCGTCCCTTCTGCTTTAAATAATAACAATAATAAAATTAATCAGGATCATGTTAAAAGTATCATCATGGATGACTTCAGCATGAATTTAACCTCCCTTGATCATGGTTGCCTTCTCTTCTTACTTCCAAAATAAATCATATGGAGCTGGCTTTTCATTTTTTCAATGCCTGACTACCCAGGTACTTCATCAGCTCTTGTCTGTATAATCCTTCACCTGGTTTCAATCTCCACCCTCCAAGGCTGTCTGGTTTTAGGTTTGTTTTTTTAAAAAATTCATTAGTATGATACATTGTAATGTCGTATTTCTATCCAAATTTTTATCATGTATATCCCTTATATTTGAATTTATCATCAGGTAATAATGAATAGTATAAATAACCAACAGCCTAAATAAATGAATAATGAAATCCATCTTGGTTCTTGTTTTTCTCCAGATTTGAACTAAAGCTCCAATCCTGCAACTTAATCTGAGGTCAGCGGGGGTCCACAGAGGGCCACCCACACAGCTCTGATTGCAGACCTGGAGCCACAGATTGTTTACATTTTCCTAAAGAATCTAAAATAGTGACCAGATAGGCAGGGAGTGTGACTAAAGAAAATACAGCTGCTGCCAGTGGATCAAAACTCACAAATGCGGAGGTGGAGAACGCTGCCTGGAAAATTTTGAAAGTAGGCTGACAGTGTACAACCCAGAGTGGTGGTGCAAAGCATGCACAAGATGTGCTTGCAAATCCCCAAAAAGCTTTGAACTCCTAGCTGAGAGAGATGTACTTACTCAGTGGGAAAACCTCCTCAGAAAAATATCCTAAACAAACAGTATTTTTCTACACTTAGCAATAAAAACCCTGTCACTCCTCTCAGGGTGTCTCCCATTCACATAAACCAGAATCATCTGTGTAAGTGCTGGCTCTTTTCCTCCTTTTTAGAGGACAAACAACAGGGAATTTGAGAAGTCTTTGGAGTCGGGGTGGAGACGTTTTGCTCACTGCAGCTCCCTGGGCGGTGAGCCACCCGCCAGTGCAACCTGTTGCAGGTTAACGTGGTCAGGGAAACTTCTTCCTGGGGAGACATCCAGGAAAGACATCTTACACCAGGAATCTCAACCACCTAACTGCGGGGGGTTCTTTAAACCATTTCACTTAGCTGGAGGTGGTTCTGGAGGATGTGAACCTGCCAGGTGTGTTGAAAAGTACCCTGACTTGGGATAAGCAGCAGTCGGTGCTGTTTGCTATCAGACCTGTAGGAAATCAGGTCACCTTGCACGTTGTCCAAAATTGTCTGCTGGTAGTTTTCCTTTCCTGCCCTTAGCTGACATGGTTACCAGTCACAGCAGCCCAGGCTCTAGATGGAGGACCTTCCCGAGATCTCTGCAGCTGCCAGTTACCTCCAGTTTTTTTCCTTTTAATGTCTGAATTACCTTTGAGTAAACACAATATTCATCTGAGCCATGAGTGAAGACTTGTCTTTGTGCTTCAAATTAAGACACCTGAATGTGCAGGTCCCCATGTAAGGTGGCCAAGCTCCCTTTACAGTCAGCGGGAAGCTGAGGTTCAGTTCAACTGCCCACGACTGCAGACACCTAGTGCTCAAACCTGCATTACGCCATTCATATCTACAGTGCCATAACACTCATGGAAACTAGTCTGGGATTCAGCTGCCCTAATAGCGCCAGAAGCTTATGTGTGGGCATCTAAATCAAGCCCATAGCCCACGTGCAGACAGCCACCGCTACACCTAAAACAAAATCCAGCTCCTCAGCTGAGGTTCCTTTACCTGACTGTGAGCACCCAGAGCCATTTGAAATGCCTGCAGGGCATCCACGTGGATTGGACAAACAGCCTGTGGGAAAACTGCCAAGCAGGATGTCCTGGGGCATCGCACATGGCACTTAACCACTGTGTTTGGGCATCTGAATCCTATCAGTAAGCTCTAAAGCTCCAGCATGGATTTGGAAAGTGAAACATGCAGTTCTTGCAGATCTCCTGGTGCACAGTCTTGGTGGAGTACCACCTTCCAAACACTGTGACGTACAAAGTATGCTAATTTGGTTGTTTAATGTTTATAAAGAAGTTTGGGATCCATCTGGGTAACAACACTACACATATATAAAGTAGTTACCTGCAGTGCTTCCTATGAAAGTCTTGGTATTTACCGCCCGCTGGCATTTACCTAAAATATAGTATTTGCAGTGTAACCTGACACTTAGAATAGGAAAAGTCAATTTAGCAACCTGAAGCAGTAAATGTTAAAATTTGAGTTTTCATTTACACAGAAGTCCTGATTTCTTTCTAGAAAAGTGTGAAAGGGACATGGTGTGAACATCATTAAGATTTCTTTGATACTTACTTCATTATGTTAGATTCACTTGTTCTTTTTCAAAGTACAGTAAGCATTTTTGGGAAGCAATTTCTCTTTCACTTTACAACAACTGACCAGCAAACCAAAATCTTTGTGTCTAAAAGCTACTTACCATTTTTTATTTCTCCTTTGCTTGGAACAGGTGCCTATTCCCTGTCTATTCGAGACTGGGATGATATGAAAGGAGATCACGTCAAACATTATAAGATTCGTAAACTTGACAATGGTGGATATTATATCACAACTCGGGCACAATTTGAAACTCTTCAGCAGCTGGTTCAGCATTATTCAGGTAATTTTTCAGATAATACACAGCACTCTGAAGTATTTTAAAACAAAAGTGTTTGCTGCTGAGCTGATGTATGTGTAAGACGCCCTAAAGAATCATTTGAGCTATGTCTCTTGCTTGTTGTAATGCATCTTCCATTATCCCTTTCCCATTACAGTTATAAATGGCTTTGAGTGCCGTTCACAGTGTACAGCGGCAGAGCTTTAAAAAGCTAGCAAGGTAGCTTTTTACTGAGGTAAAGGTTTTGCCTGCTCTCCCTCTTCTAAGCAAACAGAATTACTGAATTTGACTTGCACATCTCAAAGCATGAATTTCCGTGCATAAGCAAGTGCTAATATGTACCGTTTTGCAGCACACTATTGCTAATAAAGCAAACA
The DNA here is from genome assembly GCF_965638725.1 of Aptenodytes patagonicus. Lineage (NCBI taxonomy): Eukaryota > Metazoa > Chordata > Aves > Sphenisciformes > Spheniscidae > Aptenodytes > Aptenodytes patagonicus. The sequence goes on along the minus strand of NC_134951.1, from coordinate 55,095,458 downwards.
GGGAATTGCATTGTGGAATTCAGTCACCTAAAGCAATGACCAAAAGGTTTGCATATATTACCTGACTCAAATTTTCCCACTGGTTTTGTGTTCAATGTCCAAAGTATTAACATTTAAATTATAATTGGTCTAATTTTAAAAATAAATATGGCAAGGTGGGTGTTTCTTTATGCACACTGTTTGTGTCCACCCATCAAGCTCTTTTTTTTTTTTTTTTTTAATTCCTGTGATTAAAATGTGGCATGCACTATTCAACCCAGAAGTACATCCTGCTGTCACTGGCGATTGGTATACAACAGATACAACTTTAAAGCCCCCCAAACCATAGGACAACCGGTTCTTGCATAGAAGACTGCCATGCTTCTCAACATGGTGATTTTTTAAGCAGAAATTTGTATTTTGAATTATTTTGCTTTTTATTTTTTCCTTACTTCAGCTTTTCATAATATTAACAGATGACCCCAAATGCTCGCTGCTCAAAAACTTTTCATAATTTTTACTTGGGAAATCAACTTCTCTGTGGGGTGTTTTTTCTGTATTCTTTGTATTCTGTCTGCTGTATTCTTATGCTATTCATACTAGACATCTGGCTGTCTTCTCCACCCAATTTCTGATGGGTGTATGCTGCCTGGGAGAATTTCTAGTTGTTTCTGGTGACTCTACATTAAACTAAGATAAATAATGTATAAAAACTCACATCTAAGGAAGATAATTTTCATCCCCACTATACTAGCTGGCATACATCAACTTTTAGTTTTCTGTGGTCAAATTATTTGGGTGGTGTATTTTCCATGCACAGATGCAAAAACAAATAGATCTGGAAACAGCCATTTCTGTGCAACACAGAGGCACAATCAGTAGGACCCCGGTAGGGTAGCTCAGGAGGGCTACACTCCAGAGGTTTCACCTGCGGTCTCCCAGACCCAGGTGAACACAGGAGCCCTCGTTCCGTGCCAGCCCCAGCTGACTCAAAACATAAAGGCTGCCTCTAACCACCTGCTCTGCACTCTGGATTGTGGGAGGTAGATTAACACAATGCATTGCGAGTGCCTAGATTTACTTCTAGGGAGAGCTCAAAGATGTCCAAATGACTCCGTAAAGATCAGCGTGGTTGATCTGCAGCCCACCCTTCAGCCTTCATCCCATAGCTGTCCAGGCTGGAGGACCCCTCCTGTCCAGGCAGCTGGAAACCAGCCTACTCAGATAGACAGTGTGCAGTTTGGTCTCATGTAAGCAGTCCTGGGTCAGGAGTTGGAAGTACGACGTGTACCTTTGTGCAGACACAGCACAGGCATCCCTGCACTGTGCTCCCATTGCACGGCCAAGTACCCTTATTACCTGGACTTCCCTCTTATCCCAGCCCCTTCTTACCTGGATAATAAAGTTAACTGCAGTGTCTGGACTTTCACAGATGAGATTTACCAATGAAAAATACTGAGGTCCCCAGGGTGTCCTGACGTCAGACTAAAGTCCAGTAACGGCACGTCTGAAGTTGAAGCACCGTTCACCCAATCCCTAACAGCCGGCCTGTCAAGCATAAGCTCTTGTGCGTGCAGTGTAGGCTTAACTGGAGCACCAGCATGCCAAGCTTTTTTTCCACTAAAGAAAACAAGGAGGTCTTAAAAACCTCCAGTTCCTTCTGCAGCTGTCCAAACTCATAAGGAAGCTTTCCAGATACTATCCATATTTTGAGTAGTCCCTATCCTAGTGTTCCCATTGGAATTTTCTTGGAATAAGACATGCCAACTAGTCAGCTAATCTTCCCTGTTTTGTGGTCTTTGTTGCCTTGCTACAGGAGACACAACAAGGTCCATGTCAGGGTGTCTGTAGGGACTTCCTCACCATCCCACAACATTTGTGCTGGGGAGGTAGAGCTTGGTGTTGCAAGGAGCTTCAGTGCTTGCCCACCTTGTGATGCTGAAACAAACTGTTCACCTGCCCAGAAGGAAATCTTGCACAGGAGAATAAAGGTTATGTTTGAGTCTGAAATACAATTGCAGTTCCCCACCGTGTTCTGCTCTGCTGGACCTGTTTTAAGATACAAGTCGCTGTGCAAGCTTTATATTGTAGTCTGCTTTGTGCAGCATAGTATACTACACAACAATATGTGTGTATATGTGTATTTATATATATATCATTGATTTTAGTCCTGCTAAAATATCTTGTGACTTCTGTCACAGTTCAGTCTTCTGGGAAGCTTTGCAAGAGATAAGTATAATGAATGTGCCCCAAACAATGTAAGACTGGCTGCATACGCTAATAAAGGTTCGCTCTAGAAAGAATGGCAGAAAAAGTCTTTTACAGGACACCTACAAAAACACCTTTTCACAGAGTAGAATATAGAAAATACCTTTTCCCAGGATACCTAGAAAAAAATTAGCAAAAAAGTCCACCAAATACTCATCGCTGTGATTTTCAGAAAAAGTGAATCTTTTCTGTTTCTTTTACCCAGTACAGAAGCAATCCAGTTTGTGACTTACAGATGATTTTTAAAAAGTTATACTGTACTATAGTATACCAGTTACTCGTGAAGTTATCTTAATGCAGCGTTGTGGGAGAAGGGAAATCCTGAGTCCACAAGAGAAACCATTGGCGGTCACCTTTCATTTCAGGCTGTGGAAGCAGAGACTAAAATATTTCCTGTTCTGTCTCAAATGAATATGTTTCAGTGTTCAATTTCTAATCTTCCAGGATGCTTTGTGGTATGCAACTAACAGCTGTTGTGAGTAGCATTGTTTTTATGCTTACTGTTTTTGTTTCATGTCACACTTTTGTTTTCTTTCCTCTCCTTTGCTGTTGGCTTCACTTCTGGCTCCATCAGAGAGAGCTGCAGGTCTTTGCTGCCGCTTAGTAGTCCCCTGTCATAAAGGAATGCCAAGGCTTACTGATCTGTCTGTCAAAACCAAAGATGTCTGGGAAATTCCACGAGAATCCCTACAGTTGATCAAGAGACTGGGAAATGGGCAGTTTGGGGAAGTATGGATGGGTATGGAGCAAAATAATTATTCTAAAATAGCTCTCTGTGTGGGGATTACAAGATGGAAGGTGAAAATGTAGGGCACTGTGACCCACAAGAAAAAAAAGAGCAAAGCTCAAACTGTTAGGAAAAATGTCTTTGGAATCACGTCTTTGACTTTGAAATTCTTTCATCTTCAACTTTCACTGTAATTGATGGCAAAAGAAAACTGAAATTCCGTGTTTCGTTGGAAGGTTTCGATTTTGACAAATTACCACTGTCTTAATAATAAATCAAGGCTTGCATAGTAATCTGTTAATTATACCAAGGAGCCTTTTTCTGCAAGCTAACAAAAAAGTCCTTACCTTCAGTATCCAAAAATCAGTGTTTGCAAATGAACTTTAATGCAGCACTGAGAGACAAGTCACCTTCCATCTTTCTCAATGCATGCATAATTTTGGATTATAAGTGTGTTTTTTTTATTAATTTCCTCTCCTATAGAGAAAGCTGATGGTTTGTGTTTTAACTTAACTGTGATTGCTACGAATAATACCCCACAAACTGTTGGATTGGCTAAAGATGCATGGGAAGTTGCACGTGATTCATTATTTCTGGAACAGAAGCTTGGTCAGGGGTGTTTCGCTGAAGTGTGGCGTGGTAAGGCAGAGAATATATTTTGCTTTGGACGGATCTTTTAAGGCCCTCTTGGCAGAAATAAACATTTCAAGTAGAGATCTTAAAGCTAAAAGATCAGAATAGTATGAAATGTTAGTCTATATCGCCTAAAACAGTCAGACCTAAATACAGTAATCCACAGGGAAACTTCCTCTCATTTGCACGCACTGGTATGAGAGGTTAGGGCATTAAACTTCATTAATTGCATTGGGTTTATTTGGGTGACTACACAATTGCTAGGTATTAAAATAGAAATGATGCTAAACTTGTAAGGCAGAATGGCTAACCAGAAATTAATCTGGTAAGTAGACATTCTTCTTTCCTCATGTGTTTTAGCACTGATGGGGTCAGACCCTGAAAATGCTTCCATCCGCTCTCCCAGTTTAAAAATAATGGCAAGTATCAGCAAGCTAATATTGTCAAGCTAGTTCTCCCATGCTTCCACTTCTTTAAGTCTGTTTTGACATTTGTATCTGCAGCAGAACCCGTAACTCAATATAGAGAACAGGGACAATAGGGGCAAGACTTGCCCAGCCCAGCTGAACCCCCACTTTGAAGTCCAGAAATATTGACATTTTCTAAATCCACTGACATTGTTTTCTGCGCACTTGCCAGCTTTACTTACTGCTCCCCTCTCTATGGGCCTCGTTCTTTTAGTGACTATAAAAAAAGAGCAATTTAAAATATACATAAATCTTAGTATAGCCATAGAATTGAAACACAATATAGTGGCTATTTAATGAGAGGTGGGCCCAATTTTTGTGCCAAATTGCATTCTGTGTAGCCTCTTTAAAATGGCCAATTCAAATAAAGAATCGCTATATGTTGTTTCTTCAGAAAAATTCGGTGGAGCAGTTTGGCCGCTCTTTTTGTTGCAGTGGCACAAAAGTATGTACAACCAAAATAACCAGTGGGCTCTCTTGGGTTCTTGCAGCTGTTTTCCGTTGCAAGACTACAGCAAGGAGCATGGCAGCAAGTCTGTGAAATTTATAGAATTTATAGACTAGAAATATAGAAATTTATAGAATTTCACAGAATTACAGTCGACCTGTTGCAAAGAAAGCTACCTATGTTTTCTGTTAGCATCCCCAGATAAGTACAGTTTCACCTTCTTGTTCTCCATCTTGAATGCATGCGAGAGTTTCAAGCTGATGTTAATACTTAGTGGTCAGCTTTGTGTGCCGTAGATCTTAAACTGATACAATAAGCTAAAGGAGCAAATGCAATTTAAAAAAAAAAAATCAGCTATGAGAAATAAAATGCCAAGTACCAGTACCAAATATCTGTCAGAAATGCAGAAGTTATTATTACAATTATGACCTTATGTTTCTTAAAGTAGTGTATAGTAAAAATATGTTAACAGCCCTTAAGCATTACCAAATTGGAATAGATTAACACAGTAAAAGTTAATAAAAAATGCATTAAGTAGTAACTAACTACATATGGGAGGAATTCAGAGGGAAGTCTATGCTAATTTTCTATTAGAGAGAAACATACCAAACCACAACAAGAAAGTTTAACAATTTAAACTGAAATCTGGGCTGAGAGGATAAGTTAACCTTTTTGTTCGATTTTCTTTTTTTAACTGGAGAAATTCATAAAAGTATTTAAAAATAGAACTGCTGAAAACACTTTATGGTAATAGAACGAGTCCTGGGATTTTTATTAAGGCATTGCAAACAGATAATACACAGTTAATCCTGTTAACACACCAGGTAAAATCCTAGTTTATTAATGCCAGTGACAGAAACCCTGGTGCCCGTGAAACTAGGGTTTCATTCCTGGTTCATATAATTTGCGATACCTCTGCAAAGCGGCTGTGACTGACAGCACTCTGCGGTCCAGAGCCTCAGCGGCTCCAGATAAAACACGCTCCCCTTCACCCATCAGAAAAGATTTTGGTCACCCTGCTTGAAATTAGGAGGTGAAACCACATCCTTCCCAGCTTACACGGGATTGCCACTAAATCCAAGTCCTTCTTCAGCTCAGATTTGAAGGACTGAGTGAAACTAAGACCTCAAGAGTCCTCCTCAAGCACGCAAGGGTAGCGGTGGTAGTAACTCAAGACATTACTCCACCACTGGTAGAGGTGACAGCACCTGGCACTGAGCTGGCAGAAGGAAATCAAGGCATAGTGAAAACCGAACTTGCACCGCACACTTTTGGCTGATAGGTGCCTCAAGCCCCCCTCGGACAGCGAGTGTTACTGCGGGGATTGCCCTGTAAGCCAGGGACGACACAGGCAGTGGCTGCCCTGCTGCTCCTCCCCTGTCCTTGGCTGGGCGAGGTGGCAGCTGGGACCTGACCGCTTGCACAGAAAACAATCCAGCTCATTTTATGCTCTGGCAGGTTGCAAAAGCTCATGATGAAGTTATTTTGGCTTAACCAGTTCCCATGCAGCAGCTGAGCCCCGATAACTGTTAATGTGCTTTTAACAAAGACAAACCAGGCTTATTTTACACGTTACCTTTTTTGATGACATCTTAATTTATAGAAACTGGATCTGAGTCTGAGTCTTCATGTACTTTGTAGGCCTTCTGCTATCCTCACGCTTAAGTGCAGAGGAGTAATTTTTACCCAATGTGATTAATGCCTGAAGCCATTTAGTACTGTTCTGCCTTATCACACAGCAGCTCCCTATCCACAGATCACAGGTCCCATTCAAAGCCATTTCAGCCCTGGCTCTGGAGCAGGGTTCTGGCAAGTCTGGGCAAGGGACAACCAGAAGGCGCTAGGAAAGTGATATTTCTGCCCATTTTAATTTTCCCAGTCCCCCATCCCCCCAAAAAACTTCTAACATAGGTAGGTGTTTTGTTTTTTTTTTCTCTCCAGTCCTCCTTCTCCCCCTTGCAAATACCCGAGTGAAGCCCCACCTCTTGTGGGACGCCCTGAGTCAGCCTTTCCCAGCTCTCTACAGGTCTTTGTGCAGGCTTTCAGGTGTTACAGGAGGCTTGGTAGAGGATGGCTGAAAAATGATGCAACTTGTCCATCCCAGTGCTGACTGCAAGTAAAGAACAAAGTGGGAACCACTTCGTTTTCAATCAGCAGCTGCTGGGCTTCTGGGGATGAGGAGGGGAAGGAAAAAGACACATTTCGGTTTGGAAACACGCCCGTGTTTCTAAAATGAAATCGATTCAGAATTTGTTTCTTGGGAATTTTTCTTAGAATATGTTTTTTCCTCTGACTCAGAACAAAAACAAAATGTTAAAATGTCTTGCAAATGGAAAGTTCTGGGTTTAACCAGTTTTGTTATCCAAATGTGTGACTGGAGCTGTGTTGTTGTCTGTAGCAATTACTTGTTAGCAAGGGAATACATGAAGATGGGTTTCAGCAGTCCCGCATTTCTTACTCAGAGAAGGTTTCTGTGGACATCAGTGGAAGCATTGTCTGAATAGGACAATGGTGATTGTGCCCCAGTGCCAATGGGAGTATTATTTTTCAGTATAATAGAAAAATTCTAAAATATGAGGGAGGCGTGGGAGGAATATAATGATAAGGCAACATGGGAAACCACACTTTAAAAAAATAATTATATTAAGTGTCCTTGCTAGTTTATTCCTTGGTTACATTAGGCATCAGGCAGAAGGAGGAGATGTTGTTTAATCTAACGAAGTATCTGTGCTTGTAGGTACGTGGAACGGAAATACTAAAGTGGCTATCAAAACCCTGAAGCCTGGCACTATGTCTCCAGAATCTTTCTTAGAGGAAGCCCAAATCATGAAGAAGCTAAAACATGACAAATTGGTCCAACTTTATGCTGTGGTATCTGAAGAACCTATCTATATTGTCACGGAGTACATGAGCAAAGGTGAAGCCAGAGCTGCTGCCCTTGATAACAATATTTTTTCTTTGTTGATGCTCCTTGGGGATACAGAGGGAGGTGCAGTGTGATGCATGAACAGCGTATGAGGAAGGAGAGAGGGAACAGGAAGCCAAATTCACCTCTGGCTTCAGAAGAATTATGAATTCAGCTCTGAACTGGGCCCAAAACCTGAAATGTGCTAGATGTACAAAGAAAATTTGCGCTAGGTGGGGGAGGGAGAAGTTGGTGCAGCCTAAGTGCTTCCAACTGCATCAGCATCTAAACTTCCCTGACAAGTGGAGATTTGCATTTTCTAGTTTGAATGATATTACATGCTGCTTCCCAAGAACCTAGCTTTTCCTGGCGCCAGAGAGTTCATACGGCATCTTCTTTCAGTGTTGACTTGTCGGCCTACGATTTCTGTTTCTTCTTTTAGCAATCCTGAGTTCTGTCACATGCACCTCGCTCTCAGATCACAGCTTTTCAGTCCACCCCATTTATCATTTTAATACGTGATTTGCACATATGATTCTTTCCCTCCTCTTTCCCCTTCCCTTTCCCCTTCTCCCTTCTCTTTTTCTTTAAGCTACTTAACTGGTAACGATGTCGTAAAATGAGAAAAGGAAAACTTTTCGCTTCGTCAGATCTCCAGCAGGGGTGCTGAGAGCAGAGCAAAAAATCTGCTTGTTTTGGAAAAGCAAGTGAACCAAATAGGAAACATAAGTTCTCACAGGGAAGTTTCATTGTACATTGGAGGATACACTCTGAAATTTTAAGTGCATTTTTTCAGTCTATTTGGAGTTGATTTTTATTTTCCTGGCAGGTGCCTGCCCACCTCCCTCCTCAGAGGCGTCCAAGCCCTGACTAACTCACACTTTAATCATATGTCTCAGTGACAAGCATGTGCTTTTTCCCCTTTAAAAAAAGACTTCTCAAAATCCCTCTGAAGTACGTGGTTTATTTTGGCTTACTTCACTAGTTTTTACTGTAACATTTTACATCTTTGGATCTGAGCTTGAGGTTGATGATTTATCAAGGGAGAAACGCCTAATCATCTGTCTTTTCCCCCTTATTTATTAAACCAATTCACTGACCTTATTTAAAGGAGACTGCCACACTTCTCTGTTTGAATACAAGATTGGGAAGGGAGCTATAGCACCTTAGGCTTTTTTTAAAAGCTACAGGGAACCTCCTTGCTTTCTCTTGCACAGGGGAGCTATGTCCTTATTGCTTTTGCTAAAATTGCTTTCATTTGATCTCTGCTTTGTCTTCTCTAGTTTTGCATAGTGGTCTTCTAAAATTAATGGTTCATGCTACGTTTAGTTATGGGTTACCTAGAGAAGGAGCACTACTAATTTCTAAGGAAAATTAGCCTTTGTTAATGCTAGCCCCTTTGGGCGTACCAGGCTCCAGGCTGACCTTTCTTTTGGAGCAAGTTGAACTGGGATCTGACTTTTTCCATAGCTTGTGTGGCTTGGAACCGAGCTGATGCTTTGCAGCTAGCTGAGGCCTTTAGAGAGCAGCAGGTATGTAGTTTCAAAGAGCACTGGAAAAGTTAAGGAAGATCAGCTTTCTCAGTAATGGTCAGGAAAATTAAAAACAATGTTGTTTCTTTTCCCTGCAACTCTCTTTGGACTAGTGACATATTCTTCTGCAAGCCAACCTTAAAGAAGAGTGAAACAAGTATAATAGAAGAATTCTAAGATATTGTGGGTTTTTTTGAAACTGTCCACTTGAACTTGAAACATTGCCGTCTTTAATATTGCACATATTGCTGCACCTCCATCCTGATGAATAGCCATGGTTTCCCTAACATCTCTTTATTGTGTCAACTTTGCATTTGCAGGGAGTTTGCTAGATTTCTTAAAAGATGGAGAAGGAAGAGCTTTGAAGTTACCGAATTTGGTGGACATGGCAGCCCAGGTCTGTCTTCAGAGTATTGAGCACTTTGGTCTACATATTTTATAGCCCGTGTATGTCTGAGTTCATTTTAAAATGTGCCGGTTGTCTTTCATGCTTCTCGCAGGTGGCTGCAGGAATGGCGTACATCGAGCGAATGAATTACATACACAGAGATCTGCGGTCCGCAAACATTCTGGTGGGGAATGGCCTAATATGCAAGATTGCCGACTTCGGATTGGCAAGACTGATTGAAGACAACGAATATACAGCCAGACAAGGTAGATAACAGCTGCAGGCGTAGCACTGATCGTCATTCTTGTGACAGGGGAAGAGTGGAACATGGCTTTAAAAAGCTCTCTCTCATATGCTTTGGGGTTGCTTTCAGTAAATCCTGAACTCATATTAACTCCTAGCCCAGAACTTCACTGCTGAATGTATGTCCTAAAGAGAATGTCTTATTTAGTTGTCTTCCCTTTAAAAACTGACGAAAATGAAACAAAGATGATGAGGGCGGGCACAGGTGGGTGAAGTGACAGTAAAGACAAGATCCTCACGGTGCCATAACAAAGAGGATACTTTACTTACCGGCCTTAAAAGCCTGAATGGGGTAATCCAGAAAAGCCCATGTAAGCTATTTCTTTCGTAGCGTGCCTTCTAGTATTTACTAACTGCTATCAACATTGCTGTGCTATTCTTATTTTCTTTATTTCAAACAGGTCAAAGAATTGTGTCTCTATGCAATGGAGCTGTCTCTCTGAGCACTGTGTTTTCTTTGGGAACTTAAAAAGTTACTTTAATAGGAAAGCCGTTTTCCAGTACCACACAGCGTGCTGGGCACAGCCGACCACTGATACACTATAAAAATGTATCAGAGAGTATTGTAGCTTTTTTTAAAAAGCCTGTGTGTGTTCAGACTGAGCCATGACACAGGCATTTTGTAGTTAGTCATTCTTTACAAGTCATGCTTAGTTGTCAGATGTTGGTCCAAGTTTGCAGAGCTACAGTTTTGTTCTCTTTCTGTTGGCAGTACATTGGTAGTGCTTGCTCAATATGTGTCGGTAAATGCCACTCCGTCCATTTCAGTGCCAAAGCCAAGGAGTGTCCCGTTAAACCCTGTTGTATGTCATCAGAAAGCACAGGTCGGTTAAGTACTTCATTATCTGCATTTACCCCTTCCTGTTGTGAGTTTCTTCTCTTGACCAGAAGTCCCTGTTTCAGCATGGATTTTGCCATTAATTCTTAGGAAAGAGCTCACCTCTTTCTGTAACTTTCAAGTGTTGACGGAAGGAGCCAGAGAGTTTCCAGTATGCCTTGTCTTGGCCTAGGAGCAGCAGCTCTCACGCCGTTCACACCACTCTGAACTGCTGTCAGCAGTACCTAGTCGCAGGGATGTGGACCACAGGCTGTGTCCACCCTAAAAGTTGCCTGCTTCACATTTGGACAGCAAGGCCTGATTATTTTGGGGGGCCCTTGAAGAACCCATGGCAGGTACTAATGCAGAGAGTTAACCACTATTGATTTCAGCCTGAGGGTGGGAATTGCTCCTTGCTAGAAAAAACAGCCTCATGTGGTTCTCTCCAGAGTAACAAGAGTGTCTGCAGGCTCTGGCAGACAGAAAGCTGCCTGCTTGCCCTTCCCCTGTGTAAAACGAGAAGAGTTTTCCTTGAACGAGGCAGCCAGATCCAGTCTGCAAAATGGCTTTGAAAGAGTGTCCTGTATTATCTCCGTTTCTGTCTGGTTTACTGCCATGTCTTTTGTTCCCTTTGGAAACCACCCAACATATAGTTTGACATAACTAATTATTTGTTTTAATAGACAAGTATGTGACCTACTTCTGGCCAGATCTCTTCAGGCTCCTGATCCCTAGGAAATCCTCTGAGGACCTGTTTGCTTCCTGGTTTAAACCTCTCAGAATAGTTTTGCCCTCTTCACATGTTAGAAAGCCATGAAAACCTGCCTGACTGATGTTGAGGAGAAGCTTAGATTTTTTAAGACAATAAAAATGATTGGATTTTGGGTGGGAAAACTTTGAGCTGAGAAAAGCATAACGCTGGGACTGGCAGGGAGAGGGAGCATAGTCATGGGTAGCTCCTGCCCTTCTTCTGTGACAGAAATCGCTTGTATTGTGGAAAAAGTGGCTGGGAAGGGAGAAGTGGGAGAAGTTAAAAGCAGGCTTTTAACTTGCATCACTGATGATCAGGAGATCTGAATCATGTTTGCCTGGCTTCATCTCATGGTGCGAGTATGGAGAAGTTACCCATCCTTCCCATACTTCAGGGCAATGGACAATACTTCCTTCCCCTGACCTCAGGGTCAGGCTTAAGTCCTTCAGAGCTACAGAATTCCTTAAGAGAGAGACCCAAAGAGCTGTAATCACAGGCATCCTGTAGAAAGGTTTTCCTACTTTCACTAATGTTTTTTTGACCCTTTCTTAAGTGGTAGCTTGTTCTAGGGAGGGGTGCATTTTTGACCAAGCAGCACACTCTCAATTTACATTTCACTGTAATTAACCTGGCTTCCAAGCCAGTTGGGCAGCCAGGGTGAGCCTAGGACCTGTAATTTATTGAGGAAGAAACATGGTTTCTAATGGGCCACTGGAATTTTTCTTCAAGTGGGACTGAGTCCTGGTTTGTTTAGTTAAACTTCAGATTTGATCGCTGCTGGTGGAGACCACAGTATCAGAAGGAAATGGTTGCCTCTGCTTCTTTCCCATGACCTATTACTTCAGCCTCCAAGGGGATGCATCTGGGGACTGCTCTGTTTATCTAGCTGACTACTGCTTCAGTGGGAATTTTGACACAGGAGGAGAGCCTGGCCAGCGGAGGGGAGGGGGACGGGGAGCGCTCCAGACTGGCAGCTCCTGTGGGAGAAAGGAAATGTTTTGCCTTATGAAATCCAAAGATTAAAGCCTTTGGTCACTCTCTCCTCAGCAGTCGTCCTTCTCTTGGCTTAAGTGTGTTAGTACAGAGCTCATTGTCGGCGTGGGGCAGAGGTGGTTTTCTCCAGCCTTGCTTGATCTCCTGCTCCCTTCCCCCACTGTCACTTTTGTCTCCGATTAAATATTTTGAAAGGAAACAGATGGGGATGCTTTGAGCCCCAGCGGGCTAGAGTGCAGGATTCCTGAACCTGTATGGGTATTACTCAGCCTGGTGGTAACGTTTTACTGACCGGTTTATTTTCTTTTTGATTTGAACAAAAGAGGCCTGACTGCTCCTGATTTATGAGAGGTAAATAAAAAGCGGTTTGTTGTCTGCACTGCCATTTCTCAGCAATCGTCAGGAAGGAAAGAGATGGTCACGCCACTAATGATTTAAAGTGTGTGACTAGCAGCTATACGCTGCCATTAAATAATAGCAAAAAAAAGTTCTTGGCTTGTAATAAGCACTTGGCTCCTCTTGCTTTTAGAGGAAGTGAGTAATCAAAGGGGAAAAACATGCCTATTAAAGTGACGCCCATTTTAAAGGCTACACTCGTGGACTGTATTGCAGCCTGCACCATCAGGGCTTGCTTCTTTTGGCTGTTGCTGTTGCAACATCTTCCCACACACACAGTGTCGGGCATTCAGTCTTGTTTCCTTCCATCAGTGATGATGCTTGTGTCAGTAAAGCAAGCCTTAAAACCTCTGGTATCCTGCAGGACAGAGGGAAACTTCCCATCACCTCCAACACAGGATTTCCCATGCAGTTCTGCTACCCTTACGCTGATCTGGTTCGCAGCTACGTGGAGTTTTGGCCACGCACATGGCATTTTTGTGGAGAGTGCTGAGTGCTCCACAGAGTTGCTGGGGAAGAGTTGTTACTATTCTAAGCAGTAGCAGCTGATACAAATTTAAAATTGCCTTAATAAAAAAACAGCACAGTTATTTTCCAGGCCTTGTTTCTACTGCATACACTGGCAGCACTTGCAGCAATGCCGCTCCAAGCACACATGAAACAATAAGGATCTTTCTGATGCCTTCCAGACAAGTCAGAGCTATTTTGGGAGCTCTGGTACGTGTTTGTAAACTCTCAGATCATTTTTGCCTCCTTAACACTTAGAAATATCTCCTTCCTGCCCTGCTTAAAAACAAGTGATGCTTCTTATTTTGATTTCCTAGAAATGAGCAGGGATTTTTTTCCCCTTCCAGGCTCTCCCCAGTCCTTTTGTAGAGGCTTGGCTCCGAGCTCACCAGCTAATCAGATCGCTCTTGTTCACGACTGACTGTACTGCGGGCTGTAACATCCAGGGCTTTGTTCTTGCTCTTTGCCTGCCGTTCCCCAAGCGAGCCGTGGAGCGGACAGGAGGAAGGACTCTTGCTTTTCAACAGCCAGCGCCCGAGGTCCCGGAGGGGGATCACTCATAATGCTCCTACAGAGATGCCATCTGCTCTCCGAGAAGGAGCGTGGCCAGGTCAAGAGGAAGGGCGAGGGGAAGGGGGGCGTGCAGGCAGAGGGCGAGAGGGGTGTTTAGACCTGCAGTTCCGCCCCTTGTCCCCTGCTTCCTGGGGAGGGGTCAGCCTGTGGAGCCTGCTTCTGATCACTGATGTTTTGCCAGGCTTGTAATTTCACGTTCGTTCTCACAGCACAAAAAATGTAATTGCGCAGTCCCTCCCACACGGCACTCATCATCGCCTACCAGGGCTGACTCGTTTCCTGTTACATACTTGCTTCAGCACTTCGTTTTTACCTTTTGTGGCTTTCCCTTTCCAGCCCCAGGAGCAATTTGCTGTTGCGCTATGTTCTCTGGTCAGTAACCCAAGAGTTCCCATGGGTTCGGGGTCTTAGAGCTTGGGGTGTTGCATTGGGTTTGGTTTTAAGGTACAAGAGGTAGCAGCTTTGTAGCATTTCTGGAAACAGGATCATTATTAAGCTGGCAGTGGCTCTGGGGCGTGAATTTCAGAGGTTTCTGCTTTGTCGAGATTTAGATCGGAAAAAAACAAAGCTCTGAGGGATTTTCGCTTGCCTCAGAAGAAACCATGCTGAGAGTTGTACGTCAAGGTCATTCAATTATCCCTGCCCCCTCCGCTCCTTCTCATCACGCAACCTGCTTATAGCCGACGAAGAATTAAAGCAGGGCCACGGATTGATTTTTCCCAAGGAAATCCTCTGGGAGATAACCTGTGTGAATGCCTGGGCAGAGATGGGCAGAGATCCCAAGAACAGGGCTGAGCCTCACAAAAATCCTCGGAGGTAGGAGGCCGGGCCGGCTGCCCTAACAGTAAATTGTACGAGCAGCTTTGGCTTGATGTGGTTGCGAGCAGTGCAGAAACCCAAAAAGGGCTTTCCCGGGCTGAAATGTTTCAAAAAAGGGACAGAGATAAAAGCTGCAGATTAGTACCTTGCTTTGGGGCCAAGACAGGCTATCCTGACCTAACGACTGCGGTGCGTGGTTGGTTTGCACACGTGGAGTTACTGACCTGCTAGTTTGTAATAAAACGGGTTCCAGGAAAAAAAAAAAGAAATCCCCCCCCACTGATGTAAAATCTGCCTTCAAAGTAGGAGATAGGCTCCCTTGTCAGCTGGGGTAATTTGGCTTATCAGATTTATTAACATGCTTGTCAGTAATATGCATTTTATCTGATGATCTGATGCTGTAATTTGTTTGCAGCACAAAGTCAGCTTGTTTAATAAGCTGCTGAGGCCTGGGCAGAGGGAGGGGGTGGGTTTTTTAATCGGTGTGTTGGGCAGAGAGTAAGCGTGGAGACTGTCTGTCGGTCAGGAGCCATGCACAGCTTCCAGCCTGTGCGAACGCTTCGTCTAGCAGTAGCAACTGGGAGGCTTCGGAGCGGTGCTCAACACCTTTGAGGATTTTTGTGTTTCCATAGAAGTGCACTGCCCGTGTCTCCAGTGCCAGACATTAGATGGGAGGCAGCACCCTGGGGGGATCCCTGTTAGACACACACACACACACCCCTATTCACACAAGCTGTGTGTGATCTCTTTTTGTTATGGCAGTGCATGCGTTGTACCTGCAGCTGTGCAGGTGGCCAGCCCGGTACATCCTCAACTGGTCTCTGCTCTCCCCTTACTGATGGCTCTGCCATACTGGGTTGCAGGCTCTCTTGGACCATCTAGCCTCCAGCATGCGTTGCAGGGCCAGAAAACCATGAGGCAGGGCTCTGCTAGCGACCTCTCTGCCAACCTTGCCTTTCCCTCCTCCCCATCTATCACTTCAAACCAAAGTTCAGCGAATACTGCACAAAATGCAGAACGTGATTTTTGTATTAGTTGTTTTAGCCAGAGAATCACCCACAGCAGGGGCAACATAGAAACGTAATGAGTAGCTATCCTGTCGTTGGAAAATCCACAGCACAGACCGTTTGTCTTCTCCAGCAGCGCTCATCACAGTCCAATGGGGTTTGTACTGCTCTAGCTCTCAGGAGAAGGGATGTGTTGGAATTGTCCCCCCTTCTCACCTACTTACGTTGCTTCTCATCTTCCCATGGTCCCTCGACACACCACATACTCAGATCCCAGTGCCACACCAGCAGGAGATGAGGAAGGCAAAAATACCGGGGGAGTTGGCCACAAAGGAGTCTGAAGAGATTTCTTTCCTCCAAGGATGAGTTGTAGGTGGCTGCTACCTTTGGATCTGAGTATGAGGCACAAGGGAATTAGACCAGGTTTGGCTCAGCTTCTCAGAAAAACACAGCTGATTAAAGAAAAAAAAAAAATGCATTGAATAAAATGCGTGCCACACACGAACAAGCAAACCCTCGTGCTTGGCTATCTCACACACCACCAGCCAACATCCAAGCCTTCGGGCTGCTGGCCAGCCTGGAGCTATTCATTCAGCTGGCATGGTGTGTGTGTACTATCTCAGCTGCACGTATGAGAGAGCAGGGGGACATCAGCCCTCATATTCACGGCATGCCTGCATACGCCCATCTAAAGCCGTGCACTGTAGGCCTAGGGAACCCGACCACGAGATATACGCAGCTTGCAGTTTTTCCAGGGATCGACAAGGGGTGTATAGCCCCAGGATCTGCCGGTGGCTGGGGGAGCCGGTCGCCAACCCCACGTGGCTGCTGGTGCTGCTGAAGCAGGGCCAGCTTCCAGGACAGAGGCTCAAGTGATGGCAGGCTGCTGCTGCAGAGATCTCGGACATCACGGCCAAGGCAGTTTTTAAGAGAAGATGAAGTTCTGTAAATTTGGAGTCTTGTAAACTAAGATTGGTCCCATGAAGAAGTGTAAGTTAGGGAGATTGAGACCAAAGCCGAGCACCCAAATTTTAGCTCCTGCCTGCATATCAACTAATGAAAACACAGAAGAGGCAGACTTTTTTGAAAGTGAATAGACATCCAGAAATCCTCTGGCACCTTTGCAAATCTAACCACTGATGTGTTGATGCTTAACTAGACTTAAGTTCCTGACTTCAGGCATTAGGGATTTGAAACTTTGTCTTGCGTCTTTTAATTTAGCAGGACTTACTTGAGCAACTGCAATTTTCCCTAGAAAAACATATTTATTTCTGAGTAATATTCTCTCTTAGGATCACTTACATGT
Organism: Aptenodytes patagonicus; assembly: GCF_965638725.1. NCBI lineage: Eukaryota > Metazoa > Chordata > Aves > Sphenisciformes > Spheniscidae > Aptenodytes > Aptenodytes patagonicus. The sequence continues at coordinate 55,078,639 of NC_134951.1, read as the reverse complement.
AGAGCAGGAAAAATTTTAGCACACCTGATGTTTTACTAAGTAAGGAGATGAGAATTACCATGTTTACTTTGTTCTCTGAGTCAAGTCAGATTGCGGCATATAGCAGAAGATACGGGGCATCGAGCACTGGATGTGACGGCGGAACAGCACCGGCAGGGAACTGTAAACAGGGCCATAACTTCACTCCCTGAGAGTGATTTGTCCACATTGTTACACTTTCCACACTCCTCCTGAAAGCTAAGGGAACTTTTATGAGCGGGTGGTGAGAAGTCAAAGTCAGTCTGTTTCCAAATTCAAGAGTGTTTGTCACTAGGGATCAGCAACAAGCAATGCAACTCTTTTGCCTGTATGTTAATACAAGGCACCAGGGAAATGTCTGCATATTTTTTCGTACATACTACAAGTTAATTATTACCACAAGACTTTTCTTTAAAGTCATACTGAAAATATTTTCCCTAAGAAAACAGTAAATGATTGGAAAAGCAAATACATCAGTGTTTAAAGGCTTGTTATCTTACCATCCTTACCACAACTGGCTCCTGCAAGCTCTGATGATGGATGAGCACATTAGAACTGCACGTATTTAAGGCACTACAGGCTTTTCAGTGCCAGGAGCTTAAAGTATACTGTCAAGTTATAAATCACAGGCCAAAATTGTGCCTTGACATCATTGCAGTCCAAGCAACTCAAATGGCAGTATTATTTTTAAGTCCTTGCATGTTTCTAATGAAATATTAGGTTTGTTTTTAATTTACGTTTTTACCATGTTTGTTTAGTTTGCATTTTGCTCAGCTTGAGCAGGCAAACTGGGAGGTACATTTCCAGTACATCTCACCTCTATTCATATGTGCTAACTGTGTTTGACTTGCGAATATCACAGGGAAATGTTAATTTAAAACATTTTGGAAGAAAGAATTTCTATTATATTGGGCTTATTGTTTTTTAAAACTTTTCTTCTTTTATAAAACTTCAAACTTGAATTAAAATGTCTTAGCCTTCTCTTGGGATGTGGGACAAACCACCCCTTCCCTGCTAAGTCTTTCCTTCTGCCCTACATGTTCCACCCGCCTGTCCTCTCTGACCGAACTCCATGGAGCTGTTTTTAACACTTGCCTGCAGCTCTGTCCACCCGCACGTGTTGCAGAACACAACAGTCACCTGCAAACTGGCACTTTGATTCTGTCTTTATTCTGATTAAGACTCATTTATTCTTTCATTAGGTGCAAAGTTTCCCATTAAATGGACTGCGCCAGAAGCAGCATTGTATGGAAGGTTCACAATAAAGTCGGATGTGTGGTCTTTTGGGATCCTACTGACAGAGCTGGTAACAAAAGGGAGAGTGCCATACCCAGGTAAGAAAACAGTTTGAGCCCTGCTTCACCTGGGGAAAGGAGTGGGAACGAGCCCATTTAAGCCATATGCTTAAATTGGAACGTTTGTTTATTTTCACTGGGCTCAAAGGAGGATGGTTATCATACATAAGTTCTGTGTATGCTTGAAAACGGTCCTGACTCTGAAAGCTGTTACGTGATGGTCATGATAAAAATGACAAGAGGACAGAAAATCCAACATATTCATTTCTAATTTTTTTAATTGTTCTCAATTCAATTAATATACTTTCTAGCCAAATAATGAAAGCAATGTAAAATTACTATGCTGTGCAGCAAATAGCTCTCCGTAGTATTGCATTCACTTTAAGATACCAACAGTTAAACTCCCAGAGTGGCATTACTCTCTTCATTCTGTCAGTCTGGTTCTCTGCAAGGTTTGATGACTGTCTGAATGTCTGGTATTACCCAATCTCTTTTTTATAAACTCTTAAATTTCAATCCTTGCTTTTGAGATGGATGGAAAGGAAAGAAAATAATTCTGTAATGTGCAGGCCGGAGCTCATGGCAGGGTCACAGCGGGGCCAGATTCTCTGCATGGGGGAACCGGAGGGCCCATGGCTCTTTGTTGAAACCCTGCCAAGTATCCGATGGATTAAGATTTGTAGGAGGGGTGATTGGATCTGCCTATGCAGAAAGAGCTTTTCATTCTGGTGCCCCCCTGAAGATTGTAGGCATTCAGGTGAAGAGGAAAGGGGTGAGGTGAAAGCAGTGCATTACACGGAAAAGAATTTAATCCCTTCATTTTCTTACCAGCACAGATACTAACAACAGGGCATCTAGCTGCATCTTTATCCTTTTTATAAAAAAAAAAATTCTCTAAATACTCACCAGTATGGCTGTGTGCACTGCAGCTGATTTAATGGAAAGTGCCCTAAAGTAGTTTCAATTTTCCAATCATCTGTGCCGTGATCAAGCAGTCAGATCCATACATCAAATTGCGCAGGCGAAGCATCGAGGCGGAGTTCAGTTTATCCTGTGGTATCTCACGCCACTTCAGAAGGCTGAACTCAGCAAAACTAAACTCCCAGAGTTTTACCAGGAATTTCAACTTTGCTAGCACCTAGCAGCCAGTAGCTGATATTTGGGAAGAGAATATGAGGACTGGAAGGCTTCTCGTGATCAGCAGTGAATTTTGGCGTGATTAACAGGGAGCAGCTTAGCAAAGCTGTGACTGTGACAACAGAATGAGGTAGCAGAAACCGAGATGACATGTTTCTGTGGGATGGATGAGTCCCTCTGCCCAGCATTTCCCCACGCGGTTAAAGAAAAGCGGGTGTTGCCACCACACGGAGTGGCAGTAGCTGGCACAAAGGTCTTCTTGCCATGAGTGTTACTGGCAGTGGTGTGAGACAGCCATGATTTCCACAGGTTTATTGAGGGTTAAATGCAGACATGGCACGGAGTGCAAAGGTCAAAGACAGAAAGAAGATGTGTAAGACTCAGCTGATACGGTGCTGCTCCCAGAGGGTGGGCAATGCCCCTCGCTGGGCTGCAGGAAGAGGAAATTCCTAGTCACTACCAGCAGAGTGGGTGCACAAGGGGTCTCACCAGCCAGGGCAGAGTTAAGGTGAATTTTTTACCCTGAGCTCCACAGTGGTGGGGCAGAGATGCTTAGTGACTACGTGCGTGAGCACAGACGTGCACACACACAGGAAAAATACTATTCCAGGCAAAAGTGACTGTCTAAGCCCCATGTTAACTCAGGAGTTTGTAACTGAACACAGTATTGGCCATGGCAGCAGAGGATGTCTGCACTTCCCAAGTGCTCCTTTCCCTCCCTGAAGGAGAAGGAGGCCACTGGATGTGCGTTTAAGTGCTTGCAATATATAATTTCTTGTAGGACCCATGACAGAAATCTCAGGCATGGTCTGTGTCCTGAAAATGTGGACAGTTTTATTATGTGGCAGTTTGAGCACATCAAAGACAACTAGCAGCATCTCTTCTCTTTCAGCAGCGTCCTCCCCCTTCATCCCTCACTACATAAAGCCCTCACACACTGAAAGTCCTTCTGGCTCACTCTCCCCCACCCACGCTAGGAAGACATCAAGTAGCTGGAAGCAACTTTTTGTGTGTTACATATCACAGAGTCAGCAGTTTTGTGGATGGTCATGTACTGCCTCGGTTACACACTGTCCGAGCTCTGCGCCAGGGCCCTTCCTCTCCACCGGGACTCCCACCCTGCTCAGCCAGGAGGTCTTAACCATTCCCATGGTCACCATCACTCCCCTCTCTGTCAGTTTTACCTGAGGGCAGCCTCTATTTTAAACTTGAATTTCCAAAGTCTTTAGCGATTTCAATTCAGTCTCATTCCCCAGACCCTAACTAGGAAAGCTTTTATAGGCTGAGGCAACGGTGGAGGGGAACTGCGGCCTTCTCAGAAGGGTCTGTCTTTGCATGTGGGTTGAAAAGAGGACTCAGACTTCCCAAGGTGACAAAGGCCTCCTGAGCTCCTCAGAAAAGACTCTATTTTCCCCTGACGTAGAAAGGATCATCCATCTCCTGCTTCATGCTGGGGAGAGGAAGGACCTCCTGGAAGGATAAAGCTTCATGAATTCAGGTGCCTGTCTGGGGCAGGGAGTAGGGTTCAGATGCACCCACAGGGCTTTTTCTGCCATTGCGGCATGGCTTGTGCGAGGAGGAAAAGATGGGAGTTCAACCACCCTGAGAGGCAAGGCTCAGCCCTCCTCACCCAAGTAGACAACTTATAGGTGAGAGAATGCAGTTTGTAGGCACTGCCAACCACTTTGGCACCCAAGGCATGTAGATTTGGAAACTCTGGAAAGGGTCAGCCTTGAAACAAAGAGGGTCATGGAGCTGTCACTCTGCTGTAATACCCAGTTTCTGAAATAGTTGTGGGCATGGTGTCCTGATGTTCCTGCTTACAGCTTGTAGCAGGCTGGGGGGAGCAGGGAGAGGCCCTCAGACAAAGGAATTGCTCTCTTGCTTGACAAGATCTTAGTGCCTGGAGAGGTTATTTATAGCACACACCCCAGTCCTGTGGTGGAAGCCATGCCTGCAGGGCACTGTACCTCATGCCTTGGAGAACCAGGCATTGTTTTAAGCTTGTGTGGGAGAGAGAAGCACAACGAGGAGGACAGAAGGAGAAGGCAGGCAGTATATAGGAGGGGAACAGACTGTGGAACAGGACTTGGCATTCATTGTCCCCCAGATTTCAACCAGTTCCTGTCCTGATGCCCCATTTTGGAAGAAAGGTTGCAGCAGTGGTGGGGACGTGTGAGCAGTAAAGATTTTGCTGGCAGAGATGAAGATCAGACTAGAGTTCATAATCAAGCCTTGCCCCAGACCCTGTAGCTCCCACAAGCAAGACTTTTTGACAGGTGTCCTCATCTTCATTCTTCAGCCAAGCCTGTTTCTCTGTCAATGGGCATAATGGATTGTTCTGATAACTAATTTATTAGTGCTTTTCCTAGCCTTCCCTAATGCTTTCCCATTCTTTTCACAAGGCAGCAGATTGAAATAAGCGACTTTCACAGTCTTTCTGGGCATTGAGGTTCTATTTCCTCTATTACAGTGGGGAAGTAAAAACTAGATATGGGCAGAAGAGGAGCCAAGTTTAGAAAATAGTCTGCTTAGTCAACCTTTTTCAGTGTCTGTTTCTTTCCCCTTTCACAAATTCCCCTTGGATCTTAGTTTTGGGTTTTTTAATGGAGTTTAAGAGTAGGAGGCTGCATTTCTCTAGCAGTAGTCAGAGAATTTGAGGGTTTTTAACATGTTGCCTTTTGGATAGGCAAAAATCTCAGCTGCACTAAACAAGCACCTCTGAACTTGCCCCTTCTGCTTTCTGCTGCACTTGTCATATCAAGAGCATTTACATTTTATGTCTAGTGTGACAGTCACCACGATGCTATCCACATTGCCAGGCAGGTCTTTGAGTTTGGGCTCCAAGCAGCTCTGCAGTCCCTGGGGAGCTGTGTTCAGCCTCCTCATCCCTGGGGGAAGCTGGGCCACAAGTGCCAGAGAGCGCATGGTACGCTGCCCAAGGCTGGGGCCGAGTACACGTCAGTGAGCCGGCATATGCGTGTGTACTGCCATCATGGATGGTAGATAAGGAGTTGAGAGAGATGCGTACTCAGCACATAGCACAGATGAGCTCAGGTGGGTTTCTTTGTAAGCAGGAAAGCTCCACTCGCAAATGCTATAGCTCAAAGTTGCATCTCTTATACCAAGCAAATAATAACTTATTTTAAAAAAAAACCAAACCAAAACCACAACCCAGCAGATATTGATAGCCTAGCTTTGTGGGTGTTTTGAGGATGAGGAGTTGCTGGGGTGTTTTCAGGCCTTAATTTCTAAACGAAGTGGCATGACTTCCAGATTTTTAAAAGTTGTTACTACTTTTGCACAAAAATAACTAGGTTCATATTGTATGCAGTAAGAACAGCATTATGCTTCAAAGGTTGTCTTCCTTTAGGAGCAGCTTTCCTGTTCCCTTCAGTGCACTATCGTGCCCGCGTATGGAATAATCTCCCTGCCTAAGTCCCATATCCCATCCCTGTGCCCTCACCTCTGGCTTTTCTTTGGGGCTGTCCACAGAAGTTAGAAATTCTGCTTCTAGATCAAACTGAACAAAACCCAAAAATCAACCTGTCTCCATTGTACCTCTCTCTTTTGAGAGCATGCTCTGAGTGCCAACGTGATCCAGCCCCTCTGGAGGACTACACAGTTTTACCTTCTCAACTGTACTAGGGGAGGGCCAACATATCCACGTCTGAGGAACCTTTGAATGCGAGCAGAGGCACAGCTCTGGCTTCTTGGAGAATCTGAAATACAGCATTTCTGGGGATGGACAGCAGCTGAGCTGTTCTTTTAAGACTCCTACTTTAAGCATTTGTGTCTGTATTAGTTCAATCATTGGTCTGAAAGCATGCAGTGGGTCTTGAAGGAGCATAATTCTCAGTCCAACAGAAGAAAGCGAGAATAAGGTGGCTTAAAACCATCACTGTTCTCACCGGACTTCACGTTGCCCAAAGTCATCTGTATAGCTTACTAGCTTTGGATGTGGGGATGCTGCCTAGTTGCAGTAATGTCTCCTGTCTTCTGGAAGAGCAGCGTTGCCCAGATCTGTGCTGTTTGCACATCTGCTGTGCTCCATCTAATCAAGCTCCTCAGAGCACTCCAAAGCACTTTCCAGTGTTTTCTTTAGCCGCAACTGGAAACTTTACATCCTCTTTTATGTCACAGTAACTCTTACTACTGCAGTTTTTCTAGGAAAAGTCAAGCAGCACTGTGTTTCTGTCCCCAGTCCATATGGGCAGTAGATTTTTATTGTATTGAGCATTAAAGTAGCCATATCCTGTGGCATCCTAAGATTATTGGAGGTTTCACTAATAAAGCTGGATGGTGGGAGGTTATTTCAGTTTTGGTCTTCTCAGGGTATAAAAAGCTAATGGAAAAGCCATCTTTTGGAAATGGATGTTTCCTTCTTGGTCCAAATGGTAATTCTAGAAACATCATGAGCACAAACTGATTTTTCAAGCAGGTGAAATAGCTGTAGTCTACAGAAGAATATTGCTGAGTATTTTATTCCACCGATTTAAGGATTTTAGGATAGACTTTTAAGGGGTCTAGAAGCATACTGCAAGCAGAATTTCATTTATTATTTACTAAAAGAGTTGAAACTCTCGGGTATTCATTAGGAGAGAGGAGTTGTACAGACTGCTCAAATATTCTCTCTGTGGTGTTGCAAGTGCAGATAGAACAGGCTCCTGCTATCAAAAGAGAAACACTAAAACTTGTAGGATAAGATAAGCGAATCTAGATAATAGGTCTGTAAACATAAATAGGCCGTTTAAGAGGTAGAAAGTATACCTGAAACACTGCTATTTTTATAAGCCTGACTAATAATCCAATCGATTTTAAAAAAAATGTATTTGAAACTCCTTTTTTAAATTAGCAGCACATGTCAAAACCGATAGAATTTCTTTGGCAAATCCTAGGTGCTGCAGCCCTTGCTGGATGTATGCATTCCAGTAAGGAACATGAGGATTACTTGGTTTAGTTTCATATCTGGGTTTTACTGGGAGGGAGGGGAAAGTAGAAAGGAAAAGGAGGGCATTTTCCTGGATTATACTGTGATGACAAAACCTGGCTTGACTGATTTTCCAGAGACAAAAAATGGCTGATTTCAGACAGCAATGTCCCTTTTATGTTCTTTTTTCTATCTTTTTTTTTAAAAAAAAGGGTGTGAAGAGCTGTTTCTGTTTTTCCACCCCCCTCTCTCTCCTCAGGGTTTTTCTTCCAGCATACAGTTCGTTATCAAGTTTCAGAGTGTGCTTTGCAGCACTGAGTAATGCACTGGAAAAAAATACCAAACATTTGATATCTTAGAATAACAAATCAGTTGGGAAGGAGCTTTTCTGCTGCTCTTGCTTCCACCCGTGTTGTACTTAAAGGGGTACTGCCAAAATAAAAACAAAGACTGCAGTTTGTTTGTGGTTTAGGTATATACAATAGATGAGTTACTGGTAACACTTATTTTCATGGCCTTTAACATGTAAGGGAAGCAAAGCACAGCAGAAGTTCCTACTCCAAAACATGAGGTAATTCAGCTGATTCAAAGACAAGGATATGAAAAAACGGTGCAGATCTTTGTTCAAAGCACAAATTAAAAAAACTAATATTGAGAACACAACATGAGCAAAACGCCCATTTTTTTCTTGTAGCATCTTGAAGGCCAGAAGGTTTGGGTTGATGCTGCCTTTGGGTTGGTGATGACTAACAGACCACTAGCGTTGTTTTGTAATTTAATATAAAAGTAAAATATGTTTGAAAATGTTCTTGTTGGATAATGAGGAACACCCAAACGCTTGTTCAGTGTGTGGCAAGCTTTTCTGGTTTGTTGTGAGCCTGTGTGACCTAACAACATCAGTTTGGAGTCAATAATACAGGAGAACCTTAACCCTATGCGGAATCTGATGTCTGCAGAGGACCGTTATTACTCTATTTTCATCATTCTGTGGAGTTCGTAACCAGGGACCACTTTAGGTGCCGTACGAAGTCCTACTCATAAGCATCTAACACCAAAAACACAGTGGGTGGATGCAGGTGATAAACACAAGAAACCAGTGCTAAAGTCTTGGTCTGCGGGTTAGGAAATACTGTAAATCTAACCTTTCTTTTTGCAACTATCACTGCTGAAGGGAACGGCAAGGAGAGGTTTGTAGGAGGATGGGGCGGTTTTCTGGGGAGATTCCTCCATGCACAACAGGCAGCACAAGAAACAGCACATCAGCGCTTGTTTGAAAATTGAAGGTGCTGCAGTAAGCTAGCCAGAACTGTGAATTGACCAGGACATGGCCAAATGAGACGCTAAATGCTAGTGGGGCGGCCTGTGAGAGGCTTTGAAAATGAAGACAAGCAGCTGGTATTTTACCTAGTAAGCAACAAGGAGCAAGTGGCAAGGCCATGCAAGGGGTCGTTACAGTAACAGGCTAGGAAAATGATCCTTGCAGAGACACTGCAAATGGATATCAGCGGGAGAAAATTACCCTGTCAAGATAAGAGGAGAAGGTGTTTTGTAATCCTAACATGAGATGAGAATCTAGATGTGGATGGTCAGGAAAGGACGTATTTTGCAGATGCTTCTTTCAAAACATCTTTAAGAATTAAACAGAGCCAGGACATGAGGACACAGAGTAAAGACCAAATCCAAGGATACAGCTAAGTTACCAGCCTAAATGCTGTGCAACGTAAGGATATTATTCCCACTAGTCAAGGTGTAGAGTAGACAAATGAATCTGTATTGAAGAAGGTGGTTGAATTATTTCTCACAAATAAGTTTACCAAAAATACGAGGTAGAGACGATCCCCTGGGTCCTGAAGGTGGGACAAGAAAATTCTTCAAGAGGACACCCTGCAAGAACAGAGTCAGGAGACCCAGGGAAGGATGGTGTCATGGAAGCCAGGCGGAGGATAAGCTAACAGAAAGAGCAACATCAAGGTGCCGGTTTCTAGATTTGGTCATGGAGGAACATAAGCATCCCTACTAGTTCTCCTGCAGAGCTGCTTGGCAGGACACACTAAGTCAGGGGAGTGAAGCCTGCAGCTATTTTTCAGCAGAGGACTGGGGCAGGGCTTGCCAAATGGCAAGCCACAAAGCTTGCAGTCAGTGTGCATGCTTTCTCTGAAATACTTCTGCATGCCTGCGGTGCCAGTCTTACCTTTGGTACTATTAAAAAGCCAAAGGAATTACTGGAAGAGATATTTAAACTAAAATTGAGGTTGACTGCAATTAATGTATGGTGAAAAGCACTTCAGCAGAGGAATCAAGGGTTGAAGGGGTTGCATAGAAAAGACAAGGCAGCAAAGGGCCTGGCTTGCCTCTTAGGGACAAGCATGATGGTAATATAACTTTTTACCTTTATTGAGAGCACGCTATGGTTCTGCAGTGGAGCTGTTTTGCTTGGCATTTGACTTGTCTTCTGAGCAACTTTGTTCTCTTCTGGGTTGGGATGGAACAGTGGAAGCCTCTGAACTGGCGTTGAAGATAATGCTGCTGGACACCCCTGGTAGCCCAAAGTAGCAGAGTTTGTCTTGAAGTCTCTGCAGTGTGACCTCACAGAGCACTTCAAGAAAGGCCCACGCTCAGTGTGAGGGTTTCAAAAATTCATCTTAATTTCTAGAATTTTGAATAGTATTTGTTGTAATGCATTTCTTTTCTTTAACCACTTCGCATAATATATTTCAAGGCTACTGTTGTTGGAGAGGGAAAGCGCCAAATCCTGCTCATTGTGAGTAAGCCAAGAGGGAGCTCATCACTGGATCCTAAAACCCTCTACTGAGAAAGAAAATAACCCAGGTTGCCTTGCAGCAGATGAAGAGCTGAAACAGGACATCGGGGTGGTTTTGTTTCGCTTGTCTGAACCAAAAGAAATTAGTATGATCGAGAAAACCATATGTATTGTAGATATAGTTAGACTCGGGTTAATTTTCCTGTAATTTAACAGTGTGGATTTGTCTGCCCTTTACAGGCATGAATAACCGTGAAGTCTTGGAGCAAGTAGAACGTGGTTATCGGATGCCATGTCCTCAGGACTGTCCCATCTCCTTGCACGAGCTTATGATCCACTGCTGGAAAAAAGACCCAGAGGAGCGTCCAACTTTCGAATATTTGCAGGGTTTCCTTGAAGACTACTTCACTGCAACAGAACCCCAGTACCAGCCTGGGGACAACCTGTAAATCCCCTGTCTCCAGACACTGTCATGAATTACCAGGTGTTTCTCAGCCCTGCCCCACCTGTCCTTCAGCTTCCAACTCCGTGATCGGCTTCTCCAGAGTGCAGCATCTTCCAGCACCGCCGTGCACAGGAGGGGCTGAAGCTGGGAACTTCCGCAGCCCTTGCCTACGACCACTTGTCCTAATAATCTGAATGTCCTGGATGAAAAGGAGAAAAACACTCGTTCTTTCTTAATCAAAGACTCCAAAACTGCATTGTATTGATGTTATGTAAACTTCAAAACCTCTGTTCATTGTAAATAGTAACTCGGTGCCAATAACTGATCCTAGTGCTTTCCTTTTTTTAAAACGCAAAACCTATGTGATTTTAACTAGTCTTCTCCTGATTCAACTAAAAGTATTATTTTCCAGAAGTGGCCTCTTTGTCTAAAACATTTTTTTTCATGTTTTAACAAATAAAAGAAAAATCGGGACAGGTGTTTGGTTTTTTGCTTTTTTATATATAAAATATATATAATATATATACATACCTGTACATACAGTATATGGGTGCTATTGCAGAGGAAACTCATTTGGAATTGAATGAATCCTGCTGCAGCAGTACCCAGAAAGTGATAATTTTACTGCAGACATGAAAACACTGGTGGGATTCTGAAAGCCAGTGGTCTAATTTTTGGCTTTTGCCAAGCATGATTTTTTTAAATTGGATTGCACTTTTTGTTTATGATTATGTACCTGTAGATGGTTGTAACTTTGCTCTTTCAGGAATCATGTGCTGTATTTACAGTAATGTTTCCAATGTTTGACAAGTGTGTGATGATTTGTTCTTGAAATTAAAACGAACATATTTAAAGCAAGAAAACTACACCATCACCGTTTGAACTGGAAAATTGAAACTGCAAGGACTTCTTGTATCAAAACATGCATACCGAAATGTTTCGAAAAGATTTATTAAACAGTGTAACCACATTCAGATGGTCTTAAAATCATAGCATTTTAGCCATGTCCACCTGCTAAACTGTTGGTCATGCAACTAGGATTTTTCTGTTTTATGTGTAACATTTTTCCATTGTAAAATAAGTGTGTTAAATGTCCTGTACTGCTAATGAAATTACTTTCTCTATGTCTGCAAGTTCTCCAGTGGAATTACTATGCACTTCTTTACATTTCATGGGGGATGCACAGAACAAAGTATTACCTTTTCAGTTGTCTGTACCAGCCTTGAATTACTTACGTTTAACCAAAAAAAAAAAATTCCTTTCTATTTCTATTGAGTTTTTAATACTGAGTTGCAAATTTTAAAGTCTTAATTACATTTTGTTATGGTTTATTTGCAAGTTTACATTTTAAAACTGTTTAACTTTCTTAATTTAGTAATTAAAAAAAAGAGCATTTTACATTTGGATAGTTGTTCTTTTGTTTAAACTGTGGAGATAACGGTGGAGATGAGATAAAAACTTTTCAAGAAGGGGTGTCATGCCATTTGGGGCATCATATTTCGTAGGAGTATGCAGACCAGTTACCTATGGGACATCATTTTCCAAATTATGAAGTCAATATGTTTTTAAACAGCTGGAGTTCAACTGTAAGGAAGATGACTGAATGCAAAGCTAGTCCCTCATTTCTCTGCTCTACAAGCAGTTTATTCTTTAATAGTTCTGTTGCATTTAACGTGAATACTTTTACATTTGCAAGTGTTGCAGGAAAAAAATTTCTATGCCTTGTATTACTGTTATTGCTTTAAAATATTGCAGCCAAGTAAGACTTCCTGACAGTTGAAACTTTTTTTTTAATTATTTAATATTTAGATTGTGAATTCATATTCTGAGTATTCACACATTTTCTAAAGGGAACCTTTTTCCGTTCCTGAAAACTAACCCAATAATGAATTGAGATTCAGAGAACAAATTATCATTGTTGGTTTAATATTTTCTATACAAAACATTGATTGAAAATCCTCCTGCAAAGGAAGGTTCCACACTTAGCCTTTCTTGAAGTGTGAATTTATATGGCAATGTTGCTTGTTACCAGATTTCCATGATAAATTGGTTCACGTTTTACATGTAGAGTCTATAAGTAATGTTATGTACCTGATATATTCAATGTTGCTGTACCCGTAGCTGTGGAGTACTGAAGAGGCCGTAATTCTTGTTGGACTTTTAGCTTCCTCTTAGTACTTACAAAGCAAGTCGTGGTCCTCTTTTTCCCACAGCTACCCCCCTGCCTTAAAACGTCATCCACTGAACTGAGGACTCCGTAGTAACTCAGCAGGCTGGCGAAGCCAAAATGTCACGTACTCAGCCCAGTGCTCGGTGGCAAAGCATGGCCGTTCTGCCAAGTTCCTTAGCAGCCTTTGCTATGCCACAAACTTAAGTGCAGTTTCCATCTGTAACACGGGATGAACCTAAAACATTAGTTTTGCCTATGTTTCTCGATGGAAGTAAGACTCAGATGGGGCGTTGTTGGGGTTTTATGGCCTTTACTTCTGATTCTTGGGTTTGTTGTTTCTTGTATCGCATTCGGTCTATGAGTACCATGTTGGTCTCTGCCGCATCTCTGCCTGCAGCTGGCTTGTGTGCAGACTGGTGCCGCTGTTGAGTGGCAAATCCAGACCATTTCTCATCGGTAGCTCTTCTGCTTCTTTTTCTTAATGTTGGGAGTTTTGTTGTTTGGGTTTTTTAATCTCTCAAATAAAAACATTAGCAAAAATTTAAACAAGGTTGTTAGCATTTTTGCTATAAATTAATAAAAACCTTTTCTTAAGCACTGTGTGTACACCACAAATAGCTGTGTGGTGACTGTAAAAGTTGAATTATCAGATTAGAAATCTCCTGTTCCCTCCAATAATTTTTTTAACGTAAGGCTAAATAAATCCTATCCAGGTAAAAACAATTGGCCAAACGCTCCCCCCCACGAGCACACCTGACTCCCAGCCGATCCTTGGTGTGGTGGCGAAGTTCCAGAGAAGGTGACCTACCAGCAGCTGAAAGGACTCTGTGGGGTGACCCAGGCATCTCTAGGCCAAGCTTAATCCAATACCAGTCCCAGGAAAAATGACAGGCAGAAATGCAACACTGCCGCGAAAGGGACGGTTAGTACGATTAATGCCTGTTAGCATATTTCTATGAGAAGGAAATGGCGTGAGACTTGGTGGGTCTTCAGAAACATCCAAAGTTTGTCAAAGGCACTAACATGATATTCTCTGGCTTCTGCAAACAGCGTTCAACTTAGTTCTATCTGATGTTCCGGATTTGATTTAATTACCACTGTAGAAAAGCAAAGTAAATACAAAGCAGAAAAGTGATTAACTGCTAAAATTACAATAATCATAAATGGAAAATCTGTCTCCAGTGCGAGCGTTTCTCCTGAAGCCTCTAGACTGGAAAGGACTACCTGCAGACCGAGAAGACAGATTGCTAAATGTATTTGACCTTGCCACACAACTTCAAGGTGAGTGGGAAGTTGCTCAAATTTATTTTAATATGCACCGTCCTTTTCTCAAATGCTGCAATAAAAATGCAATACACTAATGAATGCTACCACATTCTACCCGAGGGGTTTAAGGGCCTCGCATGAGGCTGAGCCGAAGCATGCAAGAGCTATTAGGAGATATACAGTAGCTCCTCTTCTAATGTGTAGACAATATTCATTCATCAAAGAAGGCTTTTCCTGTCTAATGGGAAATTACCACCAGCAGTGCAGACAAAAGGATATTTATTTTCTCCAGTCGTGTCAGTTTGAGGGTCTGTCTGTCTTTCAAGAATAATTGAAGTCTGTTTGTAGCTCAGAAATCTCATTGTGTTCTGCAATCTCAGTAAGCAGTGATTATAATTTCCTGTGACTCACACACAGGGAAATTTTATCACTGAAGGGGCTCCTGTCAATTGGGCCAGCATTCCCTGCCATCTTAACTGAAGAAAGAGGCACTTCAATTTCGGATTTGCCTGTGCAGACCAAACCAGAACCCGTGTCCTTTCAGCAGAAAAGGGAAAGAGGTCCCTTGCCAAGACGCCACTGGTGTAGGGTGTCCGTCTCTCCTTCCCAGCGCTTTTGAATTTGTCAGGAGAACTTCTGACAGCTAAAACCAGGTTACTGAGCTTCATTTTGAATGTTAGAGGGAAAATGCTAGCTTCACCTAAGTCTGTGAGATATTTTCTGTTGACTTTTAATACAGCCAGTGTTCTTATATGTATGTGTGTGTCTATATATCTCAAAATGCAATTTGCACACAAAAACATCTATAGCTACACAAACATCAATCCATCTCCTTGTATTCCTCCCTTGCAGCTGAATGCTTAACAGAAACGTAAGACCAGGATGTGAGTAGATTAGAGGACAGAATGGTGCTAGCAACAAAAGAGCTTCTCTTTTTTTTTTTCCTTTTTTTATTTTTTCCTGGCTCCCACTACTTGATCAGTCATAATCCCTATTCCCAGGCCAGGAGAGGGGTGGTAGCAGCACACATTGCTGCCGCAACCCAGTGATGCTGTGGGTCTCTAGCTATTGCAAAGGGCAACCTGCAGCTGATTTCAAAGTCAGGGAGGGAAGACATTTCTCCCGAGGGCTTGGAGGCAGTTTGGGGCCTGCGGTGTGATCATGCAAGAGGGCCGAAAGGGGAGAAGAGTGCCCTCCCAGGAAAAACAGGTCATTAGCTGGTAGGCTGTGCATCATGTGTAGAGGGAGATCCAAAGGTTGCAGCACCAGCTGTGCTCGCAGCACCTGTGTTTCGCTGTGGCTAGGGATTTAGGTGATCAGATTAGAGCAGGCTGGTGAGCCTCAACTGCGGTTTCTGTTACCAAGGGTAAATATCTTCCCTGTTATGGGTGGGGGTAAATAGAATATATTCAAGATGGGCAAAAAAATCACAGGACTGGTGTGCCTGTGACTGAAAGGCAAGTGTTGCATCCGCCTGACCAGGCCAGATGGGAGTTTGATTGTTCGGCTCATTGTTGGGAATAACTCAGCATTAGGCTCTGTGAATAGCTAAAAGGGCAAAGAGCAAAGCAATGAGATTATCTCCTTCTTCTACAGCCGGGCTAGAGCCTGCCGAGGGCTCTGGTTTGCTTTTTTGTGCGTCAGCATTTTTTGCCGAGCCCCCGCACCCAGTCTTGTGCAGTTTGCTCAGCCACTTATTGTCACAGCTTCACAAAAAATCCCTGAGCCCTGTAATGGACGATTTTCATCTGGAAAAAGAGAAAAGGATGCAGGGAAGCTTTCTGACCATGTTGTAGCTTTACTCGCTGACCCTGGGGCTCACCCTCATGCCAGAGGCCTGCCCAAAAGCCCTGCCATCCCCTACGCTTTATTCACCGCCGCAGTTCAGGCTCTGGGCTGCCTTCCAGCCCCGCTACACTGCTGGATTTCCCCAGCTAGCAGTTGCTACTTGTACAGGAAAGGTCCCTGGTGTTGGGAAAAGGGTGCGGTGGTCCCAGCACGCCCCTCCTGGCACTGTGTGGGGCCGGGGCCGTCCCTGCCGCTGGGCCAGGCTCCCGGAGGGGAGCGGCGATGCAGAAGGGGCCTGCGGCTTCCCTGGAGGCCCCTTTCCCTCCTGGAGCCACCGTGCTCCTGGCCGTCGGCAGCAGTTTGGGCATGACTGTGTGTAGCTGCAAATGGGTCTTGGGGTGACTTGGTGGGGGCTTTGTTGACACAGCCCACAGTCCTCAGCCCTGGTGACGACGGAGAAGCAGATGCTAACTCCTGCTCTCCTAAAAAAAGCAGCGGCAAAGAGCCAAACCAGGAACCGCTTTGCATCTTAAAGACAGAGGACTAGGTATGTTTGATCATATGAGAGCTCAAGTGTTCCCTCAAATTCCCATGCCTCCCAAAAGCAGCGCGGCCGCCAGCTGAGCTTTGTATATGACCTCATATACATCCAGCGTATAAAACACATACCGCATACTGAACATTTGCATATGTTACACGTCTTTTGTTCCACTTGGGTGGCCTTCTCCTCCCCTTCCCCCTACCTCTCGCCCCATTACTCGCCCACGCAGTTCTCCTCACGTTATTCTAGACGTGTCATTTCTGAAGGACTACACATCCCGGCCCTGCGGAGAGTGGGGGCTCTGTTAATTGTCAAATGTTGAGTGGGTAACGATCAATGGATGAGTAATTGGAAGCAAGGGGGAATAAAATAGGTATTACTTAGCTTCTGCTCTTAATTAAGAGGACGCATAATGCTGTGGGGAAAATCTTAACAAATGGCAGGAGGGTTTTTGTCATTATGCAAAGTTTAATTAGAAGCATTGCACAAGCTAACATCCAGGTACTGTTTTCTTTCCTTTCAGGTGTCTCTCCAGGGTGTGACTGAAAAATGCCAAAGCAAGAGCCTTAAAAAAAAATAAGTGGAAAATATTTCTGTAGGCATGTGCCTAGCAATCTAAACAGCAAGACGTGGAAGAAAGCCCCAGTTTCCCTCACAGTGCAAAAGCAGCAAGGGGCAAGTCGAAGGCAGAGAACTGGAGTGAGAGTGTCGTGTGCGTTATGCTGAGGCAGATGGGATTAAATGCTCATTGCAATTTCTCCAGGTTAATTCACAGCACCAATGTTAAAAGTGGAGCAACATGACAGTGCTTTATTTGAACAGTTAATCATGTGGAAGCAAAAACATTTATGATTTAGTTCTCCGAATATAAGGATGGAGTGGGAAATACAAGAAGCGGCACTCGATATTGACATTATCTTCCTAATCAAAAAAGAAATATTACAACTCCTGAAGGACTAGGAACCACTTTTTATAAAAAAGCTCCATGTTAGTTGCCTTGCCAATGAAAACACTCATCCTGCACTTGAATATTAATCTGTACTTTCTGTGACAGGCCCAATATGATGCATCACATTCTGCTTGTAAATAATGTACAGATGAGATACTAACTTTAAAGAGTTCAGAGTTTGATCCGGCTTTCGGTGAAGTCAGTAGGAAGACTTCAGAAATATAAAACAGGCCTTCAGAAAGCAATTAGGATGGCCTCAGTTTTGGGGACGGGGGAGGCTTTTGAAATGCTAAAATAAACTTGGATATCTGTTCTCTAAGTTTCCTAATCCAAAAACGAGTTAATTGATAGCAGTTTCTACAACTTTGTGGGAGGGTACTTAGGTTTGGGCTGGGCTGGACCTCATCTTTGCTTTGAAACCCACTCAGCAGACAGTGCTGTTAACACAGTTAGCAGAGAGTTTTGTTTTGGTTTTTTTTCTCTTTCTCAGGCTGCTAAGGAAGTACATAAAGCTCAAGTGAGAGGAACTGCTCCAAGTACCTGCTGGTTTCTGGGGTTTGGCAAGTTAAAGACGGGACAGAGACTGGTCCTTTGGCAGCAGCTGCAGACACTGTTAGGTCCGTAGGTGTGATTTCTGGACCTGGAAGTGCTCACACAAGGGCCAGATTTCACAGCGTATTCCCCAGGCATGGTGTCCTTAGGAGCCAGGCTGCTCTGCGCTCCTTTCTTTGGGCCACAAATACCACTTCAAATGAAGATATGTACGAGTGGTCAGGATGGAAATGACCCCAGGAGACTGAATGCTGACTGAGGTAGCATTAATTCCCAGGGGCATTTCTAGGTGGCCAAGTAAAATATATACGGAGCTACTGGAGAGAGCCCCGCGAAGGGCCACAAAGATGATAAAAGGGCTGGAGCATCTGATGTATGAGGAAAGGCTGAGAGGGCTGGGACTGTTCAGTCTGGAGAAGAGAAGGCTCAGGGGGATCATATCAATATATAAAAATACCTGGAGGGAGGGTGCAAGAAGGACAGAGCCAGGCTCTTCTCAGTGGTGCCCAATGACAGGACCAGAGGCAACAGGCACAAATTGAAATGCATGAGGTTCTCTCCGAACATCAGGAAACACTTTTTTACTGCGAGGGTGACCAAGCCCTGGCATGGGTTGCCCAGGGAGGTTGTGGAGTCTCCATCCTTGGAGATATTCAAAAGCCATCTGGACGTGGTCCTGGGTAACCATCTCTAGGTGTCCCTGTTTGAGGGGGGGTGGACCAGATGACCTCCAGAGGTCCCTTCCAGTCTCAACCGTTCTGTGGTTGTGTGTGTGATTCTGTGGGAAAATGAACAGCCTGAGGCTTTGCGACTTCTTTGTCCAGCCGTGTCCCAGATGCTTCAAACGCATGCCGGCCCTCAGGCACCCCACCAGACAGGGACCCTGGCCAAGCTCTGCTGCAGCAGGCCAGTGTGGGTCACAGCCACAACCACCCTCCTCTGGCCAGCTGGTAGCTGTCTACAGGGGAGGCAGGTGGCCACTGTTGTTTGCTGGGTGTTGCAGCCTGGTGTTCAGGGTATGACCAGTGGGGAATGGAAGAGTGTCCATAACCATTGTCGGCAAGGAAGGCCACTCCACTGCGTGAAGGGAGAGGTGTTTGACAGCTGCACAGCAGAGCCCTTTAGAAACAAACCCCACAAACACAGGTACTGATGCAATGTCCCCGTGGGAGACTGCCCGCCAAGTCCCCGTGCCCAGCCATGGCTGCCTGCAGTCCCTGGGGAGCTGGTTGATGCACTACACAAGTCCTTCGCGTAAGCCCCAGGAAGGTCAGGCACTCCTCAGAGCAGCTCTCCCTCCCTGCTCCCATCCTGCCTACATTCACCAATGCCCTGATTTTGGCTCCTGTGTGGCCTTGGGCCCCTCACCTCCCTTCTCCACCATGGCACACAGGCTGCAGCAGGGCCATCACTGCTCCCAGGTGGGAGGCCGGAGGGGAGGCCGGCAAGCGGGGCAGCCACCAGAGACGGGTTTGGCACGACTCGGGGCTCATACAGCCCTGCTGAAAATGCCAGCTGTCGGCGTGTTCATGGTCCAAAACAGCTGTGCAGCAGAGTCGCCATGCTTGAGTTCAAACCAGAGGGATTAAACCTTGAGCTGACTCAAATGGCCACGGTTGTAATGCAGCCTCTCTGGCCACAAGCATCGACTGCCCATCACATCTGGGTCTTGCTGGGACCTGCTGGCAGAGCAGGGGTTGCCTGGGCAGTCTGGGGGCAGCGAAGGACAACTCTGGGATGTCCCAAAAGGGAGGCTTGGTATCCTGCTGGCCTGTGCCTTGGCGGAGGAGGGAAGGAGGGAGGGAAGGAGAGGGTCAGAGCTGTCAGCGGGATGGCAGGGCTGACATGGTGTTTCTCCAGGAGGAAGGTAAGCTCAGGCTGCGGGGCGTCACTGCACTGCCGCCGACACAATCGTATTTAGTGCTCGGCTTGGGGGCACGTGCTGCTCCCAGCTGCATGAATTTTCCCTCCAGAAATGTGGGCAGTCATTCCCTGACAAGAGGAAATAAGTGCTCGGGTCATGGCTTCACCATGCAACTGCAAAGAGGGGCTGGCAAGTCAGCGGGGCCCATCCCGGGGGAGGAACGCCAGGCAGGCAGCTCCCTCCTCCGGCGCCATGCCATGGGAAGGGCGCAGGAAGGAGAAGTGGTGGCACTGCCCAAGCGAGGGCCTCGGGGGTGGTTTAGACATCCCTCTGTGCACAGGCTGGCCGATCAAGTGTTAAGGCAGCGTGTGGCGGCAGCCCATGGACGCCTGGAGGATGAAGAGCCGTGCACAAGTTGCAGCCAAGTCAGACTCCTCCTAGGGTTAAACTAAGAAAATGTAGGCTAAAGATCAGGAAGAGCTTCTTGGCAGGGAGATGCACTGAGTGGGGGGGGGTCAGGAAAGCAGTGTAGGCTGGGACACGCAGCTGTGTTCAGCAGGCGCACCGGGGACCGCTGCTGTGGAGCCTGGCACTGCGCCGACAAAGCGGCTGGCGTGGCTTACCGGGGCTCTTCAAACCCCACCGCGCCATCAGTGCCGACATTACTCGGCTTTCAGAAGCTGTGCAAATATGTAAGAGTTTCAGCTTGTCGGAAAAGCGAGTTTCTGCTCCTTGGGGGTGTAGAGAGAAACTTGGAAGTGTCTAGAAGTCTAACCTAAAAAAAACAAGAAGACGAGAAACGCTTTTTTTGGTCATTATATAGTTCTTACACCCATCATGTGATTGTCCTCAGTAGTCTGAATCACAGTTGGTTTAACATTTAGCATTGACAGTAAGTGGCCGAGGACTAAAAGCAAAGGATGCCTTTCCCGGCGAGGCACACCATTTAGGAATCACACCGGGTTTCCCCTACAGTTATTTATCTGCGGGGCTCACGCAGAGGCAGCCTGGCTTCCTACGAGAGAGGGAGCGAGCCACACGCAGGCATTTCGAGAGAGTTTTAAGCTTCAAAGTGTCACTCCCCCGCGGAGGCTCTCCCACCGCCGCCGCGTTGTGCCGTGCCGTGCATGCCTCTTCCACTTCCTGCTGCAGAGCCAGTTCTGCCGCTTACCTGGGAGAGGCAGGGAGGGTGTCGTAAAAAGAGGAGGAAAAAAAAAAGCCCGGCCAGCCCGAGGAAGGAGACCCAGGCACGCCAAGAGAGCGACGGGGTGTGCAGGAGGCACGCCAGCCCTCTCGCTTTCCTCGGTCAGCTCAGCACGAGCCTCCCTCACCCGCAAGGTAAGAAGTGATAGAGATGCTGCCTTTCTCGGTCCCTGTTTGTAATTAGCTGTTGACCCACTTCTGGCTCTCGGTGGGGGTATTTTCCCTCAAATTGTTGCCTCGCTCCCTTTCCCCCCCTCCTCTCGTGTAATGATAGCCTGAGTTTCACAGATGGTTACAACATGTTTCAGCCATTTCACTGCAGTTTTGTTGGTTTTTTTTTTAAATCAGGAGGGGTTTGGGGTAAACACTGGGAACGGACACGCCTGGTGTCGAAATGTTGTCCTGCCTATTTACATAGCTGCCTGGCAATGCCTGGCAGCCAGGCCTGATCCCACTCCCGCCCTGCGCGGCTGTGCAAGCTCACGGTGGCTTGTCGGCCAATGGCCCTCTCCTCTCCTCTCCTCTCCTCTCCTCTCCTCTCCTCTCCTCTCCTCTCCTCTCCTCTCCTCTCCTCTCCTCTCCTCTCCTCTCCTCTCCTCTCCTCTCCTCTCCTCTCCTCTCCTCTCCTCTTCCTCTCCCTCTCCTCTCCCTCTCCTCTCCCTCTCCTCTCCTCTCCTCTCCTCTCCTCTCCTCTCCTCTCCTCTCCCTGCAGTGCTGCTGAAGGCTGCGTAGGACAGATCCATGGACCTGGAGAGGGAGAGGTGGCTGGAAAGCATGAAGAAAACGGGATTGTAGACCCCATTTGCACCGTTCTCCCTGGCATTGGTATGGAAACAGTGGGAGCGAGCCAGTAGTATTTCTTTTTAATTAGAATAAAATCAGCCATATAAAACCTGTTCCCATGTCACACAGTAACTGATTGTTTCAGGATGCAGGTTTTGTAGGGCTAGCGTTGGCTGGCAACGAGAACAGCAGGTCTGGCTTACCAGTCCTTGAACGCTGCCGGCAACCACCAGACCAGAAATTCCCATTTCCTGCAAGCCCTGGGTGGGTTCAAGGCCTGGTCTGGCCTTGTCCATGCCATCTCGGGTGGGCGGCGATGCCCCACCACCACCAGACGGGGCTGTGAGCCCCGCAGCGGGTGATGCCAAAGATGGCGGCGCGAGGGGCGCAGGCGGCAGGGCCGGTGCCCCGGCGCGCGCTCACCAATGCCGCCGGCTGCTGGCGAGCATCTGCCAGTTGTGCTGCTGCCTGCCATGCCGTCAGCCCCTGAGGTCAGGCTTGCTCTTGCTGAGCACCGTCAATGTCTTGAAGCATGCTGTATTTTTTTTTTTATGGGGTTGGGTTTTCTTTTTGTCTTTCTAAGGCAGAAAACAAGGCATGTGCAATTATGGCATTCGTGTCTGTCAGTGCCCTCCACCCCCAGCAGTGGCTTTTGAAGTTTGGCAGAGGGTACACATCTGAAAGATATATACATTTCTGCACGTTTCATGAAAGCAAGTGAGCAAGGCTGTTCTCACGCCAGCTGAGGGAGACACGTCAGGTCCCCCAGGCTTCCCTGCACCCTCCCACCACCCACGCGCCCCGCAGCCCTCGCGCTGCAGAGCAGGGAGAGCGGTTAGGGACGAGGGATACATCAGCCCCATGAAATGCTGGAGGTTTTCCCTTATTAGGAACCGGAGGTTCCAATGTAAGGCATGAAGCTATAGGAAAGCAGGCTGGGGATATTTACACATCTCGGGGCGGTCCCTGTCCAAACCCACTCAGCCAGCCCCAATTTTGTGCCAGGATTTTCGGATGTACTGGGGCCGTGGGATATCCCAGTTTGGGGGTTATTCAGTGCCTATGGGAGTTTTATCAGCATCAGAAATGGGTGGGAAGTAATCTCTGGAAAACAAACACATTTTTAAGGATACTTAAGATCATTGCAGACATTGTCATATTTCACAAACATTAGAAAACTGGCAGGGAATGCCTATATGTGAGATGCCTGTTTGGATCCTGCTTGAGGGTGTTGCATTTCTAGTTTCTTACTGCTTATTGCCTAGCATTCCTATTACATGCATATCGAAGTCTACACTAAAGAGGCAAAAAATATCAGGTCTACGCTAGCCTTTGCACCATGGATTGCCCAGTGAAGCAACATTAGTGCTGCAAAAGGGAACGTGATGTTTGCCATGCAGGGAGGGTTGGAAGTATGTTCTCCTGTTCTCCTGGTGTATGTAGACTTTCATGCCAAGGCTGCAGAAAATATGTAAGAGCAACCACACAGTCAGTGTGGAAGAGGAACATTGTTTTCATATTCTTTTTCTACTATTTCCAGAAGTCATAAAAATAAACATTACCTGCCCTAGAGGGCTTAAAATCTGGGCTAGCAACATGACACATTGCCTTAGTCTTCGCTGTGGAGGGTAGCCAAGGGAGAGGGTAAGCGTCCGT
This sequence comes from Aptenodytes patagonicus, assembly GCF_965638725.1. Taxonomy (NCBI): domain Eukaryota; kingdom Metazoa; phylum Chordata; class Aves; order Sphenisciformes; family Spheniscidae; genus Aptenodytes; species Aptenodytes patagonicus. The sequence goes on along the minus strand of NC_134951.1, from coordinate 55,055,281 downwards.
GATGACAGCAGCCAAAATGCTTCACCATGAAGTGTGAAACTCTGGAGCTTGGATTTCCTCGGCTGTGTTTATTTAGGTTGTAGACCCAAAACAGTTCCCACATTTGCACTTGCTCTTTCTAAAAGGATTTGTCTCTGGGGTTTTTTTGAGGAAAGTTGTGTCTAGTGTTTCTGTAGAGAAAGCTGCACTTAAGGCAAGTGTACTTACACACTTATGCTTATCTGATCCCATGGCTACAGCATTTGTTGCAATCTCAACGTGTGCATCCTCACAGCAGCTTGCAAATTCTGCATCTGCTTACTCCCATCCTGCAGATGGGTATCAGCAGCACCAGGGAGCTTAAAGGATTCAGCCAGTGTGCACAGAATTATTTGGAAATCAAGAAATCCCTGTCCATCCCCACCCCTTGTGATCTCAGCTTTGCCTTAATCTATACCCGTGCCAGTTCAGAAATGTCATGACTGGAGAATAAAAAACCCTTCCCTTGTGTGTTGTGTGCCAAGGAAGGCAAGGTTTCTTTCTCATCCTAATATTTTCTTTTTTAACAATGTAGACAAATATAACTTTGATCAGAAGAGCAAAGATATTTCCCCCCTCTCCGGAAGTGACGGGGAGCACAGCTATGCTCGCGTTGCAGTCTGTCTTCTGTTTCTTCATGACAGAAGTTTTCTAATCAAAAGCAGATAGATGGTTAGTCTGTGTTTTGGGTCAGTGCATCCTGACAAGTCTTCGTGCTGGGAAACAGATGAAATACCTGACAGATTTCACAATCAGCCGCAAGAAAACTGCACAGATGAGCCCGAGCCCAACACCCTTCCTCTCCCTGGCCAGCCCCTTGCCTCCGTCGGATGTTTTTTAGGGGAGTTTGGCCCTTGCTTCAAACTTGGGTGCTCAGGCTCATCTCTACCGACCTGCAGAAGAATTTGTTCCCCTTCATTTATGCTCTCCCTGCAGCTTCCCAGGAGCGGCCATCCCCAGCAGCGGCCAGCCGTGAGCAGGAGGGCTGGGCAGCCTCCCTCCTGGCTCCCTGGCAGGAGCAGTGGAAGAACCTCTCCAGGTGTGGGAAGCCTCACAAGGGAGCTAGGATGGGGTTTCTTCCCAGGAGCTTGGGTCACTGAGCACCCACCCGGGAAGGTTATTTGCTGAATTAATGCACGTTACAGAACCGGGTGTATGAGCAGAGGAAGGAAGAGAAGGAGAAAGGGTGGTTTAAGGAGTTCCCTCAACATTTTTGAGAGAAGTCCAGGCCTGGCTACTCTGTCCCTTTAGGAAGGGCCTCTTCACTTTATTACAAGCAGGAATATATGCAACAGCTCCAGCTGGTTATCAGTAATCTCCTGCATAGTCATAGGTGCAGGGGGGATATTAAATTCTCGAAGCTTTCTGGCAATATGATCTGACTTGAAGCTGCAGTGTCTTTGGAAATGAGATTGGGCACGATCTATGCTCTCCAGCGGTCTCCGTGCCAGAAAAGGGATCAGGCTACAGGTTTCTGAGGGTATTTCAATATGCTGAAGCATTCCTTTACCCTAATTCTTCAACATGGGAGACCTAAGCCAGTGATTTTTCTGTCCTATGCATAACTATACTCGCAGGATAAGCTAACTAGAAAAGTCAAAGGAAACCTAATGAAACTCTGCGGCACGAGGCAACATAAAATACCGGGATAATGGGCTCAGCGTTGGGTCTTTTTCCAAAAGCCAAGGATCTTCAGCAGAGCAGAAACAACGTCCTGAAGCACTGCTGTTGGAGAAGGATGTTTCTGAATCATCTGTAACATTTCCAGCAGCGTGGGGATTTCTCTCGGGAATTCCCATCCACATACCATTGCCAGCATTGCTCAAAAAGTGTTCAGCATGTCCTGGGGTTAATTTGTCCTCAGGGCCATCTTTACAGACAGAGCTCTGCTGTTGTAACAGCTTCTCTCTCCAATCAGAGCTACTGAGGGAGGAGGAGGATGAAGTCACTTTTCCTCCTTTTTAATGATGTGTCTGTTTTAACAGCAAAGCCCTCGGCCCCTCGGTGCCTCCTACCTCGGCTCCGTGGGAGGAGGGGCTGTGCGCGGGTATCAAAGCTCAGCTTTCGCTGCTCAGCTATCCTGCAGCAGGGTCTAAGCAAAATCATATTTTAAAAAACTAGAAGCTTTTGCAGGTAAAAATACAAGTGATGGAATCAGGTCTCTCTTCTGTCTGACCAATTATTTTTACTCAGATATTTGAAGCAATTTTCATAATGTTTAGCTCATGTTACACAGGAAGGAAATAAGGCTGCCATTTAAATATTAAGTTGATTTGAGAGATAAAGAGGCATTTATCCTTTCAGAGGGCTAAACTAATAGGAAAGACATTTTTAAACTATTTTGAAGTAAGCCATTTGAAGAGTTTGGTAGCTGATCATTTGCAATACAGCTTAATAAAGTCTTAATATCCCTCCTCCAAAGGCAGAGTAAATACACTAAATAACAAACTTGAAGAAAAGAAGTCTGAATTTTTTCTGCCCATGTTGTGCCTTTCATTAGGTTCACACAGTCTGTGCATGATCCATTTCACAGATAGCCAGATGTTAGCAATGGAACTAAAAAAAAAAAGACCAAAAACTTTGGAGGTTGTAGCCTCCAAAGGAATTTAGTAACTTTTAAATCCCATCTGACACCCGATCCAAAACCTACTGAAGTCAATAGAGAGATTCCCATTTACTTCACTGAATTCTGGACCGAGTTCTCGGTTTCTCCGCAGAAATCTGTTCTTCTTGTCACGGTGCTAAACTAAAGGCTGTTGAATATAGAGGATCTGAATTCAAAGTGTTTTCTAACATTTTGATCTGACTACTTCAGAGACCATCAAAGAAGCGTCTTAGTGTATGAGGCATTACAATTTTTTTTCTGAAAAGCCATGTTTGGGTGTTTGCTAAGTATTATATCTAATGGGAGGGATGCTCAGACAACGCATGTGGCTAAAGAGGTGAAGCTGTACCCCTGTACCCCACAGCTGAGCTTGTGCTTTGTGAACACCAGGGTGAATTTTGCACAAGGAACCAGGTCACTGGAGATGCTCAGTGGGGGGAGTAAGAGTTTGCAATGTGATTTGTGCTCCTTGAGTGCACGTCATTCAGCTTACAAGCAAACGGAGATACCCACAAGTCGAAGCATGTCTGAGCAGGCACTTTGAGGCCAGATGATCCAAGGGTCAGCTTTACAAAGCTGTTGAGATGAGCAAAAGGCAGATGCCTTGCAGGGAGTTTGACACCTAACCTTCACAGGTGCTTCTCTGAGTCTGGCAGGGGACCACTCGGCAGCTTTACACCCTGATTCGTGTAAATCTGACTTTGCGCTGTACTGTCCTGGTGAGTCACCACCACAGGGCAGTCATCATTTAAACTGAAACTGCCACCTGACCAAAGGTCCCAGGCAAAGGACGTTTTGCCACCGCCGCACAGGAGAGCGCAGTGCAAGTCCCTGTCACGGTCCTGTGCTGATTATGAGAGCTTGAGGTTTTCCCTTTCCCATCGCATCCGTTATGACTGTCAGAGAACCGTGACTCAGCGAGCAGGGCCGGCGTTAGTGACGTGGCGTAGAGGAAAAAAAGGGATGCAAACCCCAGGGAGAGATGCGTGATGGTGGTGAGCTGCCCGTCAGGATTTCAAGCCTGGGTGCTTGTATGGGAAGGAGCTGGTTTGGCACCGACCCAGCGCTCTCACACAGGGGGATGCAGCTGTCAGAGCAGCAGCGTGTTCACTGTGTTGGTGCAACTAATAGCTGCTCCGAGGACTTGCCTACATGGGCAAATTTACCAGCGTGATTATCCCACTGTAATTATCCCAGGATAACTCTCCCTGTGGACGTGCTTATTACAACATAGGATATGTATGAATATATGGTAAATCTTCTGCATAGATGGGTTTTAAGTTACACAGAGGAGGAATATTTACATTGCAGCCCAGCAGCAAAGCACAGTTTTTACCCTACTTCTCAGCAAATGTTACACCCAGAATTTTCTATGCCAGAGGTACTTTCAGGGGAAAATACCTGTCATTTGATCTGATCAGCATGAATGTAAAGCCTCACTCTTGCCTTGTAGCACGGGGCACATCATTTGCTTTTACAGAATCGCTGTGGGAGCCAGGGTAAAGGTTGGGACACTGCCTTATACCTCTCTGTGATCCTGTTCAACTGTTTTTAATACCATGGTCATTTGAATATGTTCTTCACTTGACCTTTCTGTACAAGCTACTGTGACTGAAGTTGGGAGAAGTCCTTGGATTGCTAAAAGCTCCTCAAACGTGTTGTGATTTTGACTGTCTTTACCAGGCTTTCAAGCCAGATTCTGTTGCCAAACATTGTCATTCCCATTGCTTGAGTGCTTAGTCCATTCTTCTCTGAGAACTCTCCTACTTGGGATTTTAGCTTCTCCAATGTGATAGAAGGAAAGTGGCTGGGGAAATGATGAGCACAGGGCTTGTTTCTCTCTACTCCACGGTAACAGATAAGATTTGCTGGGAGCACGCTAATATGCACCCCTGTACAAGAGGATGAAGATGGCTGCACTTCCCGAAGCTCACTCAGCATTCACCCATCACTGCTGCTGTTGTTCTGAGTGAAGGTGGAGCAGAGGCGTCCATCATCAGGGATCGCTTGACTGGACTAAATTTACTGACAGCACCCCCAAAAGAAAGTGACAATTTTGATGTTTGGGCCCAAGCCCATTCTGAGGGGAGGGAAAAAAAATCCAAACAGTAACTAAAGTGTCTAAAATGTCTTTTAATTTTCAATAATTTGAAATAACAACAGCCATGTGATAATAGGGTGGATGAAGTGGTTTGATAAAATAAGCAGCAACACTTGGAAACAAGTTTTGGAGTTGAAATTACTCAGCTAGGTGTGTGGTGAGGTTCAGATCCGAGGCATCAGTATGAAGCTATTATTAGAAGGTCCAGAGTAAAATACTCGCAAGTGATTGTATTCCCTGGAATATGCCTGAGCCAAACCTCCAGACCTAAGCAGCCTGCTCTTTTGTCAGGTGCAAAAATTACCTCTGAGAGACAGTTCATGTGCTTTTCCCCCCTCCAGTCTCAGCAGGAACAGTCAGTTCCAGAAATCCCATAAAAGCGTCTGTTTTGCACAATGCGATTTCCAGAACTCTAACCGGTACTTCTTTCCCAGTCTCTGAGAGAGAGTTATTTTAGGATTATTGCCTGTGTGAAACTGTACCATGTTCACAAGAGTCCTTTCTCTTGTTTTCCAGTTTGCTGGAAAATCCTGGCCTTGCAGTAAGGCAGCTGACTCTCATTTCCGGTGCGACTACAAAACTTGGAAATGGCCTCTGTGTCAGGTTAGTCCAAATTATAACTCTGTGCTAGCCACACTCCAGCTAAGCCTCTACTTTCTTGCTCTGCCAAAATTCAGCCAGACCTTCCTTGCTGTTTTCTGCCTGTCTTTTTAAAAACCATAAAATGATAAAGAATACATATTGCTCTTCAGTATTCCAGCTCACAGTCATTGAGTGATGACTGATGGCAGGCATTTGTCTGTATGGCTGTCTATCTACAGTGTTTCTTCTCCCACTTTTTCAGGCACTTTTGTGGGTCGAAGCATACCAGTCGAAGTGGATGAATCCATGCCGTGGTCCCCCTTTCCCGAACATGTCTTGGAAAAGGCTTTGCAGCCTTCTGGAGAGGATATGGAGGATGAGGAGTCCCAGAGACCATGTGTCACTCGAACACCTCAGCCTGTGGCCGATCCATCATCCCTCTGCAGAGCACCAGCACGTCATCAGTCAGCACTGTCTGTGGAGCCGGACAGCAGCTTGTGGTCAAAATATACCGATCCTGATGGAGATGGACACTTCTGTTCCCCTGGTGAATCAACAGCTGGAGTAGTTCTCTCCAAGATGCATCTTGTAGCTATGGACAAACCAGGCATGCAGCCAAGATTACAGCTTTCAGCTGACACTGGGCACAACTCCAGTAAATCAGAGCAGAGCTTGTCTGACGCTCCCGAGGACTCACTGGAGGAGAGCAGCCAAGGGAGTTCGCAGTCACAGCAACCCTCAGGAAACAGACCCCCAGCAGAGATGGGGACTGTGGACACGGGGTACAACTCCCACTCACGAGACATCATGGGCATCAGGCACCTGGAGCCCCCCTTACCACTGGTGTCCGTGGTGAACCCCCAGGACCTCCCAGGACCACTGATCTCCAGAGAGTTTTTTGGACCTGAGCGTCAGCAGTGCCCTATATGCCAGCACTTGCCCCATCCCAACGCCTCCTCGCAAGCCCACGGCTGCTTTGGGCACCGCTGCCCAGCAGAGCAGCACCCCCAGGGCCCATGTGAGTAGCACCGCTCACCCCACGGGAGGTTTTCCAGGTGTATCACAGCCATCATTCACCAAGCTGGTGTTTTCCTACTGTACTTAATGGCAACGCACAGCATGCAATTATTAACCTTTTTAAACATCTATTTGCAGTCCATTTTATATTTCCAGATTTTTGGGTTATGTAGCTGGACTCACTGATGCATAACCTCTGAGCCAGATAAAAAGTTAAAGAGGTCACAATTACTCAACAAATGAAGGCTAATGATTTTGCCTAGAAACTAGCCTCTGTGGGTCACGCTGAGCATACACAGCCTTCTCCCTGCTGTTATTTCATATTCTAGTCATTTCCTTCCTCCTTGCATCAGTCATTCAGCAACCTCCTATACCGACTTAATTTGTGTTGTTTTCATAGATTTCCTTGCTCCCACTTGGATCCCCAAAGTTGACAAATTCCTGCCAGAATCAGGGTGGGAGGTTACCCTTGATCTCTGTAAATAGTATCTCCCAGCATTATGACCAAACTCACCCATGTGTTTTATTTCTATGTGAAAAGAGCGTGACATACACCGTCCTCATTTTTTTTCTGTTGTCAGCTGAAATGAAAGCTCATTACTTAAAATGGAGCCCTCTCAGCTGCTGGTGATTGTATCACTGAATGCTGATGTGACTCCGTCAATATGGGTGTTTTGGCTCTTGGAGACGACGACGTAGTCTACAGCCTGCTATTAATTAGTATTCCTTTTCAGTCTCTGAGATTTTTATCTGTTATGAAGTGAGCTTTGAACATTCAACAGCAATATCATTGTCTTAATATAATTTATATTACATTAGACTCATGAGACCCCGACCCATTTTGGGCTGGCTTTGTAATAAAAAGCTGTAGGCCTGTTCTGATAACCCTTTTTTTTTTAACCTTCTGTTGACTCCATGGCATTTATATTACATCTGTTTAAGGAGTTTTGTCATTCCAGCAATGTGCTATAATTAGGTATATGAAAGAGAGAGGGTATCGGAGCCTCAGTTTTCACCTCTGATCTTGGGACTTTGTAAAGGGGAAGGGGCTACAGATGGACTTTCATCAATGTCTACAGCTGAACACTTGCAAAACGTCCTCTGGTTTTCTTTTTGTACCTTCTCCTTTCAGTTCAGCTTTAAGCAGACAAAGAGCTGGTTGCACAACACCCCTCACTATTTACCTCCTCCACACGCGGGCATCCTGAGAAGTAGGACATTTACTGAATGAGGCCATTTTGTTTTAAAGCAGGAACTCTGAAAGGCTTTCTTTAGAAAAATCACTACCGTTTCAACCATATCCAGAGGGCAAAAAGAATAAAATAAACTCAGATGGCTGGAGCAGATTTGGTTAGGACCAAGAAGCTGGCAACTGTACTCCTGTTTCTCACATGCCCGGTACAGCATAAATCACCTCCTGACAGCTCCTTGCGTTTCAGATAATTGTTGGGCAGTGGCAACCCACAACAAAGCTCTGCAGTTTGTGTGTTGCAACATGCCTCTCCCGGGGAATAGCAATAGCCTGGATTGTGCCTGTAGGCTCTAAGCTGGCTCCGGACACCTGCTATTTGAGATACAACAGCAAAACTGCTTCTGAAGTCAAAGAAATCCTCGCAGCAATGCTATGTGCCCAGGGACCATTATTTCAGGTATTTATATATGAGAGCTGTTGGTGTGTGTGGGCACACACGCTTGGCCATGCTGTGCTTCTGAACGGCAGTGGCTGCATCCATTAAAATATTGTAGCATCAGACAGATCCGAAGGAAGCTGATGAAACATTGGCCTAAAAACCTGTAAACCAAACTGAATCTCCTGGAGCCCTGCCACCTTCCCTAGAGCTGGTCATGAGGAACCCATGAGAAGACCATATTTACTTCCAGCCTCTTTCACCCTGTCCTGTTGCAAATAGTTAAGAGGGGGAGCAGGAAAATGTCCTAAAACAATCTCAACAAATGTGATGTTGCCGAATCACAATTTCATCAGGAATCTCTTTGCAGTCGTGGGGTTGGTTGGGGTTTTTTTTAAGTATCGGTTCCTGGAATTGGACTATTTCATCAAAGCTTTGTTTTCTTTCTTTTTTTTCCTTCCCCTTTTAAAAAAATTTTAGTCCTCATGGCTGCTAGGAAAAGGAAAGCATGACCCCAAAATAGCTAAAAGGATTTTAAAAAACAGTCGGGGAGGGGGAAGTGTTTGAGTACTGCAACTTTCAGAGCCAGCTCATAACACCATAATCATGCAGCGCTAATAAGCCCTGCCAGGCTGGACTTTGATCTGTGCACAGCAGCTTGAGAGTGTGCAGAGCTGCTGCCCAATGAAAACTGCAAGCAGAAAGACTGGGGAAAAAAAAAAGTTTTCCCCGTTTGGGAAACAAACAGCTTACATTGCTTTCTCTTTCAGTTTATGCCAACAGTTCCACTGTACGTTAGTTATTAACGTTTAATGTTAGTTATTAAACAGCATTACATGTGCGCGGCCAACAACAGTAAGATTTTCCAGAATTACATGAGCAGAATTGTCACTTTGGGCTTCCCCTGCAGCCTCCTGGATGGCAACAGGAGCAGCAGCAAGGCCTTAAAAGGTCACTTAGGCAGAAAATTCATACAGGGTGAAGTAACAAACCAAAAGAATTTTTTTTTCTCTTTTCATTTACAATAATCGCAGTCTGTTTAGCCTTAGTGTTGCAAACTGATTTGTTCCAGGATTTTGCATCTGCTTTCATGAGAACGTTGGGATGATTCCTTTTCGCAAGTTATTGCCAAAAAGACATTAAAAAAAAAAAAAAACCAACAAAAAACGCTGAGGCATGGTAAGTGCAGGGACAAAGCAGCCCTGAATGTTCAACTGTCAGTTGTTCCAACAGCCCAGCCCAGGGCACGGATCTGAACCGTGTCGTACGTGAACGGGAAAAAGGCAACTACAGACTGTGAAACGTTCCTTAATCTGGCTTCTTTCAGCCCGAGATACCTGCAAATACCTCCAAACTGCTCAGTTTCCCTAGACATGAAGGAGGGCATGCCTGGAAAGGAATAAACACAAACTGAGGCAAAAATGTATTGGCTGAAATTATAGTTGCTGCCTTTATTTTCTCACCCTCCCAGATGGCAGAGCTCCTTACCAACATTTTGCACAAACATCACAACCACTTCCTCCTGTTCCTGGACCTTGCATGAGAGTTATCCGCCCGGCCCAGCAAGTCATCCCAAATTACTCAAATCTTCGTGCTCCCAAGGGCACCGGAGACCGACCACCCCAGAGGACATGCTCCTCCCCTGGTCCTCCTCGATTCCCGTAAGTACGCCTCGGGGGGGGGGTGGGCTGTGCACAGTGGAAGCTCCTCTGATCTGATTTTGTGGGCTTTCAACCAGTAATTCTGAAGCCTTGTTAGCGTGCCTGGGCTGCAGGGGTACATGCGAGATGCTGGGTAGTTTTGTTTATTTGCTATTTTACACCCAGCAGGGACCTGACCTTACCCTAGAGAACTTCAAAGCCAGATACCTGATATGTTGTTACAGTGCACCCTGAAATGCACGCATTAAGGAAGATAAACACTTGAAGGTTAAAGGGATGAGGGGTTGAAAAATATCTCAGTTGAAACCTTAGAGCTCTCCTGCTCGAGAGCAAAGGTCAATTCGGCGGCTCACTGCGGTCTTCAGCTTTACGCTGTACCAGCCTGGGACGCCTCAGTCATTGGCTGCCCGTGATTTCCTTCTTATCTCTTCTGTAGTGCAGAGAAAACGGGAGAAAATCTCATCCATCACTGATATATGTCTACATTGCAGTTTGCAGCCTTTTCTATGATTTTTCATGTAGTAATAAAACAACACGTCTAGCACTTTTCATCCAGGGCTTTTTGACTGGTTTTCAAATATTAATTTGCCAGGCCTTATATCTCCCTCCTTATATGTATGTCATTAACAGATGGGAAATACTATCCATGCAGGATTTTCTCCAGACTCAGCTACCTGAAGACAAATTGAAGCTTCAGGTATTGAGGGCATCTGAAATCACACCGTTTTTATTTAAGTGCCACAGTACTTTTAGAGGTGCTAAACTTACAGGCATCTGTGTTTGAAAATGTCTGCTTACGTGACATGGTCTTGGCAGAAAACTGGGAGAACAGGCAGGACAAAAGAGGGCGGCCAACTGAAATACCGCACTGCTCTGGCCTGTGAAAAGTTAGGGGCTGTGACAGAAGAGACAGCAAGATAAGGCAGTACCTGCAGCAGAGATAATTGCACTGACGAGTATGTATGAAAATGTAAAAATACTGAGGAATAGTGGGTATCCTTTGCAGTAGTAAAATTTTAAAACGGACTCCTAATTTTTGGCGCGTTTGTTAGATAAGATGAAGTTTTGGGAAGATCTGTAAATTAACCACAGAGGAGTTTTTTGTGGCTGTTGATGAGGGATGTGTTGCTTTTCTTGGTATTTTCTTCTGCTAAAAGAAATCCAGAATATGCGGGGTCTATCCTGTGGCTGCATGGCTGGTGTTTGCATGCCGATTCAGGAACGGCAGTTATATGTTGGTAATATTTGCCTATAGAGTATTTGGTAACAGAAAACATCTGTACCGAAATGAATAAACCAAATCTTAATGTGACAACAGAAAACATGCTGTGACCAGCCTGTCATCATTCATTTAAGGAAGGCAAAGGAAAAAAAAGAGAGTGGGCTTGATTGACTAAACATCACTGCTCTGTGGGGAAAAGCTCTCAGAGAAACCTAACACTTGTCCAACAGACTCAGCCCAGCAGATTCAAAGCACACCTCATGTAAAAATCTGTACAGGTTCCCCTTCCTATTGACTTCAACTGTAAACCCAAAGTGGAGTAGGACAAGAACTGCTAAGCTTCCTAAAATCATCCCTTTCTCTCTGTTTGTTACAGCGGAGAAGACGTTAGGCAAGGTTATTGCGGGTCCGGAGCGCAGATACCTAACATGAGAAATCCTCATTGGTCTGCTGCTGCTGGACAAGAAATTAACTTTGTTCCCTTTAGCAAAACTTTGAGTCTTGTCCAAAACTGGAGATCCTCCAAGCTGCGCCAGAGCTGGAGTGCCCTGTACCCCCATTTTTCCCAATCCCCACCTTGCGCTGTGCCTCCTGTGCCGGACAGGACATCCTGAGAGCACCTGAGGTGCCATGAAGTACCTTTTAGACAATGGGAAGAGGTTACCCAAATGCCATCCTGCTCCCACACATGCGTAACAATATCCACAGCACAGCACTATTTCTCCCTCAGAAACGGCCTTTGCTTCTGCTAATTGCGAACTGAACGGCTTTCAGCTATGAGGTGCATTTACTTCCTGTTGCTAATGTTGCTTCTGCAATAAACTGCGTCTTGTGGTAGACTGTCACCAAGGTATCCGTTCAAAAGATGCTGTAATAACTAAGTAGTAATGCCGAGCCGAGCATTTCTACAAGAACTTTTCCTAGCTAATATGCAGATAAAGTTCTTAGTGTGTTACTAAAAGAAAAAAAAATCTGAATTTTACCTGAAAAGAAATATTTTTAAAATCCTCACTTGCTTTTCTTTGTAGAAACCAGCTATACAACCAGCTACCTAATGGTCAGCTTCCCCCCAAGGCATGTGGCCTGGATGAAGCATGCTGTTGTCCTTCTGACAATTTTCCATCTCCAGCTGCCGTCCCGAGACCTCTCAGTAACCCTGCAGCCAAGGGAACGCTGAGAACCAGCAATTTGCCAGAGGAGTTGCGTAAGTGGTTAGCAAATTTGTTCTGTGTAAGATTTTAGAGCGCAGCCTGACAGCTTTAGGTGGGAAAGCTCCGGGGGAGAGAAGGCAGGGGGAACAACATTAAGACACAAAGACAACAAGAAAAGAAAATACTGAGTGTCATCACATCTGTAGGGTGTGAGCATTTGTGTTTGGTGGGATGGAATTATCCCCTTGAATCCTGAAAACATAATTGTCATTAATTGCTTGTTATTTTGTTTACAAAAAACAAATACCGTTTAGATTGTTTTCATGACTTCTTGCTAAACAGGATGTCCCTTTGAGGCAGGAGGCACTGAAGCTTACAGTAAAAGACCAATAACAAACAAAGCCCTAGGGATAAAGAGTTTCTGCCAGTCCCAAACCAGACAAAAATGTCGCCTCTCAACCTCAGTTTCTCCCTGACCTGGTGAGTGGAGAGGACTTTGGGTCAGGAGCCCACGGTGAGGGCTGAGGGTGGCACAGGCGCTGGCTGAGGTGCTTCCCCTGCTGCTGGCCCCTGAAATGCTTTCACCCTTCAACTCTTACGGGAAAGTTACGTTTCAGAAAACTGGCTTCCTTCTTAATGCCGTGCTGGCTAGCAGGTGAGGTATACCATGGCTAAGAACCCTCCACATCTCTCCTGAGGTTTTGATTTTTCCTTTGTTCTTCGTTTTGTGCATCATCTTTCAAATCCAGACAGTTGCATCCCTCTGACCTGTAGGAGTGAGTTAGGGCACCACACACCACTCTTGGATAAACCCTACTTTATCAGTTAGTGTATCCTAGATACAGGAATTACTGGATAAAACTGTGTCATTCGTGATACACACACAGCTGGATTAGATTAGCCAGCTGGTTTACCCCGACCTGCAAATCCATGATTCTTTAATTAGTAAGAAAACTCCTTCCATGATGGCAAGGGCAGCTGAAGACATTGTTGTCATCAGCCATCCATCCTGCCCACACAGGGGGTTAATGCTGCTGTAAGGTGAGGCAGTACGGCATGCGTAGGGCTCCTCCGGCTCTCAGTCAGATCAATGAGGTCTGGCGGAAAGCTGTGCTGGTTGCAGCCGGTGCAGGTGGCACCAGCTCTGGGTGAGGGCCCAGCCTCGCATATGGCAAAGGGCTGGGGAAGAAGCAGCTCTGGCAGCAGGGCAGGGCGAGCAGCAGAGCGATGTTACTCTCTCCAGCTTCCACAGGGGCGCTTGCCAGCGGCAAGGCAGTAGGAGCTTAAATCTAGACCAAGGTTTCTGGATGGAGGGTTGAGTTCAACACCAAGCCACTGCGCTATCCCACATCCATTTTGTAAATAATCCGAAGAGACGTAGGTGGGCAGAACCCACAGCACGGTGGAAAAGGAGGGCTGTAAAAGTTTCACCCTCCAAATGGTGTATTTTAATGCATCGCATATTCATACACACTCTCTCTCCTAGGCAAGGTCTTTATAACCTATTCGGTGGACACAGCGGTGGAGGTTATGAAATTTGTGAACTTCCTGCTTGTAAATGGATTTCAGACTGCTGTAAGTATTCCTTTCGGAGAAAATGACTTTCAACCAGGGGAGAAAAGAGACATTTTTTAAAAAAGTAGAGGCAATACACAGTCCATTTAAATGTTTTTCTGTTTATCATCGCATTTTGTAGGTTAAAGAAGATACAAATAGAACGAACTAGCCTTGGCTTTAAAAGTTGTAACTTAAACAATTTGCCTTTTCGTTTGCTCATATTTTAACTGAATTTTGTGCTTTAAAATGTGTTTTAATAATGACCCTGGAAAATTCCATTTAGTGACACCAGATACCAGATGGGCAATAGTATGAGGTTTCGTGAGCTATTCTATTAACATTGTCTCATATTTGATCTGTAATACTGATATTAAAAAGGTCAATTTTCATGTTCATCCCATCCCAGCTTTTTATCTGCAATGCTATTACATTTTTGGTTCTTCAGATGTGAATACCTTTCTGCTCAAAAATGATCTAAAATCAGTGTATTTCACACAGCCTAATGAAACAGCCCATCTCATGGTTTCATTTGCTTTGTTATACTTTTAAAAGAGATCCTAAAATCACTGGCCTGAAAAAATCTGTCCTACTGTCTAATCCCATAAGCCATCCAGATTTTCACTTAACTTCTTATGAGTTTGCTTCATCATAATGAATTCCCTCTCTAAGGGAACCATCCACAGAGGCTCTCGGATTCGGTGTTCATCAAAATCTTGATTCATATTTTCTTGTTTCAAGTGCATGTGCTACCTGACCGCTCAAACTTCACTCTTTGGCTTCAATTCAGGAAAGCATTTAAGCAAGTGGCTATCATTAAACTGAATGAAACTCAGTGGGGGGCTTTGCACACACTTATTTATTTTCATGATTTTTTTCCAGAGACTGCAATTATACTTCTCTCCAGCAGTTCTGTACGATGAGCAATTCATAAGGAAGCTTTGGGCACCATAGCGGTACAGAGTAGAAGGCTCATTAATAGCACCTTTGCTGGACAGGCAATTCTTGGAGCATGCTGCAGAATAACATACATAGCAAAATGGCCCCAAAGCAGGGAAACAATTATGTTCTCTACTTTCAAAAAGGGAAAAAGAAAGACTTGAGAGCAGAACATGACTCTTCTGTCAAAAACTTGGAGAAGTTAATACTTACTTCATTGGTCACGGTCATTGATTGCCAGTTTCTGGGCTTACTGAGCATGCAGGGAATTGAGCAGTGTTGGTCGTATTCAGTCCTATGAAGTCCTCCACTTCTCTGCTGTTGCTGAAGTCTGGGTTACTGCATCCAGTATCAGTGACCTGTCTGACTTCCCACCACACACCCTGAAAATTTAGTTCAATATGAAGCTAAAACTTGGCACTCAGTGTATACCCTTGCAGCCAGAAAATAGCGGACATTTGCAGCTAATCAGATAGAGAAGGCAGGCAGCCATCCACCTTCTCGCGGTGTTTAGAGGCAAAAAAGCCAGTCTGCAAACATTGAATATCTAACATTCACCATCAGTGGTTGTTCCTTGTTCTGATGAGCAAAAATGCCTGGGAGCTGGGAGCTGGCAGGGCAGGGCAGCCAGTCGAATGGCCAGCTGAGCGGGAGCCCAGTGGTGTGCCTGCAGCAGCCCCTCTCCACCTGCCTGGGGCACCTATCCAGCTTGACCCCGGACTGCAGGGAAAGGGGAGAAGTTGTGCATGCGTGTGTGTCTCTGTGTGTGTGTGTCTCTGTGTGTGTCTGTGTGTGTGTGATGTTTCTTTCCTAAGGGAATTAATCAGGCATGTTAGAAACTAGGGAAAAGAGCAGGCGCCTTTTCAGTGCCACCAAATGGGGAGGACAGGCGAAAGGATGCTCACCACAGACTTTCATTCTCTTGCAGATTGATATATTTGAGGACACGGTACGAGGTATTGACATCATTAAGTGGATGGAGCGCTACCTAGGTGATGTATGTAAAAGCAATTTAACCTCGTTCATGGCAGAGGTGACCTGAGGAAAATGGCTGAATTATTCTAATAGCAACAGGAGCAGAATCAAAATGCAAGATCCTACTATCGCCTTCCCTGCCTCTACAGAAATGGCAGAGGCCTTGCAGTGAGAGCATAGGCAAATCTCACTCACTTCTGCATCTTATGTTCCCAAAGCTCTTTCTTTAAGAAATGAAGTGCTAATCCTGGCATTCCTGCCAAATTCCAATGCTGGCTGTTACATTCAGCCTGAAGCTGCCATTGGACAAGTTGCTCCTCCATCTCATTTTTAAATAGTGGGGTTTAGCTATGCTTGGTTAAAATGCTAGCTGTATTTCATCCCAGGCTGCATAGTAGTGGCTGATGTTCATCCTGTTTCTCACCTGTAGCCTTTATGTTGCTATCTAAAACACTGAAGGGTTCTTCTGGATAAACCATCCTATATGTAAAATGGAAATTGATATTCTGTTAGTCGGATAGATTTGCTCTCATCACTTTGTATATATCTAAGTGGTAAAATAGAGATTCATATTACTGCCAGTGCAGTCCCCCGCAGCAACAACTGCCTCTGAAGTTCAGCTGAGCAGTGAGTGCACATTTCCTTTAGGATCAAGCCAAGTGGTCCCATTATACCAGCACAGCTGGACACAAACTGGCAATTCTGTCACTCAACACATGCCATCATGGGGTGGCTTCCTTTGATTTGTGCCTTGCTGGGTAGCCACTGGGCCTCTGACTCACTCTGGGCAGATCTCCATGGCTCAGGAACAGGATGACAAAGTGGTGGGCTCTCTCCCGCCTGAGCAAGGAAGCTCAACCATCTGAGACAGCACTAGACAGGTTTCCTAAAGGTGGCCAGCAGGACAACTTAGCTCAAGTGCGCTACCACGCAGACGTGGTACTAGTGCATGCAGAGCCAGCTTGGGGCCTCCGCTGCGGCAATGCAGTCATGTCTTTTGGGGCTTTCATCAGGACAATTAGGCTTGGGCTCACTGTGCATAATGGAGGTACTGAAACTGGAAGCCAGGGTGAATTTGCTTTTGCCAAGAACATCATTATCACTTAAAATACAAACTGGCAGATCTCCCTTGGGACTCCTGCACAGTCAGTCGGAGAGACCAGCACGTGCAGAGGGCAATTCCCCATCTCCATATGAGGATCCTTCTCTGACTGACTGCCCCAGAAATGTCTGTTTTCCTCCATCGACTGTAGAGGTAGTTTCTAACTTCAAAACCTTTACACGTGTGAGGAAGAAGGGACTGCTTGGACACAAGCAGGGGGATGTGTGCAGCTGGGCATGTCTCTGCAAACCCTCAACATCTGTAAGTGCTTACATGCATGTCAGGCACAAGCAAACGTAATTCTGGAGTATGTTAAGTCAGTGTACGGGATAATGGCTCCTTACTGTATTTGACCCTGTGGTGGGGCAAATTCCCTTGATATTGCACAGAAGGAAAGAGTTAATTAGGTGCCAGGCTGATTATGAGCCACAGACTTGGAAGCCTTACACAGCCTGATGTGGCGGGGATAAAAGACAGGCCCTAGGTAAATACAAGTAAGGAGGCTTTCATCTGCTGAGCCTCTTCACTAGCCCACCATTAAGGAGGAGAGACGTTTCCCAGATATGAAGGATGGCCCCTCTGTGGAAACCTCAGCTGAGGAGGGGCCTGGGATTAAACAGGTCACAGGCAGGATCCAGGTTGTCCCAGCAAGGTGAGGAGCATTGCCTTCAGCCCACTGCGGCAAGGTGGGACAGAGCTGCTAGGTACCCCTACACCTGCCCAGGCCGTCTGCAACAGCCCACCTCTCTGCACAGCCACCTCTCTGCACACCTTGCCACTAAGGAGATCAGCGAGAAAAGCTGCTGTTTCTACTGCCGAGAGCCCTTGACGTAGACTCCACAGACAACTGCCTTTAGTGGCTTTATGTATAAAAAGCCATAGATGGTTAAATAGATGCACTTTTACATAAGCTGTTGGAAAACATTTAGGTCTGAATTTGAAGATAAAACTTCTCTGTGTATGTACATAGACACGCTACGCTGATAAAAAGTAGCTTTTTATTACAGGGATTCCAACTGTAAACTGGTAGCTGCTCTTGACATTTTGATTTTCTATATTATGAGATCTCGAGAAATAATGAGGAGAACGAGTGTATGAGTTCTCCTGTATTTCCTGCCAGAATGAATGAGATCCTCTTCTGTTTGCCAAGAACATAAAGATCACTTAAAACACAAACTGGCAGATTTCTGATCTGCCTCTACCAAACACACTGCGTTTCCCAATGTCATAAAAGTGCTTTTCTCCCTAACAGAAGACGGTGATGATAATCATAGCAATCAGTCCAAAATACAAACAGGATGTGGAAGGGGCTGAATCCCAGCTGGACAGGGATGAACATGGCTTACATACTAAATACATCCACAGGATGGTAAGCAAGGACACGCATTTGCTGTTTTACAAAGACTCTGTCTCTTCTTCTCAAAAGACAAATCTGTCTCCAAATGGCAGGTTCTCTGCTTTGTTTTCCCTAATCCCCATAGTTAAACACCCCCCTTTGGAATTCATTAATCCTCCCTCTCATCAGCTCCGTATGCTCATTAACATCTGCTAAGAGGTTCAAGGAAGAAAAATCCTATTAAACATGCTCATCTTATTCCTCCGTATTCTTTATTGTTCTATGGTTTTTCCCCTCCCTCACCTTCTCGAGCCCTTGTTGCCTTGTCATATAGCCCTGAGCACAATCTTATCTAACACTGCCTGACCTTCCTCCCTGTAAACCAGCCCCTATCGCTTCGGCCATCCTGTAACTGAGGTCTTTTTTCAGGCAGCAATAAAGCTGGCTTAAAGGTGGAATTACAAAGCGAAGGCCAGAGCTGCAAAGGGGGGGCTCCTGGGGGTGCAGGGTGGCAGGGGACCAGCGGGGGTCACAGACACCCATCTCTGCAGTTTGTCACAAGACAGACATTTAGCCCAGAAGAGCCTACAGAGCCATGAAACTCATCTCCCTCAGTTTGCAGTTTGCTGTCTTTCTCACCCTATAACCCATCTGATTCCCCAGTTTGATCCTGCAGTCAAACTTCTCAGAAGCTGTCACCAACAGATGAGCTCTCAGCAGTACTTTGCTGTCCTTACCACCCCCGAGATGCCTGGGTCTGGGGACACAGGGGACACGCTGGGTCCCAGCTCAGACACAGAGCTGGGACACGGGGAACAGGCTGGGTCCTAGCTTGGACATGGAGCTGGCCTCCAGCTGAAATCTTTCACGCTGTTGGAGACTGAACAGGGGCCTTAAGTCAAGCTTTGTCGGTTCTAGATGGATTTCATGGGATTGCAACTGCAGCTAAACCCACAATTATTTCACACCACAGAACTAAATGCTCAAGAAACGCTGACAGATCTTTCCTGTATCCTTTCTGTAGTAATGAAGAATCAGATTAAGTGCCCAAACAAAATGATACTGAGTCCACCAGCAATAGATCAAATCACTTAACAGAAGAGCAGTTTAAGTAAGCAACAAATGTTTTTATGCATAGGATTCAGACGCATGTGAAGAAAAATTAATGTGTCATTACAATAAATCTGGCAATTTGTTCTATTCTAGATGCAGATCGAGTTTATACAACAAGGAAGTATGAACTTCAGATTCATCCCTGTGCTTTTTCCAAATGCCAAAAAGGTAACGTGTACATGCACATATTATTTTGATCACAATGCACCAGATGAAATCTTAAAACCTAAACCCTCAAATTCTTGGTTCTTAATATCCCACTAGAAATATTCCAAAGCTACATTTTACATGAAAAGTTTTATAGTTTTATGTACATACAAATAAAAAACATTTCGTCCACAGTATAAATCAGTGCATAAATGTATTTCTGATGATGAATGTATAACTAAAACTTAAATTGTCTTGAGCATTGAAAGAATTTAAATGGAGAGAGACAATCTATCCAGCAAGCATGCTTTTTATATTAACCCTTTAATAATTTTATCCAGATGTAATGCCGATGAGTGAGATGGGAGAGATTTATGACTGATGTGAAGTGAGGATCTGGAAGAGGGTGGGTTGAGAATATAAAAATAAAGAGGATAATAAATATTAAAGTACTAGGCCATTGCTTGAACTTTGATGGGCCCATCAAAGGCAAACTATAAGGTTTTTTAGGACTTGCAATTTCATCTGCCCTCCTTATTGGTTTTGAAGATTCATTTGAGAATAAGAAATAAGCAATGCAACAGATTCCCGTACCCTTCCTCCTCACGCTGAGAGAATCTCTTGGATTTTTGCAAGGCTGGAAAAGTTAAACGGCTTCAGTTATAATTGAGAAATTGCATTCTTCACCAAACTTAGAATGTATATATTGGATTCGTGTTCACTTTTCGTCGCTAAATGCTGTATGCACTGTTGGGTAGCTGTCATGTTATCCCTAGGTACAGCTGCATTTTGGAAAGGTATGGAAAGATTTTTTATATGTATTTGGGTGCCCAAATTTTGGAACATAAGTCAAGATTTAAACAATATTACCAATGAATGTAGGGCCGTGAAGTCTCACAGCACTTGCGGATTTGAGTGTGATCAAGTTCTTTATTTAAGCACTGACTTAATATAAGCTCAGAAATTTGAAAACATGTCCCTGGGTTTGTAAAATATGTGAGGCCCTTTGGAATGAATGGTACCTCTGGTATTTCATGTCATTCAGCTCCCTTTCTGAATGATCTCGGTCTGGTACTTGCCTTAAGTGTGAAAAGCTGGGAGACAGCACCGGTGGGAATTGGGCAGACCAAAGGCAGTGAACCGGTCAGCATTTTCAGTCAGTCTTTGCAGCCTGATGTGGGGGGGGAAAGGGCAGGACTCCTCCTAACTTTGGGGGCTCCTTGAGTGCCTGCCACGCAACCAGACCATACAGCCTGCAGCCACTTGGCACCTCAAGGGTTGCAGAGAGAAGTGGCCCAGCAGGCGCTAAAGCAGCCTTTGGACCTTGAGGCAGACACAAGAACAATAAACGGAGGTTAATTTTGGCTGAATCAAAAGACTATTTAGCATACAGCAGTGGCGCCCTCAGACAGTGATCTATAAGGAATTTCCAGGGTTGGTTTATTCAGCTGCTCTTATCAAAGCATCAGGCTCCAGGCAGCCTTCCTGCCCACCCTCTGTAGTCCACATCACCCTTCAGTTCTTCGAGAGGTGCCCTTCTCATCTAAATTATGCAGATCAGCATTTTCTACTGCCATTAAGCTTTGCTCTCTTTCTTCACACATTTCTTTGGTACATCATCTACCTTCATCTAACTAGTTAATGATAATATAACTGAGGACATCATGGGTGGAAGGAGAGCGTCAGAGCCCGAACAAGTTGCAGTAATGAAGTCTGTGGGCAGTCAGAGGAGGTGAGGTACCTGAAAAATGCCACGTATGTACAATTGGATGATGTCGGCGGGCAAATTACTTTCATTTTGTCTTTTTTATACTGTCCTTTACATGTTCAAGTACTGCTGTAGCTGGCAGTGGAAAAGAGCAGGCGAGCAAGGTTTGGAAGGTTTCATTTGGGGACATGGCTATAGATGAGTTAATCTCATAGGAAGCACATCATAAAGCACTGCTGGTATGTGAAAGGTAGTTGACCTCCAATGGGAAGGGATCTATGTGATCCAGAGTGTTCATTAGGAAAGTAAATAATGAGGGAAAAAGCACAACACGCAGTTAAGGTGGAACTGGCATTTCCAGCTTCCCATCGTACACTGCTAAAGGAAAGCTGGGTCTTGCTGGTTCCAGGCTTGCATCAAGCCAGTCCACAGAAATGCGTCCTCCTGATCTGGTCACCCGATGACCAAAGCATTAAGCCATGATTGCTCCATGCTGGAGGCTACCTCTGGCAGAGCGGAGGCAGCCGGAGGGGTGAGGTGAGCAGGGTTGGTGCCAGGGTAGCTGCGAGAGCTGAAACCATGCCCCGCCGACGCGGCCCTGAACACACAGCCCCGCCCTCTGCACTAATGCACTCTGCCCTCTTCCTACCAGTTTGATCCTCAAAGTTATCAAATACTCTCTCTATGGTGTAGCGAGAATTTCCTCTCAGCTTACAGATACAGAGCCGAATAAAAAAAATTAAAAGGGCGGTAACCATTTTCCCATTACTCCCACCCACAATGACAGCCGGTGCCACGTGGCAAGGAAAAGCCTCCTTCTCACTTTCTCTGCTCTCCTTCTGGATCAAAATAGCAGCTATAGTTACCCCTTACCCCTACACATCTCCCTCAAGTTCAAATTATTGCCAGAGTTGATTAGCGTGCAGGTGCTTTTTGCACCGAGTTCATCATGGAGGATATTAAATGAAATTGGCCGCAGGAGCAGTTCTGGAAGAAAGGCGCAGAGCCTGTCTCTGGATGTATAGTGTCTCTCTCATTATATCCCCACTTGCTGGTTTCTTACCTACTATACATTTCGCACACTAATTTCCATCTTTTCAAGCTTAGCTAATGATTTCCCATGTGGACCTATATCAAATGCTTTGCTGAAATACAGGTTGACTGGGTCTACTGCATTTCCTTCCTCCAAAAAATGTAGTCTCTTATTAAAGACAGAGAGAGGGCTCGGTTGGTAAACCCGTGCTGTATTTTATCGCATTTCCTTCTATGGCTCTTACCAAGATTTAATAAAGAAACAAATTTTAGGTAATAAGGGTGTGCACATGCATGCAAACATAGTTATCTTTCTTTCTCCCAGTAACATTTGAATCTCTTGGCCAATTTCAAACAGCTTTGTCAAAGGAGTAAAGTTCACAAAGATTAAAATCCATTCCTATGCGAAAACAGATTTGTAGGTGGAGGCAAGAAATCTTATTCGTGCTCCTACCAAAGCAAATGCTGCAGGATCTTACCCTTGTTGGGCAGTGGGGTATCCACCTGGAAGAGCAACATTTTAAAACCTCCACTTTGAGGAGACCATTCACCAAAGCCTATGCCTTCTCAGCCATTGGAGAAAGCAGAAAGCCAGGCTTGATAGATACCTCTGCCAGTCACCAAGCTGCTTTTTCAGAAGCCTATGTGAGGTCAGACTAACGGGTCTGTAGGCGCCTGGGTCACTTACCTCCTTCTTATACATAAATCCTGTATATCTAACAAAGTGGTCACAACAATTAACACAAATTGCTCCCTAAGCAGTGGAAACGATGATTCCTGGTTCCTACAGCCATACAGTCCCAGGAAAAGACAGCCAATCTGAGAAGCATGAGGCTTGGGAAAGAAAGATCTGGACAGCAGCTAGGTTGTTTGCTGGCAGGCAGGACATGTGCTGCTCATGCCAGGGCATCCCCTGGCGAGACACCAGAGGCATGGTGCACGCCAGCAGCTTTTTGCTCTGTCCTCTTGGAGCTAGCTCCACTGGCTTGACAGGGACCGTGCTGTTCCTAACAGGGGCCACCTTGGGAAAATACTGCCCTGCTAAATAAGAGGTCCAGGGAGCAAGGGCTGGATGTCTTGACTGCTCATGCTGCTTACCTGATGTCTCACTTTGGCTGTGTTCTGGTGTCTCCAGCAACACCTCTCCAAAAAGAAATCTCCATCTCCACACTGGACATGAACTGGTTTTGGTCAAGGATCAGTCTTTGATCCTCTTTTTATTAGTGGTATGAATATAGCCCTTCACCCCTACACATCCACGCTGTCCATATGGAAACCTCCCAAGGCTGTGGAGACATGGGAACATGAGGTCTGAGCAGGCTCCTCTCCATCAGCCTGCTGTCACTGTCCAGGGCCATGGTGGTCCCATCTTCATTATGTTAATGGGCATTAGCCAACCCCTCTGAAAGGCTGCATCTTTCCCAGATTGCGAGGAGTGGCGGAGGTTTGACCTTGGTAATCTGGAGATGCATTAGCCTCTCCTCGAGCTCAGCATCGGCCTCAGCCTCCTGCTTAGGAGGTGGCCAGGAGACGCCACGCTTGGTGAGGGAAGGTGCAAGGGGAGGGCGGAGGAGGCTACCAGGATGAGAAATGCTCCCCTGTGGTCCTGCTCTTTCTCTATCGATTCTCATCTCAAGGTTGAACACGTTGTGTAGATCCTTCAGCAGCTACTAAGGTGGCAGCCTTTCCCTGGTAGGGGCACTGAAATGTCTCCCTTCTCTTCTCAATGTTTATTTTCACAAGCCTTTAGATGCCTGTCACTGAGATCAGAATCCCTTTGAAACGTGCTGAAATTAGCCAACATGATGGCAGAAAAGAAAGAGAGACAGGCAAGCTGTGAGATCACACCAAGTTCATTTATTTAGGAACCCAAATACAATTCTGAAGCCAAATTAAAATTTCTTGTTGTTACGGGAAGTGCCTAGAACAGACAAAACGAAATCTTGCTTGGCAGGCTCTGATGGAATCTGCAAGGTTCTGGTACAGATTCAGGAGGATTTATGGGATTTCGCTTTTTTTTTCCTTGTTTTTCAGGAACACGTGCCTACCTGGCTGCAGAACACTCACATTTATAACTGGCCAAAGAATAAGAAGAACATCCTTTTGCGGTTACTGAGGGAGGAGGAATACGTTGCTCCTCCAATAGGACCTTTACCAACACTCCAGGTTGTGCCGTTATGAACGTTATTACTTAAAGTGCACGACAAGCAGTTGTTAAAGGGTTGTTCTTGGCAGGGAGCCAACGCTCTTCCAGATGGCTCTTTTTGATGACAGAAGACACGCTTTCTGCTAAAGGAATTGGTTGTCTTGGGTAACTCAGGCTCAGCTTGTTCTCTACAATGTTAAACATCTATTTCTGAAGCTGATGGGGCAGAACTCTTCTCTAGATTTTTAAATAAGCTGCAAATGCAAAGAATGCCCAGTTTTATTTTAACATCTGTTTTTAACATATTCCTTTATTAGTCAATATAGCAAACAAATACCAGAAATAATGTTGCAATAAGTGTAAAATAAAAATTACATCCTCCTTTTTGCTCAGGGTTCCTTTAAAGATATTCCTGCCTTGTATAGCATTACCAAACAGTTAATTTGTGTATACACTATGAAATATATTTGCCTTTTGTAAGGCAACCTTATATATTGCGTCAGCTTTTATTATTGCTGGGAACAACGGAGGAATGGTAACTGTTGGGTAACGCAAGTTTTCCTTAGCCTGCCTTGCATAAAGACACTGTCTTCAATTAGAGGACTCTCAGATCTGAAATCTCTGGAGTTCCATTTCCTTACAGCTCGGCCCCTAACACCTTCAGCGTGTTGCAGCAATAGTCCACAAAAGGAGAGCTAAACGCATGACTACGTGTGTGCTGTCAGTACCATGGAACGCTACAGTATTTTTTATAGCAGGCCTTTAGCTTCATTACTGCTCTTCAGCCCTTATTTAAAACAGAGCATGTCAAAGGACAATTGGCATTTGGAAAGCCAGCGATTGTTACGAGAAATAACATTGACTCCTACAACTTGTATGCAGTATGGAACAATAAAAGAATCAAAGATGTTGGAGAGCCACGAGGTGTTGGCAACCAGGAAGGCTCAACAACATCACATCTGCTAAAATTTGAACTTTTTTTTTTACAGAGCACATAAGTATGACTTTGGTGAGGGTTCTTTTTTTAAAACTGCCTTAACCTTACTGAGGTAGCAGTGGACCCTGTTGGCTTAAAATTCTGCAGCCCTTATTCTTTAGAATAGTTGTACAAGAATGTCCTGCTCTGACACAGAGCACTTCATGCCTGCTCAATGCAGGCTCTTTCCAAGATCCTCCTCAGCTTTATTATTTGTTACAGAATGACCCAAACACAGCTTTATAAAAAAGTCATGTGTTTGGTAGTCCAAAAAGTAAATTAGCCCATAGGTTGATACTCCTGTTACATTACCCGAATTATTTAATTAGGTTTCCACAAAGGTGGTGCCAGTGTGGTGTGTTGATACAGGACGTGTTTTGTGGTGCTCCTGAGACACAATTGAAGAACCACATTGCAGATATACTCAGATTTTCCTTTAGCAGGCTTTTGCATAAAGAGTTGCAGCCATTTAAGAGAACTGGGAGAAGGGTGCATCCAGTGTTGTCAACTCTTAGAATTTTGATGGTGGTATTTGCTGTGCTTCTTACAACTCCGATTTCGAAAGGGAAGCTCAACAATTGAAATAGGCTAATACCTGCCATGCCGGCAGCTTCCTGACAAGGCACAATAAAATTCTGTTAGGTGGTGGTACTTCTTGTTACCTTCTTGCATGTGGGGAGGGGAGGTCCATTCTCCACATGATAAAATGAAAAACTAAGCTTCCAATTAAGAAAATAACTTTCTAGTATACAGTGACAAGCCAAAAATCATGACAGAAATCCTTCTTAAAAGGTCAACAAAGTGAAGACAAAAGGAGTGGGATGTGGGATGTGGGATGACCCTAAACACCGACATTTAGGGTCACGTGGAGTGCCCTACGGCATTGAGCTCAGCCTCCAGGTTGAGCAAGTCTCCTGAAATGCTATGGCATATCCGCCAACACAATATGGCTGTCTCTGGTATTTTAAGGTCTGAAGTGTTTTAACACCATGAACTAGTCTGTCTCAAATGGCTTCTGAGCCCCTTAGCCAACTCCTACCACATTTAATAGGGAGAAGCTCAAAGATATTAAGTGCCTACGAGTTTCATGGAAATAATTACCTGAGCAAAGAGCTAGCCCCAAACCTACATGCTGTGGAGGGAGAGGCAGCGGGGTTCAGGCCTGCGGACACCTCTTCCCAGAGGTGGGCAGCTGGCCAGGCAGCGCTCACAGGAGTCACAGCTGGCCACCCTGCTCCTGGACAGGGCTGGCAGGGGGCTGGGAGGGCTTTCGGGGTGCGCAGCCTGGGTAAGGCTGGAGGAGAGAAATCTATAGGGAACGAGGCTGTGTCAGTTTTGCTGCTTGCAAAGCAGCATATTAGGGAGCACAGTTAAGCATTCAAAATGATTAGCGAGGCTGGGTAGTAAATTCCTTTCATCATTTTGGCTGTCATCCTAAAATATGTGCTCTAGATTTAGCACAGATTTGCTTGGTTTGGGCCAGGGAATTTCATTAAGTAACTCCTGCATCGTGTGATACACAAGGTTGCATTAAATGGTCCAGTGATCATTTCTATTCTTCTGTTTCAATGATCCTTTTCTGAAAAACAATGCTAGCAGAGTGAGTAAGAAAAACTAAGCATTGGTGTTTAGGAAGTACAAAGAGCCCAATCTATTTAACTGCTGGGGCATTATTTTTTTTTAATTGAATAACAATTCCCAGGATTCATTGATCTTTACATTAGTTAGAGCATCCTACAAGGACAGAAACCATGATGGGGAGAGTCTGAGTAATGAGCTAGCAGCCTAGTGAATCATTTCCCCTAAAGCTTTGCATTTGTAGAGAGACAGATGGTGGGAGCTGTGAAGAGGGAGAGGGAGGAGAAAAGCCGTTTTTTGCAAACAACAAAAGTAGGGATAGAGGACAGTGAAAAAAAAGAAATAATCAGCAGGTAAGGGAGAAGAAGAGGCTGAGAATACACCGGCTGTTTCAAAACTAACACGTTAATGTTAAAATGGATTAGGGTTAAGGGAAAATATAGGAAGGAAATTACAGAAAACAAGAGCTTTGTGGCCGAGAGGGGAAAAATTTACCAAGAGCAGCCCTAAAAATATATTTGTAGATGAACTCTTGAGTCAGTTATTAACTTTATGTGTAAATAATGGGGAAGTAGCTGAAAGTATGCAAGTCTCCCTCCCGCAGGCTGGCAGGTACCCACAGAGGCAAAAGGCATCGCTTGAACGGCGACAGTAGCGCCAGGGGTTTCTCTCACAGCGCCTGTACATTTGCAAGGGAGAGGAAATACACTGTCCCTAATGTGGAAAATAAGAAGCAAAGCAAGAGAGTTACATACTTAATGCTGGGATGAGGGCAGTATTAAGATAGAGAGAGAGATCATTGAGAAAGAACCTGCTTTGCGGGCTTGCCAAAGCTCAGATTACATTAATGCATGTAAAGATTTTTTTATGCAAGTCACCTGTGTGACAAAAATATGGTTGTAAAGTTTTTATCCCACAGTT
The DNA here is from genome assembly GCF_965638725.1 of Aptenodytes patagonicus. Classification (NCBI taxonomy): domain Eukaryota; kingdom Metazoa; phylum Chordata; class Aves; order Sphenisciformes; family Spheniscidae; genus Aptenodytes; species Aptenodytes patagonicus. The sequence goes on along the minus strand of NC_134951.1, from coordinate 55,027,769 downwards.
AAGCTAGATCGGCCTCTCCAGTGAGGGAAGTGTACGGCGGTTCTAGTACAAAGTTAATCCAATAAAGCCTTGCACACAAGACATGAAATGCTGCCCTAAGAGCTCATTTTCTCCTGGTAGGCTCTTAACTGCCATCATTTGGTGCCATTTAAGAAAATAAAGCAGCAGACGTCCCTGCAGCCTCTCTGGGACCAGCAGCAAGGCAGATAATGAAGCTGGCTCATTAGAGCAGCCCCACGAAGGGCACCTTCCTAGGAGCATGCCCTTCCCTCATCTCCAGACGGTGACTGGGCTGCAGGTACTGGAGACCCGGGCATCTTCATAACAGCATCAGTCTGGGCAGCAAACTTTGGCAGCGTGGAGGAGCTCCACAATGAGATGTACTGATGGAGGACAAGGAGCAATTGCCACCATTTATCATGCTTCTGGGTTGTTGGATTGGAGGCACTGGTAAAGCTGAGGGAGATACCTGGTCTTAAAAGGTAATGGAGTGGGAGAAGGTGGAGCTACGTGGCCTCACAGTGCAAAAGGTCTACCGTGGTAACAAAAGAAAACACATCTCGGGAGAGTTTCCTCACCCTCAGCATGCAGAACAGGTGCACGTTATCTTCCAAAGCAAACATCTCTCTTGTTACGCTTTGGCTTTAATTTAACAGGTTCCCCCATGCCCACACCTGCAGGAGTCTGCCACTGTTTAATGCATGTTTGGGAAACAGAACCTGCCTGGAGGGTCACGGCTTTCAGCAGTCTCCCCCTTCACCACCCTTTATCATGACACTGCTGCAGGAAAGCACTCCCTTAATACTGGGTTTGCAGTACCGATGGGCTGGCGCTACTCCTTCCCACTGGTCGCCAACACGGGTCTTTGGAATTCCAGGCTGGCACACAGCACATCAGTATTGTTAGAAATCTTCACTTTGTCATTTCTGCTTGAGCTGTGCCAATAGCTGCTCACACAGGTCTCCGCAGCCAGCACGAAATGCACAGCACACGAACATCTCACAAAAGCCGCTTGCAAAGCCCTCTCTGAGACGCAAGGCCTTCAGACACGCACCTCTCCCACTTTGTCTACTGCTATTATAATTAGTGGAGGAAGAACGATATCTATATTTGTATTAAAACAGTTATTGCTAACAGTGAGAGGTGTTCTCTGGTCTGCAGGAGAAGCACGTCTGGAGTGAGCACAGGTGTCCATCACACACCTGCTCTGAGCCACAGCCACAGATGGGCGCTGGATGCTGCTGCCCACACAGGCAAAGCCAAACCAGGCCCCAAGATGCCAGCCTGCAGAAGGAGGCAGCACAGTAGCAGCCTCTCCAATGCCGGCTCCAAATTAAGCCAGGAGTAAGCTGGAAGAGCTCAGCTCCACTCCAGCCTTCGCAGGCTCGGAGCCCTGCCTCAGCCTGATCATGGAGCCATGCACAGACCACCAGCTGTGTGTCCCTGTCTGCGGCCAAGATCACTTGTAAACAAACAAAAAACCATCTAAAACTAAGTTTCCCAGCCTGACCTGATCTGCCAGCTAGGCTACATTTCAAGGGCTTGCTGGTGTAGATGGGACCAGACAAATATTAACATACATATCCTCCATCGCGGCTCTGGGCACTGCACGCCATTGTGCAGATCCATGCAAAATGGAAGAAATGCCACCAAAAGCAAAGACAGGGTTTTGTTTTAAACATTTGTTCTTCATTGAAAGGTATCAGGGACTTCTCCAGTTTCCAGAGGGGGAGACGGCAAGTGCCTGCTTGCCCACCTAACCCTTGGGTCAGGGGAGCTTTGCAGCAACTTCTGCAGCTGCCAAGCCCATGGGGCTAATGGATGGATCCAAGGAACCTCAGGGAAAACACGGATGCACCCAGTGTGTGTAAATGCCTGCAGGATTGGCTGTTGTGGAAGGGGGAAAAGGGTGGCCCAAATCCTGCCAGGGAGTAGGTGACTTCCCAGCACCTAGTTTGCAGGTTGGGTCGATGAAGTCCTCTCTGTTGTATCGTACCAGTCTTCTAAGAGGTGTGGGGGGGGGGGGAATGAATGCTGTGGGAAAGCCCCAGAGAACCACAAAAGTGTGGGTTTTCTGGGGCTGCAGAAAAAGGTACTGTAATGGCAGACACTGGACAAAAAACAATGATTAAAATAGTTAATAATTAAAATTGATTTTAAAAAATCATGACCAGCAGCACCTACAGTGAGGTCATTCTGCCTGAATTTCATTCTTTGGATTTTCCGCTTTTTTTCTAAAGGAGTGTATTCTGGAAATACTATCTTGGAGGCTTTCTTCAAAGCTACCTTCCTTTATTTGGGCTGACAGTCCTTACAACATGGCTGTTCTGTTTTTCATCAGCTACCTCCAGTGAAAATCTGCTAAATGTGATGCTTTGTGACTGGCATGTTCGGCACTGCAATGCTCTCGTGCCAGCCTCGGGATTTCCAGCAAGCAGCAGGTGCTGCAGTCCACTGTTAAAAAGCCTGCAGTCTTCAAAGGAAGCAATTTAGTGAGAAAGACTTCTAAACAGATAACACTGCTGGGGATTGAGTTGAATGGCCCAGGAGCAGCGAGTGCATTGAAGAGTCTTTCAGCCCTAGGCTGGGAGAGAGAATTGAGCCCCGCTTGGCACTGACCAATCCCAGTCAGGTTAGTATCTGGTAGCATCACTTCAATTCTCAGTGGGCGTTGTGTGCATCTCACTCATGTGTGAATGCACGCAGCCAGATGCACACAACACCCGTCATAGACTTCCCTCCAAGCAGGCCGTGCAGAGACAGAGATCCAGCATCAGCATCGATATGGGCACTAGTGATTCCTGAATGCCAAATTAACAGCACACAGCGGACAACTGACCATTTCTCTTTACAGCAGACTAAAGATATCCCTACCAACAGTGATTCCTGATGCTCGGTACTGGCTTTCCCCATGTACAGGGCAGTGCGTCAGACACTGAAAAATCATTTGGAAAACAGAAGTTTTATTCTCCACTTTACTACTGCGTTGCTGCAGACAGCAGAAAGTTATCAACTCACTCTGCTCCAGTCTCCTTACCTACGAAGCTGACAATAGCAAACTGGCCACTTAGGTAAAGTTATTGGAGACTTACTGATTAACGTACTACGTGCATACAAGCAATATTTATTTTTATGGGTCCATTCTCCTCCCAGCCTTACAAGAGAGACACTTTTTTCTTGAAGCACCAGCTGTGTAGAAGCTGAAACAGCAGGAAGCCAGCAGTAAGACTGTCCCAAAAGAGAGATGAAGGGGGGCTCTTTAAATAGGCACAATAGAAACTGAGAAGACAGACAGGGAATACGATAAAGATGTGGGAAAGAGGAAGGGAACTATACTGTAATAAAATTGAATGAAGTAGCAAAACTAACCAGCTAGCATAGACTCATCTTTTTTGGCTTCATGTTTTATTTTAAAAGAGGTAAAATAATTTAGCATTTACTATTTTTAAAATGAAGAGGGAAAAGACAGCAAAATTGTATTCTCCTCCAGGCTTTTGTGTCCTGTTTTAACTTATTGGTTGCAAATCAACCTACTAAAGCAGCACAGTCCCTCCTGAGGACACAGCCATACCGATGCCAATTTGGTATATTGGTATATCAGCAGTCAAGAGACCGACGGCTGCATCAACACAAAACAGCCAGGTCCAAAGCACATGGAAAACAAAGAGGTTTCCTCTAACACAACGAATGAAAACTGCACATCTCAAACCCTCACATCTGTTGATTGATGCCATCCAGACTCCCTGCTCACTCCAGGCTGGAGTTAATTACTCCCAGGAGTAATTAACAGGTTGAATTTTAAAGCTTTGGGCTGGCCGGACTTCGGCATTGGAGAGACAGGTTTCACCATTCCCTCAAAGTGATGCCCAGACAACGGCATGAATTTTGTGACCTGCTTCACTGGAGCTATGCTAGGGAAAAAGCATCATCCCCATCAAGCCAGCTTGAGGTTTTCTTGTTTCTGTTGCCCATATTTCTCAGTCCTGCACACTTCTCTGTTTTTAATGTCTTACAGAGTAGCTTGTCTTGAAGTGCCTGATGCTCCTTGTCCCAGTGGCAGTTTCTGGTACAAAAAAAGGTTCATCTGGAGACCCACATCAGGCTCAGCCTGTGCGTCCCCACACAAATTCAACATTTGGTCTGGTGTGACCCTGTACTGCCTTCACACGAACTTGGGAGGTGAAAGAAGAGGTATAGCCAAGCAGCACTATCACATGGAGATAGGGTGGTGCTTGGGAAAATTATCCAGGGCATTTCTACATAAAGGTTGGTCCAAGCCTACATATGTGGTGGTACCCAAACTGGTCTTCAGCAGATAGCAAGAAGGCACGCCTTTACGAGATACTGTCTGTGAAACAGCATCAGTGAGAAAATCCAGCAAGTGCCAGAAAATCTGGTGTCACATCGCTTGTGACAGAGCTCAGTAAAATGAATGCCTTCAAGGAGGCAGAGCAGCCCCCAACCTACCTGCTCCCTACCACCAGAACAGTTCCTAGGTACCTCACAGGGAAACACATTTTATCCCACCAGATGTACAGTGTACAAACACAGGTTGCAAACAGCATGTCTGCAAGCTCCTAGCTTGTCAGACAAGTCTCAGTATCTCAAATCCTAGCGCACGCTGGGATTTAGCAGGCTTTCAAGGCATTTTGCACCAGCCCAGATATCGGCTCTGCTACTATTAAGCAGTGTATGTGCTATCGCCCCTGCTACTATTAAGCAGGGTATGTGCTATCGCCCAGCTAAAAGCATGGTTTCAATTCTGATTTCTCTTTTTTCTCACATGCTTCCATTAGCTAACCTCTAATCAAAGGAACAAATAATTTCTCATATGTCATCTGTATTTCACAACATTAGAGCCAGCTACATAGATAGCTGCTCTGTGCCTAATGCTGAAAACCAGAAGGCTGTTCTTACGAAGAGCTTACAGTCTGACTCTATCTGGGATTTGAGTGGCTAACTAAAATCCTTTGCAAATTATCTGTCGCTTCTTTGTAAGCCCTGCTTCCTTTCTTTACGTCTGAATTTGGACTGGGGATAATGAACTTCCTGTATCATAGACCGGGATACAAGGAAACTCATTGTACACTCACCAACGAAGAGTATATCAGTAAGTAGCTTATAAGGCAGCTCTGAAGGGTCTTGTTAGAATGCCTTATTCTCCGAGTTTCAGTGGTTTGATTAAGTGGATCATGTGATAAACACTTATAATGAACTTCTTCAGATGCTGCCAGGGGAAACCCAGCAGATAAAATGCTGAATCCCACGGCATTGCTTTCTGCATAACAAACTGATTACAAAGACGGAAAAATCATGCAATTCACTGGCTGCTTCTCCTACTCAGGACAGCACAACAGTGTTATACAATTTTCTCTCTGCTGCCCCAAATTAAAATATCGTTGCTACTAAATCCAGTTCAAACTAGTTCAATTTTCCTTCCACAACTCAGCAGGCAGATTACAGCTAAATGTAACCACTTGCGAGCAAGTCTAGTCATGCTTCTGAGCGATTTCTTTCTTATTATAGAAAACAAAATAATACAAACAAGCAAAAAAAACCCCAACCAAACAAAAACTGAGCATAAACTCACAAGTAACATATGCTGTTTGATTTGTTTAAAAAATCTAAATCTAAGTCAACCTGAATCAGCACAGGGTAAACCTCATTTCATTGGCAAGTGAGAGAGGTCAAACAGCAGGCCATGTTTAAGAGCATCCCTTGCAGTTTTGGCCAATACCTGTAGGACCAATGACCAGGGTAAGATACCAGCATGTTACGCTCTCTTCTCACACCCAGTTAGCGGTTCGTTGTTCCTTCTTCTCAGCAGCACAGCCTCTCTTCTTTATCCCACTCTCCCAAGTTGTCTCCACGTAACAAGCTACAGTGTCTCTGCAAAAGGCATTCTGGCTCAGGCATGAAGCATGGGATGTACTTGTTCCCGCCCCGTAAATCAGCATAAATTACACGGCTGCTTCTCCAAGGCCAGTGCTGACACTGACACACTCAGGTGTCAGCTGCAGCACATGTGATGGATGGGGTGCCTTTAAGAAAGTCTTCTTCAGGTCCTGGGACTGAGATGAGGGAAAGACCCCAATAGCCTCTGCTCCCTGACTAGCAATACCTACATACTCCTGCTACCATGGGCAATAGCTGTCTGCACCAGGACACGCGTGTTGGTCTGGTCCAATACCTGATTAAAATATCTGTAAAGGCTCTGCTACACAGAAAAGGGCTAGGAGCTCTGCTGGCACTTTGAGGTGTCAGGGTAGAGGAGGCAACCATTTCAGCTGGGTACGATACTGCTGTCAGTGAGCACGTGGAGAGATACGCAAGTGCTGGGCTCTAAGTGAAGTAACTGGTTTTACTTGGGACCCTTCAGCAAAGGGGTGGTGAGGGCATGAATGATGCCCTTCCTTTAAGCTACTTATTGACTGGGTTTCCCCCAGTCCAGATCCCAGACTTTACAAAGTGGTAGCTGAGATGGCAGAAGCTGCAAAGCCAGCCCCTGGTAACGCCTGTCCTCAGGCTACCTCACTCCATATCATCTCACTGAGTAATCAGCTCTTTAGAGTCACTGGGTGAATCACCTTAAAGGGAATTGCTTTGGGAGTTCAGGTGGCAGGAGAAACAAGAGGGTAAAGGGTGGTAAACAGCATGTCACCTCAGCAGTTCTGTCCTGCACATCACCAGTAGGTCTGACATCTGTCAATGACGCGTGGTGGAACCAAACCGGCAGTGCTAATTCCTCCACCACACTTACAGCCCTTGCATTTCCCTCCTGCTCAGCAGCCAGTACGCACAAGGCAAGAGTGCCCAGCCTGGCACAGAAGTGCAATCGCTTGTGCATCGTCACTAGAAAGCCTGTGTGGCCGCAAGGCTGCTTTTGGACAGCACTTCGGAGAACGATCTTGGTTATGGCTGGCATCTCACTGTGCTCCCCACTCCATCTGCTTCCCATGTACATGAGCAGCCCCACATCGCCTGTCCATCGTACTGAGCAGTGTGTTAAAGCACCTCACTGACTACCGACGTATTAAACCACTAGACATGCACAGATATGCAGACAACCTTGCAAGTGAGATCCTGTGCTTGCAGTTTGCACGGACACTAGAGCTGGCCCAGAGGCAAGCCTAGGAGCATCCTTGAAGTACAATACCGACATATTAACAAGCTACGTGGGATGACAGACTCATCACGCCTAGTGCAGCTGTTATAAAGAGACCTAGGGATGAAACATTTGCCAGATGAAGAACACATACATGACTATCAAACTGACTTGTCAAATGAATCAGAGCATCAGAGAGGTGGGGGGGATGCCTTGCTCCCTGGCTTGACTCATCAGAATACTTATCCATCAGTTCTGCTTTGAGGAACAGTCCAGTGGTTATGGCATCTCACAGAAGTCCTAGGGGATGGTAAAAACTGTTCGTGTTTTTTTCAAGCAGCCATCCTGTAAATACAACTGCAGTTTAATATGTACATCAAGCTTTGTATATCAGCTTTCCTATGCACCATTACTAGCCATTAAGCTTCCCCGGGTCATGTCATTTTTCAATTAATGGGATTGCACAGGTGTAATCAAAGGGATAATATCATACCAATCAGCTCTCATCAGTTGTGATGGCATGTGAGACAGAGGGCCTTATCTTGATTTATTTTACAGCCAAAGGGAATTCATGCATCCAATAGTGAGAAAAAAGGTATCTTTAGAACATACTTGCTATGCAATCAGTAAGAATCAATAACAATAACTGCTATTAGACTCAGTCATTAGAGAACAACGGAATTTTAATCCTGTAAACAAAGTGAAAATCTGCTCTTTAAATTTTGAACTGAATATACTCCCCCAAAGCATTCCCTTCAATTCTACTTGCAAGTTTGGTCTTTTAGGTTAGGTATGGATATTGGACATGAAAGGATTTTTCTCTCCCACTTCACACTTAAAACAGTTCAGGTAAAAATCATTTAATTCTAAGAAGCAACTAAAAAGGAAAAAAGCCAGTATGGTTTTTATGTTAAATCTGTGTGTCCCAAGCTGTTTGTGCCCAGTTTTAAGAATCTGAACCCCTCAAATTCCCCAAGAACTAAAGGAGACTTTTGAAAACGTAAGGCATACTGAAGCTAGGTATTCCAAATAGAAAATCAGGCTACAGTACTTCATTTTTCACTCATCTAGCACCACGTAATCCTATTACAAAGATCTATTGTGAGACTTTAGTATTTAATATTTAGCAGCCAAAGAGCATTGGTGAGAGGTAAGTAACATTTCTTTCCGACTTACTAATCTTTACCATGTCTCTTCCTTCTATATGACAAAACAGATAAAGGTGTTTGTGGTTTAAACCACGGACGCTAACCTATCCACGATCTAGTCTGAAATTTTGAATTACATCAATTTGGAGTACCATTCTGTAGCTGCTTTTTTACTAGTCTTATACTTGTATGTATTAAATATCGTCCACAGATTTCCTGTGTAGGCCTGTCCCCAGGGACTGAAAACCTGGTGTACACAACTCATAAATAAAGCTAGTGAAACATGAGCAAGAAAAAGCATAGCATACTTCTGGGAATCACTCCAGGAAAATAAATATGCAAGATGGCACGTCACCCTACACAAAGCTGGCAAAGGTAAAATAACATTTGGGGTTGATCATTACGGAAAATAAAATAATTCTGTGTTCATATGTACATGCTGGTCTGAAACAAAAGGACAAAGGTAAGACCGGAGTTTGACTCACAAGAAAACAAACCTGCTGGTAACAGTTTTAGCTTATTTAACTAAATTGGGGGATCAAGTCTGAATTTGATCCCCGGCTTTCAGAAGGCCCGTAGATTCTCTAGAAATGACCACCATCATTTATTTCCTATCTCTGTTGTTCACGACTCTTTCTATGGCATATGCTTGCTTTTAAGAGCCTATCTAAATCCTAGGTACACCTTTCCCTCAACAGTCACAATGCATGACTCTATACAGAAGTAGTATTAAAACACGGTGAAGAATGAAAGAGGAACAATTGTCTTGCTTTCCTATAATGGGTTTGGATGAACATGCCCTCCCGTTTCCATCTGTGCTTTACTCTTTTTTTTCTTGAGAGTAGGATATTACATTTACGGGCATTGACTCTTTCCTCAGAGCTTATTCTTTTGCTCCCCTTCTGCTCTGCTCTCATTTTCCCAGTCTTTCCTACTTTTTTGTATAGTCTCCTGAATCCTTCTTTTCCTATCAGGCTTTGCACTATCTAGTCTCCAGTTTTGTTTACTGTTGTTATTTATGAGACGTTGAAAAGTTCAAGCCATTGTATATAAGGTATGACAACAATATGATTGCACAGAAATGCTCATTATTTAAGGGCTGAATTGGCAGAAGAGACATCCTGCAACTATACAGATTGTAGACAGATGTCTACCTGTGTTTTGCTTGGCTGTAATTTGGAAATGTACAGAATTCTTCAAGAGCAAATGCGATGTGTTCTTGCCAATTTTTATTTCATTGTGGATTGGTCCATATTTTTGCTTTTAGGGATGAAGGCTTACCGTCATCTTATAACTGTTTACCTGGTGATGTTTGTTGGTAATTTTGCTTGGGTTCTTAAATACTGTACGTAACAGTAGAATTGCACACTTCCTAAGCAGATACAGCTTTAAAACAAGCTGTTTATTGATGTCACATTTCATTAGAAAGTTTTAAAATTTGGAGTTTAATAATAATATCTTAGAAGTAGTAACTTACACTATTCCAAATGTGTTTTGTTCAGGTACTCTTACTGTTGCTTTGTGTGTGGTTTTCAAAATCACTTTATCCTTTGTATGATTGAACACGCTTATGCTATCAGATATGGCTACTTTCACTGCACAAAGAACTTGTAAGAAAGCTTTTCATGCCTCTGATCGAATGAAAAGTTACTTACGATATAGCACCAGGAGTTCAATGAGAGGTATATATGTGTATCTGCTGGAGTTGCACATTTGCTTATGGGACTGTGAGGCCTGATATACCTGTATAGCACATGTAACTCTTGAGGCTCCTTGAGATTTTAATTTGGGCAATAGCACACTCAGTGCACCTTATGTGTATGAGAATCCCAAGTGTGCAGGAGTGTAATGAAAAGAGAATGGGGGCTGTGCGGGATATGCACACATCTAGCACTGATCAATTACTGATAGGTAACTCATTTTCTGTTCTCCTCCTAGCAGTTATCTATATGCAATATATATCCGTATTTCCACCACAGTGTACTCAATAGCAATCATTAGTTTCTTCCATGGCAGACTCAGATTCTTGGGAGGCTGCAGTTGGAACAACACTTTATGTTGTATCCCATCAAGAGTTGTTAATATACTCTACGTAACATCTATTGAACTGGGAAGACAGGGCTTCAGGTCGATGCTCTGTAGATGTCTAAGATAATTTTCTCAATGAAATTGCCAGCACAGATGCTACTCTGACAGAGTATGATCTAATGGTTTACCTGTAACTGCCGTAACAATCTGAAAACAGACTTGCAGTCTGGAATATAACTAGGTAGGAAAAGTCAAGTGAATATCTTAAATTACTTCACTTTTTGTAATTAACAGGGTACCTGTTACATCCCAAGTGTGGAGAGATGACTCTGTCTCCTGGAACCTGTGGTTTGAGGGAAGAATACAGAGAGATGAATTTTCTAGTTCAGATGGAGCTCCGTAACAATCATTGGCAGAAATTGGAGGATGCCATTAAGTGCTCTGTATGCATTTAGAGGAGAGGGATCAGCTGTACTTCTCCCTCACGCTTGTCACTGAAGTGATGGCCTCCAGGAGGTCATCCTAGCTGACAAAAGTCATCAAGGGCGTACAATTTTTGTCAAGGATAGGGACTCCTGGGAGCTGATGGGTCCCACAGGTTCCAGTCTGAGGTGGGAGAACTAGCATATTTACCTTGGTTGGGCCCTTCAAGAACCACAATTCAGTGAGGTGGGAGAAGCCACTGAATATAGACTGCTGCAAGTTCAACTTCTTCCAACCTTTCAGGATTGGCCCCTGCTCTAAACCCAGAAGATACTTTAATACGTCATGTAGCAATTCCTCAAATGTACTCAAGACATTTCATAGCTCTAGGAGGAAAATCTCCTTTCCTTTGCCAATTAAATTTGCCTCAAAGAGGTCTTCTTACCATTGATCAAGACTGAGTGAAAAGCAGCACTTCCTATTCTTAACAGCCATCCAGCATGCAGGCTAAGAGAGGGAACAACTTTAAGTATGGATATCAAACCATTCCTTTGTTCGGTGGCTCCAAATGCAGGAATTCCGTAAGTTCTGCAGATATTCTATTCAGGATATCTGGAAACGAGTACTCTTTTGGCAAGTGGAGATTAAAAAGGTTAATTTTGCTGAGACTTGCTTGGTTTTGCCAAGTAATCTGGGAATTAGAAGGACTGACAGGTAAGTATAAAAGGAAACGGCTATCCCTGGAACATGGAAATCATTGTCTTGTTGACTTGTGCTGTGAAGATGTCCATTCAGGACAACAATTTTGAGAAGACGCCTTCAAATGTTTTTGATTTCCTGTCTGTGTTTTAAAGAGGAGTGTCTGCTGCAATCTTTCACCCAGCTATTCTGCAGACTAAGCACAACACAAAAAGAAGATTTTATGCAAGTGCCATAATTTAATTTCTTCCTGGCACAGAGATTAATGCCACATTCTCACACTATTGACATGAAGCCATATAAGGAGATCGCTAACAATCATGATGGCTTTTCTGTTTTAGGTATTTGTCCACTGGAAACTGGTTTAAGCATCTGACTTAACTGTAAATAGGCCATCCAAAAACTATCAGATGACAATAACTTCCTGTCATTACTTGTGTGGTGTCAAGATCTAACCTATATCTTGTGAGCTACCCATTTCTTACAGGAAATTCATCTTTGTACTATCATATAACAGAATAGCAACCACCTATTCTGCACTGAAGTATTTGTCTGCTTTCTAGTGTTTCAGTCTAGCAAGTGTAATTCCCCTGACTTGATGGTATTTTTAGAGTAAAACGAGGTAAGGGTTCTGTGGTTTGAGGAAGTAAAAGGGAAATTCAATGTCTGATTCAAAAGCAAATTTCCTTGTGACAATGTGCAAATAGATGGGTTTCTGTAGCTCACTCTCTCCAACAAGAAAAATAAAATTGAGGGATGAATTGATTTGTATTTGTGAAATATTCAGCTAATCTTCCCACTTGACTTGTAAGAAACTGAGTGATGCATTTTGGGTTTGTTTTTAATCCTCAGTATTTGGAAGCTCGTCTCCGAGGGTAAATGAGACCACCACAGCTATGTCCACACTGTAATGGAACAAAAAGTCCGTTGGACCAGAAGTAAGCATGGTATAATCTGTACCCCCTCTCCCCAGGCCCTATCCACTCCAGATACATTATGGCAGCAAGGACCACCAGCAGACTGCTTGTGAGCATTACGCATGCTAGTGTACTAACCCACCAAACTCACGCAGGTACCCAGATGCCAACATGCTGTACAGAAAAGGCGATAAGCCCGTATCTGAGATCAGTCCTGTATGTTTGCAGAATAAAATGTGGGTAAGTGTGCTTTTCAGCAAGCTTTCAGGTCTGCTTTCACTGGAGTATAGATCAAGGTCTTAAGTGATTATGCAACTGTGGTAATTATGTAAATCTAGAAGACTTATGACAATTGGAATTAAGGCTGAGAATGTAAATGTGGACCTTGCTATCTTGCATTTGGTGAGAGAAGTTTTATTTTTCTGAATAATGTAACACATGAAAACCTCAATTCCAACACAAATCTGTACTAACAGATCAGGTTGTTGGGCGGTAGGAAAAAGGTTAGGCATAATTTGTTATTTACAGTTTTCAAAGTCATATACAAATCCCTGTGTTCCCAGTGCTAAACTCTTATGCCCCATACATATGTTGTTTGTTTTATTAGACTACATGTGAATGAAAAGAACAGCTGTGACCTCCCCTTGTACTTTGAAAGGGCTCTGACAAAAAACAAACAAATCCTTTTTAAGAAAAAAATTCTTAAGTTGAATTCATTCCTTCTGCATGTGTAAGGACCCAAAGAATTATTCCACGTTTTCATTACATTCAAAATTAATAGTGAAAAGGCAGCTACGGTAGAATTGCACACCTGTTCGTATTCAGTTTTGGAGTTATCTCTTAACATTTCATTTATACTGCATAGTTCACCACCCACTGTTTTCTAATCTAGAACCAGCCTCATCGTAAACTGATATGACGTTCATGTAAGCCTCTACCTGGGCTGAAACTGTGAGTTCAAGTAATGCCATTTCCTCTTTGCACAACCTTCGGTTACCTAAAATATGTTATTAAAATGATTTTTCTCTTTCCATATATAATTTTAACAATTCTTTATTGGATTGGGTGTGATTTTTTAAGCACAATCATTAAGCTGATACAAGTATTTACCCTATTTTAAGAAATTCACTAAAATTACTGTATCTGCACTGCAGGCTTATGTTGCTTTTATTACACCAAATTATTTGTTCCAAATAGCTAACTGTATACAAAACCTGGGTGTGCGTAGCCCATAGTTAAACTAATGCGAAGCCCTATATAGTCTTATAAAGATTTAGCTTAAGTAGGTAAATGAAATTATTAATCAGTGTAAGTTTTGGATGTGATCAAAACATAATGATACATATTTCACTGTTCAGCACTCACAGCAATTATCGATCACCATCCCCTCTCTATGCCTCCTGGATGGCACACACTCCTTCTTTCCCCAGAAAATACAGATCTTCAAATACAAGCACAAGTAATGAGAATACAACAAAAACAAAACAAAGCAAAAGGCCTCTAAACTCAGCTGGAGATGGAGGCTGCTGCCTCCCCATCAACAAGATGGAGTTGATCGGCTTGCCTTTTTATGAGGCAGCTGCTCGCAGCTTCTGCTAAGCTGCGCACTCAGTATGGGACGTGGAAGAGAGGAGATACAGGTGCTGGGATAAGAGTCTGCAAACAGGGAATATTGTAGTTCTTATTATGGTGGGGCGGGAGGTAAGGAAGGAAAATGCAACCAAACAATTGATTTGTGACTCACTGACACTGTATATTTTATTTGCCTGTGCAAAGTTTGATGATCTCTGTCTTTCGGTCTTCTTCCACATACTCCCACTGCTGTCTAAGCTTTCCCGTGTGTCAAAGACCCAAATGTTTCTCCTCCACTGACTGTCTTCCAATTTGACAGAGCTACTCCTGTGATTAACAGGCAAGAGGTACATGAACAGTGTGCATTTTCAGTAACAAATTCTGCAGCTCACTGAAAACTAAAAATTAATAAAAATATTTTTAACATTTAGGTAGTAGAAGAGATCGATTTGGTGTCTACTAATTTTGTTAATTTTCATATGTAATCATATTTAAAGAAATTGAAATTATATGATGAATTACTGAAGTCTGTTACAGAATCTCTCCTTTTTAAGACTGGAGTAACAGAAAATTTCTTCATGCTTGCTGCATCACTGCCTGAAGAGATACAGGAACAGGCAAAGAAAGCAAGCAGAACATAGCTGTAGCTGGCTGTGCTCATGTAATCCAAATATTTAATAGACCAATGTTCCTAACAATAAATAAGCAGTAATAATCTATTCTGTATCAAAGGATATATTTGAACTTCCTGGGCAAGTTTTGGCTTAAGCTTATGAGCCATGTGGTAGTTGAAAGGAAATACACAAATAAAAGATAAACATTTTCTGAATTATTTTACCAACAAAGGGAAGGGGAGGGGGCAGGAATGACCTACACTGTTCTGTACTTTGTTCTTGAAACAAGCAGAGTAACTTCCCTTGAAGCACACACTGTGAACTGCACAGTCTGTGACAAGGTACCAGGCCTGGCCGGATACCCAAATCAGCTCCGCGTGCCCACTTGGAGTCATGTAATGTCAGCGGGCACATTAGCTTAACGCTCAAAGGAGTAATAAGAATGTATTTATCCAGCCATGAGGAAAGTGCAGTAAATCTCTCTGTGTCATTTTCCCCCACGTTCTTCAAACACAGTTATATAAACCCAACCCACATTTCTCCCTCTTACTATGTGGCAAATATAATCTTCTCCCTTAAAAAAAAAAAATCTGAATCTGAAATAACATTAAATAATTTGCAGGAATGATTAATAGTTCTGCTGACTGGTAAAAATTTGGTTAGAGCAGCTAGGGTATGATGGCTTTTTAGGAGCAGGATAAAGTTTATTTGATTCTCCGTAACTGAGTGTCCTCAGTTGAACCTACCAGCCCTTTGCTGTGCAAGGATTATAACTCACGCTGCAGTTGGATCAGCCCCCATTTCTATTTTTAGTGCAGATCTTGCTCCTTATTTAGTCCTGATTGCATAGCCAGAACTGCTTTCTCAGCAGCTCAGTGAAAAGCCTGCCTGTTCCATTTTATAACTTTTCCAGACAAAAAGATGGGAAGCCTGTAGCTTTCCAAACAGTCTTATTTTAGGAGCCTGCAATATGATACAGTCCAAAACCCAAGGGCCACATGAATCCCTGCTGAAATACTATTGACTTTCCTGGAGTTTTACACAGCAAGAATTTGGCTGCTTGTAAGTTAACTAGGATATTTTTTAAAAAAACCACCACCCCCACCACCCCAAACCTTCTTCACCCTAAATACTTAAAAGATACTTATTTAAACAGTAATATACATCTGGATCAAATTCTCCAGAAAACATTTTATCCTCCTTAGAGTCATAGTTTATAAATCCCATTCAGGGAGGCAACTACTAGCCAAAAAAGAAATAAACAAGGAAAAATGGAAAATGTTGGTTTTAAAGAATCTCTTAGCAGGGATGACCACACAGAAGTAATTTTCTGCCACTCAATTAAAACCATAAGAACATTTTTGGTTTTGAACAAAGTTTTCCTACTACAGCAAGGAGTTGCTGTAATTCTGTCAGAATCAGCTACAATACTTCACCTTCACTTCTAGGATTTGTGGAATATCTCCTTAGTCATATACTTAGTAAGTTATATTTCCATATGTTGCACATAAATGCATGACTAAAAACCTAGATTAAGATGATCAAGGCCATTGTGAGGCTGTAAACACACAAAATGTAAAAAACCTACACTAATAATACGTGTAAAATACATTTTTATCTACGTGTACTGAAATACACTGTCAGTAATGGATCTTATTTCCATGTGTGAAGACACTTTGCATCTTACTATAGATTGAAATTACATGTACCTCCAAACAGGTCTTTTGCTCCTAACCCAAGACAGAGAGTCATATCCACACATGCACAGATCTCTTCTTAGACGTAATCCTAAACCCTTACTCTCCCAACCTGCTAGGGAATTGTTATGCTGGTCAGGCAGCGATCACTGAATTCAGCCATCTTTATTGTATGTGTAAGGATATCCAGCACTCCTCCTGCAGTAGGGAGATTGATGGCAGATGGAAATTTCCCCTCAACTGCCCCTGTATTCAGGCCGTTGACTAGTCCTTTTATGCCACACTGAGAACACAAAGGCAGATTTAAAAGAAAATTAACTGGAGGAGTAAAGAATTAAAGTCAGTGAAGGGAAGGATGGACTAATATATTCTCATTGTAAATGCAGTAATTTAATTAGCCCTCAGTCAAACACTGGACAAATTACAAAGTCAATACAAAACAGAAGGGCCATAAAAATTATGTATTCAGCAGGTCTGAATTTGCATATTCTGTATTCCCCAAATAGCCTATTAATTCTGTGAAAATGAAGGGTATTCCAAATACATGAAGTCAAGTTCTGTATCTTGGTTTAAATGACACAGGCTTCAGAGAGAGAAGTTGAATGCCACAAGAAGTACTCAAGATCACTATCTCAAAGGCAGGAGGTTAGAAACTGAAAGGACTGGAAGTTATTAACTGAAAAAAAAAGACCCAAGTACTTGAAAGCCAGTTCATCCCAGCTGCTATCAGGAACAGTGCACCCTCGTACCCTAAGTGGTGACTACTGAAATTTGAGTATTTGTGATATGGAGTGTCTTGGCTGTGCTTCTCAATGTGACACATAAAGTTGAAACTCTTAACACATTTAGAAAAATATAATAAAAAAATATTGGCACCGGGGTGCCAATGCTTAAATCAGGGCAATGGAATCATGACGTGTGCGCCTATAAATTAGGAACAAGAATTTAAGCATGATCATTCTGACACCAAGGTATTTAAGAACAGAGCTTTATTCTCAAAGAGCCATGAAGGCCACTCAGATTTTTTTCAAGATTACACTGAAAAAGACTGAACTGCACATGAAATCCTTCAGAAAATGCCTAAAAATACAACATAGCCAGAGACTATGCTAACTTCCTTTGAGCCCTTTTCAAGAAGGGGCTTTTGAGCTGATGCATGGCAGAGGAGCCCAAGAAGCTGATGCTGAGCTGCAAGGGGCCAAGACATAGAGTAGAAGTCTCTATACCTTTAAGAGAATATGCCATGTTCCAGGAAAGTTTGGAGAAATCTTCCACAGGGAGACTCTATATCTAAGAATAAAACTTAGAGGAAACACCTAGGGAATCATGACAAGATTTTCTGTAGCAAGCCCCTGGCATGGACTTTCTTATGAAACATCATAGTACAGTGCAAAAAGTACCAATTTGCCCACAACTACATTCTGGACATAATTTTTAATAAAAAAAGTGACTGCTGAATCCATTTAGAAGAAATACTGATCCAAGTGTATATAGCTTTGTTTGTAATTCAACACTATAAAGAGTACCCTAACAAATGATGAGTATTTTGTGTCTGATGTAATAACTATTTCTGTATTTTCAGTTAGGAGTGACCAGTTCTGTGTTTTGAATTAGGAAATGTGCATAACATTAAAATAAAATTGTTCAAGTGCCATTTTAAATCAAAATTAAGTACGTCACTTTGAAGTCAGCTTTGATAGACAGTTTTGTTGTTGGTTGTTTTTTTTTTTTATAATGAGAGCATGAGTCTGTTCCCTCAGCACCACTTAATCACTGGTAACTTTCATGAAGAGCAGACAAAAGGCCTCTTTTATTTATCCATTATGTTCCTAAGAGGTGAGAATAGCTTGATGCAAATGAAAATCATTAAAGGATTCTGCACTATCATTAACTGTCTGAATATCTGTCTATGCAAATACAGCACATAACCCAGTGAAACCGCAGCCTCATGACCTTCTGCATTGAAAATCTATGCCTTATGACTCTCTTAACTCAACAGTTAAAATACCCTCTCTGATGTGCCTTTGTAAAGTGCTTGGTTTGTACAGGCATGGAAATGGAGTGCAAGCCATTACACAGATTCACTTTCAGATACCCCTTCACCCTGACAGGGCAAGGGGTAACATCAGATACCTGTTTTGCAACAGTGCTACAGTATGAATAATAAGCTAAAATGTGATTGCCCAGATCTGATCCTGCATGCAATTACACCCATAACTTCACTCAAATGAGTAGTTCCATTTAAGACACAATGAACATACAATAATGAAAAACCATAAGTAATTTGTAAGATTAGAGGCCTAATTAGATATAAAACCTACTGACCTAATTCTTTACAACTTTGTCCTTTGTGTAGCCATTTACGCCCAGGCAAACGGCACACAGAACACTGCTATTCTCACTAAGTACCACTCCACCCAGCCAACAAAGATCACTGAATGTATGGAGCTAGACAGTTTAGTCCTCCAACAGCAGTACCTAGCAACAGAAATGCACCAGAACTCTTGCATTCTTAATAGTTTTAACCAGAGACATACTTATGATAGCTCAGACAGCAGGTTACAGAAGGCCATTTATTGCTGTTCAGTCTCTCTCCTTGGTGAAATTTAGGTCAGTCATCGGGCACAAATTTACATCTGCTGACTAAGAGCTTTTCTAGAACTAAGTCTAGGCAGAGGTTAAGGATACCTCCCCCTCCTTCGGGACACATACCTTTGCTGCATACTCTTATGTAGCAGCAGAGTGGTCAGGACACTGCATTATTCAATAGCAGCTGAAGAGGAAATAGTAGATTGGATTCTAGGCCTTCCATCGCTTGAATGACACTAAACCAGCTTCTCCTGTCTCCTAGGAGAGTGCCCCTATCAGCAGGTGGTTGCATGTGAAGCATCTCTTACCTTCAGCTTGGGTTTTTGCCAATCAGTGCTGACGAATGGAAGACTTAGAGGCCAAAAAGAAGGAGGAAGCTTTCATCTCCTAGGCCTGCTTATCTTTTTTCATTAAACAGTAATTATATAGCTTGCATACATAGTAGTGAGTGCAGGGACTAAGGACTTTTAAGCAAGTGCCCTTATTACTCATTTATTTGGATGTGATGAAAAGTAATGAATGTATTTGAAGCACTTGGAAAAGAAAGAAATCAGTGGAACTGAATACTCCTAAAAGTCTTGTTCTGAATTTGGCAAATTGACACATTTAAAAAACTGTATCACACTTAAACTGCTCTGCCTATACTGTTTAGTAAAATGCTACCAAGGAATAAGCTTGAACACCGGGCTGCTCATCACCCACGCTGTTAAGCTGCTAGCATGCTGTGTGGCAGTTTAGGCCCATAACAACTAGTACCATCTCAAACAGTGCTCCCACACTGCTCAGGGGACAGCATTTGGAAGCAGAGGGACACAGCGGTCTCTCTAGCCCTTTTTTATTTCACAGTATAGATGTAATACATGGTAAGGAACATTACAAAGAAGCCAACAAGGCAATTATGAATTCTACTGTCACAGTACAGTTCATGACAAATCATTTGGAACTTTTAAACCTTTGAAGTAGCAGTGTTATACTTTTATACATGATTAAATTAAAATAAGCTTAAAAAGTTTTGCTTTTATTAGGGACACAGAAATAAATTATGCTAACAACAATACAGTATTTAGAGAAACGTTGTGCCTCTAACATGCTCATTCATCTCCTTTTCTGTCAGAACATAAGAAATAAAGGATATGTTTCCAGGTAGTGCACTTTATCCCTTTTGGCAACTACTGCTTTATTTTCTCTTTATCTGAGCGAAATTTACTTCTGAACAGAACTAACTTAAAAAATACTAATACTTTCAAAGTGTGATAAAAGATAAAGCTATTCTGGATAAGCTTGAAAAACATGGATGCTGTTGATTTCTTTTGTTTAAAATAAGCAATTTCTGAAGTACTCCAGGCAAAAAGCAATTCTGTGCCAGTCAGGAAAAGAAGAAATTAGGGAACTGACTAGTAATCTCGTGCTGGAGCAATAGAGAGAAACTCAGGTTACTGGTAGTGAAATCTTTATCACAAAACAGGTTTAAAAAGTTGCAGCTAGAACACGTGGTCTTTAAACGTGTATTTTTTTCTCCAACAAAAACTAAGAAAAGGTGGAGATTTTTTGGTAAGAAATTCAATTTCCTTTTCAAACAAATAGATACTAAAAAGAAAAACCCAAAAACTTAGTGATTTTAAAAGCTTATTCATTACAGTACAAAAATACAGTCTGGTTTTTAATGTGTACCTAAAGATTCACCCAGAACAGCCACCATAACTGCTATCTTTAGACAATGATGAAGAAAAACAATCAGGGGATGCAGGAAAGGTATTGTCTCATGAAAGACACACCCACTTTTCTCAAAGCACAAGAGGTCTTGGCACTGACAACTCTTGTTTCAAACGTCCAGTCCTAACGCCTTATTTCAGAATGATACAATTTTGCAGACAAGCCCACAACTACGTTTGATTTACTGACTGACTCTCTTCTGTTTCCTTTTAAAGATAAAGAATGTGTTTAAAGCTGAGCGTGAGAATGTGATCACTTCTTGGAAGGCTCTCTTCCCTCTCTGAACAATCTGAGACTCTTTCAAAGTTATTTTTACAGCATAATAATTTCCTATTTTTCCCTGCATATTAGTACTTTCACTCAACAATCACTTTCTTTGAAAAAAACATGGTCCTAATGCGAACACATCATTTAATCATTAGAGAAAAAAATGAAATAGGTCAAAAGCCTAACTCCTGTTCTCAGAAAAACAGCTACATAAAATACTGTCTCTACAAAATAGCTTAAAAAGTAGCACAGGAAAAGGAAGGTGGAGGTGCAGCAGGTGGGGAGACTGGAATATGGCATAGTACTTAATACTTTAAAGATTGGGGGCAGTGTTGTTTAATCTTATTAGCCAAGCCATCAAGTTCCTGCTTTTGGAGGAAAACAAGTATCACTGATTTTCTAACTAAAGCAGCTGCAAGATTACTCAAGAGACAACAGGAAACACGCACCATATTATAAGAGAATCCAGTCTCAGTCACTTAACTGCACAGCTTCCAGAGAGAATTTATCCATATCTGTGCTTGACTAGGAGTCCATAAGCAACACACACAATTTTCCTCACAAGAACCTGGAAACAGAATCATGGTGTCCTTCCTTTCAGTCTTTTCCTAACTTCAATTAACATATCACATTAGATTAGCAGATCTACTCTGTAAATTTGTTTTCTTCCCAAGTTTGTACCTCCAGCTGTACCTATCTCATGCCTTCAGATATAAAATGATCAATATACTAGTAAGAAAATTAATTTTATTTGCAAGATTCCAAAATTGTTGAGGTAGATCTGTGTGCTGATGGGGCCTGCATTTTCAGCATCATCATTTAGTAGATACTGCTAAAATTGGTAGATGATGATAACAACAACAACAACAACAACAATATCTCAAGCACACAGAGAAGTATTTATAAAGGGAATATATATCTAGGAAGACCATATTCTGGGTGAACTTCAGCTCCAGTGATCTCTTTTTGGGACTACCTACTTACCACTGTTTGCGTTGCCTTTTTTCAACGTGCCATATACCTAGCAATGTCTTCTTTGTGCACAGCATTGAGACTCTGTAAAGTGAACTTACACAAACACTGTATTATTAATTAGCATAAATACCAGTATTTTCATCTTTAAATGTAGGTGTGCTTTGATTTTGGAAAGAGTAAGAAGTGCAACTGTGTTTAACTGATGGTTGTCACACTAAAATAAAATGTTACTAATTTCTGGCTAAATATCATATACCTAGTAAATAGTTCCATGGTATTCTGTGGCTTTCTGCATTTCATTAAGACACATTTCAATGTACACACACCATTCTTTTTTCCCCACTCCTGTTTGTATATTCCCATTAAGACTGGCATTGGAGGAAGCAAACCCTTTAAGAAGTTGAAAAGTCCCTTCAATGCCAATACTGAGCAAAAAAGAACACTAGCAAAAACTGCTCAGTAAGCGAACATTTTTGAAACTAGGTTTCAATAGTCATAAAATTATTTTTTTAAACATCTAGATAAGAGCACTACTTCTGAAATTCTAAACTATACTAAACTTAATTTCAGGCCAAGTAAGCCTGAAAATGTTAGCCTTAAAAGACAACAGAATAATAGACAATATTTAGCTTACAATAAAGCAAACAACAACACTTTCCCCCAAAGCCAGAACAAAATACACAGTCCAAAGGAAATCTTTAGATATTCTGTAACTCAATTTTACGAAAGCATGTTGGTACTCTCATGAAACCTGAAAAATCACTCAGAATGTGTTGGATAGATTACAATGCTGAATGAGAGGCACAAAGACACAAGGGCTGTGTAAAAATTCTGAAGCTTAAGGAAAACAGTGAATATTGTAGGGCTCAAGATAAAACTGAAAACTGACAGCAAATAAAAGAATCCTAGGATAAAGGACAAGTAGCAACCTATCTATATGTGTGGTGCCACAGGAACTGTTGTGAGGCCTTGTTTTATTGGACATCTTCATTAATCCCTGAGCAGCCACAATGTGGACAACTTTGAGGACACTGAGATACCTCAAAGTAACTTAGTCTAGCTAAAATGCAGTCAGAAAACAGTAAAATGAAATTGAGTACAAGAAAAAGCAAGCTACTGCTATGGAAAAGACCGAGAGAAACATTCTGGAACAGATTCTGGAATATATTCAATAGGATAGAAATACCCCAAAGGCATAATATTTGTAAAGGATCTAAGGATAACAAGCAAGCAGAAGCTACAAATAGATTTGTAACAGAGTACCAACAAAGAGACTAATTTAGATTTGACTTGCATACTTGGAAGCACTGTATCCTGGAGCAGAGAAGTAACAGTTTCTCTACATACAGCTGTAGGGCAGACTGTAGAACATTTCATTTGTGGACAACCAACAAAGTCCTTCAAGCCTCTTGGTGGACCAAACATTAATACCCTCAAGTAATTAATTCTGCCCTACACATGGAGGTCATATGGATGCCTGAAACAAAGTTAAAAAACTCTTATCTGGACATAAACCATAAATTCTTCATCCACACTCTTTACAACCACACCTGGAATTCACCAATGAGTTCTAGGCATATTATGAGAAAGATCTCTGCAAATTGGATGGAATTCACATAACGATAACAGAAATTCTTTGGGAGCTGGACTCAAAAGGAAACATTACAAACCTAAACAGGTGTTACCTTACTTGCTCAAGGTAAGCAAGTAAGAAGTTCAAAATGCTTTTTTCTTAACATTGTTCTGGAAAATTATTTCAAAGGAACAAACCCCAAGAAGGAAAAATAATTATTTGAGGTGATAAAAGGTTATATATACATACTTAATTAGGAACAGAAAGATTTAGACAATACAGGAAACATATACTGAGTTCTAAACCATAGGTAATTGTCCCAATAGAAAAAAATAGTAAGCATCTGAAACCGCAGCATAATGTATACATTCATATATTACAGGGACCAATACTGACAGAGATGGACAAAGCATTTAATGGAGCTCTGCCACCTATAATCTAATCTTAAAACATTTTAAGTTTACTCTTATGGCGACATTCCTCTCTCTTTTTGGATAACAGATGGCTGTTTGTGATCTGCATATTGGACTGAGGCTTCTTTCACTTTGTCTGACGCGTGAATGAGGAATGCCTCCCATAAGTCAGACTTCATGGCAGAAAAAAATACAGCATCTAAAATTAAATGGATTTCACCACTTACCATACAGCCCCATTTCTGTGATTCATTCACAGAAACACATTTCACATTTTAAAACAACAAAAATTCAGATAATAACCACATACTCATGTACATTTGGCTACATAAGTTATTGGAGACTGATAGGGCTTTTGGCAGTTATAGTACTTCAAAATTTTCCATTATGAAATCTTTTAAATTACTTACTATTTGAACCATTTGGGCTAACTCTCTTCACATCAGACAAATTTCTCAATGGAGAGTTTCAACTAAATGCTTCAGCTATTTATCAGAACTAGAATATGAAAAATTATGTTTTGCTTGCCTGTTTAAAGCAATTCTTACAACCATTTACCTGAGCTGCATTGTATGGAGTAAAAATTTCAGAGTTTGGTAGGGATCTGTACACATGTAGATATGTGTACGTATAAATTAAAAACACTTTTTAAGTTAACAAACCCCACCCAGTCACAAAGGTTTTCTCCTGGGGAGACGATGGAAGGATCAACCACATGCAGCCTCAAATGGCAGCTCTGTTGTAAAAATAAACCAATTACTTTTATTTTTACAACAAAAGCTATTCAAACGTTCAACCATTTTTCCCTTTATACTCCACTACTTGCCAGTAACTCTCACTGTTGAGCATACCATTCCCACAAACAGTATTAATGTTCAAATGTTATATGTCATTACACACAATTTTCTCTTTTAAGTCCATACCCAACTTTTACAGTCATTAGACCCAAGCGCTAGACAGTAGGTTTTTTTAATTACGCTGATTCAGCAGTGCCACTCATAAAAACAGCTCTAGCACTATTCCTCAATTATCTAAGACTTAATCAGTTCATCTTATCAAATTTCATCTACAAAATTCTCATTGTCATACATCCAATCACTAAACTTCACTTATTACTATACTGTTAACTGTTCCCCAACAATGCGTGTGTTCTTGTCATACTAAACTTAATTCCTTATGCAATCATATAAATATTTTGCTCTTGACAATAGGTCATTCTCCAAGCATGGGAGGGAACCTCAATCCCTTCTTGACATGTAGAATTCTGTCAATACAGAACAGATCAGGAATCTCACCTTTAGAATTAAAATTAAGTGTTTACTGACCATTTTCTTACATTACGCATATGCTGCTTCTCAATTAAATACACTTTCTCAATTTTTTGAAAAAAGTGGTATAGTTCTACATTGTTACATGTGTAAATCTTTATTCATTTTTACATTTCAGTTTATATCATTTTCTTGAATACTTATGCATTTTCCTGTACACACATTCACTGGTAGGTTTTTCTGATATGAGGCAATGGCAAGACCTGAAAATGTTGGGAAAAAAATTGTTACTTTCAAAACAAACAAAAAATTGAATAACTTTCAATCAAAACTTCTGTTTGAAATATAAGTTGCTAAATGCAAATACAACCCAGAAAACAAAAATGGTCAAAGGTGGCTTTGCATTTTCATATAAACATTATGTATGTGAATTTGTATACACAACTAATTTACAGATTTGAATATATACATAAGGACACAATATGTGTTGTAACAGGGTTGCATTCTGTGCTACAGTCAAGGTTTTCTGAAACAGAAAGCTATACCATATCCATGGTATACAATGTATTTTGTAAAATAATGATGAAAACTCATTTATCCTAATGGCTAAATTGTCTGCATTGATTAGAGGAACGCACTATTGAAATGTTCGGTGAACTACATGCAATTCTTCTAGAATGCTGATCATCAGGTGCACTCATGTGATAACCAGCAAACATCATATAACCCTTTTCATAATCTCATCAACCTCCATATTAAAACTTGCTAAAATGCTCTGCCCTGCTGCTTTCACTGAGAGAAGAAATTCATTCCTCCACCGGTTAGAAACCTTTCATGGTCAGTTAACTTCCAGTTTATATCTAATCATTCTACATCAACACTGTTCTTTGGCTTAAATAGTTTTTCTTCTTGCTTACTCCAAAGTTACAGATATGCTTACAAAGTTCACTTACATTCGCTCATCTTTTGTTTTTCTAGATGAAGACAACTGATTTTTATTTTCTTGATAAAACAGGCTTTTCACATCTATGATCATTTTCAGAACCCCACTCTGCACCTCTTCTAGTTTAAATTCATCCCTCTTGACAACTTAAAAAATAGTCCAAATAAGCTATGACCAAGATCTTGTATGATCACATTGATATATCACTTGCTTTGACAGAAATAACTCACTTCATGCAGTTTAGGATTGTACTTATCTTTTAGACCCCATCATGGGGGTAGATTCATACTACTCTGACTCCCAGATCTTTTCTTCTGTCATTTCTGACATTCTAGTTCAGAGCAGAAAATTCTTAGCAATTTTAAAGTGCAAAATCTTGCCTTTCATATCCAAGATGTTATGACATTTCTATTATTCCAACCCAAACCACCAATTCTTCCTATATGATATGCCTGTTCTCCTCCAAACGTAAGGTTACCAGCAACTTTAATTTATATGCTAAATAGGACTATGCTAAAGACATTAAATGGGCAGACTCTACCTGTAGCCAACTTCCAGTTTTATAGTCCTTCTTTCAACACAATCCACTGTCATCTCCCATTAGCAATTCTTTATGTTATGCATCCTACTTAATTTCTCATATGGCACTGTACCGAATCTTTTTACGAAGTACAGATTAAATCTACTTCATTTCCCTTGTCAATAAATTGGTAATTTTATAAAAAAAAATACCCAATTACCCCAACAAAATCTACCTTTACTAAACCAAAGTTTTTTTTTTTTTTACTTCTATGCCTTTGCTTATCCTATGCTTTAATTTGTTTCATATGTCCCACATACTGCAACATTTGCACATAACACTTCCTTGGGCTCTCCTTCAAACACATTTGTTACTTTCCAATCACATGGCACCATTCTTGCCCTGATAGGTTTATTAAGAGTCTTTGCTAAAAGACTGCTTTGATACTTCTAATATTTTCGTAATTGAGAACTAGGTTAACTTTCCCATCAGGTTTCTAATGGCAAGACATTGCTGGTGTAAGGTCATTGATTAAATGTGTGACCACCCTGGTTCTGACAGAACCTGTCTGCATTACACTTCAGAGCCTATTGCCTAGCCTGTATCTATTAATTGAGCATTTAAAAAAAAAATTCTCATGAATTAGAATCTTAAGCATTACTTCCAAAGCACAGTTACCTCCACAAATGAATTCAGCAGCCTAAGTGGCACTTGAAGCCAGTTTGGTATCCTACAAGTTGCTCAATTCCTTGCTGTTCACATGCGGTCCTTACGATTTTTATCTGATAACATCCAGGCAGTACTTGACTTTCCACTGGTATGATGGGCATGCACAATGTTGCCTCAAATTCTGGCGTAAGTGGGCCTAACTACCTGGAGTATAAGCAAGGCTTGTCAGGGCTCTCATATGAGGAATCTTCCCGTGTACCTTGCCTATGATGTCCGGTCTAATAAGCATTCTTAAAACATCAAAGACCACCAGAAATTAATCTTTCCCAATATTTTGCAGAGGTGCATTAGTTCATCCATTAACCTACTGTTAAGGCACTCATGCGTGAAATGCGGATCTGTTTTCAAATCCTAGATCTGCTCAACTTGGAAGAAAAAGCTACCTTTCCCTGTTCTTTTATCTCCCAAATAAGATAAAGGTTGTACTTGCTTAGGTACCTAACTCTAGGAAAGGACTCCAAACTGAGAATCCTGAGAGAAGACTTCAGCCTTACTCCTTTGGGCAGGGGAATATTCAGTTTATACCTTCTCAGCATTTCTAGACAGCTTCTCATCCAGTGTACTCACTTTTGCAGACTAAAAGGACTACTGCTTGCACTGAGTGTTTAGGGAGCCTTAGAGCCTAACATGAGACTATGGATTCTTATATGTGGTGAAGTCTGTGCCGGTTTGGCAGTCCAAAATCTTTAGTCTGAAGATTTAGACTTTTTTCGTTTGCTTAGCTTGTGGAGCACACTGGGAAATAAACTTCCTGTGTAATGTAGACGGTCTGACTGTCTAGGTCCGGATACCAACTGAATGGACCACATATTACTCCTGATCCATGTGCCCAGGTTTTCTCCCTGCAGAAACCATGTTTCTGTAACCTGAAAAATCAACACCTGAGAATATGTGGGCCACACTCAGCCCTCATTCTGAAACATAGTTTGGATAAATCCAGGGCATCCCCAGACTGAGAGAGCACTCCAAGATTTCAGACCATAGAACTCAGAAATACTGAACATCCTGGAAATCAGTAGGAACTCAAACATGGATACTTAAGTCAGTTTTGAAGTTAAGATGTACTGTTCAAAATTTTACCTTTGTGTTATAGACTAAACTTTTATCACCAAATTCTGTTGCATTCTGCTACTATAATTAGATATTTGAAAAATGTGGCTTTTCCCTGGCCCCATCATGTTTAGTCGCTAGATGATTCTGTCTGCTCATATTTGCATTTATAATTTTTTTGTGAACTGCAGATATCATTTTGTGACCAGTTTTTTTTTTAAGTAGGTACATAGTAAAGATTAAGAGAAAGAAAAAACTGATGTGCCTTTTGTTAAAAAAAAAGAAAAAAGGCACAACTATATTGATTTTACTCTATAGGGAAATTCTAACTTTTAAGACAGTCATCAGTTATGGTGGTAACTAATACTATTAATACTCAAATTTTTATTGTACAGATGTTTAACTGTGCATGATTAGAAGCAGTTATATATTCAAGCTTGATTATTTTCATGCAAATACATGGCTGGCTAATGGGGAGAACAGCTGCTGCTTAGCAACTGGAGGAACAGAGAAAGGGGGTGACTTGCTTTATAACAGAACACTGGATGAAACCTTAGAGAGAGTACGTATAGAGTTTGGAGATACCAGGGAAAATGGGTGGTAGTGCTCTCTAACCATGATGTTTCCTTTTGCAATTATTGACATCCTGGGATGGCAGCATTTTCAGGTAATAAAGGATAAACTACAAGAAAATTTATATATAGTAGATGCATATAGACGTGTGCATGAACAACAAATAAAACAAGTGCTAAAGACAAACCCTCACACACAAGCTGAAATATAGGAAATCCAGAAACAGGCATTGTGTCTGTCATCTACTGTAAGGGTTAAACTGACTTTTAGACTTCAGCAACTTAAACTAGTGATCAACTGAAGCTACCACAAGCTAACACTGCTGGAAGAAGTGTTCTCTTTTTCTTCCTGCTGCTCAAACTCAGCCCCTGCGCTGCCTCCTCCACTGTGCAAGCACAGGCTTTCACACACCTACATAATGAGGCACATCAGGGACCTGATCTAGGTTAAAACTAACCCGTATTTTTTAGATGGATCACTTTTACCTGAATCAGTTTCCAAATCCAGTTTGTTATGCAGCTATTCAAACGCTTGCACTGACATGAGGAAGAAGGCAGGGGACCTCCCATGACAGTGCTGACTCAAACCTTTTCTGAAAATATATTCTTACCTTGGTGTGACCCTGCAGACTAACTTATTGACTTGACTGCAAGAAGAACATGAAAGCAGAAGTGCGCTCTAAGAAATGAAGGGAAACTGAAAAGGTACAGCTCAGAAAGCATGCGAGTTCCATATAAATGTCTGCATGACTCTAAGACTACCACGTAATTTTTTTTCTGACTAACATTCAACATTTTCAGAAATCAAATTAATACCTCATATGAACAGGAAACTGGCTCTAGGTTAGGTATCAACTGTTCTTGTCTCAGTCCTGCTGTCTTCCGTTTGCAACAGTTCTTCCTAATTCAAAGCATGGTTCTCTCTGATTTAATAAACATTACAATTTTGTAATGAAATAGAAGAGACTGAATGATGTGCTTTAGTGAATCCTGCTTTATGCTTCTAAAAAGTTAGTTATTCCAGCTATCTACACTATTCTATTGTGGGCAATTGCTTTCTCTTCAGCAAGACTACCAGATACGAGCTTGTGCCTACAGCTCACACACCACACTCGTTTAGAAGCCAGAATCCTCCAGTAGCTTAAGTGTCTTGGATTATATACCAACCCAACCGAGGTGCAGATACACATCATGTTCTGCTGCCTATGTATATGACAACAGAATATAATAGTGGACTGGTATCCCCTAGCACAGAAGTGGACTGCAGATGTCATAGTATCTTAAACTCATGCAGGAAGGGGCACCAGAGCACATTTGCCAGTGTTCAAAGCCGTCAGTGAAATAAACAGTGGTGGGAAGATAACAATGCTCAGGAAGTTAAGATGATCATGTGAACAGGAAGACAACAGAGCATGGAATGGAGTAACACAAGAACAGTAGTGTCCCTACCAGTCCTATGGAAAATGAGGGAAACGTATTTAGTTAGCAGCAGTACAAAATGTATTCAAATAACAATAGTTAGAGATGCTATTTGTTGACATGCTTCACCAGTAACCTCCTAGTGATTTATTAGCCTTTGTGAAATTTAAGTATTCATAAGAATATTCTTGCAGTTCCAAAGGTTTTCTGAATATTAGCCTTGCAAATGTAAATATCTGTCAAAAAATTAAAGTTGTAGCTCAGGAATTCTTTAGATACAATGAAAATAGTTTGGGTTTCAACCCTATTTCAACCACTTCTGTGACACAAGATTTTTTGATGACTAGGTAGTTTGACTTTTTTTCTGTTTGCTAAAAATGAGTTTAAGGAGGAAAAACAGAAGTGAGCTAGAGAAAATAAACAGCTTACAAAGAAAGAGTAGGAAACCAGTTACCCTTGAGTAGACAGGCAAGCTTCCTGTTCATTACAATGAAAAAATGAAGGGTAGCAACTGCCTGACCTGCCTTTTGTTCAAATCTAAAACCAAAACATATGTAAGCAAAATGTGAAACATGTGTTTTACATATTGGACTTTTGTCAGATTTTATAGATTCATACATTTGTCTCATATCATCCAGTCTCGCACGCATATGTAACAATATCATTCTAAGTATACGTAAGGATATTTGGCCTTTTTATAGGCTGAACTTCCACACTGCCAACTCTTTCGATATTTGGCATTTTTTTCCCCCAAATCCTCAGTTCCGAGACAAAGAGACTGCAACAGGAATCCCAGCTCAAGGCTTTCGTTATCATTTTAAATGAAAACCTGCACGAGCGAGCTGGAAAACGCAAAATAAGCCCTCCTAGAGGCCGAGGGACTAAGTAAGAGAAACCTAAATCCTCGTAAATTTTGCCCAAATTAATGACGGGGCAGGGAGGCATCTAGCTCTCAGGACTCGCTTCCTCCCGATTAACGCAGTTCTCCGAGGGGCTGTCTCGCCCACGTCTGCTGGGGTTCAAGCCTGGGTGCCTGACCCCAGCCTCGGGGCGCCCCTCCCCAGCCGGAGCGGCCTCAGTACCGCGGTACCACAGGAGGCCGCTCCCTCACCCCCGCCAGGTAACAGCGCGGGCAGCTCCCAGCCCGACCTTTACTCCCAGGTCGCAGGAAGGTAACGGGCAACCGTAGAGAGAGGGGCGGGCGGGGGAAGAAAGAAACGCGGCGGCCCGTGGCCGTGGGGAGAGCTAGGGGGGAGGAGCACGACGGCGGAGCACGCTGCGAAGAAGGGGAGGAAGGGCAGGAGGGAGAGGAGGAGGAGCAGGAGGGAGGCCGCTGACGCGGGGCTGAGCCGCCCGGAGGGCCGGCGGGGACGCTGCGAACAGGACGCGGCCGCGGCCCAGCCCCCGCCGCTCCGCCGCAGCGCGCCCGGCCCGGCCCCGCCCCGCCGCCACCCGCGCGCTCGGCAACGGCGCCAACCGCCGCCGCCCTCCTACAGGCCTCGCCCCCCTAGCCCCCTCCCGCAAGCCGCGCGCAGGGACCGTTGCAACCAAAGGGGGCGCCGGCTTCAGCGGAAGCGCTGCACCTGAGCGGTGCCGCTACGCCCCCGCCTCCCCTCCCCCCCCGGCCCCGTGAGTAACGACGGCAGGTTTCCCCGTCTCCCTCCTCGCCCCCTTCCCTGCCGCTCCCATCTCTTATTTTTATTTTTTAGCCCCCCGCAGCGTGCGGAGCCTCACCTTCCCGCAGCGAGACGGCTCGGCATCCAAAATGGCGGCCGACCCAGCTTAACCCCATCGTGTCCCGGCAGCGCTCCCTCCCCGCCCCAACCAGTCCCATCCGCGGCTCGGGATTCCGCAGGCTCACCCCAGCCCGCGCGGCCGATCGCCGAATCGCCGAGCCACCCCCCCCCCCCTTCCCCGATGGGAGGAGGATAAGTATTGGAAAGATTTCCCCCACTCCCACGCGCACTCGCGCCCCGTCTGCTGAGCCCACCCGAAAGACGGAGGGGGGGCGGACGTGTGCGCTGGGGAGTGACACCTCCCCCGCTTGTTGCCCCCCCAACCCACGGCCTGTCCACCTCCCCGTTCCCCCAGTGGTTGCGTCCGTGACATCATCATCATGGCAACAACAGCTGCAGCCCGGAGCCGGGGAGCCGCTGCCGCCGCCGCCGCGGAGTCTGTGGTGCTGCGGGGGGACGGGCCCGCGCTGCCCGTGAGGCGCTCGCGGCCGGCCGGGCTCTAGAGCCCGCGGGGCGCGTCGCCGCGCACGCGCCCGGAGGAGCAGCAGCAGCAGCAGGAGGCGGCGGCGGGGGGGGGGCAGAGCGAGCGAACAGCGCCAGACAGAGAAGGCGCGCGCCCTCGCACGCGCCTGTGTGTGAGGCTGTGCGCGCGCCGGCGGGGCGTGCGCGCGCGCGGGCGGGCGGGCGAGGAGAGGCAGGCGGGGGGCTGCGCTCGCTCGCTCGCTCGCTGCGGCGGGGGGAGCCGTGCGGGCTCCGCGCTCGCTCGCTCCCTCCCTCCTCCCTCAGTGCGTGCCTCGGCGGCGGCGAACAACATGTTCTCAGTGCGGATCGTGACTGCCGACTACTACATGGGCAGCCCGCTGCCCGGCCTGGACCCCTGCCAGTCCCACTTCCGAGAGGCCCCGACCAGGCGGGTGCCCGTCGTGAGAGTCTTCGGCGCCACCCCTGCAGGTAAGGCACCCCCGTCGCCGCCGCTGCCGCCCCCCGCCGCCGACGGCCGGGCGGGGACGGCCCCGCTGCGGCGCGGGTCCGGCTGGCGCCGGGCCCGCCGCCGGCCCCCCCGCGGCGGAGGCAGCGGCAGCTCCTGCTCTTTGTGGCTGGGTCGCGCCCCCCCCCCCGCCCCCCCCGCCGCTGCGGCGCGTCTCACCTGCCAGCGGCGGCTGCGAGGGAGCGCGCCGGGCCCAGCCGGCTCCCGGCGCCGCGGGGCGGCGCCGGCCGGCGAGGAGGGTACCTGCTCCGGGTGTCCCCGCGGGGGAGCCCGGCAGCCGCCGCGGGCGGGGGTGTCGTGTCGTGTCGTGTCGTGTCCCGGCCGGCCGGCGGCGGTGGGGGGCCGCGCGGCCGGGCCGCAGGTGCGGGCCGGGGCGGAGGGCCCGCGGCCGCCGGGGCTTTGTGCGCGGCGCGGCCAGCGTGGGGGCTGCCCCGAGCGAGCGGCGGCAGCTGTGCAAACACTGGGGGCAGCCGCCCGCTCCGCGCCCCCCACCCCCATGAAGGGCAGGATAACGGCGTGTGGGCACGGGGGTGGGTGAAGGCGGCACGCCAGGAGGTGTGTTTCTGCGGGGCGAATAGCGAAAGGGTGAGCGTACAAGGGGAAACCTTTGAACGTAGTCACAAGTGAGACTTCTGCAGTACTTACAAAGTGGGGTTTTTATGTTGGTCTTACGCTAGCGTGGTACAAATCGCGTAAAACGATGGGCATTGGTGCTGCACTGCAGAAGGGAACGTCCTAACCGATGGCCACATGTTGCCCCCTGAGACTTTGTAATGTCACATCCCACTTCTTCACTGCCTCTTCTCTGTGGACTCATGGTTACAGTCTTCCCACATCTCAAGTATATTTCTGACCATCAGAACAAATTTCTAACAAATTTAATATTTAGGAAAATGAATTTAATATTTATTGTAGTTTACCCATATGTTAAATATTAAGTTGGAAAAAAAACCCTGTTCTTTGAGATGTTAGACATGTTAAGCATCATTGCTTGTGATCCCTTTATACTTACGTTGTGTAACGCTGACCTTGGGAATTAAGGTATTTCTGCATATTTTATTGACTTGCATGTTGAAAATGAGGTATTGATATGTACATTAAATGTTAGGCAAGACAAAAAACATGTAATAGAAAAGCATAGTAATGGTATCTTTCCCTTCACCCAGTTATTATAGTAGAGCAGATTTTTTTGTTGTTTTGTTTTTGTTGTTTTTTTATTTAGAATTATCTGTCCTCTGTTTAGGCACAGAGGAATGTGAGATATAAAAGCTGTTGTGATCTGATGCATCTACAGCTCCAAATTATTAAGTGGAGTGGGATTAATAGATACAATATTGAAATGGGATTAATAGATACAATATTGAAATAGTGGGACCTATTTTATTGTAGTTCTAATTTTGCATACAAAGGAGATATTATGTAATAATATTTATGTAATGGCATGAGTAACTATTTCATTATTAAAAAATGTAGGGCCTGAGGTTGTCTGGCAGGTAGCAGGCTTTCTGTGCGTGCGTGTGGTTAACTCATTAAGGCTTATTTTCTTTTAAGAAAATGTTTAGGCTATGCCATATCGTGAATGTGGCATCATAAAGTAAACAGTGAAGTAGTTTAGTTGTCCAGCTATTAGGAACACAGTAGGAAATCCCTGGCTTCCCAAACCATAAACTTTAATATTAGTTTGCATAATAGAAGTGTTTCTAATTCATCTTGGTTAGAGGAGACGCTTCACTACAGTCTGCAAAGGAAGTGACTTGGCTGTCTTCTATTTATTTCCTTGTTAAATTTTTTAATGGCTTTTTTTTCCTTTCTGTACCTTTAGTAACGTTTGCTAATAAGCTTCAAGAACTTCTTATTACATCTCTGGATTATTTTTTTCTTTTTAAAAGAAGGGGGCAAATGTCTCTTTTCAGAGGTGTTGGACCTAAGCGGTCATTGTCTGAAGTAATATATGTGATTTCAGAGAGCGGGCTATCCAATTATTTACTTGAGAGTTGAAATATAAAGTGACGTCAATGTAGATGTGATTTTACTTAACATTTTCTTTGAGGAAAAAGAAATAGTAAAAAAAGCTTCTAATATACTGTATAAGGCAATGGGGTGTACTTATTGTTTGGCTTACAGGCAGTGTGATGCTTGTCTTCACCTGAGTTGGTCTGGATAGGAATAACCCTTTCTCATTGGGTTTAACATGGATGATCTTGCCTGTGGGAAAGGTGCTCAGCTGCCATGCTGCCTACATGACAGCAAACCACTGTGTCTGTATAGGCTGCTTCACCTCCGGCATGATTAGCTCTGCGTGAATCTTAGTATATTTAAAGCTGTGTGTCCATGCTGTGCAGCTAATTGGGAGTCAGGTTCAGAACAGACTCCAAATTCCACCTGCTGAGTGAAGGGCGATTGATTGGTATGTGGAAGTGGCTTACGCAGATGTTCAGAAAGTCAAACGTCTATCAGCCCTATATCTTGTGTCTAGTATCAGCTATGGACATTGGTTCTGAAGGCACCTACGTACTCTTTCTGCCTTTTTCTTCTGGAGGTATTGTGCTCAGTGAGGTATATGAATGACAAGGATTGCCAGTGTTCTTATCTTTGAGAGCTTTTATGTAATCCTGTACTCAACAATTGATTTGTAAAGGTTTGCTGGTACAATCTATAAAATTGAAGCGGTTTGTGGTATGGTGGTTGGGGGAGGCAAAAACCAGACTTTTAATTAAAAATAATGGAAGGATGAATTCCTAGAATGGACTGTGTTGGCAATAACGTTTGACAACTTCTTTAGGTCTTTTGAAGAAGAAATCTCATTGTATTTGGCAAGACTATGCGAGTCATCTCTTGATGTCCTACATCTTTGATTCCTTGCCTTTCAAGCTCTTACTACGCAAAATTTTCTTTAAGCCCAAAGATCCACCTACTATTTTCTGTTGTTTTCTGAAATACAGAGTAAAATTCTGACTACAATAGCAAAAGGTGAAGTGAAGCACTACTAGGATTTGTTTGAATGCACCTTAGCTGGTTGAGCCATTTTGTTCCATTTTAGCCATTTGGTGCTTGAAGCAGACTGGCATGTCTGTTGACATACTGACTTGGACAAAAGTATAATTTCAGAAATGCTACAACACTGCCATGGTGGTAATACAATGAAAGTAGTGTTAAATTCATGCTTTGTTGTATAAGAGCGTTGATATTATTTGATGTAGTAGTCTTTGTATCTCTAAAGGGGTCTTGTAATTTTGCTGCTTATATTTAAAAACAATAGATTTTAATTCACTAGGTAACGCTCAACTATGAAACAAAATTTCATTATCTTCTCAGGCAGTATTTCTTTTCTGCTAGCTAGCAATTTTTGTAAATCTTTTTATAAAAAAAGAAAAAAACCTTTGAGAAATTGCAAAGGTTTCACTGTTTATTAGAGTGAAATCATAATGGAAATTGAATTTTCTGTTTACGTATGGTCTTTTGTTTAATCGGTAATTCTTGAATTGTCATTCTTGCTGCTAAGTTGTGGTGTATGGAGGTATCAAAGTTTTGATTTATTTCCTACTAGCTTTTGGCCATTTCAAGCTCTTGGAGTCTTTCCTCAGGATTTCGCTGACCACTTCAAAATAAGTATGTGAATGCTCAGTTGGGTGTTTCTGTCAGGTGCTTATTCAACTGCAGGAAGACAGAACCAAACTGTAAATCCATCCATAAAGAAACCAGGGTGAGACTAGATGTCATGTTAGGAGAGACATTAATAAATGAGCTGAGGTTGCTAAATTATCGCTTCACATAACAAGACTGAGTGCAAGTAGCTGATGACACTAATTGTAAACCGCGTACAAGATACCTGTTGGTGTATGATAAAGTGTATTGTAAAACAGATAGTTGAAATATTTTTAAAAATCAGAATTCTGATTTGGGCATGATTTGAGGCTGGTATACGTGATAAATTTTACAGAAATAGGAACACATTTTAAAATTGGTTTTGAAGGGTGTTAGGCTGAGAAATGTGTGTTGAGGAGGGCCTTTGGGGAAGGCAGATGAGGAATTTACCTAAGAAAAAGCAATGTGTAATTTGAGGAATAATATAACTCTGCTGTCCTCAACTGCCACTTTATATTTTTGTCTCTTTTTGAAGGGTTTTGTATTTTACATTGTGAAATCACTGATCCAAGAATGAATCTTACTTCAGGGCAGCACAAAAACTCAGCCAAAGAAGAGGATGTTTTTAAGTTACTCTTGCATGCTTTTGATGCCAAGTTTTTGTGAGACTAGCTGTAATTTAGAGTAGGGTTTACGGTCAGCAAAATCTGAATGCATTTCAGGTAGATGTCTTAAGTTCGGTGGCTTCACTTCTCCTTGGTTTTCTGAGAGGGGAAAAAGCAGAGGCAAATGCTCCAGCTCAAATCTGGCTCCCTTCCAGCAGCAGTAGCTCTGGTATGACTCAGTGAGGGGGCCTGCTTATCTTCTTTCTTCTGTTCTTCCCTCCGCTTTCCCCCTTCACTGACCTGGCTAGGCTGTATATCTGATCCCATCCCAGTGTCTTTCTCTGCTCCGTTGCTGCTCACTTGCGAAGGAATGAGCTCATTGCAGGAACTTGCTGCTTTCTACGCTCAGCTTGTGATTAACTTTTTTCTCCCCTTGTTTTTGCTACCATTTCAGACACTGTGTCCCACAATGGTCATTCCCCATAGCCTCCTTGGTTCACTATCCCAATGTTCACAGCTGAGCATCGTTCCAGTTGCCGCTACTTCCCCTATTCCATTGCTCAGAAGTGGGCACTTCTCATTAACAGTCTTCCAGTCCCTTCTGTGGCTTCATAGTGAGGGTATGAGGATGCAAAATAGGATACAGCCATTGTGGTGAGGCTTATGCCTCTGCCTTACCTTTTCACGCCCTCTCCCAAAATATACTAGCATATAACTCTTGCTAGGGGGTTATTCTGTGGACTGCAGCGTGGCCTAGAAGATTTTTCAGCATCATACAGTGTAGCTCCACTTCCAGCATACCATTTCTGCATCTTGCACTGGCAGGCTTCTTGTACTTCTGAAGAGCTATTTGAAAAATAGCCTTATGTCCATTCGTTTCTCTTTTCTCCAGAGGTTTATAGCTTCTGTGAGATGTGAACAGGGCTGGAGTAGGAATGAGGAGTTCGAGATAATGTATTTATTCTGAGATTGTTTTCAGTGTTTGAGTTCTGTCAATGCTGTGATTGGAGGTCATGAGCCTGTAACTTACTTGGTTCTTAAAAGGATGCATTTTCTAGTGTGTTGTGGGGTTTTTGTGTTTGTTTGGGTTTTTTTAAGAACCTTCTTTTTTTGAGGCATTTGTTACATACTTTGTATAGGTTGCCTGCTGAGTTGTTTGAGCAATGAGAGGCTGCCTGAATAAACTGTGAGATTCTGCTCCGCTGGCATGAAACTTGTTAAGTAGCAAATTTAGTATCCATGTATATATGGCTTGCTTTAATTCTGTTTCTTAAATAAACCTTAAAATACTGTGACAAAATCTGTGTTCTAACTAGAATCCAGATAGTGGTTTCATAACCATTCTTCCGTTTGCTGCTGTAGAGTACCTCTTGGTTAAGTCACTCAACAGATTTGTGCTTTTGTAATTCAATCAAAAAAATACATGTATAGCTGATGCTACGTGCTTAGAACTCCATCAGCTGCAGACCTCACAGTGTTTCACAAAGTAGCTGCATCTATATTGGGTCTAATGTATAACTTGGGACTGATTTTTATGATCGGTGTCCCTGGAAGTAGCTCATCTATCGCAGCTACAACTTCCAGTTCTGTTACATACTTCTTAAGGGTGTTTTTTGGCTGCTTGTTGAAATACCTTCTTTTTCAGTGTGTAAAATGAACCTCCTCAAAATAACAATATAGTTATTTTGAAATATGTTTTGAAAATAGTTGTCTCTTATTTTTACCAGAGTAGCACATGCATATCACAACTGAGGTTGGTAGGATTAGACAATGTGTAAATACTCAGTGAGAAACAGCTCCCGCTTAGTAATTTTTGCAGTCTGAGTAGACAAGATAAATCTCTGGAAGAAGGAAACAGGTGCAGTAATACCATGCTATCTGTTTCTTCTCAGTCTCTTGTTTCAGAGTTCCAGTATTGATCATTTAATACCCTGTTCTGCTAACTGTTGTCATTACCCTGTTTTTGTCCTTTACCCTTGATTGACTTGATTGACCTTTGTGTGCCGTGGGCCTCTGAGAAGGGTGATGATGACAATGAAAATGTAACCATTTGGAAAGAGGCAGCGTGAACACTCGCACTAAAAGATTTACAGTGGATGTTCGGTCTCACAGATGAAGCAGCTGAAATCTTTCAGAATGATTGGACAGGATCACTGGAGATTCAGTCTCATGTTAAGGGAGATCTGCTGATCAAAATCTCAGGACAATTAGCAGTCAACTTTTTTTTTTAATTAAGCATTCTATATCTCCAGCTATTGCAAAGCCAGCTTCTGAAAAGCCAGCATCTCATCTTCCTCATCTGTCATCTTTGGATGTTGAGTTGACAACTGATGAACTTGCTTCTTCCTCTCTATCCGCCATGTCATACGTACTCTCCCTGTGTGTTACAATTGTGTGTGTTTTTTAAGTTCCTGTATATGTCTTCTCTATATTACATTTATTCTATGGGGAAAAATTGTTTCACCGTCTATTGAATTGCTATCTCACATTTCAGGAACATGTTCCTGACAGACAGCAAGGTATACCTGTGTAAAGAAAACAATTGATTTGCTTAGGGTCCCACATCCAATCAATAGCAGAACTGATAGTATGATGAAGAAGCTACTGTCTACAAGCAGTGTTATTTCTGTGCTACTACCCTGCCCAACAATAAATTAATGTAAACAATAAATTAATGTTCTTTTATATGTTGACCAAAGCTATAGTTGTGGTAACAAGTATAACATTAAGGCCTAGGCTTGATTAACAAGGACCAAGGACTGGTTGCAAAGATCTGCCATGAAATCTGTATAGTTAGGCTGTAATTGCACTGTTATTCATGATACCTATATGTATTCTGGTGAAACCAATAATTTTGAGGAATGCAGTGGAATAATCCAAGTATATGAGCTTGCAAACAAGCAGTATTTTTCTGCCTGTGATACAGTTACTTTAAGACTGAGGATAGAGCCCAAAATACAGAATAATCTAAATAAATACCAGAAAAGTTCGTACTATATATAGGGACTGTCTGAAATGCCAGTGTTTGCATAGGCTTCATTCATGCATGTTTGTTAAGGTT
Organism: Aptenodytes patagonicus; assembly: GCF_965638725.1. NCBI lineage: Eukaryota > Metazoa > Chordata > Aves > Sphenisciformes > Spheniscidae > Aptenodytes > Aptenodytes patagonicus. The sequence goes on along the minus strand of NC_134951.1, from coordinate 54,987,560 downwards.
CTTTTCTTTCAAGAGCTGCTTTTTATTACAGAGAAGTTATAAGGTGTGTAGAAGTTTGTGGGTTTTTTGGCAGGGCATTTAAATAAAACTTCACACTTGCTGGCTGGGGTGGGCCATATAGCTTATTAGGGAACCATTTGATGTCTGTATGCTCCAGCCTTTCGGTGATCAGCATGCAGACGGCCATTTCGGATAACTTCTTCCCCCACTCATATATATGCAGTCCATCATGTTGACTGCATGTTTATGAGTTCATGTTACGTGACCTTGGTGTACGTGTGCATGCCTTCTCAGATTCTCAGGTTGTGGAGTCATCGTCCTTGGAGATACTCAAAAGCCGTCCGGACGAGGTCCTGGGCAACCGGCTCTAGGTGGCCCTGCTTGAGCAGGGGGTTTGGACCAGGTGACCTCTAGAGGTCCCTTCCAACCTCAACCATTCTGTGATTACTGAGATTACTCTTGTCAGCAGTGAGTATCCAGGTGCTCTGTACAGCCTGTTCATGTGTCCAGGTAAACACAGTTGCATTCAAATGGTGTGGAAAGGTTGCCAGGTAGCTGTCTTTAAGTTGATTACCCTACAGCTGTAAAAGTTACTGGAAGGTTTTGGCAGTGTTTGTGAAAACTGATTTAGATTTGGAAAGAAGAAGAAAAGAAAGAATATTCACTACAGAGACCATTGCTAGGTTGGGTTTGTCCCTCAGTGACAGGTTCTTTTCCTAAAAATCACAGAGAAAGTAGGAGCAGCTACTGCTTGTTTACATGCAAGTTGTGCCTCTGTACTGTTTGCTGACTAAACCAGCATTTACTACAGCAAGGTTGTATGTCCTATTTTAGGTGCAATATCAACATGTGGTACTCAGTGCGAATATTGAAAGGGCTGTGGAATGTTGCACCTAATCCATAATACTTGGCATTAGTCCTCAGGGGAGGTTTACAATACAAGTTTTCTGAGTTTTGTATAATGAGATGTATAATGAGTCTTTCATTTTGTGTTTGCAACTACCTAGGTGGGTTTCTGTATAGCACAGATCTTATTAAGCAGTGGGAATTGGAAACTGATTCAGCCTTCACTTCTGCAGGTACTGCCTTCAGATCAGTAATGAACAAATTTTTATTGCTGCCACCCCTATTATATTTATTATCCAGATGAGGAGGTTGTTTTCTGGAGTTCTCGATATAGCAGCTTTTAAAAAGTTGCCTATTTAACCTAGCTAAAATGTTACAAAAGACTTCCATTGCAGATGAATCTTCCTTCATGTTCTTGTATGTTGTTATCCATTGACCATTAAGCAAATGGTTTTGTGGCATTCACATTTGTAAGCAGTGAAACCTATTTTACTCTCTGTAGGAAATTAGAAGAGATTACAGGCAGTTTCTTACGTTGAGGTAAAATGAATCTATTTTTATAAATACTTGGTATCAAATATTTTAATTTTTGAGCTGTTTGAATTAGCTTTGTAGAACTGAGCCTTAACCATCTTTATTGTTAGATCTAAATAGTAGCAGTAAAAACAACCCAGTTTTACTGTGAGTATTATCTCTTTGTCTATTTCCTACAATAGAAGTGTGTTTTTACCCTCAGATTAATTTTGAGGTTGGAAAGGACCTCTAGAGATCATCTAGTTAGTCCAAGCACCCTGCTCAAAGCAGGATCACCTAGACCAGCTCCAAGGATAGAAACGCCACAACCTGTCTGGGTAAGTTCCAGTGTTTGGCCACCGTCACAGTAAAACAAAACAACAGAGGAAAAAAAAAAAAAAGAAAAAAACAAACCCACCCAAAACTTTTTTTTAAGTTTCTGGTGTTTCAGTTTGTGCCCATTGCCTCTTGCCTCTTGTCCATTCACTGGGCACCACTGAGGAGAGTCAGACTCACTCCTATCAGGTATTTATACACATTGATAAGATCCTCCTCCCCTCCCCCCCAATCCTTCTCTTCTTGAGGCTACAAAATCCTGGCTCACGCGGCCTTAATCATCTTCATGTCCTGGCTCCAGTAAGTCCATGTCTGTCTTGTACTGGGGAACCCAGACCTGGACCCAGCATTCCGGATACATCTCACCAGTGCTGAGTAGAGGGGAAGGGTCACACCCCTCGACCTGCTGCTGTTGTTCTTCCTAATGCAGCTCAGGACACTGTTGGCCACCTTTGTGGCTGAGGCATGTTGCTGGCTCATGTTCATCCAGGACCCCTGGGTCCGTTTCTGCAAAGTTGCTTTCCAGTCTGATACCAGCTCATAGTGATGTATGGAGTTGTTCATCTCCAGGTGAGGACTTTGCATTTCCCCTTGTAGGACTTCACGAGATTTCTCTCTGCCCATTTCTCCAGCCTGTCAAGGTCCTGCTGAATGTCAGCACAACCCTCTGGTGTATAAGGCACTCCTCCAAATCTTATCATCTGCAAACTTGCTGAGGGTGCACCTGTTCAATGTCCAGGTCATTAATGAAGATGTTAAACAGTATTGGCCTCTAGAGTACACCACAAATGACTGGCCTCCGTGTTCCATTATTGCAAGGCTGCTTCTCCTCACTTAAGTTTCATTTCTCTCCCCGCTGCATAGCAGTCAAATCTGTTTTAGAGCTCTCCAGTGTGTGTTTTGCTGTTACCTCTTTCTTTTTTAACGTGCCATCCTCTGAGGTGAAAGTATATGCACTTCATTTAATTTCTGATTACAGCAAGGTTTGTTTTATAGCATTTATAAAACTTCTATGTAGATATCTTGAGTATGGTATGACTATGTAAAAGTAATAAATCCTGGGTCTGTATTTTCTGTTTTTTGATGGTATGTTTTACCTGAACAGAAAACATAGGAGTGATGTAAAATAACTGAATATAAGTAATTGTTTGACTAAAAAGGTGTTTTGTATCAGAAATACAGTTTTAAATTGTCCCATGTTTTCCTTCAGGAAAGTGGCATATGTTGTGCATAAAGTAATTTAACTTGCCATAGTAATTCAGGTCATTCTTTATTATGGGTTTTTTATGTATGGTTCTTAAGGAATTTGTGCATTCACGTGTATGTTTGTAAACCTGCAGGTCCCATGCAGAGATTAATTTAGTATCTTTACAGTCTAGATTCCTGTTTTGAGTCTGATGCATTAAAAAAAAACCCCAAAAACCCACCAAGCCCCCACACCTTAGGATAGATGGGAATAACAGATTTAAGTTCTGCTAAGCATTTACAGATTGTGCCAGCATGTCAGGTTTTAGTGAGCTTGTGTTCTTATGCCAGCAGTTGGAAACCTAATCAAGGAAATAAATAGTCATTTTTAACCACTGCTATATTAAAGATGAAAGACTTAAGAACAGAAACGAGTTGTTTTAGGTGGTGTGCAGATAATGGCGGGTAGTCCTTGCTCCAAAAAAATTATGTTCTGTATAAATGGAGCGTTAAAAGGTGTAGAAAGAGTGATATGTTACGAAAACAGATGGCATAGCAATATTGTTAATCATTATTTTGAAGTGGAATTTTGTAGGAGGGATTGCCTGAATGGAAAAACAGGAGGAGGGGAGGAAGTGTTGAAAGGAAGGCTGGGAACAGAAAGGAATATGTGGAGCATGTGAGGTGAGCTGGGGAGGGGGGGTTGGAGGAAGGAGAGTGCTGAGAGCCAGGACTGTGGAAAATATTGAGGTTGGAGTTGCAACAACAGGGACCAGTTATCTAAGGCAGCTCCCTTTTGGTTTCACTTGCTTTGGCTCATGGGGCTGATTCATCCCCTGGAATTTCTTATCTCCAGACTTGTGGCTGGAAGTAGATGAGGTGTTACGTGAGGTTTATTGCTCTGTGCAGTGGGAGAAGAGAGAAAGAAAACAAAGTCCCCCTGACTGAGAACTGTCCCAAGAGGTGTAGAACATAGTGGAGAACTACAATATTCTCATGAGCACTGTGCAGTTTGTGAGCACATTTTGTGTTGCCTGCTTTCATGAAAATTTGTATTATTTAGATTAAGGGATGTGAAAATGTAAATAAAATGAATTCTAAATATCTGGTGTTCATCTTCCCAGTGTATCAGTAGAAATAAACTAAAACCAGCTAGACTTCAAGCCTGACTCTACAGTGTGATGCAAGCACAAGAAAATACATCTTTTGTTGGCAGAGAAAGATAGGTGGGCCTGCATAATGTAGGTGCATATGTGGCTGATTTAAAAAAAAACAGAACAAAAACCAAACACAGTGAGAAACAGGTCACTTCTTCAACTGATCATCTCTTCTTTAGTGTAAATGGGCTTTCTGTAGCCTGTTTGTATGTCATGTTCTTCAGTTGCTTCCATAAAAATCTTACTCGTTTTGTGTAAGCTTGATTTGTTGAAAGAAAACCTTAGCAACATCTTATTCTTTCCAAGTTAGTCTTTGGCTTTTTCAAAATGTCATTCTCTTATGGAAACCACTAGGGATACAATGTTTTAATTTTATTAACAATTTGGCTTCTGTAGCCATCTGACTCACGCTAAACCATTTAATTTCACTGAACGTTTGCATTCTACAGTCTTTAAGGGATGAGTGATTGTATTTTTCACTTGTAGTACCCTCATGACCAGGGACTTGGTATTTTGATAGTGGAGCATTGATGGTGAGAGGCTGAAGCTTATGCATTTGACAGTGAAGTTGTGGAGGTAAAATGGTGATGGAAAAATAACAGTAGATCAGAATTGAGTTGGCCAGAGAACCTTTAGTAAAAAGTTGGTTTAGGAGAAAACCTGGTGACTAAGATTGCAGTGTAATGCTTTTATTATCTGAAGATATATAATTTGATATACAAGGGTCAGGAGAAGCACAAGTAATGTTTAAAACTGAGTAGTACAAAACTTTGGCTGTTTTTACAGCTGCTCTGCAGCAGCCGTCAGTTGAAACTTAAAGCTTGATCATACAGTTGAATCTCTGCACACACCTCTAAGATAGATTGATGAGTTTTCAAATCCAGTAGCTTTCATTTTTTTCTTCTATATTTAGTTAATGATTTTAAATGTTTTATGGTGTGCAGTATTGAACAGGAGTTTCCTGGTCCAAGAGTTTGATGCAGTAACGGTCACTTTGCATAAATGTTGCTTTCTGAAGCCATCTGATTTTATTTGGCTTGTGTGATTATTTTTTAATGCTTTTACACTAGGAATTCACTTAGAATTGCGGGCAAGGGTGAAGAGGAGGGGAAAGACTGATGCAATATATTCGCTGAGCTGAGGAGGCTTGGGGGGTTGTTTGGTTTTGGTTTTTTGGTTTGTTTTTTTTTTTTTATGGAGGTAGACTCAGTCTGTTGTCCTCAAATAATTGGGTTCTTTGTTAGCACAGTGTAACTGAGGTTTCAACTGTTCTAGTGCTGAAAATAACTTACTGTTTCAGAGTATTTTGTGAGCTGCTTATTGATGCTGTAATGGGTAACTAAAGAAGGGTAGGTTATATTCTACCAGTTGTGTGTTCTGAAATATTGTACACAGTGAAGCATAAGAATTCTCCTGTTTCAGTTCATCAAAACAGTAAAACAGGATACTGCTAGTGCTAGAGGTAGTATATTCATGTGAGGATTACAGGAAAAGACATATATGAAGAGAAAAAGACGAAAAAATAAAATTTGGGGAATTAGAAGTCCATTCCATCTGCATTCATGAAGGAGCCTCAACTTTTTTCCTTCTAAAAGTTATTAAAATGGTTTCTTAATTTCTTCAAATATGTAGTGATCTGTTACAGATACCAGCCATTCCTTAATGTAACTAGACGTGATGGGGTTAGATATACTCTGCTATTCTGAATATAAGCCTGGCTTTTCAATATCTGTAAATTGTATATTTAAATGCATACCCAGAACCATAGTCTTATTGACAGAATAGAACCTAGTAGAGCTGTTACAAATCTTATGATACAGTTTTCAACAAAATTTTGGGTGTTAAAATTTAATATAACTCTAATTTTTCACCCTTTTTTTTTTTTTTGCAATTAAGTCATAATTGGAAAATTCTGCAATTGTTGTATTGATGCCCTTTATTTTCTTATAGTTTTTAGGAGAGGAGGAATATGTAATAGTGAGAGCTATCCACTAAATCTGTCGATACCAGAGTGATTGGGTATGAGTGCGGTCACTTGTGATTATTGTTTGAAGTGTATGTTTCATTTGTTGGTGTAGGTTTGTTAGGGAAAATTAAAATGTTTGGGAAAATATTGTTTAAAAACCAGTTTAAAGATGAAACTTGTAATTAAGGGTGATAGTGTCATCTATACAAAATAGACTTCTAGTAAACTTCTATGAAAGTGATGCCGTTTTTTGTTTTGGTTTGGTTTGGGGTTTTTGTGTGTGTGTCAGTTTTCTAAATATTCTTAAAAATAGGTCATAGTCACTGGTGCCAGCCAAAATCTCTGTGTTGCTTTGTTACTTCTTGGGTAGATTTTTCTATGAAACTTAAAGTGCTAGTGAAAAGGATGGCACGTTGTGGTTGTTATAGTGGTAGTGAACTGGACCTTAATTGTAACTCCACAAATTCTTTCCAGTGTTCCAGCTAAGGAATAAACCATGAAATCCTAGTTGTGATTACTATTCAAATACTAATCAATTATTTTTAAAAGTATGATTTTTCTTTCCTCCTTGTAGTGCTTGTATTCTCTCCATTTTAAAAGAAATGTGAGAACTAAAGGTAGTTCTATGTAATATCTTAAAAAATCACTTCATGAAAGAAAACAAGATTACATATTCCAAAGTACAGCAGCTGTTTTACAGCATCTGATTACAATGATTGTTTTTTCCAAAGCACTGTGTTTTAAGCAGTCTCTAATTTGAGTGTTTAATGTATTGTGATTATCAATACATAATATAAAGGAACTTTATATTCTCTGATATTATTGTTTGCAAGCTAGGATCAGAATTGAAAGGAAAGAATACGAGTTTTTTGTATGTAAGGAAGCAGTCTTTTTTTTTTTAACCTGTTGGGTTGGGTTTTTTCCTATTTTTTATTAGTTTTCAGTTGACCAGCAGAATTCATCACCATGATACATAACACTTTTCTCCTTGTAAAATATGTATTTTCATCAACCTATGTTCTAGTAGCTGCCAGCATTTAGAACAAGGAAATCTCCAAGTTGATATTGGAGGCTAGCCATGTAAATGGATAAGGCGCCAACTGCATGAAGTGTGTTTTTCTGGCAAATAGCTTCTGTGTACACTCATCCCTAACTCAGAAGTAAATCTGATCTGGGGTAGTTTCTGCTTTTGTGAGTTAGTTGAAGTTTAGCTCTGAATTCATGAAGCATAGGTCATATCTGTAGTGAAAATTTTTGCTCTCTGACTGTTTTTGTAGTTGCACAGTGAGGTCAAGAGCTCTTTTTCCATTCAGGAACTTCGGTCACATTTTAAAATAAGCTTAGCTGCAACTGGACATCATTGTCTCTCATTGCCAAGCTGTATTTGAACTATTTAGCTTTAAAAAGGCTTCTAAAAATCATGTCTCATGAGGCTTAGTGGTATTTCTGCATAGGCCAAATCATAGACAAAAGGCTTTACTCCAAAGAGGGTTTGTAATGGTTGGAATTGTTGTAGTTTTGTATTAGAATTTGCTCAAGCAGTTAAGAAATCTGTTTAAAAACAAAAATAATCAGACATTTTCTACTGTTTGTAAAGAATGTGATGAAAATGGAGTGATCTTTTCCAGAATTGAGAAATAAACTGATACAAAAGGAATTGTGGATGCAATTAAAACTCATAATTTCCAATAAGTGAAAGGTGAAAAAAGGGAGAAATGCCGTAAAAGATGATGATTATAATTAATATTTATTTAGAAATGGGTTGCACTTTTTCCAGTGGGGAGACACATTTATGTTCTGTAGTAGTCTGTTAACAGAGATCTTGATCCCTAGCTATTGAACAGTAGCAGCCACAATAACAGGACTAACGCATCAAAAATGTCACATTTAAAGATCTTTAATTTGCCATTGTTGTAGAAAATAATGTATTAGATCTTTTTGTTTTAAGACAATTTCTTAATATTTGAGACATTAAAACTTCAAGGGACAATTCTTCAGTTGGGTGCAAGGAAGTTTGTCAGCAGATGATCTGGCTAATGTGGTTCCATAATATCAAGACTTGATTTTTCAAAGTATATAATATTCACAATTCCTATAAAATCAATGTATTTCTGGCTACCTCCAGGAGTTCTACTCTTACGGTCATTTTTTTTATAGAAATGTGCTACAAATGTTTTTATTTAGAAACAGTAACTGGAGTCCTATGTTTTTTCTAATGCATAATTGTCAAGGGTAGTTAGTTATTTGTAGGAGAGAATAAGCAGAACCCACAGTCTCATTTGTGATTTGTGTATGAAGTTAAGTTTTTAGTTCTTTATGACTGTAATTTTTAAGTGATTGCTATTTTTCATGCAGTCATAACTTAAAGGTTTTTGTCTCCCCCACAACTCCCCAGCTCATGTCCTAAACAGAATTTTATACATCAAGACCTGAAAACCTGATAATAACAAGATAAATCAAAAGACTTGCCATATCAAAGCGCTGCCCTTTTAAGCAATATCTCTGTTGTTTGGTCATTACTTTGTACTTCTACTGATTAGAGTTATTTTAAATTGGATTAAAGTCTTGCAAGAGAATAATTTATTCAAGTTGGCCTTTCAAGATTATGTTCAGATTGAAAGCTGAGAATCGTGTGCAGAACCTTAGCAAAGACATTTGAGTTTTCTTTTTCTTAATTCTACTCCTGCAAAGATGTGGGTTTTTGAGTGTTTATCACCGATATAGACTGCATGACTGCATTTCTGTCTGAATGCCATGTATGCAGCTAGCGAATGATTTTGTGCTTTAAAATACTTAAGTAATTCTTAGTTTGGTACTATAGATGTAGAATCAAGACTGAGGGATTGAATGACTTGTACAAGGTCATGAGGGGTTTGAAGTGGGATTCATCCTTTTCTTGCCTTTAGGTGTCTTAATCACAAGACCATCATTTAAGATAATGATATGCACCAGTGCTTCCAAGAATTCCTCACAAGATAATGTGCCTTTATACCATAATATTGTGTGCAGATTTGTACAGCTAAACTAATGAGCAATAGACTGGAAACAGATATTGTAGAATACATATTGAAAAGTCATAAAACAAAAGGTGTTACTAAAAGGTTATATTTTGAGGGGAGCTAAAGATGGTTGTGTTCACCAATTTCAGCTTATTTCATTGAAGTTCATGCTTTTTTTATCACATATTAAAGATTTTGAGTATTCTGTACTGATAAATGATTTCAAAGACTCACAGCATAACATTTTATTTTCTGAAGATTAAAGTTTTGACTGTGCTGTGTCTTCTAATGTTTTTTGAACCATATTCAAATACAAGTCTGCATACGTGCTAGTGCACTTCCACTTTCTGAAAGAATTGTTTGAAGGATAGTCCCTGACATAGCTTGGCTCACACAGTTCCTTTCTTTAAAAAAAAAAAAAAAATCCTGGACAGGGAAACTTGGCAGACAGTCATATTGGAAAATAATAAACACGCCTCTGCCAGAAGTGTTTGAATTTGTTACAGTCATCTGGTCTGGACTAGTAGCTGCTTAGACATCTATGAATAGCAACAGTAGGGGCAGAGGAGCAATTTTTCTACAGGCATAGGGTTGAAATGATTCTTATTTGGAAGTCTGCCTTTGTCATCAAAGAGTTAGAAACATAGGTTTTTCTTCTCTTAAAGTTTTTTTCTGAAGAAATTAATAATATGTAGTAATAAACAGAATTTAAAATTTGCTGGAACATTAATTTTAGAACAGGACAGTGCAGAAACACCCCAGTGACACTGATGAATGATTTTCTGACCAAAGCCAAGACAAGAAATAAATAACCTTACCTATGTTTTTAGTTCTCAAGGTCTTTTGGTGGTTTCGATGGCAATTCTTTTCTGCTTTTCCTAGAAATAAAGGAATTATTTGTCTCTTAAAGGGCTAGAGCCCCAGAGGTTTTAATAGTCAGCTTCTCTTTAGGGTTGCACAAGACTTTTACTTTCTCTCAATATGAGGTTTTCAGGTTGTTTTCCCAGTCTACAGCCATCGCTATTAATACTGTGATGTAGTGGTCACCTGCGTGAGAAGTTCCTGTTGGTCTGTGCTTTGCTCTCGATGCACTTTGTATTTATTTTACTTTTGATATATTCAAGTTAATTGACTAGGATTTGAAATAATCAGTTAAGTGTTAGTCTTAACTATGCAAAATACTTTTTAAGCACAGATTTTTATTCCTGATTATGTTTCCTCTGGTTGTCCAAGTTTGAATGTCCACTGGAAGAGTAAGCATTGAAGAGCAGTCTGATGGTTAGGGTGTTAGAGTTCAGATTTTGTTTTTTCCATCAATTTCCTGTGAGGCTTTGGAAAATGCTTCTAATATCTATAAAAATATAAAATAAAGTAGAAGAAAAGTCCTAATTTATAAATCGGCACAGTGCTGCACTGGTAATCTGATCTAAATAATTTGAATCTACATTATCATATTTCACCTTTTGGTCTAATTGCGAATAAAAAATACATCCTTTCTTTCATTGTTCTGAACTTCACTATCAGTACTTCCAGGTTCTTTTGTTCTGGATGCCTGAACAAGTTCAAGTGTGTCAGTTGTTTCTTAAACTCATTGTTAATAATCTCATCAGTATTGTTCAAAGGATTGTATTAAACCTTTCTCTCAGAAGGATGAGGACCTGGGACAGCGAAATAGATTTCATTGTCCAGAATAAAAGTGATACCATTAGTACTGGAAATAAAATGCAAATACTTCCAAGTCTGAAACACGAGAATGGGAATATTTGTATTCTGTGATACTGGTGTTCTCAGAGATTTTTCTAGACTTGAACTAGGACCTCTAGTTAAGTAGTACTCTTACAAAACTGGGTACATCCTGAGATGATTTTTTTTTTGTTGTTGTTTTTTTTAATGGGTGGGAGAGGATGGGGACTTTATACTTCAACAGCCCAAAAACATTTTAGTAATTAGTAATCCTTATGGACTGTGAGTTAACTGCAGCAATAACTGTCCAGCAGACCTCAGGGACAAAAAAAAATTGGAGGTATGATTTGTCAGTGTACTTCTGAACTTGTATAAACTTCATCTTTCTCCTGACACTGGATGATTAGTGTGAAGTTGTTGCATGGCTTCAGGAAGACAGCCTTTCTTTTCAACTCTTGGAAATGTAAATAATTGCTTCTGAGGAAGACTCTTAAGTGCTCTGTCCTGGTTTCGGCAGGGATAGAGTTAAGTTCCTTCCTAGTAGCTGGTACAGAGCTGTGTTTTGGATTTAGGGTGAGAACAACCTTGATAACACACCGATGTTTTAGTTGTTGCTAAGTAGTGCTTACACTAGTCAAGGACTTTTCAGCTTCTCATGCTCTACAGACTGAGAAGGCTGCAGGTGCACGGGGGGGGTTAGGAGGGGGGCACAGCCAGGACAGCTGACCCAAACTGGCCAAAGGGATATTCCATACCATGTGACGTCATGCTCAGCATATAAAGCTGGGGAAGAAGAAGGAAGGGGGGGACGTTCGGAGTGATGGCATTTGTCTTCCCAAGTAACCGTTACGCGTGATGGAGCCCTGCTTTCCTGGAGATGGCTGAGCACCTGCCTGCCGATGGGAAGTAGTGAATGAATTCCTTGTTTTGCTTTGCTTGCGTGCATGGCTTTTGCTTTACCTGTTAAACTGTCTTTATCTCAACCCACGAGTTTTCTCACTTTTACCCTTCTGATTCTCTCCCCCATCCCACCAGGGGGGAGTGAGCGAGCGGCTGTGTGGTGCTCAGTTGCCTGCTAAGGTTAAACCACGACATGCTCTTTTAAGGTGTGTCTTCACTAAGCAATTAGCAGTAGTGCTTTTGGTTCTTGCCCAAAAGTACCATTTACATTAACAATCTGCATGTGCTTTCAGTTTTGGTCAAGTTTGCTGACTTTAGGGAAAGTCATAGATTAGAATTCAAATGCATTTCTTGCTCAACCTTGCCATGACAATGCAGGTAAAATTATTTGAGGGCCTGTAGTCCTCCAGTCCTCTTGCTGCAGTTGTTCTTGAAGGGCACGTAAGCTGACATAATGTGCTGGTAAAAGCTCTTAGAGGGTCTCAGCATGAAAAGTAGGATATACCACTAGAGGTACATGGATGAACAAAACCAGTCTTGAAGATGCAGAAACACTGAATGGTGTTTTACAAGGTTAACCTGGGTCTTCAGATTTGGTTGCTAATCTTTTTCTCCATAGGGTAACCAGCTGCAAGGGTATCTAAACACACGTGAATAAAGCAAAAGCTATTTTCAAAGAGATGGAGACAATCACTTCTCTGACAATGAAAAGAAAAATATGTTCAGTAGCTTCTAGTCATCTCTGTTTTCTTTTAGGGCTAGCTTCTACTATTCCAGTAGTTGTAGCATGAGAAAACAATGGTTTGGGAAGATTACCATATGTGTATTCAGCCATCAGCTGAAAAAAAGACCTAATAAATGCTAGTTTCTGTAAGCCCTTGGGTAAAAAGCAATAAAGCCACTACAGAAAACCAACTAGCATGGAATAAACTCATTTCAAATGTTTACTTTGTAATAGTTTAATCAAAAGTTATATTCAAAATGCATAAAATTACCTCTCATAGCTAATCTATAGTGTTATCCCCAAGTTTTACCTGTTACTGTGATAAGGAGACTTCATCATGTTTACTTACAAAGTGTACAGTATCGTGGGAGTTAAATGGATTATATTTCGTTTAGTTTTGTCCCCTCCCCATTGCTCCCTCTTTTAGCTAATATTTAGTCCTAAAACTCTCCAATGTGCTTTTTCTTGTTTTGGTTTTTTTCAGATCTGTACTACCCCTGCTTTTGTACGAAAACCCCTTAGTCCACGTGGACTTTTGATTAATGCAGTGAGATGTCTGTATTTTGTTTGGATGTTGTTATTTCAGTTATCAGGTTGTAGTGCGGAGCTTAATGAAGTCCTATGGGTATCTTAAATGTGGGATGTCTTCCATCCTATTACTAAAATACATGGCTTTTAAACAGATTACAGATAAAAAGTGAGGACTTACTTTGATCCAGCTAGATGATGATGATCATTATTTTCTCAGTGCATTGGAAATGCAAGTTCTCTTGCATTTTTTAAGCATTCCTGTTGCTTCTGGTGATCCATTCAACTCAAAGGCTTAATACAGTAAGATCTGAATATCTGTATTAAACTTGTATAGATATTTGATTCCTTTTTCTAAACATGGTAATCAGTAGACATAAATTTTCAAAACCTGAATCAATAAGGTTCTGTTAGTGGAACTTTGTAGGCAGATTTGTATAATATATGCTATTCCTTGCCATCTTCAATTTAAGCAGGATTTTCTGTAAAGCCAAACCTCTTCGAGTAATAGCAGCAATCCCAGGGGACATAAAAGAAAGCATCTTGGGAACACAGGTAGACCTGTGTTTTTTGATTTGTCATGAGAACTAGTTCTGTAGTTGTAGTTGTAAGGAAACATTCAACACCAAAACCAAGTCAATCCAATAAAATGCTGTCTGCTTGAGCTGTCAAAGAGCTTGAAACAATAGCTCTGAGGTATGAACTAACCCATTCTTAATACTATGCCAGTTTGAGTGCCAATAGTGATGTTCTAAAATGTCAGAGTACTTTACCATTTCACTATTCATTGAGCTCTAGAAAGTAGTACCGTATTTTATATGCATCTTATTCGCATTCTGAAAAATGTAGAGCTGATAGAGTCAATAAAATGAGTAAATGAACATACGTATGTGGATATTAAGCTAAACAGCAGCAAACCCTTAGATTTGGAATTGCTTTTCTGAAGTAAGTATTGTAAAACTTTAGACTGATATAATTGTCAATTCCGGATGCTTCAGTCGTAGGGCATACACATGTTAATTGGTGAAGTTTAATGATAGTTTTTCTTCAAGGAAATAAATATCTTCACTGCTTTTTCTTTTGTTTCTATTTGTTGGGCTTAAGGTTAACTGTGACTGGATGGCTTAAACATTTGTCAAAATACATTTGTGTAGAAACTGGAGTCAAATTTAAAAAAAACTACTAAAATACTAGACAAGGTCATAGGCAACCTGCTTTAGGTGACCCTGCTTTGAGCAGGGAGGTTGGACTAGATGGTCTCCAGAGGTTCCTTCCAACCTCAACTATTCTGTCAATCTGTTATGTGACGGAAGAATTGCATTTAATGTACCTGTATTAAAATAGATGTATTGAACTAGTTTGTATTTCATATTATTATGTTCTTTTGTTTCATTGAAATATTTTAACTCATTCTGTTGTCTTCAATTAAAAGAAAGAATACCTAAGTCATTTCTACATAGTATTTATTAATGTAATTGAAACTAAAAACAAGTTTTCAGCTCCTTCTCAGTTTTGAATGAGTATCATTGATCTATTTGACAAAACTGAAGTGAAGATATTTGTTCTTCATGTGCTTGAGAGAGATGGTTTCTGTCACAAGCTGGATTTGGAAAAACTCTGTAATTCTAGGCTGCTTACTTTTCCATTTCCATGGTTTGATTTTCTTTAAAAATGTTTGTGTTGGACATGGTTTCCTTAACTTTTAAAAGCATTTAATTGAAATGATGGTAATGGTTTACAGCAAACATAAACCTCAGTATAAGTTGTTACACTTTCAAACTTAATCCTTAAAAGGTTTACTTTCAAAGGAAAGGGTTTGTTTGAAAGTTACTTAAATGGAAACAATTTGGGTTTATGGCTGTCTCCTCCTAATATGGCCCTATCAAAAAGTTTTAATACTTTTGTGGTATTTAGTTGCTGAGAGGTTTTTGGTATCCAGTTTGTGAAAGTCAAAGGGTACTGCCCACCACTTATTTCAGTGATTTAAGGCTCAGGGCTGGGTTGATTATATTTTAGTTTACATTAATCGGTCTTTTCAGAAATGTGATTAATGAATAGCGCTGACATATAATTTGTGACTCCCTAAAAATATAAGGGTGACAGTTAACTATTTGGATAAAGGACCACGATTTTAACCAGGTGAAATTAAGGGAGAAATTCAGTACAGCTAACAGATATGCACTCTAGTTGCTCATGCTGATGTACTGCAGCTGTTGCACTCAAGCATTACAGACTTCTAAGAACTATCTGAGTTCGAGGAGGGACATACTATAAAGTCAGTAAGTGATTAAATCTTCAATCATGGAACAAAGGCAAACAGCCAACACTTAGTAAAATTTGCATAGTTCAGATTAAGTTACATTTGATTGTTGGCATTTAACAGCTCACTTAGCATGCAGAGTATCCCTTCAGCAGATTTACATTGGTCAGTTTTGGTGATTGCAATGAGTACCAAAGCATTTTAAACTAGGAATACTTCAACACAAGTGAAAAGGGGGAAAAAAA
Source organism: Aptenodytes patagonicus (assembly GCF_965638725.1). Classification (NCBI taxonomy): domain Eukaryota; kingdom Metazoa; phylum Chordata; class Aves; order Sphenisciformes; family Spheniscidae; genus Aptenodytes; species Aptenodytes patagonicus. The sequence continues at coordinate 54,972,218 of NC_134951.1, read as the reverse complement.
AAATCAATCTGAGTTTGACAGTGCTCTTTTAATTCTGCAAGTAAAATTTTAGAATGCAGACATTTCAACTGGAGTGCTCCTTTATTTGAACGAACGCACCCACATGCTGTAACTGCCGTATATATAGATAAAATGTACATAGTTAGAAATGTTATAGTTTTTAGTATACGATGTAGCTTAATGTGTTAATTATACAATGTGTTTAATTTGACTGTTTTTGAGCTCTATCATAAAAAATATTAATTCTTGCATACTGTTGCACATATGTTTTTGGTATTGTTATTGATGCATTTTTATGTTTTTATTCTTCTACTGTTTGTTTTATTGCATCTTTATTGTTCTTTAGCCATGTGCCATGAAGTATAAGCATCCTGGCTTTTTCTGGCCTGGTGAAGAACAATATTCATTCTAACTGTAATAAAACTAATGAAAGTAATTTATTGAGAGCTGAGGACACAGAAGAGCTGCTTGGCAATTTTTATTTATTTATTTATTTTTAAAATACTGCAATGTACAGAATTCAAGGTAGAAGTTTTCTGATAACTCAGAGCATGTCACCTGATACTATACGCTTTCATTTGTTTTGATTTATAATATGTGGTTGCAGAGTAAGAGCTGGAGTTTGATTTTTAGAAAAGTTTAATAACTTTGAGGTTTCATCCCTTTAAGGAGCACAAATATTTCACATGAGAAGCTACTGGTTATAATATTTATTTATAATAAATATTTTAGTGCAAGTTTACAGTGTAATTAGCTTGTATCAATAATGTATAATGTTGATAAAATTCAAGGAAGGCAAAGAATTGCAGAAAGTTAAATAGTGCAGCAGTCATACATAGTTATGTAAATCACTTGATAGAGTTTGGGTATTCATACAAAGTGGGATGTTGTATGTAAGAACAAAGAATGTAAGCAGTGTCCATGGTATAGAAAATAGTGACTATGAAAAGAATTTCAGGTCATTGCAGACAAGCAGGTGAATGAATATCAGTGTGATGCTGGAAGAGCTAATGTCATTTTTGGTTACACTAATAACATGAGAATGCTGAGGAGGTTGAAGGTAGCATTCATGAAACAGATGTGAGAAGCAGTGTGTCTGACTCCTGCGCCATTGTATTTTAAATTACGTTGAAAAAATACAGAAGGCTCAGAAGAGAGCTCAAACATGTGTTTTCCTCCTCTAGAGGATATTAAGATATGTTTTTGTTAGATTGTATCAGGAGCTTGTGAAGAAGTGATGAGAAGTTTTAGTGAAGAAAACCATGGAAAGAGCAAGTACCTGAAATTTCAGCTAGTCAGATTCAAACAACAGCTCAAACAAATATTTAAGCAAAGAAGAGTTTTAGAGCAGGGAATTTAAGGGATTTTGAACTGCCTGTTAAAGGAAAGTGGTAGCCTCCTCTTCTCCTAAAGCTAGACATGGATCTTCCTAGAATGACTGCTTTTGTCATGTGAGCTACTGGACAACCAGGTTAATTGCTAGGTCTGTAATATCCTGGAAGGTAGATAAATTGATCAAATCTTCCCCCATAACTTTAAAAAAAAAAAAAAAAAAGTACATTAAAGTACATTAAATATCAATCCACTGCATCAATATGCTTCAGTGCTGTATCGGTGCAGGGTTGCGTCGGGGTGGGAAGTACTGCTTCTAGTTCAGTCTCAGCAATGTGGAGTACTAACCATAGGCTTGTGAAGTGGAAAGATTTGAGTTCCAGTTCCCCATTAGACTCCTTGCGTTATCTCAGAGCTTACTGACTTGTGCTGCTCTGAGCTGTATGTAAACAGCTGACCCCAAGTATTGGGGATTTAGATAAAATCTGTGGGTAGGATTGTGCTTTCTGTATCTTGGAGCTCATGAGGGAGCTCACTAGCTTCGCAGCACCACTCTAATGGTGTTAGCCTGTAGTAACAGCAATGCAAACTGTCACGGCAGGAGCAGCTGATAAGTTGTAAATTTATGTGCTAGTTCAACCTGCTGTAACTTGTGCATGTGCTCATGCTTCGAGGGATGACAGGCAAAACAGCATGCCTGTACTTTAAAAGCATTTGAGCAATCAGTTGTAGTGTCTTCACCTGGTGTCACTGTCACCATAGGCACTGTCACAGTGGAATCAGAATTTGAAACTAAATGTAACTTTTCTATGAAATGTGTCCTTGGGTAATCAGGGTCTCTCTCTGACATCTGACTATGGGGGAGGGAGGTTAAGTGTCATAGAGCAGAGAAGCCTGTAATGTCTTCCAAAAGCAGCTGTTAAATACACAATTTGAGCAAACTTTAGCTCGATAAACCAATTTTTGAGATTGGCTTGTCCTTAGAAATGGATTAAATAATCCATAATTAAATGGATTAATAATTCAGCATGCGCAGGACTGGATTCTCCTGACTGCTTGTGACCCAAGAGAATATGCCAGTACTGTGAGTGCTCTCACACGGTGTAGCTCAGGGCATAAAGGGCAAGTGGCTTCAACCTGCTGTCTGCTCTTTCTGGTTATAAGAGAGAATCCCATGATGAATGCATACCTTACTCTTAGTAAGTAACTAATTCAGTTCTTAGCTTATAAAATAGATGTGATGTGGATAGAATTTCCTTGCCCCTTGATTCTTTCTCCTTTTCGGATAAGATAAGCAATGTTTCTTTATGTATAGTAGCATTTCGGCCAGGTGCAAAGCCAGAAATGTTTGGGTTGAATCATTGGGCTTCATTATGTATCCATTATTGCTGAATATTTCTGATGCTTATTGCATTTTGGCAGATGCTATTTCTTTGTTTCCTTTGTGTGAGGAAACCCTTCTCCAAAAGGATGTAAAAGACACCTAAGATACCTTTTCAGGCAGTGTTTGATCTGGTCAGATTTACAGAAAGATCAGGCAAGCATGTCAGCCTAATAAAGCCAGTATTTTAGTAAACAGAAATGCAGTTTGACATACCCCGTCTATTTTTATTCAAACCTCTTCTTATATAAAAAAAGTAACACTGTAAAAAGCAGCTTCAGGAGAGTACAGCATAAGGCCAGACCTGGTTTGATTCTGTACTGCATAAAATAGAAATAGAAAGCCTCTGCTGTTCTTTTCTAAAGCAAGTGTATATTTGTTCCTGTTAGTGTTGAGCATTTCAGCATCAAGTGTGCTAATGCAATATACAGTTATCACAATATTCTTTGAAACAGTTATCTTTATTTCTAGACAGATTTATTTATTTATGGCAATACAAGTATTTCACAGGTATTGCTCTGATTTATGGCACTGAGAGACCTTCCTGGCACTATCATTGCCCTTGCCTCTTTCTGAGAGTGTGAGAGGTCATTGCAGAATACCGGTAAGTATTGTTTTGGAAACAAATGTTTCCAAATAGTCAGGCCCATCTACTGAAAGAAGCTCACCCCTTGCTGTCAGAGATTTCTTACTCAGTCATACTTTACAAAACCCATGTTGATGAAATACAAGTTGGAATGAATCATTGGAGAAATCTCAAATGGAATGGAAAGATAGCTGTGGTCATACAAGGAGCAGCTGACATTGTCATGTTTACTCCAATACCTGCACCAGTCACAGGAGGACTGAGCCTCTTCCAGATAACTGGCTTCATTTGTTGTCTCTGAAGTTAGATGTCCTTCACTGAATATTCACTGAATTCAGTATTATTCATTTACGTCCTTCACAGAGTATACGCTCCAGCTTGAGTGAGTATTGTTCCTGGTTGAAACCCAATTCTTGAAGGGCAGAAACTAATAAAGGAAGAAATTATTTGCCAGAAGATCACTGCTTTCTGGCCAGTCTAGGTATCAACAATTTGCCTATTGTTCCCCTATTGTCAGCAGTCTTCATCTGTCAATTTGAGGGTTCAGGCAACTCACAGAAACTCCTAAGCTACAAAGCTATGCCAGATCTTCCTTTTTGAGGGGCAAAAGAAAGGTCTAAAAAATGGGCTTAGTTGAGAGGACTTTATACGCTTTAGTGTCAAGCTGTCAAGCACTCTTCATTGTATTCTTCATAAAGCTTCATAGCATGGAATCACTATGATTTGCTTGGCAATGTAAGTTGCGTTTGATGTTTCTGGTTAAACATTGCTGTGGCTTTGCTTCTTTAAGCAGAATGTGCTCCTAAGAAGCCTTTAAGGAGGTGATGACCATTGACCATTCGTCTGCTTAAGGAAGGCAGTGAAACTTATAATTTAAAATTTCACAAATATCACAAAAGTGGTTCTCTTTGTGCTTATGAAACATAATTTTGGAGGTTTCCCCCCCCTCAGCTTCAAAGGGAAATGATAGCATGACAAAAAGTGGTGCTCGGTTTCCGTTTCGTGTTATATATTGGTGTAAAGTTTTAGCTTGGATGGTAATAGGAAGAAACCTGGTTTAATATCCTCTGGTAACTACAACAGAGAGGTGAAAAGTAAGGCAGCTTTAGAACATGGTGGAAAGTATTGGAAGTTTGTTAGAAAATGCATCTGGTGGTGAGAACCTGAAATTTCACCTAGCTCTTCCAAATCTTTATGCATGTAACATGCCTGTAAAATGTAGTTCCAAATTTACACGGCGGGGAATTACTTTTCTGCCTTCTATTGCTATTCTGCTTTCTAGCTGTTTCTAGATGTAGCTGATTGTGCCCCTGAAACATTTGAGAGGTGTTGTCTGTACAACTGCTGTCTTAAAGTAAGATGAATTACCTGTTGAAGGGGTCCATCTGCCCCTACTCCTCTTTGACTTAGAAGCAGCATAATGCTTAACTCATTAGACTGGATGAACCTCGTGCTTAAAAGAAAAGGTAGGCCTCTGGACCAAGAAAAGAGATCCATCTGACTCGTAGTAGGTATGTATAATATGCTACTTGGTAGAGTTGATGGTGCTGTTCCTACTATTTTTTATGTTTTTTTCTCAACACTTATCTTTTTCCTTTTTCCTTGTAGGTTGTCCTGGTTTCGGCTGGGATAGAGTTAACTTTCTTCCTAGTAGCCGGTATAGTACTGTGTTTTGGATTTAGTATGAGAATAATGTTGATTACACACTGATGTTTTGGTTGTTGCTGAGCAGTGCTTACACTAGTCAAGGACTTTTCAGCTTCCCATGCCCTGCCAGTGAGAAGCTGGGAGGGGGCACAGCCAGGACAGCTGACCCAAACTGGCCAAAGGGATATTCCATACCATATGACGTCATGCTCAGTATATAAACTGCAGGGAGTTGGCCAGGGGGTGGTGGCCACTGCTCAGGGACTGGCTTGTCCAGGAGCTCCTTGTTCATCCATGCAGGCTTCCTGGCGTTTTTGCCTGACTTCCTCTTTGCTGGGATGCATCGTTCCTGAGCTTGGAGGAGGTGATCCTTGAATATTAACCAGCTTTCTTGGGGCCCTCTTCCCGCCAGGGCTTTGTCCTATGGCACTCTACCAAGCAGATCCCTGAAGAGGCCAAAGTCTGCTCTCCTGAAGGCCAGGGTAGTGAGCTTGCTGTGCACCCTCCTCAGTGCCCTAAGGACCTTGAACTCCACCATTTCGTGGTCACTGCAGCCCAGGCTGCCCTCAAGCTTCACATTCCCCACCAGCCCCTCCTTGTTGGTGAGAACAAGGTCCAGCATAGCACCTCTCCTTGTTGGCTCCTCTGTCACTTGGAGAAGGATGTTATCATCAACGCATTCCAGGAACCTCTCGGATTGCTTATGCCCTCCCATGTTGTCCCCCAACAAATGTCGGGGTGGTTGAAGTCCCCCGTGAGGACCAGGGCTTGTGGGTGTGAGGCTGCTCCTATCTGTCTACAGAGGGCCTCATCCACTCTGTCTTCCTGGTCGGGTGGCCTGTACCAGACCCTCACTGTAATGTCACCTGCCCTGCCCTTCCTTTAATCCTGACCCATAAGCTCTTGGTCAGCTCCCCATCCACCCCCAGGAGGAGCTCCATGCACTCCAGCTGGTCATTAGCCCTCAAATAGAGGGCAACACCCCCTCCTTGTCTCCCCTGCCTGTCCTTCTAAAAGAGCCTGTATCCTTCCATTCCAACACTCCAGTCACAGGAGCCATCCCACCATGTCTCTGTGATGCCAGGAAGATCATAGCCCTGCAGGCGTGCGCATGTCTCTAACTCCTCTTGTTTGTTCCCCATGCTATGTGCATTTGCATAGAGGCATTTAAGTTGGGTCCCCGATGAAGCTGTCTCACTGGCTGGAGTTCCTTTGTGCTGCTCTTCAGGCGCTCTCCTGCTTGACCTGTGATCCTTCTCCAGGCTCTGGGCATCTATTGCTGGCCCTGGCATCAAACTGGTAGGAGTGGGATGGATTGAGGTTCCCCTCCCCTGGCAACTTCAGTTTAAAGCCTTCTTCACCAGCTTGGCAAGCCTATGACCAAAGATGCTCTTCCCCTGCTCTGGCAGATGGACCCCATCAGCCCCTAGTAGACCAGGTTTCTCAAAGCGAGCCCCATGGTCTAAGTAGCTGAACCCCTGGCTGTGGCACCAGTCCTGTAACCATTTGTTGACGTGCCAGATTCAACTGGCCCTTTCAAACCCCTTCCCTTTGACTGGGAGGATTGATGAAAAACTGCCTGTGCTTCAGAGTCCCTTACTGCTGCTCCCAGGGCTCTGTTGTCCTTCTTGATAGTCCTCAGACCGCTCCTGGCTGTGTCACTGGTGCCCATGTGAAACAGCAGCAGTGGAAAATAGTCAGTGGACTGTACGAGGCTTTGTAGCCTCTCAGTGATGTCCCTAATACGAGCCCCTGCTAAGCAGCCCACCTCTCTAGAGAGTGGGTCAGGTTGGCAGATGGGTGCCTCCACACCTCAGAAGAGAGTCGCCTACTACTGTCACCCGTCGCCTTTTCTTAGTTGCGCAGGTTGTTATACAGGGGGCAGATCGGGCTGCCTTAGCTCCAGCGTCTCTCCTGATGTGATGGATCTTTCCTCTTCAGTCTGCAGAGCAGTGAAGCAGTTCTGCAAGAGCACTGCAGGCTTCAGAGGAAGTATCTTCCTCCTGCTGGTCCTTGCCTTTGCAACCGTCCATTCTTCTACATTATTGGCCCCCCTCCCTTCTGTGTGTGGGAGTTTTTGGCTGTGGGTCCACTGCAGACTGTGCTTGGAACCAGCTATCTAACTCCTTCTCTGCCTCCCTGATGTTACACAGCCTTCTCACCGCCTCCTGCAGCTCAGCCACCTGCTGCAGGAGGTCCTCCACCTGGGCACACTTTTTGCAGACAGGTCTGCTGCCTGTCCCTGCCCCAGGAGGGAGGTCCAGGCACTTCCTGCAGCCTGAGGTCTGCACCGCAGCCTCTCCCTTCAGCAGCTCTGTCTGGGTGGAGGCATCGGCCACCACTGGGGTAGATGGTGCAGACCCCCCAGTCGGAGCCGCGGCCTTTGTTCTCAGACGAGCGCCCACCATTCTGCCCGGAGGGTCAGGCAGGATGGGTGCCCTTGGCCTTTGCCGATGGTCACAGAACGGTGCCCGGTTGCTGGGTTACGTGTACTCCAAGTCTCCCACTCGGCCGGTGGAATGCCCCTCCTTCCAAGAGGCGCCCTCCCGCGCAAAATGGCACGCCACGCCCCGTTCGCCGCGCTCCCTGGGGCTGCCTTTTGCGGGAGTGGGGGGAGGCCGCCGTTACTCCTGGCCCCGCCCACGCCTCGTCAGCCGCCCTGGTGACAGCTGCCGGCTCCCGGCGGGTCCCCGTGCTCCCCGGGGGTTTCCCCGGCTCAGGAAACCCGCCCCGCACGCCGCGATCCGCCGCCCCGCTGTGGGATGCGCCTGCGCCGGAGCTGATCGCCTCTGCGAGTGACTTCAGTGGTAGGAGTCCTTAGGCTCGTTTCCCCGTTAGGTTCATGTAAAGAGTACAGTTCTGTACTCTCTACATTGTACTTTACATGTACTCAATTAGACACATGAAAAGAAATGTACTCTTTTTTTTCCCAGGCGACAACAGTACAGAAACATCCTTACGGAGCGAACAGTAGCACAAAGTATGTGATACAAGTTTTGGATTCAAGTACACATAGATAGGGAATTACAAATAAAGAGCCTCACGCATGTAGACTGGATGCATGGGCCCTAAAAGTGCAGGAAGGTAACTAGACAGATCATGTTATTTATACATGGTGTGATAACTACATGAAGATTAATTTTATCAGTATATTGTCTTGTGTCTACTTATTTTTGCAGTGATTCTACTTTTGCTGAAATAATTGACTTGGGACTAGGAAAGTTTTAAAAATTACTGTGACCGTATTAGCTCCATTTGAAGTTGGACAATCCTTTATTAGATGTGTTTCTATTAGAAAAAGGAAAGTTATATTTATGCATGTTTATCGTGTACACTGGGGGCTTGTCTGCACAATTTTTTTGTAAGCAATGAGCTGAAAATTAGACTGTTAAGCATTTTTTTTTTTTAAACTAGAATAAAGAGACTTTAGAATGTTTTGTAATACACACCCCTAGAGCTATATGTCTTCCAGTTGAGTGCAGATGTTAATTATTAGTTGGTTAACCTCAAATTTCTCTGGAGCAGAAATGTAAGCCTGGTCACATAGCAGGCCACAATGTTGATTTCTATCATCAGTACTTCTTAAAAGTTTTCTTAACAATAGTCTTACTTTTTTCTGAATGTTTAAGTAAATTGGCATTCTTTTTGCAAGCCTAGCTACAGATTGTGGTGGGTGTGTCTTGAATCCTCTATTGGGGGTATTACAATTAGATTGCTTTTGTTTCACTTTTTTTAAAGTGATTTATCAAAATCATAATACTGACACAGTAACTAAAAATTGTGCTGTACTGTCCCTGAGGAAGCATTGCTTCATTTGTGCAGATATGTTTGAATCTCCAATGCTGAGCCAATTTCTTGTGCTATGATTTCTTTGAGAACTTTCATGCACATTTGTTTTCATTGTGTAGATATTTATTTATAAAGGACATTCCCAAAACTGGCATTGGTTCACTTTGGGGGGGGGATTCTCGCTGTGTGATACTTCTGCAATGTTTGCATTCTTTTTAATTCTTTTAATAGGTTTGGGAGTCACGGCTCTTTTCTGACCAGTAGGTGTTCAGTAAATCTGTCTTAAAGCAGTGTACTTGAAACTGCTGGTTTTGTTCATTTCTGGTGTATTGTGATCCCATAGCCTTAAAGCGTGAACACATGATTTCACATTGGTTATTTATTCTGTCCGTTTATGTTATCCAATAAATAACTGCAAAGTATATAAAGCTTTACTGGCACATTTCTTGATTATGAACAAACCCCCTTTTTAAAAAATATTAAAAAAAAAAAAAGGCAGAAATGCAGGTTTCCCCATTCAATAGCCACTGTCCGAACTCTGATCCAGTTATATTAACATTGATATAATTGCTCTGCTTTTAGAAACACTTAATTTGCTTTACACTCTGGATTAATTAGTCCTTTTTCTCCACATGAAACTCAAGTCATCTTATGTTGTTTACAAGTGATAAGAATAATAGGATTTGTGTCTTGAAAATGTAGAACTAATCCCTTTCTGTTTTATTAGTCTTCAGAAGTTACTTGCTTTGTCAATCTAGTTTGCCAGAACTACTGGAAAATACTGGCTGGCCAGCTTGCTTTAAAAGTAAGGAACATCTAGAGATCATTATTGGTTTTAAAACCACTTACAACACTTTAAGAGTTTTCTGTCAATAGCTCATGAAAGGCTGACCTCAAAAAAGACTGTTTGCTCAAATATTTTATAGCAGTTAACTGGCATTCTAGTATTTCCTTGTATTTCCAGAAAATACTGCTTTTTATTTCTCTTTAGTAAAATCGTGGAGGGGGCACAACGTAAAAGCTACATGGGTGCACATACTGTCTAACCGTTCCTTCCCACTTTTAAGAATGTGGCAGTACAGGATTGGTTTTCTTTGCTTTTAAAGTAGCTAACATTTAGGTTATAGTTTTGAATGCTGCTTACACTGTCTATAAGCTGACACTGATACTGTATGAAGCAAGAACTGCGCACAGCTGCCCTGTGCAGCTTTGCCTCTGTGTGTGCTGGCACAGTAAGTTGTGCAGTTACGGTGAACTTGGGGAATGGATATATGTTGAAAGGGTAATCTTTTTTTGCATGATGAATTTTTAGCTAGATCAGTGTTCCAGCTCAGTTCCTAGTGTAGATGTCCAAAGTCTTGTACAGTCTCAAATGAGAAACGGGGAATGGGAGCAAGAGCAGATGACCTAGGCAGCTTTAGTTTTCATCTGATTTTGTCTCTACTGTACAGTTGAATTGCTTTTTCTAAAGAATGATCTTTCTATGTCATGTCTTCTCCCTGTATAAACACCTGGAGGATATTCTTGTATTGAAATGCTTGGAGCACAAAGTTGGGTTTGGGGTTGGTTTTTTTTTTTTCTTTCCTTATGCTGTATTTTACTTTTTCTTTCCTTTCCCTTGCCTTTCCTAGAGGAATAAAAGGGCAAAAACTAAAAACTGAGGAGCATGTATAGCAGGTTTAATGCTTTGGTTTTATATAGCTGTGTGTTATTTCACTTCTTTGTAAGTGTTGTTAATGTTAAAAGTGGGTGGGGGAAAGGGGGTAGTATCTCTAACATTGAGGTATTTTCCATTCAATTCACCATAATCTGAAAACTCAAAGATCTAAATGGACAGTTTGCTATATGCTAGGTTCAAATGATGCTTTAATAAATCTCTTTTAAAAATTTACTTTAAAATGTAATAACTTGAAACATAGTTATATTTCAGCAATAAGTCATAGGTCATACTTAAATAAATTTGACATTTTAATTTGGAAAAAACAACCAGTAAGCAAGTACTTTACCTCTAACTCAAATGAATCTATATACCTTTATAATGTAGCTTCTGATGTGCTGGTATGATAAATAAATCTTTAGTAATTCAGCTGTAGTATTTGCAACCAGCTGCATTCATCGTTTCACCTTTTGGTATGCTTGCTGAAGTTGATGTGTGCAGATGCTGAATATGCAGTACTGTCATAAAATTGTTTTTAGATTAAAGTTCATAAGGAATCTAGTACATTATTCATTCCAGCCACAAGGTGACTTGTGCTGTTATGTTGCTCTTATAGGGCTGGAATTGTATGAGGAAGTATAGATTCACAATAAAGGACAGGGTACAGAAACAGCTGAACCAAATGTGGTTTGTAACATACCAGGTTCCCCCTTTTTGGCCTGGCCTGATCTTGACTGAGAAGATTAAATAGTGTGATAGATGTCAGTTGTGCTGAGGTTGAACTTAATGTCGGTCAATTTGCATTTGGTAAATAGTTGTTCTCAGAAGTGGCATGTAAGAGCTGATGTCATTCTTACACTAGCAAAGCATACGTGTCATGGTACCATTCATGGTTGCTTAGTTCTGTATGTTTTGGTAATATATTGCTGTTTCCTGTAGGAATTTTGTGACTTACCAGCAACCTTGAACTTCAGTAAATTGATGCTTTCACCTTGAGCACATCTAGCTTTTACCTACTTCAAACTCTTCTGTTATTCAATGTCTTACTGTTAATTGGCTTGCTTCTTTATACTGCTTATCAAAATGTAGTAAATCATCAGAGGTCTAGCCTGAAATATCAGCTACACCTAGGCAACGAAGGAGAAATACAGGCTTGTGGATCCTTGGAAATACCAGCAGGAATTTTGATAATAAAGGCTTTTGGTCCTTCTGTGTCCTGAGGGAAGGAGCATATTACTTTAGTTCTTGATCTAGCTCAGCAAGGTCTGTCACGTGGCATCTACTGGCCAATTCAAATTGTTTTTTCACCTTCATAGAATCATAGAATGGTTTGGGTTGGAAGAGGCTTTTAAAGGTCATCTAGTCCAACCCCCCTGCAATGAGCAGGGACATCTTCAACCTTCAGAATTGCCAAACTTTAACTAGTTCCCCCTCATCTCATCTTTTCCTCACCTTCTGCAGGAGTTCTGCAGTCCCTGTTTATCAATGTTGCATATAAATTCTTTGTTAAAGGAACACCAGGTTGCAGTTACTAAAGAGTGTGAAGGTATGCCAGAAATCTTTTCCCCTGTGTGAAAGCATTAGGATGATTTTCAATAATGTGATCAAATGCTATTTTTTCACATTCTCTCTAGCAATTAGCACATGCTGCTTAGTGACTTTTTATCCAGTTACTCAGCTGGTAGGCATAATCTTATTTATCATCCACAGTCAAAAACTTAACCCAAATAAAACATTCACTTTGAGAGGGTTTTTTTCCTGTAATATTGATGTATTTACAATTTTTTGTGAAGTTATCTGCAAGTCAGAGCTGAGGTAATGATGTTATCTTGTACATGAAGAACTGAGATTCCAAAAAGAAGATACTAGATTTTAAATTTTTGGAATTTTGTGGGGTCTCAACCTGAAAGTATTAGTGTTTAAGTTTTTATAACACTACAGTGCTTAATGATTTAATTAAGCATAGAGCTACTTAGCAGTTTTCTAAATCATTTTTAACTGTCTCAGTGTAAAAAAGGCTCCCTCTGCCTTTTTTACGTATGACTTAGCATCACAATAAAAATTCCAAGGGAAAGGTGGGAATGGTATTTTCTAGAATGATATTCATCTGCCTTGATGATGAATCTTTCTGTATGTGTTGGTGCCTGTTTTATTGGCATAAATTTCTAACTACTGTGACAAATGAGATACGCATTATGCAAGTAACTCATTCAGCATGTAGTTCTGACTTACTTGCAGATTCCAGGTCTTTCCTGTGTATCAGGTGAAGCTAAGATGCTGTCAAAGAATGACAATCAGTTGCACAATTAAACTTTTATTTAATACATGTACCAAAGGCTTAACTGGTAGCACTTAGTTCTGGCACTTACTAAGATTTCTGTCAATAGATCACCTGTTTTGAGTCACAAGTTGAATTCAGGTTGTTATCAGTGGTTATCATCTGCCAGACTGCTCCGTGGATTTTTCCTGTTATTCTCAGACTCCTGCTTCCTGTTTTCTCTCTGTGTTTCTTTATCTCTCCATTTATCTTTTCACTCCCCCTCTCCATGTGTGGTTTGGTTTTTTGTTTTTTTTTTTTCCCATTTTTCTTTCTGTGCTTGCTGGATACCAGCAGTAGGGCTACTGGGAACCTAAGGAGGGGGAGTCTTTGTATTTGATTGCAGTTATTCTGCTCTTGCTGCACACTTTATTAATGCTCTTAGACAAAACCACAGAAGAAATCCCCATTATTGCTCGGATTTTATTTTTATTTTTGAAGGAAAACTTGTAGTGTGTAGTATGTCACTTAATCACAAAGTATTAACTTGTCTTTTCTTCTAGTTGGTCCTACAGTTATTCAGGCTTTTTCCTGTTAATTTTTCGCTGAACAAGGTGCTACATTAAAGAAAAACTAAATACCTGAACAGTTTCCATATATAGCACTACTTAAAAGTACCATGATCATCCACATAGTTGTTATTGTAAATATGTGGATACACAGTCCATTAAATTGTCAATGATAACGGCAATAATAAGAATCTTTCAGTAGGTGTAGGATGCATCTGTGCTATTAAGTTTCGAGGGTAATTCCTAGCAAGCTGCCCGAGTAGTGAGTTCATTCCACCGTGACCTTTCAAGAACATGAACAATGCTGATTATACCTGAAGTATGTGTACTCTTATCTTCTCTGCCTCTCTGATTTCAGTCTGCCATAGGCCATTCAAAACACGGGATGAAGGGAACTTCTAAAGCATAGTATCCTATGCCTATCCTATGACTCTTAAAAGAACAGGAAATCTCTTAAAGCATTAGCAGAAAACTACATTTTAGAAAAAGCTGTGAACTGGTAGTGAAAATTAAACATCCTTTTTGACAACGCATCAGTGCTGGAAGGAGTTTGTCACATTTCTGTCACTTTTGATAATGTTCTAGTCTTGATCTTAAAATTTTAAGGTCAAATATGAGGAATAAATTTTTGGGAAGGCTGGTTAAAAAGTGTTAAAACATACTGCCTGTGTATCTCTGCTGTCATTGGTTTGGGAAAAGGGATAAGTGGGGGTAGAGAGGATTCAGATCTGAACAGAGCAAGGGAGCGACTGGTATTAAGTACTCCCTCTGATCATTTGTTGGATTACCTTAAAATGTGAAGCTAGATTGCTAGCTGTTTTTTCTCCCCTTGTTCTTTTAATTATATGTGAGGGAGAGCTTTTGTTTTCAGTGTAGAAAGATAGTCAATAATTAGAGTTGTGCTGTGTGCCGAATTTCAGCAGTTTAAAATTTAATAGCCAGTGGGATGACCCTGTAAAATAGGAACATTGGGACTGGGTGATATTACATCAGCGATGGATACTTCTGAGTAATACTTCAAAACATTTTTTAAAGAATGCAGACATTGCTATAAATACCTTGTCTTGGCAAGTGAAACATCCAGTCTACGCAGTCTTTACAGCCACTCTGAAGGTTATTGAGTACGTACAAGACAACCACATGAAATGATCGGTACAAGGGAAGCAGTCTTTGGATACATGCTTTCTGTAAAGTGCTCAAATGTTTAAATTTTTCTGCTGTAGCACTGAGACAGAATAAGATCTTGCAGTTCTAATTATGTGAAGAACTAGAACAGTGTGTATGTTATCAATTAATGACTGTAACAAGCCTAAGATAAGAGTGCTACAAAGACTGGGCATTCTTTGCAGAAAGAAAGGCTAGAGCAGGCAAAAAGCCATGAAACCCTTCAAGTGCTGCCAAGAGACAGCAGACTTCACAGAAGACAAATGAGGGGGATGGATGCCTAATTCAAGATGAGGAAGTGAAGTAGCATGTCACAAAAGAAACTGAAATAGGAAGAAAGATACTTAATAGTATTGCAAAATGTGCAGAATAAAATAGTAACAGCAGCTGTATTACTGAAAGAGCATTCATTTACATATTTTGTAATATATAAAAGAACAGAAGAAGGCATAAAAAGGTCACATTTGAGGAGTGACAGATGCTGTGGCCTGCATTTAGCATCTATTGACTTTAGTGGATGCTAAAGGTCTTTGTTTACCTGGTGTGGGGGAAAAAAAACCCTGCTTGTTAGTAACCACAGCTGAGGGTGTGGCAGAGATCTGAGGACTATATTCACAGTAGAAGACAAAAAGCTAAAATATAGATTCCTTTTAAAATACCATGGATAAATCCGTGGGAAAAGAGTGTCTAAAAAGAGCAAGTTTGATTTACTTTTGGTTTCAAGGACTTTTTTTCTTGTTTAAGGCTCTTACCCTCCTATGTCTTTTGACAAGCAAGCAGGCTATCTAATATTTTGGTAAGCAAAATAAAAATAGAGAAATAGCATTACTGTAGCGTGATTTCTGTATACCATGCTATTGTAGTGTAAAGGAGGAGAACATCTTTCATCAGAATAAAAAAAAACCAAACTGAAAAATACTGTAATCTGAGTTTGAGTTTTCTAATGCTGCTATTGTTTCTACTGTTTAAAACAGTTATTCTTGCACTTGCATAGTACCTCTCGAGTTAATCCTGAATAGCTATTGAAGATAAGTATTATAATTATTGAACAACTGTTAAACTGGAGTGAAGAGGTTAAAAATGATCTGAAGGAAAAGAGGACGGTAAGATTTTTTTTGTATGCATGTATGATACAAAGTATAGAATTGCTCAGGATTTACAATTCTGTTAGACGAATCGGGATTCAGACCACCAGCTTTCAAGAATACAGCTTCTGTAGATTGTCTGCGGAGCTGCTCCCTCTGTAACAGCTCTATAGAATTGAATTTGGCTGGGGATTGGTTCATAGCAAACCAAAGGCTGCTGTATCAGATGAAAATCATTTCCCTTGTGTAGCTGGTTGAAGGGTCTTATCATGCGAATCTTTAGGGAAAACTTCGAATAAGGATTTGAGGTATGTGCAATCTCAATTTATACCATCTTTTTAAAAAGCTTCAACGGATTAGAGCATTTTATTGCCCTATCTGCTTGCTGTATTTTTTTTTTCCCCATTTGGAAATGTCTTGAACATTCTGCACCTTTGTAGCCATTCTTGGAAGACTCATGAACAGGCATACCTTTCAGTAATATGTTTTTAAAGAGGTTTGTTGTAAAGGATAATACTTTCTCCCACATTGTTTAACTGTTATATTAGTACAACAAATGGACAATGTTTATACCATTGCGTTATTTACTGTAAGTTATGGTAATACGACTAATTTATGGAAAGTTTGTGGTTAAATATGTTAATGTTGCATTGAAAGGTTTTATTACTTTGGAGATTGGGGCTGTACGTTGGTTTTTATTAAGTTAATATGGGTAGGCTGAAACTTATACTCTAAGTAAAGGTTTAAAGCAGAGACTTTCAGCTGTAACACCCTCTGAAATCTTCTGGTGAAGTTATAGATCACAAGGTAACAGGTATATGTCTACTAACACTAAGACTTGCTTGACTTTATTACCTTTTCCAAACCTTCTGAAATAGTTTGTAGGATCTAGAGGCACATCCAGGGGATCATTTCTGTTAACCTGTGTGTGCCGGGTTAGACTTGGCTAACAGCCAGATTCCCACCCAGCTGCTTGCTTGCGCCACCCCCCCACCCCCCCTGCCCCTCTGGTAAGGCAAGGGGATAAAATAGGAAAAACAGAAACAGTAAAGCAATAGGTTGAGATAACGACAGGGAAATTGCTTACCAATTACCATTATGGGCAAAACAGACTCTACTTGGGGAAAATTAACTAACTTATTGCCAATTAAAATCGATTCAGGTAGTGAGAAACAAACTCAAACGTTAAAACAGCACACCTTTCCTCCTCCCTCTCCCAAGCTCAGCTTCATTCCTTCACTCCAGACCTCCCAAACCACATACCCCACCTCAAGCTCACATGGAGGATGGCAGGGAGGTTGCAGTCAGTATGTAGCGGTATCTCTCTGCCATTCCTTCCTCCTCACATCTTTCCTCTGCTCTGGTGTGGGCTCTTCATGGGCTGCAGTTCCTTCGGGAATATCCTTGTGCTCCACTGTGGGGTCCTCCACGGGCTGCAGGGGATATCTGCTCTGCCATGGAGCTGTTCCTCCTCCTCTTTTCTCTGGTGTTCCCTTTCTTAAACATGTTTTCCCAGAGGTGCCCCCAGCTTGGCAGAGGGGTTCAGCTGTGGTAGGTCTGTTGGAGCCAGCTGTGTCCTGCACAGGGCAGCCCCTGGCCTCTTCCCACAGCAGCCACCCCTGCAGCACCCATTCTGCCAACAGCTTGCCACATAAACCCTGAACACAGAGTTGGTAGGATATTAAGAACACAGTTTATTTTCTGGGTCATGAAGTTCTGTTCCCTGCTATTACTGTTGCACACCATATAGCCCTTTCAAAAGCTTATAGAGGACCTTAAAAGGTCTAAAGTAAGGAAGTACTCCCTAAGTAAGTTGCTGTTTGTCCAAAAATTATAATCTTCAAACATACAAAAGATGTTACAACTTCTTTAATGAAATAAAAAGGTATGTGCAATAAGGAGTATCAAGTGTCGCAAATTTGCTTATGGGTATCCTAAGAACAGTGCTTGTTTTTGTGGATCATGTCATTTAGCTTTCATCAGCTAGAGGAATAGGCTGATAGGACAGTTACCTGCAAGTGGGAGATCTTAATGCAAATATCAAAGAAAAGAAAAACTCCACGAAATAGAGAATTAGTTAGCACTGTTTGAAGAATAGAGGAAGAGAAAACAAACAGAATGTGGTGTCATTTACTTGTTAACGTAAACTAATCTGGCTCATGAGAGTGTGTATACTCTACGGTGTATCATTACACAAGCTTGGTGGCATTCAGGAATTTATAAATAGTCAACATTTCTGAAAAGTGTCTATGGAAGATAATACTGATGAAAACGCTGTTAACCTTATCACAATTAATGTCAGGGGGTATTGCCTGCAGTTCACAGTAACAAATAGTCTTTGGCAATATTTTATCGTGCTTTTTTTCTAAATAGCTATCTAGCTGTCAGAAAAATACCTGTTTTCTTCCAGCTAAACAAAAATGTTTCAACCGGTTTTGTCTGACACAGGAGAAAGAGGGGAATTGTGATTGGAACAGTGCATACTCATTACAGTATTTAATAGGCAGATGAAGCCTCATGTGGAGGTGAAAGCTGAAGTTCGGTTACCAACCAGCAAAACTTTTTCTCCTTTGAATATATATGCACCAATTTCCATTTACATGTGGCTTGTGTTACTTTCATCAAGGAAGACTAGTAAGATAGCTAAGAGAACTTGTGTAGCAGTAATAGTCTGTAATGAAAGCTAGTTGAAGGAAATGGAAACAAAAGGCTGCATGACTATTCTGCTCCCCCTTTTTACTATTGACATTTTTTCATCTTTTACAGGATGCGGTAAAGTACACGCCATTAGTTTATCTGGGACTAGTAAATACACTCTTTTCTATTCAGCTGTGCTTTGGTCAGTGTGGTCTAATATAGTCTTTGTATTCATGTGGTTGCTTTTCTTACTGGAATAGCAGCTTGGCCTGTGTTGCCAGCCTGTGCATGCCAAGAGCCATAGCTAGAATCTGTAGCTGGGGCCAGCTACATTTTCCTCCTTCGTGTGTTTTAGTTCATTTTAGCTGTCATCCTAGTGATTTTTGGCACTCATTCTAGAAATACTACTGATATTGTCCGGCTGCTCACGTGAGTAATCTGTCAATAGAGGAAGCAAGAATAACATTTTGTATACCGCTCATTTTGTAGATGGGTATTTAATTAAGCAAATACCTAACCTCGCCTTGTGTGTCTGCTTGTTTCTACTAAGAAAAGAAGAAAATACCATTGCCATTTCTCATAACTCACAAGTAATCAAACTTGTGAAGAATGGTTTGTACATAGCTCATCCTTGATCTCTGAGGTGCTTAACTTCTTTTGGTCTCCCTTATTTCAGGAGACTGGTACTTTTAAATTATCTTCTGCATCTCTGGACTTTCCTGGTTTTAGTTTGACTGCATAACAGTACATTTCATGAGTTATATTTTTCCTACAATCTCCACTATGAAGTCAGTTATTTTGCTTGGCAATAACTGTAGGTAATAGCTGTTCCTTTCTGATGATGTACCTATATAATCCTATAAATGGTTACGTTTATCAGTAGTTCTTCTGCATTGGAGACCTGATTGTTTTCTAATGTCACAGCAGCAATTCAAAAAAGGTCCTAACCAATTCAAGGCAGGAGGAGGTAGTTTTATGGAGATCATCAGAACATCTTCACTGAGTTGACATACTAAACATCCTGTCTCAATTTTTATTCTTTTCTTGGGGTTTGCTCGTTATTTATGTGAAAAGGAATAACAGAGCCTCTCTGGCATATTGGAATAAAAAAATACAAGTTAAAAATTCTCAGTGAGACAAAAGTAGTAGCCTTGCTTTTGGGGCTTACAGTTGATATTTTCCAACAACAGCAATGCCCAATGTAAACTCTAGCCTGAGAGGCCTGAAAGATTCCTTCTTTTGTAGATACCTCACAGTTCAACGTATCTAATGGACTTCAGTTTTGTGTGACTATTGCATGGCTTTCTAGACTGGAGAAGACAAGATTTGGTGAACCAGGTGGTCTCCTGGGCTTAATGTTTCAAATGATTAAGACAACTTATATTTAATGTAAAAAGCTGTCTGTGAGCAAATTAATTGAATGGATATCAGTTGGAAATGTGACAACGGAAGTGTGTACTTAGACACTCAGTAAAAATCAGTGTTTCAAATGTAATTTTGTTTGGTGTTACCTATGCTATTAGCTTTGAACCTCTGAGCAGCAGAAACATCTGTTCCAGGGTTCTCAGACCTCTGGACCTTGGGACCTGACATGTTTGCTAGAGAACTTGAGAGGAATTTGTCTTTTAGAAGATAATGGATTCAAGGAAGCTTGTGGACTTCTTGCTCGAATCTAGGAACTGCCCAGAGATCTGGGATTCTGGGGAGAGGATCTTTGTGCTGCTTTCAGAAGCGCAAGAATGCCATTATGCTTCTGGGTTTGGAGGGGGGTGCCCTGTCCCCAAAACCAATGACACGTTGCATTTTTTTCTAATTTGTGAGATCTCCTTATCTGCTTTTAGGAGCCTACTGAAGTGGTGTGATGCTTGTTCCAAATTTTGATCTTTGTTTTTGAATATAGAGAGAAACTTTCCTCATACTAATTTTTTACCTGTTTTCTCTTGTGGTATATTTAGGCATCTTACACGTTTGAACTCATTTTAAACGTAATTCAACTTTACATCTGAATGTTCTGCCTTTCTCTCATCTTTGTTTCCCCCCATAGTTCAAGTGGAAGAACAAATTTGTTGACTTACTATTCTTGCTGCACTGAGCCATTGCATAGATGGAAGATTGAAGTCATATATTTTTCATATGGTCAGGATGTTTCAATTTTGTTGATGCAAAAGTGTTGAAGAAAGCTGGGTACAATTTTAGGATTTAGTAGTGTGAGATAAAAAAGGATGCAGGGGGCCTCCTGTTGAAAGAAGAATACATTCAGTAGTGTGATTCTAGGCCTACAAATTGCTCATGAAAGTTTGCTTTCCTTTCTTGAAGACTTGCTGAGACAGACGTGGCAATATCCTGAATAAGATACTGCTGCTCGTTTGAACACTTTGTCCTATGTCTTCCTAGCCATTGTGGACTCCTAGAACCCATCTTTTTTTTGCCTCGGAGTGTTCCTTTTGTATATTTATTCCTTTAACAGATTTTTCAGATTTGAAAGCACTTGTTACATCCATTTCATAATGAGAAAGTGCATCATCTATGGTAAGTAACTTGCCCAAGGCCACACATGAGGTCTCCCTAGATGGGAACTGAACTCTTGTCTCTTTGATTCTAGGCTAGGTATTACTTCAATATACGCCTAGTTATACAGAGATTTCTAATTTTAAATTACAGATGGAAAACCCAGCCCTTCTCCCTCTCTAAGGATCTCTACATCAAGGGTGAGGAATAATCTAGTTGTAATGAGTCACAGGCCCTCATTTTCCTAGTGGATAAGCTTTCTTTTATTTTTTTTCTTTTCATGAGAGTAGAGGTATTACATGTTACAAGGAACAGTTACTGACTAAAGAATTACAAATAACCAAACACTCCATTTGGATTCAAACAGATGTCATTTAAAAATATTTTTTTCTGTCCTGTTTACAGATATTACTGAAATAAGTGTTTTCTCACATGCCAGGGAAAAACTGAGAGCCTTGACACAAATATGTGATACTATATATGAAATATGGTCTTTGGGCTCTGTTCTTGATTGTGTTTTGAGGATATCTTGCTGCTGCAAGACCTTATTTTATTATTCTTGTTTCTCTAGTATCCAGTACTTAAGACTACAATGTGCGTAGTCCTCCCTTTCTTCTCACCCCTTGGAAGAAAGCTTACTTGATTCAGGACTCTGGGAAAAGGTTGAGAGTTTCACTTAATCACTGAAGAAGTTACATTAATGTAACATACTACTAAAGAACTCTTTGACATTAAAAGATTGAACTCTTAGGTTTTGAATGACATAGCAAACATTTTAAGAGGGAAAGACCTTCCCAAGTTTTGCTGGGGAAGGGATTTGTCTTCATCAGAGTATTACCTTACTTGTATCAGCCCGTGTATGTGATTTATTTGCTTTCCATGAGAAGTAAAGAATGGTGACTTTAATTTCATAGAATGTATTAGGACTATAAAGTAATTGAGTCTTACCCATTTTCAGTAGCTCAGATCTGAGTGATTTCAGTGAGCAATGTCTTGACAAGCCCACTCCAGTGAACGACATAGCTCAAATTTAAAGCACCATCTAAACTGTGCAGAAGATGCTTATATTGTGCCTACCTAGCAGGGTATGTAGAGTAAGTACTCCTGTTAGAACTTGATGTTGCTCTCTGAAGCCTATTCCTGGAGAAAGCGTAAGTGAGATTGCCTATGGTATGGTAACTTTTATTGTGGGAAAGAAATTTATTTTGAAATTGGTTCTAATTTTTATCCCACTTACAAATTTTCATTTTTAGAATTGTTTTTCCAACACGATTGTTACTTTTCCCACTCTCTGTAGTTGTCATTGTTCACAGTTCTTTTTTCAGATTTTTTTAATCTAAACGGTTCAACAGTTATTTGAAAATACCTGTTAATCTTTTAAAGATGGTAGTGTCATATTTTTTGGTTTCTAATGACTTCGCTTTACTATTGCTGCTAAAGGAGGGAAATCCCTTATGACTGTCTAGCCTTTTCTGCATCCTGCAGTGACACGCTTGATGTGTTCGCGTGCATTCTTCTGCTAATGCTGTCCATGTTTAATTAGTCCTGCCACTTTACAAAACTGCACTTAAAGTACTTTTAATAGATGGCAAGTGTATAAAAAGCCCTTTGTCTTCCATCTTTTGCATCCGTTTTTTAATCTCCAGCCAGAATTGCCCTAAAATCTTGGGATTTTGCCATGTATTAAGTGCTGCTGCATTCTCCTTTTTACTCCCACCCCATTGTATTTTACAATGGTCTGGGAGAAATGGATCATAGTTCAGCAACTAAAATAACAATTTTAGGGAGAGTTTCAACAAAACTGGTTGTTCATTTACATATAGGAGTGGATTCCATGTAGTTGCTCCCCACAGCTCTGCTTAGCTTCTTATAATGGGATCAGCTGTTCTGTGGCAGAAATATCACAGCAAAATATGTTTGCGTGTAGACCAGCATTGAACTGTTTTCTGAAGTCATATTTATCTAGATTTAGTTTTAGTTTTCTAAATGCTAAATGAGATGATGTCTATTTAAAATGTTTCCAGTTTGTGAGGGTTCTGTAGTCAGTTCCTAAATTAAGAATTACAGGATAGGAGCTAAATGGCTTTGAGTGTCATTTATAAAAAGTTAGTAAAACTGTATCACAGCTGTAGGACATGCTCTCCTTCATTATTAGAAATCTCAGATGTAGGATGATTCCAAAATACAAAATCCCTATCTAATGCGTAAACACTACTGAGCTGCGGAATCAGGCTCTTACTGTAGAAATCTTGCATTCCTGTCTGTGGTGGTACAAATTAAGGTCTATAGAGCTTTGCCTGTAGCCTTGTGATTAAGTCAGTCTGATGTAAAAATGTTGGGTTTGGCTATTCGTAGGTAGAACAGATGCTAGAACCTAGTGTGTGGTTTCTTTGGGGTGCCTTGACCTCAGTATTGACTTGTAGGCTCAGTAGATTCCAGTGTACTTTAATATTCTAGGCTATAAACTGCATTGGTTTAGGATCATCTGCATGCTCTGTTCAGACAGTCCTCCCATGAGAGTGGAAGTCTTCTGGAGGTGGTAACTGGAGGCAGTATCTGCATGAGCTCTCCCCTTGCTGGAATATGAGCCAGCAGGTAGTCATGTATGTGTGGAATTACATCCAGAACAGATGGACTTCTGTCTTCTCCTCCTCGAATATATACACAGATTTTTCATGTGCTAGCTGTGGTGAATCCTAAGGTGCTCCTTGTCTAACTTCCTTGCAAACTTTATTCCTGAACTGGACGATACAGTAAGGTCCCTTATTAATAATTTTCACATTTTTCTTTTGTACAGAAATTTGTCCAATTTGATCTTAGCAGAAAGAAATTTTTAGAAGTTTAAAGCAAAATCAATTTTTTCAAATGGTGAAAAAGCACTTCTCTGAGGACACTTGAATAATAATCCTCAGGTTCTCTAGCTTGTTGTATTGTGAAAGTAGGTGTTCCTATGCTTGGGCAGGGGGGGCTGGACTAGATGACCTCCAGAGGTCCCTTCCAACCTCAGCCATTCTGTGATTCTGTATAGATTGCATCTCAGTTTTATCCATACCAGATCATCTTGTATGGCTGAGCATTCTTGTGTCTTCTTGAGTAGTTGTTGAGCAACTTTGCATTCCTTTATCATACTGGTTTCAGTTCTCTTCTAATTACATTGAAGTTTTTTGTCTTAGGGTTGCTACAGATTTTTCTTCTAGTATTTTAAATGATACAGTAACTCAAGGATTTTATGCTTGGTACGTGTTCCTAATAGTAAAGCATATGACAACCATCTTCAAAAAAAATAGCAGGCTGACTTTCTTAATCTCTCTTTTGTGGTTTCAAGTATGCAAAATGCTATATTTTGGTTTAATACTTCAGTAACATTTATGCCGCTTGCTTTTGTAAATATGGGTTTGGGGGGGTGGGCTCACTTTCTTTACTGTCTGAAAATATGGCACTTATATTATTTTTGAAGTATTGATTCATTATTATTCTGGCTATTCATCTATATTTAGTTTGCAGTTTCTTCTTTTCAGAGAAAATAGCCAGTTTGCTAGTTGAGTATCTCATAATATCTCAAGGTTTTGTGTATTGCCTCTTTTCTATGTTATAGCAGCACTTTTTGTGTTCCTTCATTCACCACTTCATTCAGTGCCTGAAAAAGACTTGTGAATAAGCCTCAGCTTTACTTCTAGATTTCTGTATGTTTACTCAGCAGCCCCCTTGAGTCATATACTGGGATGCTTGATCTGTGACCTGCAGATAATTCAACCAGTGCAGACCCCATTCTTTAAGAGAGCGTGGGCCAGAGAAATTGTTTGGGCAGCAGCCTCCTCCTGGCTGATAACCCATTATCACCACCAGTCCTAGCATTTACGTACACGTTATGTTCATTTGTTAACAGAGACATCATACATACTGCTTGTGTACAGAATGGTGGTGATGCACGTGCGCAGTAGGTCCATGATGAGGCCACAGCGTGAAACATTTTAGTGGCCTGTCCCATCTGAAAACTCTGGGAATCACTTCCAGGCATCCAGTTTTGCATTGGGAAATTCTGAGGAGAGCGATCATATAAACCGTATGGCTTTTCTGCAGAATCTGCTGTTGAGCACCACTTCCATTGATTCTACAGATGTAAAGAAACTGATGAACAGATGTAAAAACAACATCTGCCAGTCAGTGTAAGCAGTCGCTGTAGCGGTCACTGCTGTTTTAGTGGTACAAATTTGCTTCTGTCTCTATCTCTGAAGAAAAACAGAAACATAAGATTGACACATTTAAAGCATAAAACTTCTTAACCTTATCCCAAGCCAAGTATTTTATTTATGCTAATTAATGAGTCTGTGTGGCCTGAGATCCTCAGTGGGTAGATCTGTTTTCTCCTTGTGGCTCTATTGGAAAGAATCCACTAGAGTTCATAATGGCTTAGTGCAAACCATGGTTGCTATTACTGGAGTCTGGGCTTCAGACTCAACGCCATGACGTTGGGTGCAATTTGATGCTTTTACTTAAATGATGGAAGCAAATGACTCTGTTCTTAACACTAGCAGGGTAAGACTTGTAGTAATGTGGATTGTAAATAAAAATAGCTGTATAACCAAATGTCATGGTAAGCGAGTCAATACTAACAAGGATCAAAGTGAGTAGCTGTATAAACCCATGTAACTTGACAGCTGCTGGCCTAATAGGAGTCTTAGATCAGCAGTGGCTTGTTTGCTTTCTTGGCAGCATAAAAATGAAAAACAGCTCAGTGTGTATGTTTTATAAGCTTTCCCTGGAGTTAGATGGTAATTTGACTCTTTGGTCACTTGAAAGCTATAGTGTTTTTCATGGGTTTTTTGCACATGAAGGGGAGTGCAGGAGAAGGGGACAGAAGGAAATAGAAAGAAGCACTCTTTGTACGTGTTCTTTTTTTTTATTCAACAATAAAATGGCATTTCAGTTCAGCAAAAACTGTTAAATAGTTGCAGTAGAAATGGATATATTGTTTTTTAAATTTAATTAACTTGAGTAATCAGGTGCTAACTATAAAAGCATAATTAATTGTCTTGCATAACTTGAAAGGAACATGAATTTAAGTACAGTAGGTTTAGACTGTCACCCAGTTCTATTTATTCTGGTGCTTTGTAATTTTGTTTTCTGAGGAAACATAAATTAACTATAACTCAGAATAGTTGGGCGGCCATTAAAGCAAAGGTATTTTTTAAAGTGTTATCAAAAAGAACAAGAGTTCATAGCTATTAGTGTTAAAAAAAAAAAAGTAAGTGCAGAACTGATTTTGACTGACAAGCTGTAGGTGGCAAACATCTGAATTTATAAAATTCATGGAGAGACAGACCTATATATTTGCCAGAAATTCTTAGTCTGTAGCTCCAATATCAAATTTAGTTTGGGGTGGGTTGGTATGTTCATTTGTCTTTTAAAAGCTTCGGTAGGCATTCAGACAAATAATATGTATGAATTCATTTGAATTTCTCCCTGAACGTGATCCTGGCATACATTTTAACAAAACCAACACCACCAACAACTCCCCCCACTCCAACCCAACAAAAAAAAAAAAAATCCAAAGCCCTCCCAAAAAACAAACAAACAAACAAAATTTAATAGAGGCACTGTAGAGGTTTAAACAACTATTAATTTTCTGTTAATTATATCGGGGCAGGAGGGAATCCTTTATTTCAAAGTCAGTCTTGGGTACAACCGTGAGTAAACACTCAGATTTGTTGGTGAGTTGGTACAGAAAATAAATGGTCTGCTACCACTGCACAGATCGATACTCTCTCAGTTCACATGCTACTAAAATTATTTCTCCCACGTTAGCGGGACAGAGGTTTTCTTGCCGTATAAAGCTGTAACTGTCCTTTATTTTGCCGTTAAACCCCCCCCTCTAGTTCATAGTTTCTCTTTTTTTAGTTTCCCCTTTTTCTTGGTGTATTATTATTTGAAGTACATAATACATCAATAAGAAATTTCTTCTCCTGAGATAGTTTAAAAGCATGGGCAGAATTCATCATAGATGATGACCTCAACATTATGAATGTGTATATAGGTTGTACTTAAACATTGCTGAAGAGTCTTGACTTATAGGAAGTATAAAGTTCACCTTGGAAAATGGACTTATACTACCATCCTTAGAGCAATTTCTTTCACTTCTAGACAATATGTGAAGGTCTGATAAATAGTTGAAGAAAGAACAATACAACTGACCCTCAGTAAAAAAAAAAGCTATGCTGTTTGTGGTATTTGGAGGCATGCATTTCACAGGTGTAACAATTTGCAAGCAGTCCTGATTCTGAAGCTCTGTTTTCCTGTGCTTTAATGGACTTACAGCTGTCTTCATTGGGTGGCTGACGGTGCACTAATGTATGGGTATAAATGAGTGTAAATAGTTCAGGCAAGGTCCACCTGCTGAGAAATAATCTCAGTTTGAAAGAATGGACTTTTGGAAGTCTTTTCATTGGTCTTGTGGACCAGTGAAGTTGTGCTGCCTCTTCGTCTGTAATATTTATCTCCTGGTTGATGAAAGCACTGCCTTTAGATACTGTTTTTGTATCTTCATGCAGAGAGTTTATCCAAACAAAATGCAAGATGATAGACTTGGCCTATCATTACGGTGCGGTGGGTGTTAATCGGTGACATGTGCTTATAGTATTTTTCTGTGAAAATTTTTCATTGACCAGTGAGAAGTCATGAACGACTTTTGGGGCTGGAAGGGTGGCAAGCAAGATCTGATGTTAGTTTCAGCAGTGAATGCATGCTCTGTTGTATTGTGGTGAGGAAAGAACAGAGAACACGCATTACAGTTGAGACTAGCCCCCCAAAAAAGGTGGTAGGTTTGGAAGATCCCAGTCCATATCACTGTACTGTTTTGTCTGAAGCAGAAGCTCAAGCTGTGGTCTAGTACAATGGTTTTCATGGTGTGTTCTTTCATTCTGCTGTTACTGCAGACTCATGAAAGCTAATGCTGAGAAGTAAGCGCGTTGTTAGAAGGCTAGAGATCTGCATATGCAGTAGAGACCTCTCAGGGATCCACAGATTTAAAAAGTTGAAAATCACCTGGTTTTTTTCCATATCCCAACCTATACCTTAATACTTAGAACCTTGAACGGCCTCATAGACGCTCTGGACGTTCTTTTTAATTTCTGAGAGCTTGTATGCTCATCCCAGTGAGGAATGGGAAGAATTTTGATACAGCAAAATTTTCACAAAGGCTGAGAAAACATTAACCATCCAACACTGACTCAGTATGCAAAATTATTCTGAGAGGTGTTGTGTTACTACTACAAAGAAAATCATTAGGATTACGCTTGTATATCAGCAGAATTTGCCACTGTGTATGTCATGTAACCCCATCTGTTCTGTATCAGTTTTGTCAACGAATCAAATGTGAGAACTGCTCTAAATTGGTACCTTCTGTTTGAAATACACCTGAACTAATTTCATAAATTTATCCTGTCTGCAGAACCTGAAAATAACCTGAAAAAAAAATCAAACTTAGGGACTACTTAAAAGAAGAAAAAGATGTAGTCATTAGAAAATAAATGTTTACCTTTTCTTTTTAGGTCAGAAGACTTGTCTCCACTTACATGGTATCTTTCCTTACCTCTATGTACCATATGATGGTTTTGGACAGCATCCAGAATACTATCTTCGTCAAGTGGCATTCAGCATTGACAGAGCACTTAATGTGGCTTTAGGCAATCCGTCTTCTACTATTCAACATGTTTTCAAAGTGTCATTAGTATCTGGAATGTAAGTATGACCTGTTAGGATTTTTGGTTATTTGCTTTGAAATGTTTTTGCAGTTGTACTATATAGAAGCACTTACTATGGACTTGGGTGACTGCAGTGCTTTTCCTTTTTTTCTTTTTCCCCATGTGTGTCTTCGTACAGGCCTGTACAACTACTAAATAACTCTTCTCACTTGCTTTGATTTTAACATAGTCAACAGGTTTTCCCCCAAACGCTTGCCACAACCATTTTTTCCTAAACTTGGATCCTAGTGTCGTATCACTCTTCCAAATCTGTTCCTTTTAGCTTTTTCTGTCTCTGCTATTACAGCAGTACTTTCCAGCCAGCATTTTCTACCTGTGGATTATTCTAGGTTCCCTGTGACCAGGCATGTCTTGCAGAAGCCTGACTCTAGGTCTCCTTTTCTTTGTAATCTAAGATAGCCCCTTTAGGAAGCACATCACAGAGACTGTCAGGTCGTGTTTATCCATCTGATTCTCCCAGCAGCACAGTCCATGAAGTGGAGAGTCTTAAACGTTAATTTACTTATCTGTCAAGCTGGCTGTTGTGTTTTATTTGGTGTAGCTTTATTACTGCTGGAACTATATGCTATTATTGAATGTTAGCATTTTAAGGATTCTCTTAATCCATTTTTATTTAACTTGCATAACCAAGGACTGAAAAATATGTCAAATCATAGTGAATAATAGGAAGCTGTTCTGGAACAGCACAGTTAGTCTATATATGCATTGAATTTTTCATCTTCAAAACAATGTGAATGCTAATTTTCAATACTGCGCAGCACTATCTTTTTTTTTTTTCCATGCACTTTTGAAATATGTTCTTTCTAACTGTTAAGTTTAGGAAGATAATCTTTCTGTTCCCAGCCAGTTTTAGTGGTATCTTCTAGATATTGCTAGTAAAGTGGCTACAATAACTTCTTTTCATTTTTAATCAGAACTTTCTGTTGTGTTTTTGCAGTAACAAGGAAGGTAACCCACCAAACTTCTTATTTTTGTTCTTTTTGTGAGAACTATATGAATTGTAGTATAGCTGTTCATCTCAACAGTGAAAGCTGGGCAGAGTAAACTGCTGAAGACAATCTTTCCCTCGAATCAGTGAGAAAACAACAGACAGAGATTAGGAGAACCTGCCTCTTTTCCACCTCTCTTGCCTTAGAGCTTCAAAACAATCATTACTGAAAGTCAGATGCTCATTGCCTCAAAGAAGCATAGGAAAGAGTATTTTGCTTGTTTGTGTAAGAGGCTAATGGGAAGCACCTAACAGCAATTGTAACACATCTTCATCTTACCTGGGTAGATAGGCATGCTTATGTAGTCACACAGATCTATTTGTTTTCTTCTGTTCTCACCTGTGTCAGATTGTGCTCATATAGTGTCTCTGTGGTGAGAAACTTTTTTTTTTTTAAGTCTTGGAGATTATCTTATCCCTTCTCTTCTGCATTAGCAGGAAAATTGTTATGTAATAAAGGTGTTTGCTAAACCTTTATAAGTTTAACATAAGATTTTTGTGGCATTAACTTCCAAACATAGTGGAGGTCCAGGAATAAAAAAGAGGCAAAATATGCTGTCCTTGTGCATTGTGAAGTTGAAGTAGGTGTTCATAGCTAACCTTGAAAGTGTTGTCAATCTTGCTTTCCCTGCTGCCATTTCAATGAGTATGGATCAGTTGCCATGCAAGTACTGACTTTTTTTTAAAGTAGCTTTTCATTTACATGCCTACAGCACATTGAGTCATTATAATTCAATGTATATAACCTGTCATTAGGTTTATACTATCTCTCTAAGAAAGAGATTGATTCATTATACAAGATCTGATCTCCTCCTTTTCAGCTTAACAGCTTTAAGTTTGTTGTTTCAATTTAGCTCAGTTTTAACATCAAAAACTTTTTTTTGAACAGTTCAGTCTAGCTTTTGGAGATATTAAATGTGTGAATATGTAACCATATTAAGGATAGCAGTATTAATGCTGTAGTTGTGCAGTTCTGCTGAGACTGCATTTAATTTAGGACTGAAATCCCTCTTACTACTGAACTTCATTTTTTAGACTTAGCAGGTAAACATCCCAGTTGCATTTTTTATAATATTTTTGATAAAGAGATTTTATTTTATTTTATTTTGTAGAGGTAACATTTAAATGTATGCTTTCCTAAATTTCTGTTGACTTTGGTTGTGATTACTGCAAACTGTAGACTTCTTGCATTCACCAATGTGTTGAATTATGGCCTGTTTCCTTAACATACTGTTTTACAAGCATGTTAGATTAGATTAGAATTCTGGATGCTGAAAAGTCAGTAATTCAGTCAAGTAATACCAGAATTAATGCTGCCTGTTCAACGTCAGTTTGGTCTTGACATATTCATTATGCTATGTATTCTTTAATTGCATTCTCAAATCCTATTTTCTTCAGGATTCATGCCTCATTTAGTGCACGAGATGATTAGTAATCACTGAAAAGGGGCAGCTATTCACTCTTCTAAGCTGTTCTCATTGTTCAGTTATTTATATTACACAGCCAGTATTTATATTTACATTCGTTTACACCTGATCTGCAGAATTAATGTCCTTAAGTACTTTGCTACAGCATTTATCAGAAAGGCTGAATGCTGGTTTTGAAGCAGTCCAGCACTTCAAATTTGTTAAAAGTACTATTTTGATGGTGTGCCATCAGTGCGTTTACATGTGGGGAAAGTGAGAAACAATGTTAAGCCGGAAGTGCTTTAGATACTTTGACATGCATAGGGCCTATTCTTTTTATCTTTAACATTTTATACAGTAAGGTAGTGCTCCTCTTTAGCCTGACATGGGAATTTTTATTCTCCTGGATATGCAGTTTATCTCCTCATTTTTTTTCCCCAGATTTTAATACTCTTTATAGTAAAATGTGGTTCAATAAATGCCACAGCATAACTGGCTAGCTTCTTGCTTTTACTTCTTCCTCTCCAGGCCTTTTTATGGTTACCATGGAAAGGAGAGACAGTTTATGAAGATTTATCTTTACAATCCTGCAATGATAAAAAGGTAAGGATGTGGTGATACGAAGTTCTGGCTGATTTCCTTATATCTTGTATTAAAAAGTCAATTTTGAAGCAAGATTCACCTACATCTTAATAAAAGCAACAAAATTATTGTCCAATTTTTCAAATTCTTCAAAAAAATAAAATTGCTAATTTTAGGCACACGAATAATCTTTTTAAAGCAATAGCATGTTAGGAAAGCAAGACAAAAACATACTTGCCTTTAGTTGTCTTGGATTAACTGTAATTCTTGAACACTTGAACAAATTTGCATCGGGTTACTTTTCCTGTAACTCTTAAGGAAAACAAGAGAACAATGTGGTACTCTTTCATATATTATGAAGTTGATTTTGGTAGTTTTTAAGTTTAAATTCCAGCACCCATTATTAAATTTAAAATATACTTGGAAAACTGGATAGCTTTTGTTATTAGACAGTTTCTCTGTCTAATTGAGTGTGTGGTATTGCCTATCGTAACTGGTGGTTTTTTGTTTTTTTTTTTTTTTTTAAGATCTAATCCATGATCATAAGATAGGATTGTCTGGTTTTTGTTCTAGGCTAGTAAAATTTTGCATGATGTTAAATTTCTGTCTTAATGTAATCTATATGCATGTATGATGTGACAATTGTTTTGAACTCTGGAGCTTCTCATGTTTGAATTACTCGTATGCAAATAAGGACTGACACTTCACTTAAATTATTCCTTTAACTTTTCTGTATAAAACTTTATTTTTTGAATGCAATTTGTTGCATTTAGAAATGCTTAGTGCTTTTCTTTGATTTATAGATATATCCTGTTACTTTGAGATAAATTTATCACACCGATTTATAATTATCCAAATACCTGCAGTTATTTCTTAATGTGTAGATGTTTAAAAGAGCAGATTTGTCATGCTTCTAGGAAGTTGTGAAATACTGGTTCTGTATATACAGTAAGTAACTTTAAAACCATGCAGGACATCTTCGTATATATGTCAAGGAGAATAGAGAGACTTTCAAAGTTATTACTGGTGTGTAGGCATACAGCTGCCACAGTTGTTCTGTAGAAAGATTTCCATGGACGATAGTGGCTTTGGATCAGTTGCAGGAATAGTACATGGTATGATGTTTTTTCAGAGGGTTTTTTGTTGTGTGTTTTTTTTCTTTAAGCTGCAGGATTCACAACTCCTTTGTAATTAACACCCAAATATTGAATCGTTATTAGCAGAGATCATTTTTGTGGGTCTGTTATTGTGACAACAAAATTCTTAAATTTTGCCTTAGTTGTATTTTTAACTTAAGAAGTTTACGTATTTTATATTTCGATAAGATCAAATACCAATATTGTTGTACTGGAATAACCTTTGTTTTATGTCCTGACTTTCTTTAATTTTAGAGTATGTGAGCTTCTGCAAGGTGGAGCCATAATGAACAAATCTTACCAGCCTCATGAAGCCCATATTCCCTACCTCCTTCAACTCTTTATAGACTACAACTTATATGGAATGAATTTAATAAACCTGGCTGCTGTCAAATTCAGAAAGGCAAGGAGAAAAAGTAAGGTGTTTATTTCTTAAGACCAAATAATTGTTTTGGAGGTAAAAACTACCATTTTGAACAAAATGTCACTAGCTGTCAGACTTTTGCCGTAGACTTTTGTGGCTGAATGGTTATCATGTGTAGTTTCCCTATAGTTTGCTTTCTTTGTCAAAACAAAGTCCATGTGTAGCTTTTTACCATTTTTCCTTTTTGTGCCTGTGTATTGGGATTGAGGAAGAGTCTGCTTCCTGAAATGAGATGCTATACATCAAGAAACACGTGTTCTGTCAGCAGTGCAGCTGTGACCATTTTCACAAGATAATCACACCTCTTTTCAAGTTAGAAGATTAAAAACAGTTGATATTTAGTTGAAGAATTTACATGAAAGATAGCATATTAATACTGTTGCTTTAATTTTTTGACGTTTTTGACCCCTATATCAATTATAATTCTTTTTTTTGCTGTGGTGTAGTGTCTTTACAAAATTATGGCTAATCACTATGCTCTGCTGACAAATAATGTTTTTAATTGAAATACTTGTGTTTGTACTAAGGTCATTTGCTCTAGGGTGAAATTTGAAATATAAATGTCTGAGCAAAGGAGGTATTTCAAATTTTTATTTTAAAAAATCAGTTTGGCATTTTGAGTGTACACATTTACATAAAAATGAAGTTTGGCAAGATCAGTTTGGCATTTTGAGTGTACACATTTACATAAAAATGAAGTTTGGCAAGAACATCCATGATGTTATCTGAATGCTTCAGTATAAAGGGGAGATAACAGTAGGAAAACCATAATGTCTTTGGTGCTTCACATTTAGAAAAATAAGTATTGTTTACTTAAATCATAATCGTTCCTACAGCTAAAGCAGGAGTTGAAAATAATGGTGAAGTGTCTTTCTGTAAAAACAGCAAGTAAGAATCATGCTGACTTTTAATTTTTTCCCATTATTTTTATGCATATATATTCAGACAGCAATAGATTAGTGCATGGGGTTTCATAACTGATTCTCGTCTAAAGAAAAATACTCTTTTCATACTCAACAATAGGGCACACTTTTTGCTGGTGTCAAAACTGTAGGAAGACAAAAGCTCAGCCGCAGACAGAGCATCTTCAGGATCTTCAGTCCTGAGGAAGTATAGTCAGATACCTTTAGCCTTCCAAACGTCCAAAGTGGCCTTCTGGAGACATGCACGTATTGAATAGTTGCTCCCATTCTGTTTCCATAGCTCTTTTCCCTCTCTCTTTCAGATGAGAGATGAAAGACATAAGCTATTTATATTCTCCTTCATCATTTATTTAAGGATGGGAGGCCTAGGTCTTGAATGGGAAGAAGAGGGTGAAAGAGGAGCATGGACTGAGACCACTGGATTCTAACTATTCTGATAGGGGAGAATCCAATAGGATAAAAGCAAGAAAATGACAGACTACCTTGTCCTGGCTTGATCGGATAATGGCAGCAGTGCTCCTAGCAAGTATCATACCGCTTTGAGTGGCTCCACATCACACACCTATAAGTAGCCTGCCTCAGTCTGTTGCAGTCCCCAGGCACAGGATCACTATCTACTTACTACTCCTAGCACAGCAGCTGAGCAACAAATGGTTTGTCCCTGGCACAACCTTATAGAGGCAGTGCTGTCAAGAGGCCAGCTGTACAGCAGCCCTGAGAAGCACCATCCTTTCTAAGCTCAGACCTGTTGGAGTGGCGTAGAAGGCACAGCCTCTGCTTACAACTGACACACTTACCTGCCTGTTCCACAGCTTCTGTGACTTGGGAGCGTGCATTCATTTTAGTCAAGTGTAGTTTGTGCCATCCAGGCCAGGCTGAACATTGTTTCTTAGATGGCAATAAAAGCCTTTGCCTAAAGATGTGCAGCACTTACTTTTCTTCCCTTGCAGATGACCATAGAAAAATCGGTCTGGCAAGGAATAGAAAATTCAATAATAGATCTGTTCCTAAATGTAAGCAAGCAGCCTCAGGCCTGTTTCCAGTGGTACTTTTCTCATTGAGATAAGATGACTGTTTTGAAGGCTGAGAGGTGTCAGCAGGCAAATTTGTAGTAGCAGGAATACTCTGCCTTCATCAGCCTGTATCCAGAAGATGCAGGAGTTCTTTTTTTCAAGTTCTTCTCTTCATGGATAGTGAGGAAGAAGGCTGCAAATTCATTTGTGCACCACATGCCACTAAAACTATTACAAAAACTTTTCTTTTCAATAGTTGAATATTCTTCTGTAATATGACTCTGAAAGACCTTGATGTGTCACCGCTACTGTTTTTAAAGATCTTTGTCAAGAAAAGGGGAATATTGAGTGTCCTTAAATCTCTATCCCTATGAGTAGCTTTACTGAAGAAACAAACTGATACAGGAATTTGAGCCTCAATTTTTAGAAGTATTTGAAAGTAGCATTCATAGGGAATAAGAGAGGGGGTAATGCACTCAAACTGCTCTGATGTAGTATTTGAAATGCATATGATTTTTAAAAATAATAGTATATGTTTTACCAGTTGGCCTATAATCTTGCATAGCTGCTGTGATGTATTTTCCTTTAAAATATACATTTATTCAGTCCCATTTCATCAGCTCAGAATAATCAAGTTGCAGATGAAAAATAACAAGGGATGTTTCCATGCATAGTCAGCTTGCATTTTAATACGGAGAATTAGCTGATATGCCACACAATAAAAACATGGCTGTGTTTCTTCCTGGACCAGCTCTGCCCAGGGGCAAGTCGTCACTTTTGAACAGCACAGACACTAAGCTACACTAGGTTTGAGCTGGGTCTGTGCAAATGGGATCAGATATTTTGTGTTGTCTTTCTGGAATCACCTGCTTAGGCATCGCAGTGCATAGACCATCTTAGTGCAGGTGTGGCTGAATGTGAGCTAGCTCCTGCATCAATACAAACATGACTTTTCACCACACTTGAGTGACACGTTTCCAGTGTGAGTTTAGTGTCTGTGTGCCGTGTCAGTGCACTTAAGAGTCTGATGTAGGGGCAGGGTTTGCAGGAACTAGTCTGGGTGCAGTAGGATTGGTCTGGAACATATTTAATTAAGCCTGCTGGATTTCAGTTGCTTCTATTTGTAGCTTCTAAGGCACTTTTGGCATGGTGTTTCCCAGTGGCTTCCATAGTAACTAAATTATTCAGGGCTTTTTGCTACATGAGATATCCTTATCCCTGCTATTCCCAGTAGTGGAATTCACATTGGCAAGGCTCTGTTATGAAATTTACTTTAAAATTATAGAATAAAAATACATATTCTAATAAATACTTATTTACTGAAGGCCTCTGACAATTGAATTGTTCAATTAGTGTATCTTTAACAAATGCAAAAGTGTTTGCTATTGCTGAAAGGTAAATTTAATACGAAAAAAACTGCTAGGGTGTGACACCAACATAGCTGAGAAAATTCAAGGTTCAAGCTGGTCTTTCACATAGAAGTGGGAGACTGAGTAATTTTCAGTCTTCTCCCATTCCGCCTCCCCCCAGCTTCATTCTTGGGCTTTTTTCTTTCTTGTGCCACATCTTGTGTATATTGTCTTTCCTTCCTCTGAAGAGTGGATGTTCAGGAGGAGACCACAAGGGAGGTAGTAAATCTTCAGAGGGAACTTCTTCAGCATGACTTTGGAGAACACTTCCTTAAACTGAGACCTCCGACCAAATTTACATGGTGTTTTCTTTATTTGTAGGTCAGACAACATCTGCCTTCATTGCAGGTTTCCACTTAACTGCTACTGCCACTGCGTCTGGAATATATCGTGTATTCTCTTTCAGCTTGCAGATAAGAAAGAGGAAGAGTGTGAAGTAGAACTTAGTGTTTTCTTTGGCTTCTGATTTCCATTGGGATCTGACCTGAGGACCCAGACACTTGGGAATTCTGAAGTTTACATCAGGCTCTGCATGATTTACTTTGAAACTCGCACAAATAGGAAAAGATTGAATTTATGTTAAGATATGACTAGAACACAGCAAATTTAATTCTAACAATGTCAGTGTGTTGAGAATATATTTTTCTTTTTATAGGTATCTACATGTTAGAAAGAAAGTTAAATCATTTAAATGATAGCATAGTTACTTTCTGAAGATGATATCAGGCAGTGCTGTTTAGGAGCATTTGGACTGGTAGTATTAAATAATAAATGCAATTATATAATTATATGTGTAAAAAATATTGCCGCATAAATGAATTCATTTCTCATTCTATTTTTCTTTCTAGATGATACATCAGGTGTAAGTAAACATCATAGAATTCATTTGCCAGAAAATTCAAACAGTGTATCTTTCACTGAATGGGAAGAAGATGAAATACCAAGGTCAGCATGCCAAATTTTTTTATGTATGCTGTATTTTCTTATATACATCAACTTGTATATACTACAGGGTTCCAGCCGCTCATTTAAAGGACTCTTATATGTTTTATATGTTCAAAAAAAAAAAAAAAAGTGCTAATGTGACACAGATGATCGTTATTTAGTTTCTTTGTATAGTTTTGGTCATCCCACACTTTCTGGTATATGGTTGTAAAAATCTAACTGGGAGATAACAATAGGAATATATGTGGCAAATTCAACTTTCTGGTTTTTGGAAGATATGTTTCTAGCTTGTGGTTTAACCCAGCAGGCAGCTAAACACCGCACAGCCATTCACTTACTTCCCCCGAGTGGGGTGGCGGAGAGAATCTGAAAAAAAGGTAAAACTCATGGGTTGAGATAAAGACAATTTAATAGGGCAGAAAAGGAAGGGAAAATAATAATAATGATAAAAGAATATACAAAACAAGTGATGCACAATGCAATTGCTCATCGCCCACTGACAGATGCCCAGCCAGTTCCCAATAAGCGGCCATGTCCGTCGTCCCCCCCCAGACAACTGCCCCCAGTTTTTTTGTTCAGCATGACGTCACATGGTATGGAATATCCCTTTGGCCAGTTTGGGTCAGCTGTCCTGACTGTGTCCCCTCCCAGCTTCTTGTGTACCTCCAGCCTCCTTGCTGGCAGGGCAGTATGAGAAGCTGAAAAGTCCTTGACTTAGTGTAAGCACTGCTCAGCAACAACCAAAACATCGGTGTGTTATCAACATTATTCTCTTGCTAAATCCAAAACACAGCACTGTACCAGCTACTAGGAAGAAAATTAACTCTTTCCCAGCCGAAACCAGGACAAGCTAATGACTTCTGATGAAAAGCTAAGCAAGTTTAATAGTTATAGAGAATATTTACACATCGTTCCACAGATTCTGTTTTTGTAATCACCTTTAATTAACATGAATAGTGTGCTGTCAGATTATTCCAATCTTTCAATTTCAAATAGTAGCTATATAAGAATCTCAGCTTAGAATTTTCATGTCCATCTCCCATGTTTTTGCTTTTTTCTAGACATTTTCTGGTCTACAGCTTGTAATTTGTAATAGCTTTACTTCTATAAGAAAAGGAATATATCTGGGGTGTTGGGGTTTTTGGGGCTGGGGAGGAGAGGAACAGACAGTATCTGGTGCTACTTCGATTTGTATAGTTTACCCATAGCAAGTTTATTCTTTAAGCTACTTTCTAATCTTTGACAGGTCCTGTAAATACTCTGTCATCTAGTAGTCTTCTCAGTCTCTGGGTAGTTCCTGTCATTCTTCTCTGAATAGCTTAACAGGCTCAATATGCCACACTGCTTGCTAACATTATGTACTGGGAGTATTGGCTTCCCCAGTAGAAATTAAGTGCCTTAAACCACACTTCAGATTTTTCTAGTGTGCAAAAACTTGAGCTTGTGCAAGGTAGCATCTGTTTTCCTGATTCTACTACTCCTACTTTAAGGAGGTTTTGAAACAACATTCATCTGATGGTTGCCTTGTGATTTTACTTGTGGTCAATCCCTATCCAGTTGTTCTTGGCCTATTTCTTCTCCTTTTTGGCTGCATACTTAGTTCATAGTCCATTTCAACTTTTATTTGGTTCGGTTATGTAAGCCAAGTTACTTAACCTTTGGGGGGGTTGGATCATATGTTAGACCAGGATTATCTGATGTTACTTTACACAGATCTGAGGAAGGCAGATAAAAAGAAAGCGAAGTAGCACTTCCTGGCTGTCAAACCCAGAGAGGGATGAGCCCAGCATAGCAGGAGCCACAGCTGTTTTCTCTGCAGGCACTCATCCTCATGGCTGTATCCACAAGCCTTCTTTCCTCCTCCTGCCACACTTTTGTGTATACAGCCAAGGGTGCAACACCTCACTTGTGCCAGTCCTTCTCTGGCTCTCACACACGTTCCAGCAGTAGGATGTTAGCAGTAATGGGGCAAATGCCAAACCTGTCCATTTCCCTAGCATGCATTCTCTGTACTTTTGCCAGTAGGAATTTCTTTCTTGAATGTAGAGCCTGAATACTACATAGTACACCAAACAAATTCTCTGTAGCGCCATATGCAATGATACTGGTAGTTCTCTCCCTGATACGTTTTACAGTCTCATTTACCATGTCACTTCAGCTTATAAACATTTTAGGATTTATTAGTACAAGATGTTTCTCCTCTTCCTTTTATCCCAAGTGATAATATTCCATTTAGAATCCCTTATAAGTTCATATAGGGTCTTGCATCCCATTTTTAAATTTCATCCTGTTTCTATTATTCTACTTCTAAGTTATCCTGCTTTCATTGTATGATACTATGATCTGGTTATATATCCAGTATGTCTACCAGCTTGCCTTCAGCATTTTCATTAGTACACTCCTGCGTTTCCTGCCAACAACATTAATGAGATGTGAAGTAAACTCAGTCCCAGAAACTGGTCTATATTCAGTTATGAATTTTGTATCTATGCTCAGTCTTTTATATAACCAATAGGAATTTCACCTTTGGCCAGCTCTTAAAATGCTTTAATAATTTAGGAACTAATTTACATCTCCTCCAACTGAAATTGTTTCCCATTTGATACTGTGTCAAACATTCCTTTGTCTAGAAAATTAATTATTTTATTAAAGGTGTTCTAGCATAGCTGTCTTCCACGTGCTGTAGGATGTACATGCCACTGCAAAGTAACAAACCTAAACTCATTTCCATTTGTGATTTTATTCTGTTCTGTATCTACACAAAATTAATTGCATGTTATAATTTCTCCTGGATTATTTATGGGAGGCATCAACTTGAAACAGTGTTCTTGTAATCAAACCCATGCTGCAGTTTGTCCCACTTTCAGCTTACCTTCCTACTTTATTTCCTTTAAAATTCTGAAAATTTGCATCTAGGTTGGTTTAATGGACCCATAATTGTCATGATCAACCTTGCTGAGGGTAAATCTGACCCAGATAGTATGTGAGATATCTATCCGAGGAAACCCTTGTAACTGTTTCCTAAAATGATTGTGACTCAGATTTTTTTCCATACTGTTTTTATTCTTGCAATCTACAGCATTACTTGGTATCTGTAAAGCTGCCCTTCTTCCTTTATTTCTGTCTTTCCTTAACAAAGTACATTCTGTATGCCAAACATTTGGTTTCTGTGTATAGCTAGATCAACAGCTATATTGATTTCTAGTTTCATGTGCAATACCAGCTCAGTCCCCTCACTTTATTATCCAGTCTTCTTGATTTCAAGATGAGATGTTTAACTGTTTTGTGAATTGTTCAGCAAAAAATTTTTACATACCGTATTTCACCATTTGACTGCTATTTCCAGCGGCATTTGGAATTTCTCCTGAGTGTCAGTACTGAACTTCTAAGTCTTTGCTTGTCCTTTATATCAGATACGAAGATCTCATAAGTCTTTCCCTACCTTTCGCCTGTACACTTAAGTTGTTAGTTGTTCTTTCAAGAGAAAGCAAAAGGGGAAGACAGTCAAATGATGTTTGAGATGGCAAAATTTCTAGGGCTGCCTTGTATTCTTAGTGATTGGGATGTCTGTTTAGACTTACTATCCTTGGTTTTGTGTACATCAAGAATAGAGTTTAGAGATAGTCCAATGTGTATCTGCCACGTCCTTGCTGCAAGTGGCAGTTGACAAGTTCTCTGGTTTAACCAAGCAGTGCCAGTGATTTGGCATTTCTTGACTTTGGAGTACATCAAGTGGTTGAAATCCGATGCTGGATGCCTGGTAGGGAATATGCAAAATATTATTCAAAAGTTATGGATGTGACATTTGCAGCGTTTTGCATAAGTAAATGCCAGTGGTGGTTCCATATTTCAAAAAACATTTGAGAACTACGTCAAAGCTTCTTGGTGACTGAACTCACTCTTCAGTACTAGATAGCACCTTGCTACTCTGCCACTTCTCCAGAACAGTATTTAACCTAGCCATGTCCTGTCTTGCTCCTGGCAAATCTCTGAATTACTAACTTGCCGCTATAATTAGCGTACTGTATTAAGCCAGGGACAGTTCTTTTAATCTAATTCTAGAGTGATTCTGTTATGAAGTAGATAAATGTCCAAAGGCACTAGTGCCCAGGAATCCCTGATGTTGTAAGGCTTTTAGGTACGATACTTGCCAGTGTTACCAGACTGGAACCTACAAAGCCCACCTTAAAATAGGCAGTAGTCACCTGAGCCTGGCAGTGCTATCCAGCAGTTTTGACAAGGGGACTTCTTCACATGAGACACATTCATGTTATCCCTCAGGTAGCTGATAATAAATGATGAAACACTTCCATGATTTCCAGTGAGAAAACTTTCTGGTAAACATCAGGCTTGGAGTAATCTGCCAGTCACGTCTACCACTCGGACAAAAGTGTTAAAAGCAAAATGATTGGTAGAATGCTTTTGAGAAACACTTTCTTTTTTAAATCCTAGATTTGCTATTGAATGCTAGTTTATATGGAAATTGAGAGATCTGACAAATAACACTACTGCACAGTCTAGCAGTTATGTAATGTTAAAGATTTCTGCTAGATTTGTGGCTGCCATAATTGTTTTTCTTGCTTGTCAGGATGTACGTGTTTTTATTTAGCCATTTGATTCTTAATAAAATACGTGCATTATTCAAGTCACTGGAACATCCTGCAAACAAAGACATTTTTTCTTCCATGAACAGAATATGGAAAATTATTACGTCAAAGTTTAGAGTCCTTATCAGTGTAGTTGAGTGACACCTTTCAGATTCTCTGTGGGGTTAATTTTTAATCTACTATCCTCAGTTTAACATTATAAATACCTGAGATGTGGTCATCACAGAACTTGTTTCCCTAGGCTGTTAGTAATGTTGGTGAATTAAGATACTGACCTTGATGTCCATTCTTCAAGGTTTTTGAGGGCTTTGATCTAGCTGACTGTATATAGTGGGCACTTTTTTAATTGTGTGTCCACTGTTGCTTTAATTCATTGCCTCAGCATCTGAGGAACCAAACCTTGGTACGTTCTTTGAGCACAGGTTTCATCCTACATTATTGTTATTATGCCAGTGGACAGTGCCAACAAACTTTTACTTTTTTCAAAAATGGGGACCGTTCTCTCTGTTCTCAAAATAATTTATTTGGAGCTTTTTCTACAAAGGTATGATGAGTTTGTATTGCAGTTTTTCAGCATAGTGTGCAGGTATAAAAGGTAATTTTCAATGAATTGGTTTGAGTATCTCGAGTAGCCTAGCCATGGCAGCTCAATGTTGTGCAACCCTGATTTATCTTGCTTCTTAGGAGAGTAAACTTTTGTTCTCTTGCAGCGAGGTTGTTTCCATTCCTATGCCATCACACTTAACCCTGCCTTTCATATATCTGAATTACAGGTTGTACCTTGTGAACAATTCTATCTACATTCTCTTTTACAAAATGAAACCTGGATGCTATGAAAAGCTTTGGCTGGGACTTATCATAGAATCATAGAATAGTTTGGGTTGGAAGGGACCTTTTAAAGGTCATCTAGTCCAACCCCCCTGCCATGGGCAGGGACATCTTCAACTAGATCAGGCTGCTCAGAGCCCCGTCCAACCTGACCTGGAATGTTTCCAGGGATGGGGCAGCCACCACCTCTCGGGGCAACCTGTGCCAGTGTTTCACCACCCTCAGCGTAAAAAATTTCTTCCTTATATCTAGTCTAAATCTACCCCCCTTTAGTTTAAAGCCATTCCCCCTTGTCCTGTCGCAACAGGCCCTGCTAAAAAGTTCGCCGCCATCTTTTTTATAAGCCCCCTTTAAGTCCTGATAGGCTGCAATGAGGTCTCCCCAAAGCCTTCTCTTCTCTAGGCTGAACAACCCCAACTGTCTCAGCCTTTCTGCATAGGAGAGGTGTTCCATCCTCCTGATCATTTTTGTGACCCTCCTCTGGACCCGCTCCAACAGGTCCGTGTCTTTCTTATGCTGAGGGCTCCAGAGCTGGACGCAGTACTCCAGGTGGGGTCTCACCAGAGCAGAGTAGAGGGGCAGAATCCCTTCCCTCGACCTGCTGGCCACACTTCTTTTGATGCAGCCCAGGATACGACTGGCCTTCTGGGCTGCGAGTGCACATTGCTGGCTCGTGTCCAGCTTTTCATCCACCGGTACCCCCAAGTCCTTCTCGGCAGGGCTGCTCTCAATCCCTTCATCCCCCAGCCTGTCTTGATACTGGGGGTTGCCCCGACCCAGGTGCAGGACCTTGCACTTGGCCTTGTTGAACCTCATGAGGTTCACACGGGCCCACTTCTCGAGCTTGTCCAGGTCCCTCTGGATGGCATCCCATCCCTCTGGCGTGTCGACCGCACCACTCAGCTTGGTGTCATCTGAAAACTTGCTGAGGGTACACTCGATCCCACTGTCTATGTCATTGATGAAGATACTAAAGAGTACTGGTCCCAATACAGACCCCTCTCGTCACTTGCTAAGTGTTCTTTTCTAACCGTGTTCTAATACAGATATTCTCAAATCATGGTTTTGGTACTCCATAAAATTATCTTTTTCTTTGCAAAACTGATG
Source organism: Aptenodytes patagonicus (assembly GCF_965638725.1). NCBI lineage: Eukaryota > Metazoa > Chordata > Aves > Sphenisciformes > Spheniscidae > Aptenodytes > Aptenodytes patagonicus. Next base: position 54,928,478 of record NC_134951.1, on the reverse strand, counting down.
GATGTGATGTGAGGCAGGTGGTTATTCTGTTATATAGGGCAACCTGTGTCAAACATACCACTTCTGAGTATCTTCCAAGGCATAACAACTGCTAATGACCTGAAGTAGTTCGTATTTTCAACTAACTACAGCTACGAGACTGGACATGTTCTGACTTCTTCATGCTGTCTTCTCACCTGCTTATTGCAGCACTGTAGCTGCCTAGGAAATGTGGCTTGATCTGGGAGAGTGGGAGATACAGTTGCTTCAGATATTTTCCTGATGTGTTGTACGTGTTGGTTCTAGGTGAGCAAAACCAGTAAGCCTAACAGCTGACCAAGCTATTGACAGTACTCAGATCAAATAGTTCTCAAAGAAGCATGTAATCATGTTAAATAAGTGTACTTCAGGACAGTTTGTACTCCTTCCTCTCCCTCTGATGTTTTTGTTTTATTCAGAGTAAATTAAAATGTTAGAAGGGCCAGTTAAAGCTGCTCTGCTTTCATATGCCCTTTGACGTTTTTCTTGAAGTGGGAACAAATGGCTCCTTGGCCTTTGTGGCTTACCTGGATGTTGCAGAAGCTTAGAATCATAGAATCATTAAGGTTGGAAAAGACCTCTAAGATCATCGAGTCCAACCGTCAACTCAACACCACCATGCCCACTAAACCATGTCCCTAAGCACCTCATCTACACATCTTTTAAATACTTCCAGGGATGGGGACTCAACCACTTCCCTGGGCAGCCTCTTCCAATGTTTAACCACTCTTTCAGTAAAGACATTTTTCCTCATGTCCAATCTAAACCTCCCCTGCCGCAGCTTGAGGCCGTTTCCTCTCGTCCTATCGCTAGTTACTTGGGAGAAGAGACCGACACCCACCTCGCTACAACCTCCTTTCAGGTAGTTGTAGAGAGCGATGAGGTCTCCCCTCAGCCTCCTTTTCTCCAGGCTAAACAACCCCAGTTCCCTCAGCCGCTCCTCATAAGACTTGTTCTCCAGACCCCTCACCAGCCTCGTTGCCCTTCTCTGGACACGCTCCAGCACCTCAACATCCTTCTTGTAGTGAGGGGCCCAAAACTGAACACAGTATTCGAGGTGCGGCCTCACCAGTGCCGAGTACAGGGGCACGATCACTTCCCTACTCCTGCTGGCCACACTATTTCTGATACAGGCCAGGATGCTGTTGGCCGCCTTGGCCGCCTGGGCACACTGCCGGCTCATGTTCAGCCGGCTGTCAACCAGCACCCCCAGGGCCTTTTCCACCAGGCAGCTTTCCAGCCACTCTTCCCCAAGCCTGTAGCGCTGCATGGGGTTGTTGTGGCCGAAGTGCAGGACCCGGCACTTGGCCTTGTTGAATCTCCTACAGTTGGCCTGGGCCCATCGATTCAGCCTGTCCAGGTCCCTCTGCAGAGCCTTCCTACCCTCGAGCAGGTCAACGCTCCCGCCCAACTTGGTGTCGTCTGCAAACTTCCTGAGGGTGCACTCGATCCCCTCATCCAGATCATCGATAAAGATATTGAACAAGACCGGCCCCAGTACTGAGCCCTGGGGAACACCGCTCGTGACCAGCCGCCAACTGGATTGAACTCCATTCACCACAACTCTCTGGGCCCGGCCGTCCAGCCAGTTTTTTACCCAGCGCAGAGTACACCTGTCTAAGCCGTGAGCCGCCAGCTTCTCTAGGAGAATGCTGTGGGAGACAGTGTCAAAGGCCTTACTGAAGTCCAGGTAGACCACATCCACAGCCTTTCCCTCATCCACTAGGCGGGTCACCTGGTCATAGAAGGAGATCAGGTTGGTCAAGCAGGACCTGCCTTTCATGAACCTGTGCTGGCTGGGCCTGATCCCCTGGTTGTCCCACTCATGCCTTGTGAGCGCCCTCAAGATGAACCGCTCCATCATCTTCCCCGGCACTGAGGTGAGGCTGACAGGCCTGTAGTTCCCTGGATCCTCCTTCCGGCCCTTCTTGTAGATGGGCGTCACATTGGCAAGCCTCCAGTCGTCCGGGACCTCCCCCGTTAACCAGGACTGCTGATAAATGATGGAGAGTGGCTTGGCAAGCTCCTCTGCCAGCTTCCTCAGCACTCTTGGGTGGATCCCATCCGGCCCCATAGACTTGTGAGCGTCCAGGTGGCGTAGCAGGTCATTGACTGCTTCCTCTTGGATTATGAGGGGTTCATCCTGCTCGCCGTCCCTGTCTTCCAGCTCGGGGGGCCGAGTACCCTGAGGATAACTGGTCTGCCTGTTAAAGACTGAGGCAAAGAAGACATTGAGTACCTCAGCCTTTTCCTCATCCTCAGTGACAATGTTCCCCCCCCGCATCCAATAAGGGATGGAGATTCTCCTTGGCTCTCTTTTTGTCATTAATATATTTGTAAAAACTTTTTTTGTTGTCTTTAACGACAGCAGCCAGATTGCGTTCTAGCTGGGCTTTTGCCTTTCTCATTTCTTCTCTGCACGACCTAACGAGATCCCTGTACTCTTCTTGAGTCGCCTGCCCCTTCTTCCACAAGCGGTAAACTCTCCTTTTTTTTTCCTGAGTCCCAGCAAAAGCTCCCCGTTCAGCCAGGCCGGTCGTCTTCCCCGCCCGTTCTTCTTACAGCACATGGGGACAGCCTGCTCCTGTGCCTTTAAGACTTCCTTCTTGAAGAACGTCCAGCCTTCCTGGACCCCTTTGCCCTTCAGGACTGTCTCCCAAGGGACTCTCTCAACCAGCGTCCTGAACAGGCCAAAGTCCACCTTCCGGAAGTCCATGGTTGCGGTTTTGCTGGCCCCCCTCCTTACTTAACCAAGAATCGAGAATTCCACCATTTCATGGTTGCTAAGCCCAAGACGGCCTCCGGCCACCATATCTCCCACCAGTCCTTCTCTGTTTGTAAACAGCAGGTCGAGCGAGGCACCTCCCCTGGTAGGCTCACTTACCAGCTGTGTCAGGAAGTTGTCTTCCACACACTCCAGGAACCTCCCAGACTGCTTCCTCTCTGCCGTGTTGTATTTCCAGCAGACGTCTGGGAAGTTGAAGTCCCCCACGAGAACAAGGGCTAGTGATTGAGAGACTTCTGCCAGCCGCTTGTAGAACGCTTCATCCGCCTCTTCATCCTGGTTGGGTGGTCTATAACAGACTCCCAGCAGGATATCTGCCTCGTTGGCCTTCCCCCTCATCCTTACCCATAAACACTCGACCGTATTATCATCACAATCATTGAGCTCTAGACAATCGAAACACTCCCTAACGTACAGGGCCACCCCACCGCCTCTCCTTCCTCACCTGTCCCTTCTGAAGAGTCTATAGCCATCCATTGCAGCACTCCAATCGTGAGAGTTACCCCACCATGTTTCTGTGATGGTGACTAAGTCATATCTCTCCTGCTGCACAATGGCTTCCAGCTCCTCCTGTTTGCCACCCATGCTGCGTGCATTGGTGTAGATGCACTTGAGCTGGGCTATCGATTTCTCCCCCAGCATTGGCATGCCACCCCTAGGCTCATCTCTAGTGAGCCTGGTTTTATCCCCTTCCCCCTTCAAACCTAGTTTAAAGCCCTCTTGATGAGCCCTGCCAATTCATGAGCCATGATCCTTTTCCCCCTGTGAGACAGCTGAACTCCATCTGTCACCAGCAGGCCCGGTGCTGTGTAAACCTCCCCATGATCAAAAAAGCCAAAATTCCTCCGATGGCACCAGCCCCTGAGCCATGTGTTGATCAGGTGTGTTTTCCTGTTCCTTTCAGTATCCTTCCCTGCCACTGTAGGGATTGAGGAAAACACTACCTATGCTCCCGATCCTTCAACCAGTCGCCCCAGTGCCCTGAAGTCCCTTTTGATCACTGCAGGACTTCTCTCTGCAACCTCATCACTGCCAGCCTGTATAACCAACAGTGGGTAGTAGTCGGAAGGCCGTACCAAACCAGGGAGCTTCCTAGTGATGTCTCTGACCCGGGCCCCAAAGAGGCAGCAGACTTCCCTGTGGGACGTCTTGTGGTGCTTGTGGTGCTACTGCCCTGACTTCTGTTAGTGCAAGTGTCTAGCAACTCACTTTGACAAGGATGTTAAATGCCAAGTTAATGACATTTTTCAAGTCTTATGAAAATCTTACTGTACATGTCAGTTGTCTTTATTAGCCTGCACGTCAGTCTTTGGAGTGTGCAGTTTTGACTGCCAGCCCTGCCTTAATCCTGAAAACGTTAACGAGAATTATGATGATAAATCCTAAATTTGTTTCAAAAAAGGGCTCTTGTTAGCTCAGTGTTTTTAATTTGAATAATATGCCATGTTAATTGGAATACAGTAGTTTTTGACAGAAAGACCCCTTACATCTGTTTGATTTAGAGCTTGGGCAAAATGAGCTTTTCTGCTTCTAATCGCCCAAATTGTTTGAGTCTTGGTGAGTTGCAGACAAAGAATATGCTTCAAATTAATATTATTACGGAAAAAAGACTTAAGTTATAGTGACAACTACCAGTTTATTTTGAATTCAGCAATGTTGAATTTAGTGTTATTTTTATAGGATAAATCCATATTAGAATCTCTAAATAAATAAGAAATCTGATTATTTGGAAAGCTCTTGGTCAGTTCTATGATATTGATCAGTTCTCAGGACAAATCACTGGCTACACTCTTGATTGGGATGTGGAAAACCAAGACATGGGTTTTGTTTTGTTTTGTTTTTACAAAATGTCCTAACTAGTTAAAGGGGAAAGAATAGAAAGCTGTCTTTTTGTCAGAGGAAAGGCAAATGTTTCGGTTAATGGTTTTAGTCATCAAGCAAACTCTTCAGAAATAGGTCACTAACACTAAAAATATATTGTCTTAACCTTTGCAAGAATTTTCTTTCTTTCTTTCTTTTTTAAACTGGACTCTTTTTAAAGAGGAAATTAGTGAAAGTAGAAAGCTCAGAGCTTTGCTGTTGTATCTACCAAACAAGTCAAAGAGATCTTGACCAGATTCCTGGTCATTTACGTGTGTCATTTAGCAAAGGAAAGTATTAAAATCAGAAACTCTTCTGATATCAATGACCGTTGTGTATTGTGGTCCCTTTTCACTTGTTCCCAGAAACACTTTGATTTCATGAAGGGAGCAGACAGAATTTTTGCGGCCTCCTCCCTCGTTCTTGTTTGCCAGCAATCTTGCAGTTCGTTCTTATGTGATCAAAATGCAAGTTTCAGCTTGCCTGCCATTCCTGTCGCCTGCCGTGCAGGTAGGCTCTGTTTGAATGCTTTCATGAATACGAGCACCCAAAGTGCGTGACACGAAAAGTATGCATTTTGATGATATTATGGACTTGTTTCTCAGTTGATGGCATGACTGGGAAGGGAGGGAAGTGATGGCAACGGATTGTCCTTAAAGTGTGCATTAGGGCATGGGCAGTCTACTGCTGCTAAAAGGCTGAGCTGCTTTGGTTTAGGGGTTCTATGATCTGCTCTCTTAATTCTCACAATAACTCTGAAACAGTACTGCTGACTTGGAGGGATTAGTAATCATATATTAATGCATAGAATCTTACAGTTGTTAATGAATTCTACATGATAAGCGGTTCACAACTTCGGCCAGGCTACTTTTGGATGTTTAGAATAAAGAAATATCCTGCTCTGCCTTCTTTTGTTGTAACCAAGTGAAACATACATTTACATACAGAGTGAAAAATACATTTACTGTATTAATGCAGCCACAAAATGTGACATCACAAATTTTAAAAGTAGGGCTGCCAAGAAATTATTCTGGAAACTTTGTTTTCTCTGCTTTTAAACTATATGCTTTCAAAATGTTAAGTTTGAGGCAATTTCTAAAATTGATTTTCAGGATGCCTATTCCTTTTTTCTTAACCCTCACTCCATTAAAAAGCCGATTGCTGAGATTTCTGTTTTGTTTCTCGGTTTCATATTACATATAACACAGGATTTTACTTTCCACTAAAGGTTCCACTATTATAATGTGATACAGGAGGAGAGCAAAGATGATTCTTGAAAGCTGGGTCTGCTGTAGAGAGGTTGAGGTTATCACAGTAAACCCTATTGGCCTTACATTGGGGAATATTTCTTTCTTACCCCAGAAGTCAAGTTACGCATCAGCTGAGCAATTGAGCTAGTAATACAAATTGAACTTTGTATTACTGTGATATATAGAAAGAGTCGATGACCAAATAACTAGATCTCCTTTCAGTCCTCTCTGTCTTTTCCCTTATAAGTGCCAGTAAACAGATATTCTAGGACTGGTTTAATTTCTGCTTACATTTCTAACACTGTTTATTTCTATCTTGTCCAGTTCTTTGCCTAAGCAGTTAAGCTAGCAAGCTGTAAGTTTACTGGGGTTTATCATCTTCACTAGAGATTTAAAAAAAAAAAAAAAAAAAAGTGGGCTTTTTCACAACTTCGCTCATTTATGGTTAAAAATAGTTTTCTGATTTCCTTGTAAGGTCCCAGTGTTCTCTCTAACAATGCAGGAAGCTATTTCTGCATTATGCAAAATGCAGTTGGTATTTCAATGGACTAATGTTACTTCTTCATAGGTGGACAAATAGATACAGGCGTAATGAAGTAGTTAGAGCCTAACAATTTCGGTTTTCTCTGTGCATGATACTGTCACCTAACAGTCTTACAAAGCAAAGTATTTGTTTTCCAGTGCCTTTCTTAATCTTTATGAAGTTCATACACTATTGTGGACCTAATAAATAATTCTTGCTTTTGTAATCACGAATGAATGGATTTGGTATCTTAAACTAAGTCATGTGGTACATTGATACACTTCAGAAATATTAGATCTCCATTCTACTGACAGAACTGGACGGCAGTCAATAAAAGCTCACATTGTGTTATCCCTTCAGATAAGTAGCCCTCTTAATTTGTTGTGTCCCATCCCCCCCCCCCCCCTTTCTTTTGAAGATAGTATCTCAACCTTTGCCCTTTGGGCAGTAGGACCTCGGTTTGTGGAGGAAAGGATTGTTCTTTTGGGGGAAGCAGGGAAAGCTGAGGCCCAGGAGGAGGTGAGATGGGAGAAAGTTGCGCTCGTTTAGAAGTACTCCTTTGTTCTGTACTTCACTTACAGCGTGGACTCTTTGCATGGGCTGAGTATCTCAGGAGTTCTGGTGTGATGGTAAAGCAGTAGACCCCTGAAGCTGCCATGAAAGCAGCCCTTTACCTTCTGTTTGGGTTTGGGTTGTTTAAACCAGTTTAATTTCTGCAGTGCATTTGAGAGAACCTCTTGGTCTTCTGCTGCTTCAAAGTCAGGAAAAATATTTTAGAGCTTTCTTGCAGGAGGCATCCTAGCAGTTTCAGTTAGCTGTCTACTGAGCAAATCTACACGCTTTGCCCATGGATAACCCTCTTAAGGAAGAGCATGTGTCTGAACTAGCGTCAGTCCTAACTTCATGTAATCTATAGTTTGTTGATGGTCTGTACCATAGAGCTCTGCAAAAGGAGTTTAGAATTAAATATTTTTCTCTTCTAGAATATTACAGCTTGGGAATGTGATGAAGGGGTCAGTTTTGGTTTTTTTCTTGGCATGCTATCTTATCTCTTGATAATAAATATGATGCCCTGAAGCCTTTTAGAAATTCAAAATATTTTCGTGGTTGAGTTCTCTGATGTTTTCTGAGAAGTCGATAGATTTTTTGCTCTTGCAACATAAGCGAAGCAGTTTAATTTTACATTTCTTTCCGATTTAATATTTCTAGATAGTTAAATACTTAATTTTCAGAGAAGTTGTCAGGGATATCCAGCTTTTAGTTACATCTTCTACTACCTCCTTGCACTATAGTGACTTCTATTCAAAGCTTATAGAGAGCATTGAAAATATTAATGAATTATATCTTATATTCCATGCTGAGATTTTTGAGGCTCTGTGTATATCAGGGAATGTAGGAACACAAGTAGATGTAAGTCACCAGTTAATTAACCTAGACGAAGAGTCCTAAACAATAGCATATTTTAACCATGGGGAATAGCATATTTTAACCATGGGGAGCTTTGAGGGGATTTTCTGTGTTTCCCTAAAAATTCTGAAAATGGTAAACAGACTTCCACATAAACCTGAGAGAAGGTTTCTCTTTCTTAGCTTCTTCCATGGACTCCTTAAAATTAGTTCACTGACAGCAACAGGTGGAAGGCCACTGACCTTAGCAAATCTGAAAAGACACAGCAGGAAGATGATCAGATCATTATACAAGAAGCTTGAATCTGTTTCTAGTATTTTTAAGTCTTTACCAAGCCAGTTATCCTTAGTTCTGCTCGTGTTTGGGATGCTAATGCCCTGCTAATGCCTATATTCACCAGGCTACCCCTAAGCCCCCTAAATAAATTTTAAAAATCTGAAAAATAAAACATTTTTTGCTTCACTTCCCGTAGTTGGAAATGTTAAACTGTTTTGCATTGCTCTGAACTGTGAATGAGAGAGAAAAATTCTTGCCACTGTGTTTTCTGGGCGCAAGATCATGTGAACGCAGATGGTCCTATTGGCTGAGAGTTCTATAGAACATTTCAACTTGTATGTGAGGAGGAGAACATTATTGTAATTGCTGAACATTATTGTAATTGCTGTAGTATTTAGAGTTGTTTACCACTTCTTGCTCTTCTCCCCACAAAAGAAAAAGCTAATCCCTTTAAATTGAAGATATAAATTTCTCATCTAATTAGATTTGGATATGACCGTTAATTTAAGCACTTGCAGGTGAGGAAGAGAACTGGTAATTCTGTATTGAGGTACTCACCCCCATTCCCCCTGAAATATTTTAGGTGTTAGTCCAGTTAGAAAACAGTGACAATGCATGTTTCAAAATCAACATATTGATAAAATTAACCTGTGGTATTTATGTTGTCACAGCTCTTTAATGTTGAAAGGTGTTGAGCCACAAAGTACCTGTGAATTGGAGGTGGATGCAGTAGCTGCTGACATTTTAAATCAACTGGATATTGAAGGTGAAGTGTTAATAACTTTCCATGTAAAGTGTTTTAGGACAGGAACTATTGTGTCATCTTTTTTTAAGGCTCTGCTTAGTTAAGCCACAGTGCAGATTTCAGTGTTAGCGAATTGTTGATCTACAAATTTATAAAGTTTAAAAAAAAGAATAAAAATTGAATGAACTCTGGAAGAAAACAGGTTATAAGAATAGCCTATTGTCAGCAATAGAGATTTTTGTTAATGCATAACAGAAGGTTTCAGACCTATAAGGATAGTAAGTGAAATATCAACATCAAGTACGTGTGTCTATGTACATACATCTATACATACATACGCATACTTGGTGAGAAGACCAGCAAAAGCCAAAGATCTAGAAAACAAATAGGAGATCTAGAAAACAAATAAAGTTACACCTTAACTTTTACGTAACACTGAATCCTAGAGTAAGGCAAGACTTGCAATTAAAAAAATAACAGGTTAGAATGACAAAAGAGATGAAGAAGAGTGTCAGAATCTAATTTGGGGGGAAGAATGCTTTTCATCACATTGACAGACTTCCCTTCATGTATTATTGCGTATTTCAGCCCAGATTGGCAGGAACCCTGGTTTGCAAGCTATATGGGAAGATGAAAAGCAGCGACGGAGACAGAAATGTGAATCTTCTCAGATTAAGCCACCTGAGTCACAAGGTAAAAAAAAAAAAAAAAAAAAAGTAAAAAATTTGTGCAGCTGTTTATCAAAAACTGTGAATGAGAAGCAAGCAGGAGGCAGAATTTAAATTGGTGTATCAAGTTTGAGGGCTTTTTAGATGTACTGTTGTTTCAGTTCCAAGCTTACTGATTGCCCACTATGTGTATTCCAATTTTAAAAGCAAGATACATAACCTTGCCTAAAAACATCATGATTCAGCTAGCTGCAAAGCATTCTAGGCAGAACGAATGATAATGACAGTTAAGACTGCATGCTTTATGATGGAAAGCATTTAAATGTTTAAATACTGGCAAAATTAAATCTCTTATCCTGAAGCTTTCCGTGGTAGTTTATGCACAAGGACAGTTCCTTTGAATTTCTGTGGAATACAGCTAAGGTGATGTTAGATGAAAATTCTAAAAGGGTGGACAAGTCCCTGTATTTTTATGTAAAATTCATCGCACAGGGAAGACCGTGCCCTGCAAATTAATTGCATAATGAACAGAGCTATTCTCTGTAGAACCTAGGCCATGTTTCTTTCAAAATATGAATGATACTTGGCAAGTAGCCAGAGGATTGCAAGAAGGAAAGAGGCAGGTTCCTGGCTAAGGCAGACTGCTTTCTGACTGTGGGGTTTTTTCCTGCGTTTCTGTGTACTGTTATTCAGGCTGCATAAACCAGACTTTTCAAAATTGTTTACTGATTGTTCTTTTCCTGGGTACTCACCTTGCTGTAGTTGCAACATGATTTGTAAATGCTGTTGATACTTGCAGTTGCAAATGAGATCAATGGGAGTATGTGAAGTATTTGAAAGTGTTTAAATACACTTGAAAAATCAGCCCTCAAATTTGGCACTTAAAATTAGCGGACACTTCAACTGTGAGCCATTTCCTAATAGAATTAGTAATCCTAGCTGCTCTCTGTGTTGAGAGGTCAAAGTAAAACTGAATAACAAATATTTTTTAAATTTTAAAGACCGTGGATTTGTGCCAGCAACAGAGAGTGAAAAATTTTTTCAGAAGAGACTTAAAGAAATCCTCAAGCAAAATGACTTCTCTGTGTAAGTGTTTAGCCATTTACCATAAAGTACAGTATTCTATGCAAACCTTAAATATGCTTTTAAAAATTGGTTTTCAATTAACTAGAACGTTGTCAGGATCAGTGGACTACAGTAATGGATCAGAGGAGTTCTCTGCTGAGCTAACACTACATTCTGAGGTACTTTCTCCTGAAGGCTTTCAGTGTACGCCAGCTAATATGGTAGAAGTGCACAAAGATAAAAAGATGAACAATGGTGAGTATTTTTAATAGCATAATTTTTTAGGCATAAATCTATGTCATGCTTTGGCTGTTTATACTATTAGCAGAAGTAAGCCAAGGAAGATCTGATTGTCAGTTACGAAAAAATGAAGAGTAGTTTTGTTTTTATTTTCATCATTGTTAGAGTAAGCCTTTCTAAAATTGCCATGGCAAATAACGGAAACATACTTGAATAGTAAAATCCCTTTTAAAGTGGCTTGCTTTCATAATGTATTGATGTCTGTGACTCTTTGAAGTTTTATCCTTTCGCTTTTTTCTTTTAAAGAATCCAATAGGATGCACACTGATAAAGAAGAGGAAGCACTTATTAATGAAGAAGCAATTTTAAACATTGTGGAGAATAGTCAGAGCTTTCAGCCTTTGTCTCAAAGACTGAGTCAGACTACAGGTTTTAGTGAGTATGACTGGAATGTCTTTTCTTCTAGGCTATTTTATTGTTCCACAGTCTTTGTTGTGTTCACTTACGTTACCAGTCATGAAAGAAACTAAGTAGTTTACCTCAGGGAGTTTGTCAAGCAGATTGAGACTTCACACGCACGCACGCGCGCGCACACACCCCCCCTACCACCACCACCAAAAAAACACCTTATATTTTCTAAAAATGGCACCAGGACAGTGTATTTGTAGAGGCTACTCTGTTTTACTGGTTCACTAAGCCTGTCCTCTTGTCAGGTCAGCTCAATGCAGTCTCTTATGGGTATTGCTCTTCCTTGTGCTCCTAAGGTTATAGGACTAAAACTGTCAGAATAAGAGGACTTAGACTGTCTATCCATGATATTCTTGCAGTTACTGCATCTTTCTTACAGTTATGGTAGAGAACACGCTTATGGGCTATCTTTAGAAGCTCAGCTGTCTGGAGATACTGGGAAATAGTAGGCTGATAATGAGAGGCAAGTTGCAGCAGAGCATTTCCCAAAACTTATGGATACAAAAAAAATGGTTGAAGGCAAAGAAACAAGAAGCAAAATATTAAAGAGGGGGAGAAAAACCATGACAGCAAACAAATGTGGATGGCATGAGGGGGAAACAACAATAAAATAATACAACAAAGGAACTTGTATGAAAAGCTACTTCAGGTGGAAATAGTTCAAATACTCTAGAGGAGATGAAAAGCACATAGTTCATGCTATCTCTATATACATTCTTATGTAAATATAAGGTATAATGTTAATATGCACTAAAGTTGATGCTACAAGGTGCAGAGGGGGGAAAAAAAATCTAAAACCCACAGCCTCCAGTGCTTTTGATACATATATGGTGTCAATATGTGCATGGGCAACAAGATGCAATATGAGCAACAATGTATGTCTATGGGTAATACAGTATACAATCTTTTCTTGCAAAGAAAGGAGGAGTGGATGGCGTGAGATTAAGAGTATTTTTCAGTGCTGTTTTATCTTGCAGAAAGTAGGCAAGATTTTGGTTATGGAAGTTCTGTAGGCAAGGATTTGGATTTATCGAGAGAACTATAAGTAAAGAAGTTATGTGGGAGCTGGCAAACATGAGCATTGATTTATCTTCTTTTTTTTTGGCGTGAGAAGGTTATCCCGAGAGGATGAGAAGTGGCTAAAATAATATATAGGGTATGTCTTATGATCATGCGTGTGAATTGCTCAACTGAATAGGAGTGTTGAAAGGGTCTGCTTTTGCCAGTGGCTAGGGAATTAAATAGAGATTTTATGACTTTCTTTCTTTTTTTGTCTTTTTTCCCCCCCTCCCTTCTTCTTATCATGGGGCTACTAATTGCTGATGTCTTGTGTGATCATGAGTAACATGCTACATCTTTGGGTCTCATATGCTCTTTCATAGCATGGACTAGTCTTTACTATGCCTTTGTAGAGTCGTAGTGTCACAGGGGCTGTGAAGCACACTACTTCTACTGCTGCTGCTGCTGTGAAGTACACAACAAGGTTTATATTAATGGGAAGTAAAGGTTGGAGTTTAATGATGGACCTCACAAAGGGCATAGGAGCCAAGAACGGAAAGTACAATTAAAATTGAGTTAATTCAGAACTCTGGCAAAGGGGATGGTTTCCATTCTAAACAGTTGCATGGTGTCTTGTGAAGCCTTTGTAAAATATGGAAAATGCCTTCCTCACCAATGTTGAGACCTATTTTATATGATTCTCAGGATCATTGTAAATCATATGATATTTCCTGAGGAAGGAAAGTAGAGATTGTAGTTCTTCAGCCAGAGGAGAAGGAGAGAGAAGTAACAAAGATGCCTGGTAGACTGGAGATCATAAATTGGTTATGAGGTCAGATGAAAGGTAAGCAGGAGGAGAGTGAGAAAAAATTGTGACTTGGAAGGATGTTTAAGAAATAAAAATAAAGAATGAGAAGGCAAGTGTGTGAGTTAGTGTAAGCTTGGGTCAAATAGAGGAAAATAAAATTTAAGGAAGGAGTGAAATCAGATAAACTTTCAGTGTTTAGAGGAACCTAGGAAGGGAATAGGTTATAGTGAAAAGAAAAGGGAGATGAAGTTAAGCATTATAGTAAAGGACAGAAGGAAAGAACTAGTTGGTCAAAATCAGCATCACCTTTCATGAGATGCAGTGATTGAAAGTCTTCCAAGTGATACAGAGAGAAGTGCCCAACAAAGTTAACGTAGCCATTGAAATGGTGAGAGCAAGAGAAGGCAGTGATGCTTCAGAAGCTGGCACTTATGCTGAAATAAAAGGGGAGAGTGAGGCTTTACTGAATGTGAGGAGGTAATGGCGGGGCAGGGGGAGCGGGGAGAGAGAGAGAGAGAAGTGCTTCCACTAAATCTGCTACAATCACAAGAGGAGGGAAGAAATAAAAAAAGAAGGTTGTCAAGATTCTACATAAAGAGCTAGAAAAGATAACAAATCATAAAACTTGAAAAAAAAAAAGATATGAAAAGGGCTTTGTTTGTGTAGCCTGCCTTGCTTTAGACAGTAACAAACTGGTAGATTTTAAAATGTTGAGGGGTTTTGTTTGGTTTTGTTTTTTACTGGTAGACTATAACTAATCATTTACAAGTAGAACAAAATATAGGTTCTATTTGTATGGGCTTTTTCTGCAGTGGACAGTAGTGCTGATGAGGCCATGATTGATCTGTTGGCTGGATTGGAGAATGATGGATATCAGATGGGACATCACAAAACACTCTCTCACCACCGTTCTCTTGGAAGCTGTCGAAATTCTCAGAACAGTGATGATGAAGAAAATGAACCGCAGTGTGAGAAGGAAGAAATGGAACTTAGCTTGGTAATGTCCCAAAGGTGGGACAGTAGCATTGAAGAGCCTGGGCCAAAAAGAAGGTATCTATGTGATTTTCTTTTCTTTATATGTTATTTTCTGCCAGATCCTTCCTCCCTCCCACCCTGTTTTCAAGTGTGCTATGAGCCCAGTGAGCTGTAGAGAGGTCTCTGAAAGCATTGGAAAAATCTATGCAGATCTTGGGATAGAATGCAGCTGTTTAGATGATGCTGTGAATCATCAGTTTTACATGGAAATAAAGATTAAATGTTTAGGTTTGGCGAGACCTAAGCTTCTAGTTTACTGTTTGAGGAAAAATTGAGTAGGTTTTTTGCCCTACAAGTCCAAATACAAAAAACTTTAGTTGTAATCTTTTAAGGTCACACCTTGGATGTAGTACAAATGTTAAGGTGTATCTTGTACATCTCATGTGCCTGTAACTTTTTCTGAAGTGAATATTTAAGAAGTATTCTTGTGAAGACTGACCCAGAAGCCTGAGAAAAACACCCATTTGTTTCCATGCTCAAAGCTTAAATCAAAACATGAATGTTGCTCACTCTGCTGGACTGCTAAAGGTCAGCAGCTTGAATATTTTTAAGGCCAAGATTCTTGGAACACCTTCTCGGGTTGTAATGACCTTTTGTACAGTCTGCACTGACAGGCATTGAAAGAAGCTATATCCAGTTTCTCTTCACCCCTGCTTTGGGCAGACCTTCTGGTATTTATAATTCTGTTTGAAAGATGAGCTACTTCACAGACATAACATTTTGATTTTTTTTTTTACATCAGAAATCATAATTATACTATGATTCAGAGAGCAAGAGAGGCATAGAAATATTTAATCTTTTCTTTCCTGAAGACATACAGAAAAGTTGTAACAGAATCAGAAGTTAGATCATTAGTCTCCTAGTTCTACAGATAATTCATCTCTGAAACTACTTTTCCTATCTGACCTTTGATTTTCTTTGTTTTTCTTCCCTCACAGTAGTCTGGAAAGTTGGAGTTTTCATCTAAAACACTTCATGTTAATCTTCAGTTTAGTAGTAGTTTCTGTGTAAAACCAGCCTATATCTTGCAGAATTTACTAGCTCAGGCACAGCTCTGTATGGGCATGACTGTACTGGAGACAGGTAGGATCCTGAAACAATTAACTGCTTTTATGCAATAAAGAATCCTATTTAAAAACTTGTAAGACTTGATGAGCTGGTTCACGAATAACTTGCTCATATATGCCCACAACTTAATCCCAGACAGAAAGCACTAGGGAGAATGTACATACCGGGTGCCTTCACAGGGAGTCAACTCATGTTCAGAGGGAATTACAAGCTTTGCTTCGGTGTGATCTCTGCAGAATTTGGACTGACTTCAGAAGAAAGCATGGGTATCTCTGCCCCTTGCCTGATTCTGCTCATGCAAAAAGAGCCAGTTTGAGCCTAATGATGGATCCAACCTTACTCTGCTCAGGCTCATTCTATCTGTACTGCTTCCTGATGCATCCTACTGTATCCACACTATCACTTTTCTGTTATTGGGTATTCACCAATCTTCCATTATCTCAAAAAAATATATTGAGATAATGAGGAGTAACAATACCCTACTGACTGAATTAAATGGCTTGGGTTTGATTTGTGCTGAACTAGAGCAAAAAGCCCATCGAGACCTGGAGTCGTTCACGTATGGTGGTATCATGCTGTGTTGCACAAATTTGCCTGGAATCTAAACTGGTGGGCTTGAATGCGGAGAGATCCAAGTTGTTATCTGGAGAAGTTATCTCCAGCCTGACTGGATTTACTAAAGTTGACAAAGATTTGCTTCATGCATGAGATTATAGCATAATTCAGGTTGGAAGAAACATCTAAATGCTATGTAGTCCAGTGCCCTGGTCAAAGCAGCTTTGGATAGATCAGTTGCTCAGGGCCTTGTATGGTCAAGGTTTGAGTATCTCCAAAGACAGAGATTGCCTATCGTATATGGGCAACTGTTCCAGTGTTTGAACACCCTCCTACTGAAGAATGTTTTCCTTGTACATAACATTCCCTGAGGCAGCCCTGTGCTCATTGCCCTTTTCATATCACCGCGCACCTCTGAATCTGGTTTCATCTTCTTTATACCCACTCATCGGATACTTGACAAGTGCAACAAGATCTCCTCTTAGTTTTTTCTCAAGGCTGAATAAATCCTGTTCCCTTAGCCTCTCTTTATACATCATGTGCTCCAGCCCCCAGTTACCCTGGTGCTCCTCAGCTGGATTTCTGTCTTGTGGTGGGATGCCCAAAACTGAGCACAATACTCCAGATGCAGCCTCACAGCTACTGAAATTGGCTACAGTCTTGCGGTCACAGCCCAAGATGCACTGGCTGTCTTTGCTACAAAGGCATGCTGCACACTCTCAGGTTCAACTAGTTGTCCACCAGGGCTTTCGCATCCTTTTCCACAAAGCCACTTCCTAGCCAGCTCTCTCCCTGCCTGTAGCAGTCCATGGGGTTTATTTCATTCCATTTGTGGGACATTTGGATTTGTCTTTTTTGAAGTCCAAGAGGTTCCTGTCAGCTCATTGCCCAGCCTATTGAGATCCCTCGGAATAGCAGCCCTACTCTCCAGAGTATTGATTGCTCTCCCCAGTTTGATACTCATTTGCATATAGAGCGGAATGTCTTTGCACTGTACTTTTCCATGTTTTGGGAACCTAGAAGAGGGAGAACTAAGCTCACTTAGGTCATGGCCACTGTGTACCTATCTGTGCTTGTTAGTTAGGTCTCTCTTCCAAGTCACGCTGCTTCCAGACTTGAGTTAGTCTGGAAATTATGTAGCCATATTTGAGCCTATTGTTCCTGAACTAAGAAACATGGCTTGATCTAAGTTGGCTCAATGCTGAGCACATTCAGATGTCTGTGGTGTTATGATACATATAATTCATGCTCTGGTCAAACTCCACAGATAAAAGTTCTTCAAAAGTAGACTGTATTTAGGTTATTGTGGATTTTCCTTCCTGTAACTTCAAAACCTTTGTATTTATACCTTTCAGGGTACTACACAATAATGCTTTGATATATCAAGCTACCAGGATAGATTATGATTATCTTAAAAACAACCAAACAAACAAAAATACCAAACCTTAGTTCCGTAATATTTATCTGGATTTCTCTCTTGTAGCCGCAGAATAGTTTTATTTCTATGAAGAATTACATCCATCTCACGCTTTATTTTAAAGGAGAAAAAATCAAATTCCTAAGTGCTTCTAGAGTTGTCATATATTAGAGGGTTTGGTTTTTGGGTTTTTCTAGATATTTTTTTCTTTTTTCCCCCCCCACATAAATCCATGCCACCTTAAAAACCTGAAAAATTCATAGAAGCTTTTCTTTGTAGATTTACTTCTTTTTTTCCCCCAGCAGATTTATGACTGCAAAAATGGCAATGTAGAACAGTTAACTTGGTAAAAGCAGCTTAAGTATTAGGATCGGCAACATCAGAATGTTCAAGGAGGGATGGAAACAAACATTGTTTTGGTGGTTGTGCTTTAGTTAAGCCTGCCAAGAGACAGAATTGTTATTATATGGTAAAGATTCCTTTTTTAAAAACAAAAAAAAAAAAAGTAAACATCTGTTTGCTCAGAGCTAAACTGAAAAAATGGTTTAGTCTTCAAATTTCAAGCACTTTCAAGCAATGAAATTAAATTTCAGTAAAATTGAAATAAAATTAAACATCTAAATACCTTCTCTCTAACTTCTTAAGCTAGTGAATCCTGCTGGTTTTGTCTGTAGTTTTTAAATGGTTGTCTACCACTGTTGTCTCTTAAAACAGTAACATTAAATAATATTTTGAGTTTCTCAGTGAGAAATGTAACAAATTTTTTGTTTGTTTCCCTTTGCTCTCCCAAATTACACAACCGTATAGCACCACACCCCTTTGATTGAGGTTCCCTGTGGCTATTGGTATTTTCTAAGAGAAGTATTATGCGTTAATTAGTTCCTTCATTTTCTCTAGGTCAGCTGGCAAAAATACCCATCGAAGTTCAACAGAAGAGGATTCGTCTTCAGAGGAAGAAATGGAGTGGAGTGGTAACAATATGCTCCTAACTAATCTCTCTATACCTCAGTTAGATGGGACTGCAGATGAAAATGGTGGTAAGTAAATAGAAAAACAGCTTTGGAAGTTGAATTATTACCTGGGTCATTTTCAGATCAATTTGCTAATTTTCAAAAGTGCTAACCATTTTAAATTCTTGTTTCAATTGGAAGGAAATGCTCTCAATGGATTGCAGAAGCAAGCCCTTAACATCTTCCTTATAAGCCAACAATATTTTAATCTCAATGCCCTCTACAAATTACCAGAATCTGTTTTTCCTATTGTATTAATGATCCAAAAAAGGGCATTGTTTAATTAGTTTTATGGAAAAGATAGTTACCTTGTTGCAAGGGGTATTTTTCTGTTACTATTTGTTATGCAAATATGGTGTTAAAATTGATGATCCTGTAGGATCATTTATCCTTTCATTGTAAATAGTAAATGTATTGTTGTGTAAATTTAGATGGTTCTTTGCTTTGCAAGTATTTGCCACACATGCTAAAATACAGTGAGCCTTTGTTTGAGCCTACGTTTCATTCAGCAGATTGCATGTTCACATCTTGGGATCGCACGAGTTAAAACTATGCAGTGGCAAAGCTGATGCAGAAGAAACTGCCTTTCAAAATCTATAAAAAAATTAAATTAATCTGTAGAGAGGCCTCTTGCCATCTCTTTATAACCTGCTGTCTTTCATCAAAATAACCTTAGTTAATAGAACACACACTTTGAAGTTAGGCAAATATATAAATATCATTATTTGTTTCATTAGACAATCTGCATATTTTCACATTTATAAAATTCTGTTGAGCAAAACAATGTAAAATGGATGGATCTTGTGGGGAGAAATATATATCTGTATCCAGGGTTTTCTCAGTATTAGGTTCACTTTTGTTCTTGGTCTAATCAACAGTAATTTTCTTCTTTGTTTAGAAATGTTGTATTAGTCATACTTCATACTTCATTGCCTTTAAAATTTGAGATTTGCGGTTAACATAACTTTGTACAGAAGCTTCTTTCTTAATCTATAGTACAAACTGGTTAATGTAAAATCTTGTTTGTGCTCATGCATGTACCTAATTTCCTATTACTGCCTTTGCTCTTCGAGGCAGGAATGTAATCCTTTACAAGATTTCTGTATTAGTTCGTGTCTCTTGAAGCTATTTGACAAAAATAACAAACATCATACATTAGTATATAAAATACATACGTCTTAATATATCTATTAGCAATTCTGTATTAGAGAAAGTGAGCTATATGATCTTATAGATCGTAGACAACCACAGCTTTTGTGTTCACTGTTTAAAGCATAGTTTGCTTTTTTCTTTGCTTTTATGGGTATAATGGTAGGGTTAATACGTGACTTGATGTATTACTAATATGATTTGGTTTTGCAAAATATACAATTGTAATTTCCTTATTTGCAGTACTTTGTAATTTAATGTAAAAAGGGATGCTTCTGGCTAATGAGACTGTATCTTAAATGATTGTTTAACTTTTAGAATATTTTAAGTATATGAAATATCACTTGCAGAAGAGTGTCAGCTTAGAATGAGTTTATTACTGTGAACTTTTATATCAACTTCTTATAATAGGAGATAAAGTAAATTCAAAACAGATCTCAGTCCAGTTCCTCTAAATTAGAAAATGCTTATCCACACCTGAATCTGCGTCCGTAACATCTGACTGACTGACGAGTATTTTTGCAATTTTTATATCTGAATAGTCGGGTACCTTCCAAGCGTTTGTTGACACTTCACTAAACTCCCATTTTCTTGGTTTTCAGTTAATCCTCCTCATTCTTTGTGTGGACTCCTACCCTCAAAGAATCATAGGCAGCATCTCCCAGCTGTGTTTCACAGCTCAGGGACTCTGTGTATGCATTAGAAAATGTTATTAGAAACAGATTGAGACTTCCATTTTATTTTTCTCACCCGACAACAAATAAATTGCTAAGCTGAAGGCAGCATGAATCTAAGATAATCCCCCAAGTTGGTTGAGACTTACAGTAAAGGCCCAAAGGATCCCCCATCTAGTACGACAGTGTGCAGCACCTGCTTTCAGGTCATACAGCATGTGTCATAACTCCTATCCTCCTTCAACATTTCAGCTAAAGATGTGGGCACATGAACAAATTGCTGTGTGCCAGGAGCTCTGTGGTAACTGCCTCTTTGCAGCGGAATAAACTTCTTCAAATCACTTGGTGTTCATTGTGGTTATGAGCAAGCACACGGTTGCTCCAAACCAGTTGTTAATTTGTTATTTAACCACCTGCCTGTCCACACTTAGCCTGCAGTAAATGTGATTAAAGTATCAGCGAAAGAGAGAAATCGTCCCAGGTATCATATGATGAGTCTGCACAGGACAGTTGCCGCAGCACATGCTGGTCGCAGATCTGTGTGGGAACGTTAATGCATGAATATGAATTCATGATCTAACTAAATGGTGTGAGCTCCTTGCATAAACAGCTGAATGGGTGGTAGATTGCTCTGCTTTATAAAAGTGCAGCAAACTACCTGTGCTTAGCGCGCAGGATAGTTAATACAAAGCCCTTGCCATGTTGTAAGATAGAACTTCAGCTTTCTGTGCAATGACTTTTCTATATGGGGAAAGTCATCTAAATAAGTTCTTTGTTTTTCAGAGCCAATGAGTATGCATGCTTCTCAGGGACAAAGCAGGATACAAGCTTTTCTAGAAATCAATCTGTTTATATTTAGTTATCTGAAAGTGATTTTAGAAGCGTTCTCTCAGAAAACCAGCATGAAATCTTTGGCAATTGTATGAAAGCCTACCATTTAGGAGTAACTGACAGAACGGCTGAGACACAAATGTACTGACGACGTGATTTTGATAAAGCAACTCGTACTCAGGGTCTGTAGTTGTCATGATCATAAATGCAGTGTGATTTAGAAGAGTTTTGTTTCTTCTTTGGATGGAAGGGCTTTCAGGAAAATGTCATTAAAATGGTTAATGCCTTAGGTTGGTTTTTTTACAGGAAAACTAGAGTTTGTCTCTAATTGCTTGTCTTCCATTTCAGACAATCCTTTGAATAATGAAAGTTCTCGAACTCACTCGTCCGTCATTGCAACAAGCAAAATGTCTGTAAAGACCTCAATCTTTCACAAAGATGCTGCTACGCTAGAACCCCCATCTTCTGCTAAAATTACTTTTCAGTGTAAACACACAAGTGCCCTTTCTAACCATGTTTTGAATAATGAAGATTTAGTAGAAGACCTCTCGCAACCAAACACAGAAACAAGACCTGAACTTTCAGTCCATGCTCTTACAAAAGAAAGCACTTACTCAGCAAAGTACCCAACTCCATTCAGCAATAGTACCCATGCAGAAAACTCTCACAAAGAGAGTAACAAGAAAGAGACTCTCCCAGTTCCTTCATGTGAAAATAATATTTTTGAGTATGAAGATGATATTTCATCAGTGAGCAGACAGGTACCTAGTAGGAAGTATACTAGCATCAGAAAGGCTGAAAAGGATGTCTCTTTTATGCATGTGGGCCGCCACATTGGTGACAGCATGTTGAATAAAAACTTATTTAACTTTTCTGATTTGAGCCACTCCAGCCACTCCAAAGGTAAAATGTCCTCTGAAGTAAATGAAAAGTCCAGCAGTGCAAATATAAATAGTTTTTTTCCAGCAACAGTTACAGAAAATTGTGAATTGGTGTCTTGTTCAGGAGGAAGTCGAACTGTGGTACATTCACTTGAAAATAACACTGATGAAGGTGGCCTTAATAAGCTTAAAATTAGGTATGAAGAATTTCAGGAGCATAAGGCAGAAAAGCCAAGCCTCAGTCAACAAGCAGCACATTATATGTTCTTTCCTAGTGTTGTTCTTTCTAATTGTCTCAGTCGACCACAGAAGTTAGCTCCCGTGACATATAAATTACAGCAAGGCAACAAACAGTCCAGGTTGAAGCTGAATAAAAAGAAACATAGTTTTATCAATCATCAGGAGCCTGCAAGTGTAAATGATGTTGCATTAGTGAAGGAAAGCTGCTATGCACAAGGTAATGCTTGTAGTAACATTCCTGTTAAGGATAGTGCTTTACCTAGTGACTTAGTTCAAGTTCCTCTTGAGGCTTTTGAAAACAAAATGTCTACAAGTACTGCTAATTATACTGACTGCCAGTTTGCAGATGGATCTCTTGAAACTGAGCAGTCTTTTGGATTATGTGGGAATAAATATACGCTCCGAACGAAACGGAAGGTAAATTATGAGACTGAAGACAGTGAATCAAGCTTTGTCGCACACAACTCAAAAATTAATCTACCTCAACCGATAGAAAGTGTTGACAGTTCGGATGGGTCTCAGAAGTCTCGAAAGCGTAGAAAACTTTCTAAAAAATTGCCACCTGTTATTATTAAATATATTATCATCAATAGATTTAGAGGGAGAAAAAATATGCTTGTTAAACTAGGGAAAGTAGATTCTAGTGAGGAAAGAGTAGTACTCACAGAGGAAAAGATGAACTTATATAAAAAGCTTGCACCTTTAAAGGACTTTTGGCCAAAAGTTCCTGACTCTCCTGCAACCAAATATCCTATTTATCCACTAACACCAAAGAAAAGTCACAAAAGGAAAGCAAAACATAAGTCAACCAAGAAAAAAGCTGGAAAACCACAAAAAACAGGTAGTAAAAATATTAAAAGAACTTTATCTTTCAGAAAAAGGACTCATACAATTCTTTCTCCTCCTTCGCCGTCCTACAATGCTGAAGCTGAAGACTGTGACTATAACTACAGTGATGTCATGTCTAAGTTAGGTTTTCTTTCTGAGAGAAGCACAAGCCCAGTAAACACATCTCCACCTCGCTGCTGGTCTCCCACTGACCCAAAAGCAGAAGAAATTTTGACCAACCTGGACAGAGAAGCTTTATTTAGTAGGGGGCCCAATATGTACAACAGCAAGACTGTTAGTTCTAGTGTAGGTAAAAATAGTCGAGCAAAAACTCAGGTTAAGAAATGTAAAAAGAAATTTGCTAGCCCCACTGTGTCTACCAAGAAAAAGAAAAAGATTAATCAGGCTGATAAAACAGCAGATGATGGAAAGAAGAAACCTAGAACAAAACAAAGACAAAAAACAGCTGAAAAAGCATCCTCAAGAAAGCGCGTTGTATTTAAAGATGAAAAAGGAAATACTCGCTCTACTGCAGAAGTGAAGTTTGTCCTGCAACGTCAAGATCTGCCTGAGATTTCTTACAACTCTGTCAACTCGCAGCCGCTTAATAACCGCAGAGACAGTCCTCTTCCTGGCTATTCAGCAGGATACCTACCATCAGCCCAGCTCCCTTCAGCAGCTGATGCACAAGGTAATTCATCAGGCTGTTTTCATTCATTGATGGAAATTGATAAGCCTGTAGATGCACAGTGTTTACCTGCTCCACGAGAGCATTCATCTCTCGCATCTACTCCTGTGGCATCTGGAAGGGAAGTACCAAAACTGAGCTCTCAAAGACCCAGGCCTCAAAGTGCTATATTTAGAATGAAGGATTCTGCTCTCATTCAAAACATACTTGATCCACCTAATCACTCAACTCGGGTAACACAGAATGCACGCATCTCTAAAGATAAGACTTCTGCAAAAGCAGAGGAGGTAAGAAATTTGCAAAACAGATATTTACCACCAGCTGGGAAATTGAATGAAGCTCGTGACTCTTTGGACACAGTGAAGATGGATCAGTTACATGCCACTAACTATTTGCATTGTAAAGACAATAATCAACAGCAGATTTTCTGTTTACCGGAGGCATCAAAGCATTCTGATCCTTGTTCTTCTATTCTTAAGTCATCTGAGGAAAGCCCTGGGCCACTTCAGTTGCCTAAGAACTGTTTTGTGACGTCTTTGAAGAGTCCAGTGAAACAGTTAAATTGGGATCAAAACCAGAGAGGATTTATTTTGGATATGTCACATTTTAAACCTGAAACAGTAAAACAAAGGTCTCTCTCAGAAGCAACCATGCAACCAAAACCCATCTCCCAGTATAAAAACAGGACTATAGTGGCCCCATCAGCATTCAGTGAAGGACAGTCTGGCCTAGCTGTTTTGAAAGAGTTGCTCCAGAAGAGACAGCAGAAAGCTCAGAATGCAAATGTTACACAGGAACCATTACCGGCTAAAACACAGCTGAGCAGGAATATACCATGCCCTCTTGAACAGCATAAAGCAATCAAAAGGTCACGGTCAGTCACGTCGCCAAGAAAATCTCGTGCTCCTAGGAATACAAAACCTAAAGAAAAAACACCAAAACTTTCAAAAATGGAGTCTTTAAGCCAGCAGATCAGTAGTCGCATTGATCACTCTGTGTCTGATGACAGCCCCATTTTTTTTTCAGACCCTGGTTTTGAAAGCTGCTACTCGCTTGAAGACAGCTTGTCTCCAGACCACAATTACAACTTTGATATTAATACTATAGGGCAAACTGGATTTTGCAGTTTTTATTCTGCAAGCCAGTTTGTCCCAGCAGATCAAAATTTGCCCCAGAAATTCTTGAGTGATGCAGTTCAAGATCTTGGTTCTGGACAAACAACAGAAAATGACTTTCTGTGTCATAATGACCAAAAATCTGAGGAAGAAAAGCAGCATTCTTCAAGCACAAGTAAATGGATAAGGTCTGGTTCCCTGAGTCCTGAGCTTTTTGAGAAAACCTCACTGGATAATAATGAGAACCACTGCCATAGCCAATGGAGGAAAAATGTTCATCCTTCAACTTCTAGATCTAGTTCTATCGATACCTCTTGTATGCAAGAGACTGAGGTCTGTTTAAATGAAAAATTCAAATTGAATAGAAATACAGTAAATAAAGAGAGATTTCTTAACCTTCCTCAGCCAACCAGCTCAGACTGGATTCAAAGCCACATTAGAAAAGAAACCACTTTTGAACCCTGTCAACCACTTGATTCAGTTAATACCTCTTTTACATCTATATTGTCGTCTCCTGATGGTGAACTTATAGATGCAGCTTCTGAGGATTTAGAATTGTATGTTTCGAGAAACAATGAGGCATTAACTCCAACTCCAGATAGTTCACCAAGATCAACCAGTTCTCCCTCGCAATCAAAGAATGGAAGTTTTACACCTCGTACTGCTCACATTCTTAAGCCTCTCATGTCCCCACCCAGTCGTGAAGAAATCATGGCAACTTTGCTAGATCATGATCTCGCAGAAACAATTTATCAGGAACCGTTTTGCAGCAATCCTTCAGATGCTCCAGAAAAGCCAAGGTACTGTGTTAAATGCATTTCTGTCTACATATGCTTGTGTCTATATTAAATTTAATTTATTCCTGTAAACAATTTTATGCTGTTATGTGGCACAAATGCATGAAAGATCCCATCTGATATACATACATTTGAAGTTGAAAACTACTGTACTTCCTGAGCAAATACCCGTTGTCATTCATGACACTTTGGGTTTTTATTGCTTGATATTATTCTGGTAAGTGGGAATGTGCCTGCTTTGTTTGTAAAAGAAAGATACTGCCCACAGGAATTGCATAGTGAGAAAACTAGTTAGCAGGACTCTGCTTATGTATCATCTTGAGGACTGCCTGCAGTGTGGCTTAGAGCAAAACAATAATTCAAACTCTCTTCTTCACAGGGAGATCGGAGGACGGCTTCTCACAGTGGAAACTAGACTTCCAAATGACCTGCTTGAGTTTGAGGGGGACTTCTCATTAGAAGGTCTACGACTCTGGAAGACTGCATTTTCAGCAATGACAGAAAGTCCTAGACCAGGGTCTCCTCCCCGTTATGGTCACTCTACTGTTAATAAAAGAGAAAGTAATAGCCATAAAACTAGTGAAGACAAAAAAATAGTCATAATGCCATGCAAGTGTGCTCCAAGCCAACAGCAAGTTCAGATATGGCTTCATGCCAAAGAAGAGTATGAACATTTCAAGAAATTGCCTAAGAATCATCCTGCTGAGCTGGAAAAGGCAGCTGAGAATTTCAGCTCTGCAGTATTGTCTGAAGAGAAATCTATAGAAGTAGTAAAAGCAGCTAAAGATTTAAATTTATCTAGCCTGGAAGATGAAAGACCTATTGTGCCTACAAAGAATTGTCCTGCTTCTGTGGCAGAAACTACAAAAACACAAACCAAGGAAACCTGTGATAAGTCTATAAGCACTATAGGAACTTCCATAAATACTAAAAATGACATAGACTCTAATAAAACTCCATCTGAAAGCAAGACACTTATTACTTCAACACTAGAACATGATAAGGAGGAGGAGGAGGAAGATTATTATGTCAATTACAGTTCACCAGATTCTCCAGTACTTCCTCCTTGGCAGCAAGTAGCATCTCCAGATCCCAAGCAGTCCAATTTAGAAGACACAGAGTGGAAAAATCAGGATATTATTTTGTCTTCTGTGGATGGAAATGACGTACTACCTGTTGGAAGTGCACAAAACTCTCCATCCACCCAAGAGGACGTTAGGACATCCTTTGACACGTCTCCATTTCCAGTTAATGAAGATCCTGGAAATTCTGAATCCATTTGCCTACATAGTACACCCATTGTGCAGAGAAAATATCAAGATGGAGTACCTGAAGTTCTTGGGTTTACTCCTTTATCCACAGGTAAATCCATTAAGTGATTCTAATGATACACAAAAAAAATTTCTGAATGTGGTAAGATACGATGTTTCTTTTGACATAATGAGAAAATAATTACATCTCCACAAAAATATATTTAAAACTATTTTTGGAAAGGAAAAGGCCTGTGCATTATTGCTAAAGTAACTATTGAATTATGAAAAAAGTCTAGAAGCAGAACACCCTTTTGCTTCCTGATAGTCTCTAGTATCTGAACATTTGAAGTGCTGGTTAAAAACTTAATTTAAAAGTATAGCTTATTTTGGGGATTTTGAAATCGTGTTGGTTATATTGCTTGTATTTTTCCAAACATAATCTCAGTGTAGAGTGTGAATAACATTGCAGTGTTCAAGATGATAATCATGTGAGGTTTGGTGACTTACTGGCCTTGTACTATACATTCCTAAATGTCCATAAATACCAAATTTTAATAGTTGTGCTTTGGATTGGACAGAGAATAAAGTTGTATTTGTTTAATATTTGTTTATAACGTTAACCAAATGTCTCTGGTTGTTTCCAGCAAGTTGTTTAATGTCTAGACAATATTATTGAGGCTAAGCAGTTTCGCACTTATATATGTTTACAGAACCAAAAGCCCAGAAACTGAGCCACAAGAGAGGAAATAATACTGATGGTCTTCGAAGAGTACTTTTAACCACACAAATGAAGGTGAATTAAGATTTTATGTACAGATGTATTTTTATTATGCCACACACATATTTCCATTCTCTTTCTTCTGTGTTTTTTTTTCTTTTGCTGTTAAGATCTTGAAAATACATTTAAAATGGTAGGGTGCAATTGCTGTAGAATCAGTGTACACTCCAAGTTAGGAGGAAGAAATCACTTTAATTTGCAGAGGGGGGGAGTTAGATATTGAGAGTGTGTTCTGTGTTTTAGGGTGGTGAGACGCTAATGAAACGCTAGAGACACCATGTAAAGATGATGTTTTGCTCTTTTAGTTACAACACCCTTTTTTAAAGTTCTATTGTGATTTCCCTTTTTTATATATGTGTGTGTGTGTAGATACAGACATGTATATTTATGTATCTGTGTGTGTATTAGTTTTCAGACGATGTCCTAAGCAGTTTCTGAATACAACATAGGCAGTGAACGACACTGGTATGCTGACAGAGTAGAAAGGGAATGGATCACATAAAATGATCAGACTTGCATGTTTTCCCTAAACGGTGTTTCTGCTCCCCATGCTAGAAACAGAACGGTGGGCTAGGTGCATTACCAAAATGACTCAATAGTCTTTTCTTTTGTTCTTGACATACTGGTATTCACCCAGTTCAAGTAGGTACTTAAGTGTACTCTTAATTCAGCGCCTTAAAAAGTGGTGACTGAAACAGGGGGTTTTGATGAATTGTTGCTCAAGAGAGAATAGAGATTTGCTGGTTCCCCTGTCCTCAGGCTTCTAAGAAAGCCAGTATGTGTGGGTTTTTGGTTTTTTGCGTTTGGTGTCGTGTCTGTCGTCCCGTCCCGTCCCCCCCCATGTATTTCAAACTGCCTCTTGCTTTACTATGAGGTTTCATTAAAATTATTCCTAAAAGGCAGAAAGACACAACTGTTGTTTCCCTGTTGAAAAATGACATGAAGAGATAGTGAAAGCCTTTTTTTTTTAGTAATTGTAGCATAGCATTTGCACTTTCATTGATAAATTTGTATTTAATATTGCATATTAATTTAGCAACCTGTAGTGTTTTCAATATTATACTGAGCTTTTTTTTCTTTCTTTTTTTTTCCTCCCCCAATAAGAATCAATTTGTTGCCCTCGGCGCTCCAAAGAAAGAGACTTCTCAGATTGAAGGACCATCTTTAAATAACACTTACGGTTTTAAAGTCAGTGTGGAAAACTTGCAGGAAGCAAAATCTTTACATGAGGTAACTTACTGTTACATGTTATTTTATAAAATGATAGTTTATCAGACCAGTTTTCTAATGGCAGAATTTAAAAATCTTTTCCTCCTTGGTCCCTGCCTGACTTAAAATTAATCAGTGTGTGATGGCTGCAGCTTTAAGTAGTTGCTCTTCTAGTTTCAGCTTGATCTCCAAGTGCCTTTATTTAATCGTATTGAACTAAATTTCACAGTATTTTTGTTGAGAAAGTGGTAAACCTTCCTTTAAAAAATAAATACAAGGGAAAGATCAGAAGGAAGAAATAGTAAGTTTTGTATAAAAATATTACTGGAAAAACTATTTGACCATAACTTTCATGGATTGTTTCTTAAGGAAATGATCCAAGGCATCTGGCATCATGCAGTCAGGCCCTCACGGTATCTCTGCATGTTACCTTCTGAACCTGTTGGCCAGTTTCTACTACATTTAACAAAGTGGTACATGTCTCAAAGAGTGAGTCTACACATTTCATGTAGATCAGTGGCTGGTCTGGGAAGAGAGACCAAAACTGCTGCTGGAGAAAGGGATTCAGTGTGAATATAGTACTGCTGTGTTTGGCTGCTAACTGGTCAGCCAGCATGTTTTGCTCCTAGACAGTCACTACGTCCGTGGCTTGGAATTAGCTGTTGACCAATTTACAGATGAGATGGGGATGCAGAAGTTTTATGCACTGAGTAGATGACATAGGAGAAGCCACAAGAAACTAATGATTTTGCAGGAAACGGAGATAGAGCTTGATAGTAAAATTTCATTTTAGTGGTGGCTCTAGTGATTTAGGCTGCAAATCTAGAGGAAATCAGGCTGCCCCCAGGGCAGCTTACATACTCAGAAATATTTGTAACTTTTCCCTTCTAATTCCTCCAACTTGCCCATCAGTCCACATTACCAACTATATTATGCAAGACAACAGAGCAACAACATAGCATTGAAACAGTATTAAATACTATAGTATTTCTTGTAGAGTCAAAACTGTACAATATATAGGGATTAGCATTTTCTTCATGCAAACCATTCTGCAAAAAGCTGTAGCAACATGATGTGGAAGTTCATTAATGCAAGTGAAGGGAAAGTTAGGTATGCTCCATATCTTCCTGTAAGTGACTTAGTCTTCATGCTTGTTTGCACGTCTTGGGTGAGGGAGGGAAAGGAAAATAAAGACCAACAGTGATTCTTTGTTCTTGATCAGTCCAGAAACTTAATTCAGCTCAATATGCAAAGCTGTTTGAAAACGTTACAGGAATTTACAATTGTTGGAGTTGAACATTTCTGTTTGTTTATATCTTCTGCTTTTGGTAAAAGAAGATTTTACTCAGAAACAAATATTGAATTTTAATAGAGTATAAAAATGTACTAAGTGATTAATCTTTTTTGTAAGGTAATGCTTTTTGCAAAAAAGTGAGATCCAGAGATGCATGTTTAATCACTTCTATTAATTTTCAGGTGTGACCTCTTAGTTACAATATAATGTGACCATATAAATGTCTGCAATGAGTTCATTTGCACTGATAATCTCCTCTTAAATTTTTTGAAGAAAGCTCCAAAACGTACTAACTTATTGTATTTATTTGTTGGTAGGTCCAACACCTTACCCTCATCAGTATGGAGTTACATGCTCGAACCAGACGAGATTTGGAACCAGACCCAGAGTTTGATCCGATCTGTGCTTTATTCTATTGCATCTCATCAGACACAGCACTGCCAAATACTGATAAAAAAGAAATCACTGGTGCTATAGTGATTGATAGAGACAGGACGCTCTCAAGCCAAGGTTCCTATTTCTTTTTTCTTAACATATTTTACAAAAATGCTTATTTCATAGTAATCAAACAGTAGCAAGCAAAATATAATCGAGTATCTATATTACTATTTAGCTCATTTAATTTTGTCTTGTTGACTGTTGGATGAATGGCCATATTAAACATAGGGAGAGTTTTCCTGCTTATATCTTCCAAAGAACTATTGCATGGGCTGTAAACCACAAATAACATACGCATGTGCAAAATACCTATGTTTGCGTACTTGTGGACAAGCTCCTGCAGTGTTCTAAAAGTATAAAGAGGAAAACCTGCCTTTAGTTTCCTACTCAATTTGCTGGATAGCTACAAATAGAAAATGTTAAAAGCAAGACAGTATGTTTTATATTTTACTTAAGGGTTTTTTTTGTGGTTTTATCTGATCCTTTTAGGATCTAAACAGGGGCCCTTATTCTATTGTACCTTTTTGGCTTTGTTTAGACCAGTGATACTCAACCTGTGGCTCTAGAGCCGGATGTGGCTCTTCATGGCCCTACAGGCGGCTCTCGCAATGTAGGCGTCTGATCGGCGCTCCACTCTATCAGGCAGCGCGGGGAGCACTGAGCAAATGGACCAGCAGTGTGGGAGTCGCTGAAGTTCCCCCTCCCATAGGGGGAAAGAAAAGGAGCTGCTGGGATCCCCCCACAGGTAAGAGTAGAGATCACCTCCCACCCAGCAGCCGTGGGGCAGAATGGGGAAAAACTCGCCCTTTTGCCCCTTCCACCCCTCCACCCCACTCCTTCCTAGCAGCCAGAAGGGGTTGAAGACAGAATGCTGCTGGGAGAGAGGATGCTGATGTGTCATGTCGTGATGTATCAATATGTGATGATGTTGAGGCAGCATCATCACACGTTGAAGTGTCATGATGGGAAAAAAAAAAAAAAAAAAAAATCACACTGTTGATACTTGATTTTTATGGTGCTCTACAACTCCATTTAATAAAGAAGTGGCTCTCCAGCTGTTAAAGGTTGAGTACCACTGGTTTAGGCTAGTAAAAAAACCAAAAACCAAAAAAAAGTCCTCTTTCTTTCAGGGTTTCTTTGGCATTGTGAATGTGCATTAAACCACAAAATACTGTCTAAAATTTAAGTGTGGACGAAAACCTACCAAAAATAAATTTAGCATTAAGGCAACAGCTCCTTCTTTTACCAGTTTATTTTTCAAAGTATTGTACATATTATATCATGTTAAGCTAGTTCTTATTATTCTCAGTTAAGTTTATTCTGGTATTACATGTTTGTTACTATCTTTAAAAAAATTATCTCCATTACCTTACTAAGTGAGATTTTCCACAGTATAGCCACTATGGCTCCCTAGGCATGTGCCACTGACAAATTATCAAGAAAAAGCTCTCTGTAAAGAGGTCCAGTAATATTTCGAAAAACGAAAGGTTCTGATCTGTTTTTGTTAGTAAAATAAAATGATATGTTTAAATGTTATTGTGATATTCCTTGCTTTTATTGCTGTCAATATTTTCTTGGTTAAAACTTTTTTAGTTCCCTGTGGAGTGACTTGACATTGATACGCACCTTTTTTTTCCCTCCCCCTTTTTGTATTATTATTGCTTTGTAAGTTACAGTACTCATTTTAACATTTATTTCTGAAAGCACACTTTTTAAAATTTTTTTAAGAATGTGTCAAAGTACAATGCCTTTTAAAAACTCCAGCTTGTTGCCTTAATCAGAGATATTGCTATCTGTTGTATAGAGAAAATAAAAAGACAGAGTATGTGTTGCGTATTATTCATTTATAGACATTTTTATATACGGAAGGCAAATGCTGAGTTCCTGCATGCATATGAATTCAGCTATTATTATAGCTTATTATAGCTATTATTAGCACACATTATCAATGTAGATACTCTTAATGTGCAATAAGTGAGCAGTTGCTCGTGTTTTTCCGTAGTAACTTAGCAGTGTTTTTTAAGAAGTGTACTGAAAAAAGAACTATACTATGTTATGTAGCATTTTCATTCTTCAAAGCATTTTGCAAAGCACTGCTCTAAGGTAGCAGTTGAAATACATATTTTGTGTGAAAACACTGTGTGAGCTGTCATATGGTCCTTTAATATTTCTTATTCAAAAATAATATTCTAATAGCTGGACTCTTGTACATGTAAAATGGTGAAATTTCTCTTGAATCAAATCTATTTATATCTGAGAATTTGTGCAAGATTTTTACTAAGTGAAAAGAACAAACTTTTCCACCCAAGAGGAACAAAATAAGTCCATGGAATTAATTGTGATAATAATTAGTGTTAAAGATAAAAATAGGTTGTATTCCATACTTCTTTTCAGTTGTATGTTTTATTCTAAAGCAGTATTATTGACTGAAGTAATGGAATTCCTTCTAAATTGTAATGTGTTTTTCTTTTACTTTATTTTCTAGGGAGCAGAGACCAAGCCCCCTTGCTCACAAGATCTGGAGTTACAGGACTAGAAGTCAGTTACGCTACTGATGAAAGAACTCTTTTCCAGGAAGTAGTGAATATTGTAAAAAGGTAGCATATCTGTACGTTCTGCTTTTATTTTTCAGGCTTGGTACAGCAGATTTAGTTCCT
This sequence comes from Aptenodytes patagonicus, assembly GCF_965638725.1. Taxonomy (NCBI): domain Eukaryota; kingdom Metazoa; phylum Chordata; class Aves; order Sphenisciformes; family Spheniscidae; genus Aptenodytes; species Aptenodytes patagonicus. Next base: position 54,895,449 of record NC_134951.1, on the reverse strand, counting down.
TCAACCCTTGCCAGTCTCTCAAATACTGATTTTTGTTGTTGTTGTTTCCCTCGAAGGCTTATTTCTAGAGTGGACAAGCATGGTGGTCTTTCAAATAAAAATACTTTTTGCTTTTCCTTTTCTCTGACAGCAAGAACATTCAGATTCTCTTAAGGAGCTGAGTTACAGTCTTGAAACTAATCAGCCATATAAGTAACCTTCTTTAACATACAACCTTTCCTGTTAATCCCAGAATTCATTACACGTCTCTCTCTGAAACTCTCAGAATAGTAGATATTAACAGTGCTGAGAGCTATAGAAAACCCCTCAGATGTGAGGAATTTTTCTAGGGACTCTGAGGCAAGACAAAAAAACCTACATGGTGCTGAAACTGCTATGGACAGATTAAAATAACTGGTAGTTGAAAAATCAGTTTCCTTCATTACTTTTGTCTTCTCTGAATGGAAATCCCCTGCTCCATCAGACTTGGAAAACTGCTGGTTCTCCCCATCTCCACCAAGGCTGGGAAGCCTGTTTGGTAGCCCTCTCGGCTGGTGAGTAGGTGGAACCACAGACGTCTCTCCAGGCCCTACTGACAGAGGTGCAAAGCTGTAAAATTGCAAGGAAAAATAAACAGATTTAAACTATGAGTCACCCTGCTGGAATAGAGGCACAAGAAAAAAATGTGTACTAGGCAGAGTACATTTGCAATTCTTTCTCTCTCCAACCAGAAAACCTCTGATGAGAAAGACATTGACCAACCCCATGAAGCCAGAATACAAAAAGAGTTGCTGAATGCAACCAACACAGGGTGGGTCCTGGCAGAGCAGCAGATCCCTGTTCAGAGAAGACAAAATTCAGGTAAGGAACATAATTTTATTTTTCTCTTTCTTGGAAATCTAGTGCTCCATCAAACTTAGGAAAATCACTGAGAATGAGAAGCTGCCAATAAATGAAGAATTCTCCACCAGTTGTGTGGAAGTTTAAAAAGCGACAGTACATAAAGAGTATGACAGAGAGAACTCAGCAGTTAGAATATATATATTTATCACTGAAGAACAGAAGAATTTACATCTGTACATATCGAAGGCATTACAGAATGAAAAAAGCATGCAGTTTTTGTAGTACTTCAAGATGGAATGTACCAGTCACCAGGTTGCTGACTGAGAAATCTCTTCTTAAGAGATCCTCTCTTTCAACACTGTGCTAGCATGCCTTTTTGACTGAACAACTTTATCATCAAAGATTGAGTTAATTAGCTTGTATTCCTGGAAGATAAAAAAATTAGATCTATTAATGGAGAGGCAGACTGCTGTCGTCATCTTAGTCTACTTCCCTCCTAAGGAGTCAGACTTCTGCTGAACTCTCGACAAATATGTTTTTAAAACTTGGACCACATCTACAGTTTGCAGTTCTTTTCCCCCTTTATCTTCTGTAGCCTAGGCGAAAGAGAATAAGAAATTTTGCTGGAGTAAATGTTTTCTATTTCTTAAGCACAAAACAAGTGTCTAGGCCCAGATTAGCTTTAACTGAAGGAAAAAGTACGGTAAAACTACTTGATTAAAAAGTAGTGGACTGCAAAAATCTTCCTCAATGGGAAGTGAACAAGCAAGCAGCTTTAATGAAAACTTTCAGCATCAGGAATTATTTTTAAAACAATCTTCTGTTGCTGTTTTTAGTGTTATTTTTTTCCAGCACAAGATAGGTACTCCAGTTGTTCTGGTAGGTGCACTTAATAGTAGGTCTGATAGGTTAGAGAAAGAAAACAATCAGGCCATGTTTAAGAAGCATTACCACTTGGGATTCATGGAGCAAAACTCAAAATCACCTTAATTTATCAGCAGAGGACCATATCAGTATCTTATATACTGATATATGCATTAGGCTAGAGGATAATAGGTTCTTGTGACCAAATAGCATGCCCAGCATGACTGCAGCTTGCTTTCGGTTCATCTTCTTGGCCTCTTTGGGTGTTGGAGGGAAGTGTGGAAGAGTGAAATTCCAGATTCCTGGCACAGGGGAATGACAGAATATCTATTCAATCTTGATTGTCAGTACCAGGAACAGACTTCATCAACTTGTTGGTGCACTGAACAGAGGGTACCTCAGCTGTGGGAGGAATTGTCTTATGCAGTCCAATTGAAGAATTCTTGTTCCCATTTCTAGTCATTCTCTTAGCAGTTGGCCTAATTCTTGCTCTTATTTCATATATGTGAAATTGTGGAACGTACTCATTTGTTTCAAGTTCCAGCCTTCTACTTCTCTGTCTAGGCCTTTTGTTTTTATTCTATTCTGGTTATTGAAAATAGGAAATGGTTGATTCTGTCACTTCTTGTCAATAGATGTAAACTCTGGAAGAGCACTGTTCCCAGCACACAGATGAGGGAAAAGTGATTCCTGGGAAATGTATCACTTCCTGCAATACTCTTAGCTCATCAGTCTCTTTTTCCATCAGAAATCTGCAAGCATTTTGTCTTTGAACAAATGACCCAGAGTATCTACGCAAATAGTCTTTATAACGTGCTGGTTGATATTGAGGAGCCCAGATGCTGAAGCAGAGAGTAATAAACTAGTGAGGTTTTAATGCTCTCTGGTGTTTTATTCTTGGGCTGCACTAGCCTATTGTCACTGAAGAGTGTTTCCCAAATCTAACTTTTTATAGCGGAGCTAAAGTTACTCCGTTACATGTTCACTGAAGATGAGCGTTGCTCCAGAAAGTTCACTGGAATTGATGAGCTGAAGTTGGATTCAGTTATACCTTCACTGTGAAGTTGTTCAGCGCATGCTAGATCTGAATGACCACAGTAGGGTTAACGTGTTTCCACCTAGACGTCCATAAAGTAAATAGCAAGTTAAATGTTCTTTTGTGAAATTAGTAGATGTTGTCTCTGATTAACTCAGGGCAGTTGGCAAATGAAAATAAGTTGCCTTGAGGTCTGTAGACCAGAAGACCTGGTTGTTTCTCTGGAATTGTGATCTGTGATTTCATCTATGCTGAAATCTAGCAGATTTGTCCAAATACTGAGGGGAATAAGCACCTTTATTTCTAGGAGATTATTACTGAGAGTGATTCAGCTGTGAAATGGGGGTACTTATAAGTGTAAGTACCAAAATCTATGTAGAGACAGCTAAAAGAAAGCACATCATTGTAAAGGGAATTTGAGAATTCTCTTTAAATCCAAAAGGTATTGAAATACTGAGCTGCTTGAGGGTTGACAGGTAGGAAACAGTTTGAAAGGAAGAGCCATCGAGGTGAGTTTGGAGGAGGCAGGGAAGAATAAACAACATGGATTTGCAACAAAGAAAAGCATAATTAAAGTGGTTCTTGGTACCCTGACAACCGTCTTAGAGTTCGAGAGGAAGCTTCACCTACATAGGTCCAATTTTCCCTTCTTTGGTAAGCTGTCCTCTGGCTGTAAACAGAAAAATAGGACTTCAGCTCAAAACTGGCATAAAGCAGTTGAGAAACAGTCTCCTTCCCATCCTGTGCAGCCAGTGTGGATGATCTACAAGCACAGAGCGCCAAGTTGTAGGCTCTTTGGAGTTGTCATAGGGGATTTTTTTTTTTTTCTTGAAATGGAGCCTGTATCTATATTGCTGTCCTAAAGGATTCTGTCATGCTGCCTGAACAGCCTTCTTGAATAGACCCTCTCTTTATCTTAAGGTGTCAGCTGCAATGAGTTGGGAGAAAAATTGGAAGAATCTGCCTGCTTGAAAAAGTAAAACAGAACCACCTTTCTGAACCTAAAGGCAGAAAAAAGAGTAAACACATTCACATAGCTCCACAAACCAGTCAGTACAAAACACAGGAAAGCTGGCTGTTTGAAGAGGAGGAGGAGGAAGGGAATGCTACAGGAGTGTTTGTCTTGGAGATTTTAAAAATGCGGGAAAACTAGAGCTGTCCAAGCCTGATGGAGCAGTGGATTCCCATGAAAGAGAAATTAAATGTCTGGGCCTCTCCTACACTTTTAAGGCAAATTGTGCCACTCTTCTGTAAGTGCAGATACTACCAGATAGCAGAAAAGGGCTGGTCCTGCAGGCATGAGTGGAGAAAAATTTGGGGAATTCATGTGGGAATGTACAGTCCCCATCTCTGTGACACGCAGAGGATGTGGAAACAGGACGGGCTTGGAAAAAAAGTAGTAGTTCACTGCTACTTGAGACTCACCGGCCACCCACGGCTCTTTGTTCCCATGGAAGTAGTTTCTGATAAAAGTACAAAAACAGAGTATAAAGTTGTAAGATTTTTCTTAAAGATTTTGGGGATAAAACATTTGTAAATTAATTAGTTGTTAATACTTAACATTTAAGTATTTTGTATAATGTTTTTCTTGTCAAGTATGATGCTAATCAATTTTTTGTATTGGATACAATGCATTATATTTGTTCTTCTGTAAATGCTCTAGTAACGTTTTCTTTTTAGAACACAGATGTGTTAATCTAACCTTCTTTTCCCAGGACAGTATCATCTTGGGTGGCGTTTTCCTGTAGAAATCTTTAGTTAATGTCCTGTATCAACTTTATGGATTTCTGTTGTTCAAAGCAAACTGGAAAAATGTTTTCAGAGATTTCAGTTATGTACTTGAGTCACAAAGTATTCTGCTGCCATGCAGTTGCTGCTTTTGTCTGTATCATAGGTCTGGCCTAATTTCCCCCCCCCCCCCCCCTTTTTTTTTCCCCTCTTAATTTTAGCTGGAAGAAAAATAGCAGTCAGGAAAACCAGACACAGAAGGGAAGGCATAACTGGGAGCTTTAGTGTTCATTCAAGAAATTATCAAATGAGAAAGAGGAAGAGATGGCATAACAGCACAGACGACTTAGCTAGAAAGGAAAATAATCACATTTCTTCTCTCTGCAGCATGTATGAGTTGAATGCTAATGCTGTCGTCTTTAAATCCTGCCAGTATAAGTGCTGCTTTTCATCTTTGCAGAGAGACTGGCAACAGCATGCAAAGCAGTATCAGGGCCCATCCTTTTGACGAAAGAGCACTATGTTGGCAGGCACACCTCTTATTCGTGTCGTGTTAGTCCTAGCCAGCAGCTTTCAAATATCAGTATTACAACTTACTAGTTTCTTGCAGGTGTAAAAGCTGGTCTCATTACAATTTCTTTTAATAAAACAGCTTAAACTGATGATGAAGACCAATTGGATAGTATACTGTAAAAATTGTGAGAAGGGAGGTTGAAAAATATAAAACTTGTCCTCTCCTTAGCTCACAGCCTGTCGTCTTTGTGGTACCACATGAAAAGAGGGAGAGAGAAAGCGAGAGACAGACAGACTTCAGTTGAGCTCACATCAGCTAAACCTTGGGTTGACCTGTTCATTTTCCTATTTGGAATTATGTCATCTTTTAGCTCCAGGCATCTCTTCTTCTCTAACAGCAAAGAGAATACCACAGGAGGTCTCAACAAATGACACACTGGTCCATTGGTACAGCTGGTACATGGGATTGGGCTGCAGGAGAGTGCACTTCTGCTGCATAAATTGAGACAGAGTTGATCAGCAAGGAAGTAAGACGCAAGAAACAGCAGCGCCTCATGTTAGGTGCAAGAAATCTGATAGGTCTGTTAAACCTGTTGCATAAGGTAGACCTTATGCATACTGTAGTGCAGGAATTTGGGGTCCCAAGTGTTGTTCAGTAGAAAAAGAGTTCTACTTGAATTTAATCTTACTTTGATTTTTCCTTCAAAGATAATTCAGAGATACACTTAACCAAAAATTGTTTTGATTGTAAAGTTAAGGAAATACCTAAGCATCCATAAATTTGGTAATACTAATTATAGTCCTTTGTGCATATACACTGTGAATGCATACAGATATACGTACAAAATACATATATGTGTAACTTACTGCAGTATCTGAGCAACTCAGTTGCTGGTAGTGTGTTTATCGTTTTTCATGCTTTCAGAAGGATACCACTTGGATCCAAGTTTTAAATATGGGAAACTGAGACTACGGGATTATGTTTACAGGGAATTTACAGTAGGGTTTGAATTCACTGTTTACTAGCCACTCTACCTTGATTTTCCATGTAGATAGCTTTGTATGAGAGTCATCTGACTGAAACTTAGACATCTATATTTCATTATCAGTGTCTAAGTAGCTACCCTCATCACCATGTATGTTAAACGGAAAGAACAGGATCTCATTCTGCAAGAGGTGGCTAAAATATAAGGAATAGTTCACCCAAAGAGGCCTTTTTTTCTTCAATGACAATAAAGAGACCAGCTTAAAAAACCCAAGATGCCAAAATTAGGTGAAATGAGACCCTCCCCTTAATGCATGTGCAGTGTCTAGTTGGAAAGGAAAAGCAAAGTAATGCACTGTAAAGCGATACCTGTGACTCAGTAATGTGCCATTATAGGCAATCCCTAATGGCCTGTACAAGCAAGACTGAGTTCAAAACTAGCACCCTGATTTTTTTTAATCTTTTCAGTGATAAACTTTCCAATTTACATGTGAATTTACATAAAATTGTGTTAAAATATGTAATACTTAAGTTAGATACAGTTTGTTTATATAAGAAAATGCATGTATCTGAAAACGTCATAAACTAAAGTGGTTTTATGTCTTGTCCTATAAAACATCTTCCCATCTGAAGGATACTAGAGAAACAATTCATGAGATTATATGCAGATGGTTTACAGAAGTAGTTGTATTCATTAGCTTAAAAGAGAAGAGTAAGATTAACTCAAGAATTCATGAAATGTTTTATTCAGTTGCAATACAAATAGGGGTATTTGCAGGAGTAATGTAAAAGCCCACTAGAATTTGGTTAAGTAGGAAATGAGGGAGGTAATGCACTACTTGGGCAAGGAAAAACCCAAAGCAACTGTCCTTCATCACAGGTGGTAGCTGCTAGTATAGTTATGGCAACTTGCTGCTTCCAAACAGTATGCTTCCTTCTGTTCAGAACAGGCTTAAAAGAGCAAGCATATTCCTGGCATAATGAATACTGTTTTATGTACCACACAAGCAGTTCTTCACAAGTTTCTTACTCACTTTTGCATCTGTCATGGAACCCATCTGCATAACGTCTTGCCCTGTGTAAAATCTACAAGTATTTCCTATTTTGAATTATGTGAAACCAGTTTTCAAATATGAACGTAAATGACTACTTCCTTCATTTTAAATAATCAGTAGTGTTTTGCACTATGCTAGGACCAGGATAGTTTAGCTGCAAGAATTAATGTGAAAATATGTTAATTTTTTAACATTTATTCTATGACTTTATAAACCATTACATAATTCCTTTTTATTTCAAAGCTTAGATGGAGCTATTCATAATTTTGGAACCTCCATTGGCAATCATTATATGTTGTGCGGAGCAGCACGTGGTCATAACTCTTTGACACTGATGCTGCTGGAAGGAACTGCAGGCTAGCTTCATTCATTTGTCCATAAATTGTTCCAAGTAGCTTTGGGTTTGTACCACTGGTAGAATAGGCTTCCAAAATGAGTAAATTTACTACTTCCACTCCTGATGATGATTTCCTGTCTCCAAAAACAAAGAATCATTCATTTGATATTAACAGCAGATAGCACAATAGCCCCACAAATGCAAAGTGCTAGTTCTTTTACTTCCTCTAGAATGCTAGAAATCAGAAACTTACTTTAGAATCTTCTGCTTTAGCCAAAAATTGTATCAAAACCATTTCTTCACAGGTAGAAGTAAGTGGTAAAAGGGATTTTTGCAACTTTTGCTGGCTGGTGCAAAAGCCCAAATTGTAATAGATAGCCATGCTGAGTAAGAGGATTCAAATACTTTTCCCTTTATTTTTCACAAAAAGTTAGTGTCCATGGCAGAAGTGTGGAGAAGCTCTTTTCTGGAGCTATTCTCAGAGTAGTTAGTTACTTCAAAGTGAGTTGTCATCTGCCTTTGGCTGGGACACACAAGCAAGGAAGATACTTTCACGATAAAGTCTGAAGCTTCATTTGTAATACAAATGTGTATTTGATACACACGTGTATGTGTGATACAACTTTAGCTGAGGATTGTCCTATATCCAATAGTCAGGAAATGTTGGCATTTTTTGATGCATTTAAGGATGCAAAAAGTACAGAGATCCTGTTCATAAGCCAAGGCCCCTGAATCCTTCTCCTATAAACTAAAGTCTACAAGCCTGCATCCTGTTGTGGCATTTGGCATAGACTGTGGTACAGGACCCTCAGCCTATCATCCAGTCCTCTACCTCCTGCCAGCTGCCCTTTGGTCATTCAGTTGTATTGAATACTGCCTGCTGGGACTCAAAACCCCTTGACTGAGCTGCATTGAAAGAAGCAGCTATTCTTCCCAGTGAAGCTTCCTTTCTTTTTTTACTATAAAAATAACAGATATCTGATGTTACTTTGGCTAGTCTCTTTCTGCCTAGCCCAAGAAAATCATTCTTAGGCTCTTCAGCAAGTGACCAGATCATGACTTCTGGTTTTAATAGTGCCTACTCAAAAGGTAGGTAGTACAGGCTACCGAGCTAACTCCTACCTGTGCTTTGACTTTGAAGCCACCTTGTTTGTCCTTCTGTCTAGCCAACTCTTCTCTGAGCCTGATTGGAAGATGGGCAGTGACTGTGTCAGGAGACAATTCTGACTTTTCTTTTTGTCATACCTGAGCCAGTCAGGTTTTCCACCTGGCATGAGATACAGCATAAAATGAGTTTTTCTTGTGTATCTTATAGAAAGAAGGTTATCTTAAAGGAAGAGGTATTTAAATAGAACTAGTAGATACGGTTGCTTTTGTCCGTGTTTCAGTTTTGATAGTTCTCACTCAACTGCAAATTGTAACTTCCCCAATTAAGAGTCACCATTTAGGACCAGAAGTGTCCTTTGATTACTATAAGCTACACTGCAGTATGCATTGCACATTGTTATTTGCAAAACATTCAAGTAGACTAGTAGGAAATTCTATTCTATTTCATAAAGGAAAATAGTACAACAAAGTTTGAGGACAGGACTATATTTCATTGCACATCTGTCTTGTGCCGGTAGCTAGGTTTCAGTTTATGCTCGATACAGCCTGATTCCATTGATAAAACCTGATTAGACCTAGATTTTGTTCTTTATTTGTAAAGACTGAAATAATAGAAGTATGTTAAACAAAAATTCCCAATGAAAATACTCCTTCTAAAAAATTTTTCAGTTGAATGTTATTGAAAATCCTGAAAGATTGTCTGTTTTAAATATTGTCTCCTACTCCAGATGCTGCTTTCATAGAAACCCATTGTGGCTGCTTCTTTTTTAAACTCAACATGATTAGAATGAAATCCTGTTTATACTCTGTTCATGGAAAATATTTTCTTAAATAATATGAAGCTCATTTTCCTTTTTCCCCCCCGTCTAGATATGACCCAGACATTTTGTTAGGCTATGAAATCCAGATGCATTCCTGGGGTTATCTCTTACAGAGGGCTGCTGCACTAAGTGTTGATTTATGCCAGATGATTTCTCGTGTGCCAGGTAAGTTATTGTATAGGGTTTCAGTTCAGTTCCAATAGAAACAAGTTGAAATCTATGAATAAATTAAAAAAATAAATGCAGAGTATTTCTTCAGATGGAGCTCTTTTTTTGTTGTTGCTGTTGTGTTGTTATAGGTATAATCACACACACACACACACACACACACACAAATTTGAAATACCAATGAGATTCTGGTTTTCAGTGTTTTCTGAATTTTTAAATTCCTTGTGTATTCCACTTCTGGGTGTGTCCTGAACCTAGACTCATTTTCAGTAGTCATGTGTGTTAAGTTCAGTTCTTGGAGGTGCTTCTGCTACCAAACCTTCTCTTGCTTCTCCTTGGTTTCAGTCATATGTATGTGTCATTCAGACTACCTACCATAATCATTCACAGTTTCTCTGGCTGGGATATGAGGACATAAAGATGCTCCTGAGCAGCACTTGTTCTGGTCAGCAGCTCTGTAATAAAATCCTTACTTTCAATAGCGATTCTTGTACTGTGGGCAAATTTTACTGGCCCAAGTGCTGATCCTTTCCTCCAACATTCAGAAAAAGATCTGTCTGGGTTTTTTTTTCTTGAAAACCTGGGGAAAGTTATCCAGGAGAGTGGTAAGCCTAGTGTCTATACTTAGCCAATATACTTAGAAGCTATCATTCTGAAGAAGGCAGTTAGTGAACAGCTAAATAAATGTGTTGCACCTGAGAAGGCTCAAGATGACTTTGTAAAATTAAAAACTGTCTCAAAAATTTGTTGTAGCTCTTTGCAGTCATCAAGATGATGTGGATGAGGGAGATATGATTTTAAAAATCAAAACAATTGAAAAAGCTGCTTTCGTCAGGGCTCTTGCCAAAGATCTGTACAGAAACTAAATAGCCATGAAATAAGGAGTGCTTTCCTGTGATTGTCCTATTAAAAACTTGAATCCTGTTACTCTGTAATGGTTGAAAAAGCAAATGAAACATTAGGAATTATGGAGCAAGGAAAATATAAAACAATGAATGTAAATGTAAAAATCTGTAGTGTGCTTGCACCTCAAATACTGCAGTTCTAGCCTCTTCATAACTTTTCCCCCATCAAAATGCATATAGGAGAACCGGTAAAGATGAGAAGCATAATCCAAATGTGTCTAGTAATCTAGTAAGTTAGGATTCCAGAAGAGACAAAACTGGGTAAGGAAGGTAAAAGCCTATGTAATCTTGAAGGATATAAAGGGAAGTATGGTTTGGTTGTTCATGGTCTTTTCCAATGCAAGAACCAGAAATCATCAAATGACGCTAGCAAATGGCAGCTACAGAATAGGAGTTGATTTTTCACCCCCGGGTTGTTGAACTGTTGAGTTCCTTGCCACAAGATAGTACAAATGCTTAAAATGTGTGTTGCTTTAAGAGGAGATAAATTCTTGGAAGAAAAATCCATTGGGAACTATTACATATGTGAAAATAATGTCTGGCCCAGAAAGCTGCAAATGGTTAGAAGCTGGGAGAGTTCTAGAGAGATTACCAATAGTTGCTTCCCCTGTTCTTGAAGCATTTGCTTTTGGGTACTTGATAGAACATGATACTGGGCTAGTTGCATCTTTGGCCTTACCCAGCTGTCGTGGTTTAACCTCAGTTGGTAACTGAGCACCACACAGCTGCTTGCTCCCTTCCCCCCCCCCCCCAGTGGGATGGGGGAGAGAACTGGAAGAACACAAGTGAGAAAAACTCGTGGGTTGAGATAAAAACAGTTTAATAATTGAAATAAAATAATAATAATAATGTTATAATAATAATAATAATAATAATAATAATAATAATAATAATAATACACAAAGCAAGTGATGCACAGTGCAGTTGCTCACCACCCGCCGACCGATGCCCAGCCATAGCAATAGCATCTTTTATGTTGGCATCCTGTGTGCCTGGCCAGGAGAACATGATGTTTTAGAGAGCTACATTCACACACTCCTTCCTTGAGGTTTGAATATTTGTGCACTCTTGATGCCTTCAAAATCTTTTGATGCTTTTGATACCTGTGACCTGTTTAGAAAAGGTCTGAGTTACAGAGACCTCCCAGGGACAAGAAAACATAAGAACAAATTTGCATCTTCACTTGAAAGTTGTTGGCAACTGGACCTTGGTGAATTTTTAAATACTTAATATATGAAAACAGGAACACATGACAGTTTAAATATGAATTGGTCATCAAAGGTGACAAGTTTTCTTTTTCAGCACAAAGGTCTCAAATTTGTTCTTCAGGAATAACTGATTGCATGAACCCTGTTATTAAATTCCCCTGATGGCTCAAATTGAGATGATACACTGGGTTGCAATAATAATACCTCTGGGTGCAGTCTTCAGAGGTATTGAAGGATGTTCAGAAAAACTTTTGACTCCTTACACTTCCAGATTTGCAATGTCTTTGGTAAGAGGAATGGTAAGTGTTGCAGTCAAAGGTTTCTTAAACCTCCAAAGATCGCAAAGGTTTACTGCTCTACTGTAGAAGTATGGCTGAACAATCTCTTCAATTTGGGACAGGTAACTAATGTGTCTCTGCTTTTGTTCTCAAAGGCTGAGTCACAGCTCTGGTCTTGCAGGGCAGCTATGTCTGCATTGTAGTTGATGCAGAATCAACAGTTATATCAGCAAAGCTCTCAATAGTACCCATCTTCATGACATAAGCTGTTGTTCAAGTTACTGGAATTGGGATACACATGAAGAGTTCCTCAAAAGAAGAAAGGTTACTTCTCTGGGAACTGTATGGTTCTTAATGGTGATGTCCCTATGTATTTTACAGTCGGGCTTCCTTCCCTACAACTATGAAGTCCCACACAACATGGGTTCAGTTCTAGTGAAGGAAACCAGGGTTGTAGCCCTTGACATCTTTGGACATAAAGTTCGAGTAGGCATGCAGGATGTAGGCATGATCTCCACAGCACTGGTATTCATAGTACAGATGTTCTTGTGCCAGGTGGTAGATGCACACCCAGGAGTGGAATACATAACACTTAAAATGTTTCTAAGAACTAGTGTTATCGTAAGGTAAGTAATTATTCTTTTTTGACTGAACTGCAGGAGAAAGATAAGGAAATGTTCACACTGATGAACTCTTCCCAAAAATGTCATGCCGTAAGTGTGGGCTTGCATGCATGACCATAAACGTAGAAGTGTTGTGTTCTCTGTTGCTTTGTGGCCTCCTTGTCCATGGTTTTGACCCCATCTATGTTCCTCTTGCTTTTCCAACCCCTATGCTTCATATTTCCCTCCCTTCTTCACATGCTGTATTTTCAGAACAGGAAGTGCTCCTTCAAGCAGTACGCTCCTCTTTCCTCCTATTGAAATAAAGATGGAAGGTACTTTTCCTTCCCTTTCCTGTGATTTCAACTTAACAAAAAGAAAGCTGGACTTCTCTCTGGTTTTGCTTTATTGGCCGAGTCTGGTGCTGCCTCTGCCATTTACAAGTGAACTATTCATAAGTCATTAGGACACACCACAAGAGAAGTGAGTACTGTGCCTCTGCATAGTGGCATTTTTTGTGTGCACTGTGGCCTCCTGTTTCCTCCTTTGCATCACAGCTCAAAGTTAGGGAGTGGGTAACAGAGGATGAGAGGAGACTCCTTTTTATTTCATCTCACACACTTGAAAGATGGGAAGAACGTCCAGTTCTGCTTCTTAACAACTTTGTTTCCAAAGAGGCTCACGTGGTTCTAGTGATATATTCCTCACACCAGTTGTAGAGCGCTACAGGTTTTTGCAATTTTTCGATGCTCATCACATGCAGAGTCTCTCGTTCGTCAGGGCAGTGGGTCTCTTTTGTGATCGCAGTATACTTTGTTGCCTGTCTTTACCAGCAACACATGAAGCGAACTTAAGAAACATAGGGAATCTCCTAAACAAGTCAAAAGAGAACTAGGATGACGCTGCGGAAGGTAGAACTAACTGATAATTTCTGCTTCCAATAAAAAAAAATTGAGGGGGAAAAAATGTAAGTTCCTCACTTTTGCAGGAGATCCAACCTGGAAATGAAGAAAAGCAGAAGAAAAAACGTTGCTGCTTGTGGGGCTTTTTTCCCATCCAAACGTTAAAAGAGAAATTGCTATTTTTCCTCCTTAAAAATCTGAAACAATAAGGAGGTTAAAAAGATGGTATGCATTTTGATAAAGTGTATGAAAGGTCTGCTAAATTTTGTCAAGGCTCTGTGATTTATTGATAAGGTCAGTAAATGACAAATAGGTTTTCTTAACCATATTTTGATGGATATGATACACATTTGAAAGATCAACATACAAAGTTAGGCTGTTACGTTGTTTCACAGCAGTTCTGCAGAATTTCAGGCAGTTTTTACTTCTGTCTTCAAGGGTAAATGTGCTTCATGGCTGCCTGAGGAACTAATTGCTCAGTTCTGATCATTACTGCAAAGCATTGTGTATCCACACTTCTATACGCTCTGTCCAAAATATTCTGCTTTTTATTAGGGTACTGTACAGGGATATCTGATGAATGAGTAGTGGCAGAGTACCCAACCAACAGTTGAAAAATGGGTATGGACTTAGAATTGTGGGGAAATTGCCTCGAAGTACTTTCTCTTCCGTTAAACTAATAAGAACGAACAAGACTGGAGGATCAAATAATACAGTGTGTTTTCATATTGAATTTTAACCTGTGTTGTACGTTTAAAAAAAACCCAAACTATTTAAAGTCAGGAAAGAATACCAAAACTGTAGCCTTAGGTTGACTGAAAAAAAGACAGTTTCAAGAAACGTATACCAGAAAGACTGTCTTCTCTTGTGTGATAGTATTTCGAAGCATGAAAAAAACCAAGGATGGCAAAAGAGGGTATCTTTCCTGCACTGTAGTCACCGCTGTCTTACAGAAAGATTCAGAGTGCTACTTCTGCCTCTGCATTTGTTCCTTCCTATTTCCTTCTCTCTGTTTGTGCTATCCAGAACTCATGTCTACCTGCTCCCACTGCGGTGGGTTTGCTTTTACTGTATGAAAGGCGCTGAGTTTTCTCTCCCGTGACCTGGTTCCAACTGTGTAAGATCATTACAAGTAAAGCCTTGAATTATAAATTCTTCAGGGCAGAAATCACTTTTTTTTTTTTAATGTTGTGCACTAATGTGCATGCAGCTAGCTCTCAAATAACATTCAGCATTGCTTAACCAAGATATTCGCTATGGAGAATATATTCCCATGGACACCATTTCAATGAAACCGAAGTACATCCCTCTTCAGAGGGATGTGCAAGAGCAGAAAAACCTGGGGGAGTTTTATTTAGAGATTGTGTGGAAGACTGATAAATAAATAATCTTGTGCAATCAGTAACAGAATTCTTCTTTTTCTAGAGAGCTCAAATTGGAAGCGGGATAGCTTGATCTGGTCTTGACTGTCCTATAACTTGTCTAAATATATTCTCATTTAATGTCTTTAGATGAAAAGAAAGAGAACAGATTTGCGGCTGAGTTGGATGAATATGGATCGGATACAATGAGTGAAATAAATATTGTTGGGCGAATCACCTTAAATATTTGGAGAATGATGAGAAATGAGGTAAAGTTTTTAAAAGGTTAATGTAATTGTCTTACTGGGTTTTTTAATTATTGTAAACTTTGTTGACAATTTAATGTAACTTATGTAACTTTTTGTTCTTTATTTGTACACCTTTTCAAATAGAGCAGTCTGCCACTTTGTGAGAATGGATTTTGTATATCGCTAAAATGTAAAATATTGAAGCCCTTATCTTTTAGTAATGTTTCTTAATGATACTCCTTTTCACTTCTTCATGGGTTTTGAGAACAACTTACCTGTTTTAGCAATTTGTCTCATGTGGTGCTTTTACTAAGTTAAATACTTCAACTTATTTTAAGCTGTCAGACTTACTCATTGTTTTGCGGTTTATGACCTTACATTTAATACTCAAATGGTTCAGTCTTTACAAACCTTGTTCTGACCAAATTCAGACCTGATCTTTGTGATCTACTTAATTTCACATATTCTTTTCAATTGATGAGGGATATTCTTTCCTGACTTGTAAATAGTTAGGGACTTCTAAGTATAAATGTTTACCTTTTAAACAAAGAATACTAATAAAAAGTTAATCAATTTAGTTGTTATGGTTTTTAAACAGTAGAGATTTCTCTGACTATGAAAGACATCACGCACGTTAACACGTCCTTTGTGTTTTTCTAGGTGAATCTAATGAATTACACTTTTGAAAACGTGGGCTTTCATGTTCTTCATCAACGCTTTCCTTTATTTACTTTCCGAGTTCTGTCTGATTGGTTTGATAATAAGGCAGATGTCTACAGGTAATGGTCTAGTAATCCATTTTGTTTGTTCTTTTTAAGGCCGGATTCTTAACATTGGATAGGTATAAGCTAAAGTCAGCATAGGAAGAAATAATCAATTTAGCTCAGGTACTAGAACAGTCTATATGCTGCAACATGAGTTTATTTACTCTGCTGTTCTGCTGTGTTCTGTTGTGTAGTTATACCCTCAATATTTTATCTTTGTGTATTTTTCTGTTTAAAGTACAAAAAACCAAAACATTTTCAGTTACAGTTTCAACATATCTGAATAGATGTACTATTTTGAAGTTCTGCAAGGTCTTTATTTTGTATATACTATTCATCAGAAGGGGTTTCAATGAACTGTCAGGTTTCTGTTTTACTTCACAGTGCATGTCAACCAAGCTAGGCTTAAAAATAGTACAAAACAGTGTGCAAGATGTTAAGACAGTAACTATAGCTGCATAAAAATACCTTTATATGACACATATCACACTGGGCTTCACTCTTCCTTGGAGTGATTTGGTATTGTGTGATATGAACAATTCATAAAACTTAAGTACCTATCTGAACGTCATTCATGACATAGATATAATTTCTGTAAAAGTTAAGTACTTTTCAACTAGGTGGAAACTTGGTTTAGTGCTGAAATTAAAAATGGTCAGCTGAGATAGTGTCATGGTTTAACCTCAGTCGGCAACTGAGCACCACCCAGCCGCTCGCTCACTCCCCCCACCCCGGTGGGATGGGGGAGAGAATTGGAAGAGCACAAGTGAGAAAAACTCGTGGGTTGAGATAAAAACAGTTTAATAATTGAAATAAAATAATAACAATAATAATAATGTAATAATAATACTAATGATAATAAACAAAGCAAGTGATGCACAGTGCAATTGCTCACCACCCGCCAACCGATGCCCAGCCAGTCCCCGAGCAGCGTCCCCCCCGGCCAGCTTTCCCCAGTTTATGTACTGAGCATGATGTCACATGGTATGGAATGTCCCTTTGGCCAGTTTGGCTGTGCCCCCTCCCAGCTTCTTGTGCACCTCCAGCCTTCTCAGTCGGTAGAGCATGGGAAACTAAAAAGTCCTTGGCTAGTGTAAGCACTACCTAGCAACAACTAAAACATCGGTGTGTTATCAACTTTGTTCTCATCCTAAATCCAAAACACAGCACTGTACCAGCTACTAGGAAGGAAATTAACTCTATCCCTGCTGAAACCAGGACAGATAGGTATTCTTAATACAGAAGGATGTTTCCACAAAAGTCCCCTTGGTTAAAAAAAACATGTAAACAGATCAAGAGAAACTCAAGTTTCTGTTTCAGTAATCCTTTAGGGCAGTAAGGAAAACAGGATATAGCATGTCATTGAGATATACCGTAACAGTAGTTTGCTGTAACACATTCTGCATATATCTTTAGAGTATTAAAGTGTATGTTTATGTGTGCCACGTTTTTGAACGAGCCATATGAAAATGTCCTAGGGGAAGTTTTATTTGCTGGTTTGTAACAAGCTATCATAAAACCACATTTTTCTTAGTAGAAAGAGCAGCACTCTCCTGATTGTTTATAACGAGACGTTCGCTTTCACAGATGGAAAATGGTTGATCATTATGTTAGCCGGGTCCGTGGGAATCTCCAGTTGTTAGACAAACTGGATTTGATTGACAGAACAAGTGAAATGGCGAGACTTTTTGGCATTCAGTTCTTACATGTGTTAACAAGAGGCTCCCAGGTAAGATTTAGTTTTCCTTACACCTCACAAAAGCAAAATAGTCTTTACAAAATGTTTTAGTTCTTCACTATCTTTTCAGTCAGTGTATGTATTTTCAGAAGGTCACAGAAGACTGTTTTGCATAACATGAAATTGAAACGTAAAGAAAGGCAATTCAGAAGCGGTAATAACGGATTGAATGGTTAGTCTCAGAGATTAAAAATAGCTGTTAAAAATAGAGTGCCCCAAATGTAATCGCGCCAGTGTGTCTCTTCTACTGACTTTGGGAGCACTACGTTTTCCCTTTGAATTGATATTTTTCACACTTAGATGAGTCTGAAAATGAATGCTTTTTAAAACATTAAGAAATATAATTGAGCATGTTTTAGAAAGATGAGATTATTTTCTTCCAGGGCAGACAAATCTGTATCGAATATGTTCTAAGTGACATTTCCTATGAAGCAGACCTCTGGGTGAGATTTGAGCTCTGGCTTTATTCAGTACGTGTCATGCAAGATGTGTGTCATTTTGTTATTTTGATACTGGCATCAGAGGGAAAGGGAGCAGGACAGAGCGAGATACACACAACTCTCTCTTTCAGACCCCAGCAGTCTCCAGTAATACCAAAGGCTTTCCTTGCCCAGGTTCTGAGTGACTAGACTAACTAAACTGTTTTCATGGCTTTACATGAGCCCTGAACAGCACCTGAAACGAGAGACAACTACTCTCATTCACACGTGTCTGCTCTTCTGTTGTCATCTTCTTTGCTACCATAATTCTTTCCTACTATCTTTGTGCTTTCTGTTTTAATAGACGTGTAGCTGAGCTGACCAGGATTGACTATTTTGCTAACTTTTGTGGACAAAAAGACAACTTAAAAACTAATGTCCTAAGCAGACCAGCATTGTCTTAAGCCAGCCAGAAAAGGGAGTCTCTGAAGCTGCAGTTTCCTAACAATTCAACCCAATTTAAAAATGTTGCCACCTTTTTTCCTTTGACTGCAGTTGCCTGTGTCATCTCTTGACCCAGTGCAGGTTCTTGTCGGTCTTGCTGGTACTGGCCCTCTGGTTTTGGGCAGGGCGGCACCGTTGGCAGAACCATGGTGGCGTTCAATAGGTATTTGCCAGTTTAGCTCCCTGATCTGGTTTACCATGTTATCAGAAAAGTACCGCTGTTGGAGCAAGGGAAGAGAAATGCACAGTTAGGGACAGGGAGGATGGGACTGGCATACTGCCAACGTAGATACGCTTAAACTGTCATGATTGCAGCCCGCTAAGACTGTTCTGCCTGTCATTTTCTCAAATGGCTGTGAGTGGGAGTGAGCAACAGAAACATGCTGCATTTTCTATCCTGACTGTTCTTTTCTCTTTCCTTCTGTGCACCTATGTTTTGTTTCCTTTGAAACTTTCTAGATCACAAAAATGGCAGTTGCAACAATTTCTAGTCACCGCAAATAATTTTTTTTTCATTCAGAAGAATCATCACTATCTTTTATGAAGATAATCCTTTTCTCCTTAGCTGAAAAAGATTTAAAACAGAATAGTACTAAGAACAGATTTCAGATATTTTAAGTTATTTTTTCCATATTTTTGTATATCTTATTAAGTTTTACAAGACCTTTTTTAAAGGTGATTTTTTCTTTTATTTTATTAAGCTATCTTGAATATTCCATAGCAGACTAGACAAATCTAACAGGTGATGGTCATAGGTGTATGGATTATTAGTCAGATGATTGAAGAACTTGCTGAAAACTAGGGAAAAAAAAACCCAAACCTAGCTCTTGCCAGATCCAGTCCCTGACCACCTCATCATACATCTGAGCTCATCACTGGACACAAATTAGCGCGCAGTTAGTGCAAGGCAGCAGCAGCTTATGCTGCTGCAAAACTACGCTTTCAAACCCCAAGCTGTTTGTAAGGTGGCAGGGTCTTGTTAAAGTTGTTAGTTCTGTACGTTCATTTATAACATCAAAGTTAAAGAAATTATACCTAACCCATTCAGCACAATGATTTAATATGTAGTGCATCAGGCAGAGGGCTTTTGAATAGTGATTTAGTTGCTTACAGAGCACAGGATCTTAGGATTATATAGGATTGTTCTTTGATATTTTGGGATTTTCAGTCCTTTGCCACCCAGGTGTGTAATTTTCAGCTATTTTGTTTTTTATTATGAATGGACATAGTGAACACCTGGCTATTAGTGCTTTTAAAGCCTTACTAAAGCATTGAATAAGACATAAATAAATAGGGCTGGTTTTTGTCATGTTGCTACCTCCACATATGACATTTTGCGATGTCTTCAACAAGGTGAAAGTTCTTAAATTTTTCGTTATTTTATGCTTCCTGTGCTACTTGCGGCATCATCAGGGAGAAAGCATGATACCCAGTGCAAAGCAGCAGACTTTTGAAATGGGCTACCTTAGATTCTTCCCTTGGTTCTCTTGCTGCCAAGTACATTCTAGTTACTTCTCACGGCCAAAAGCTTGGAGGCACAATTATCAACTTATACAACTTGC
This sequence comes from Aptenodytes patagonicus, assembly GCF_965638725.1. Lineage (NCBI taxonomy): Eukaryota > Metazoa > Chordata > Aves > Sphenisciformes > Spheniscidae > Aptenodytes > Aptenodytes patagonicus. The sequence continues at coordinate 54,875,522 of NC_134951.1, read as the reverse complement.
ATGTCACTTCTCTGTTTTCCCAAATGTTGAAATAAAATTGCTGTGCAGATTCCTATGGAAAATGGTCATCAACTGCATATTATGCTTTGTTTTCTCCAATGTTCTGCACATCTAACAAAAATACAGTTTAGCAAATGCTCTTTCACTGACTGTAGCAGGCCATCCATATATATTGTTGCAGCCTGTTGGATGTTTATTTTTTTAACCTGAATTGGTTGTTTATTTTTTCCATAGATCAAAATTAGAGGTACTTGATTTTTCAACGATTAGGGCTAAATGATGAGGGAACACATGGAAAAGTTTCACTATATGTGATAGAAAATATATATTAAAAGTAAGAGTATAGCTGTTTATTTTGGAAAACTAGTTGTCCGTACTTTAAATTCAGGAAATGTAAGTGCATATTTATACAGTTTTAATACACCCATGTTTATTCTGCATTTTTGAAATTATAATTAATATATCCAAACTGTTTTGCAGTATCGCGTGGAGTCTATGATGCTGCGTATTGCAAAGCCAATGAATTATATTCCTGTGACACCCAGTATCCAGCAGCGAGCTCAAATGAAAGCCCTGCAATGTGTTCCCTTAATAATGGAGCCAGAATCCCGCTTCTACAGCAATGCTGTTCTTGTATTAGATTTTCAGTCATTATATCCTTCCATTGTGATAGCATACAACTACTGTTTTTCAACCTGCCTGGGACATGTTGAAAATTTAGGAAAGTAAGTTGTTCTTCTTTTCTCACAAACTTTGATTCCATAGCGACATCAGCATCTTTTCTAAGGTACTGAGAACCTTTGGTTATCGTTGGAAACAATGGGCATGTATGAATAGCACCATTTTCTGTTACACAGTAGAGATGATAAAGATCTACCATGTGGGTGTGTGGGTGTGTGTATACACACACATATACATAATACACATCAATGTGTATTTTTAATTAAATACAGAATTAGACTCTCTTAAAAAAAACAAACTCTGTATGTGCATGTGTGTAGACCTGTTCCGTTATTGTGGTGATGCTAGTTTTTAATACTGCCTCAGAATAAGTTAAAATGTTATATAAATCTACTACCTATTTTCAAAACTGGACTAGTATTATTCTGCTGTATGTTAATAAGTTGTTGTTGTTCTCTTTTAACAGTTGTAGTTCACTATTCAAAATGAAAAGATATAATGAGTTATTCCATGTAGCATCTCTTACTGAGCTTAACAGTAATTCTGTAAATTGGAAAAAAAAATCTCATTGCTTATTATAATTACCTCTATAAAACAATATTTGGAGGAATGGGAAGATGCATGCAACGATTGCTAGGTGTCACCATCAGGTTTTCAACTTTCTGATTTGAAATTCTGAATTTGTAGGAAGAAAATATATGCAATGTGTTACTTGGTAAACATGCATGGTTTCCACAGGGGATTACGGTATGACTACGTGCCTCCACTAACTCAGCATTTGGAAGTAATGCAGTAATGCAGAACAGAATTGATAAATTATGCATGTGTTGGAATTTAGCCATTTATTACTACTTTATTCCTAGAGCCTTTTGCACATAGCTAAGAAATTTTAAATGATAGTATGTTTGTTTATACCTGAGATTATAATTGCGATTCTATCCTTGCTGGCATTTAAATGTGAGTTGATGCTTTTGCTTGATCGGGCTGTAAATGAATGAATTGTCTTCATATTTAATTTTTCTCTTTATTAGATATGATGCATTCAAATTTGGCTGTACATCTCTCAGAGTACCTCCTGACTTACTTTACCAGATTAGGCATGATATCACAGTGTCACCCAGTGGAGTAGCTTTTGTCAAGGTAATGATATTAGTGCTCTGTGACAGGCATTTTCACTTCCTGTTGGCTGACTAGCTTAAGATCAAATTGATATTGTAGTTTATATTTTGCTGCATTAAGAGCAGACAGAAGGGGGGAGGTTCAGTCTCTCATTTCCCAATGTCTTTTTGATATTTGTCAGAGTGCGGGACTTCTGGCAGTTCAGGAAATAAAATGTTATCTTTATGCTTTCATTTATACTGAAGGCTTATTTCATCTATAATTAAACTGTATTTTACTTGTGCAGTTTGGGGATCAAACAGTAATTATCTGTGTGTAACACTTCATTCTTCTCCTGCCTGTATAGCAGAATGCTTTCCTAGAAAAGAGTCATGGTTTGGGAGATGAAACTCCCTGACTTGCTTTCTGTTGTTCTCATTTTATGTTACGTGTACTGCTGGCTGATTTGTAATGAATTAATAAATATGGGTAATGAATTAATAAATATGGCCTGGAGCTCTTACAAATAATTAGCCAATCACCAGCATACATATATTGAATGTAAAACAAAAACTTTAAGTAAAGAACATTTGCAGAATTTTTAAAAGATAATATTCCATTAGCATTTAACATTTTGAGAATTAACAGTTAAATATTCAAGTCCCATTTTAGTTAATAAGGTTATCTAAACATCGAATTAGCAGGGCTGATGAAAACAAAGAACAAAAAGCTATTTACCCTGCCCTTAAGAGCTTTGCCTGTATTCTAGGTTGCTTGTAATATTTGTGGGAAGAGCCAAACCATTGGTGCCTAGGGCATCTTGCTAATTAATTTGCCTTCTTAACAGTGATTATCTAACAGTTCTGGGTTTTGCTTTTACTCCTAACTGTTTAGGTTGGGCTTTTTAACATAATTTTTTTCTTTGTTCCCTTTATGGCAGCCTTCAGTAAGAAAGGGTGTGCTGCCAAGAATGCTAGAAGAAATCTTGAAGACTAGGATAATGGTGAAACAGTCAATGAAGGCTTATAAGCATGACAAGGCTATAACGCGAATGCTTGAAGCTCGTCAGTTGGGTCTTAAATTTATAGCTAATTTTACATTTGGTTATACTGCTGCTAATTTTTCGGGAAGAATGCCATGCACTGAGGTAAGGGTTGCAGATAAAAATGCAGAAAAAAATGTGGAAAAGACACTAGTAATAAAGTATAGTCAGATAACACAGTATTATTATTTGAAACATAGTTAATCTAAATACCTTCATAAAAGCTGGTTTTATTTGTAGTACTGAAAATTAGCAACTTGGGATTTATTTGTGATCCTTTTTAAAAAAAAAAAAAAGTCTTATTTTTCTTCTTCCCATAAAAGAACATTTGGACTTGGCATTTCTGTAGAACTCTCTCCAAAGGTAGATTGGATTACAGTTCTACTAGTGGAAATAAAATAAAACATTGTAGCTGTTTCATAGTTTTCATAAAAGGAGGAATCAGCAAAATCCAAAAAACTAGAGAAAATTATCCTAAGCGATCTTGTCTTGCTCCTTACACTTTTAATACACCTAAAGAATTTTAAACCAAATTTTCCTTTATTTTAATTCTTAATAATTTTTGATCGCTCTTCCTTTAATTCTTGCTATTTTGGGGTAATGTACGCAACCGTTTTATTTATTATATGCATTTAAACAGTGAAATAAAATATATTGTCCAATATATAGTAATTTTCATAAGCAGATCAAGCAAGGTTAGACTCTGTTTACCAAGAGCTAGTATTGGGTTTAGCAGTAGAATAAAGATTTTCAATTTACCTTTAACTTTGCAGGTTGGGGATAGCATTGTCCACAAAGCCAGAGAAACATTGGAGCGTGCTATAAAACTGGTGAACGATACAAAAAAATGGGGTGCTCATGTCGTGTATGGTGATACTGACAGGTAATTAATGGTCTGCTTCTTACAGTGTTTTAAAATCATAGTAGTTCTTCCTAGATCTATTTTTCTTTTGTCTCAACAAGGGGAATTTATGATACTGAAAGGAGTATGTGGACCCTCTTTGGGATGTTGCTTACTGTCTTGCAGAATATGCAAAGTGAATAATATTTATTTTCTTGGAGTTTCTTTTAGGACTCTTAGAAAGCACTTTGAGGGTTTCCTTTCTTTTGAAAATTATGTGGAACAGAAAGGGGGGGGAAATCATATTTTTTCAGGTGTGAATTAATATGTCTTATTTATCAAATGAGTATTTTTGTGCCTGTTTCTTATGCCTTCTTATTTTGGAAAGTAGAGTATGTATAATATAGTAGGCATTGCACGTTGGTACTTAGAAGGCGACACTATTTTAAGCTTCAAAAGTGGATACAATTCAGAAGCAGCCACTAGAGCATACAAAGATATGATTAGGCTGCCTGAAATACATCATATAAATATCTCCCCTTTCTCAGTCAATCTTTCATCTAAATAATAGCCATGCTCTAGGCGTATCCACCTCTGGTGCTAGACTTGGGTAATTCTTCAGCCATGGGAAACAAAGCTTGTCTGGCTGTTCTTCCTTAATAATTTGTGAATCCAATGACTGATCTTGGCCAGATTTGATGAAAGACTTGAAGTTTCAAAGATACTAGATTCATAGTAGCTTCACCAAAAAAAAAAAATTGTTGGGGAAAGCAAGTAAAATCCTATTGCTGCCCGTAGTGGAAAAAAAGGGCCTACCCAGAGCTCTTTACAGTTCTCTCCTGGGAACTCAAGTTTTGCAGTGCCTGGGAGCAGTCACATTCCCTGCCTCACCAGAGTCACAGTGTTCGTCGTGCCTTTGGCACTCCTGATCTCGTACTGAACACTGAAGTTGATCAGGTTTTTGGCATTTCTAGCTGAAGGAAGGGAACAGAATTGATAACAACATCCCTGCCTTGCCGCCAGGAAACCACAGCTTGTAAGTTTCAGGAACTGTGTTGAACAGATTTGTGCTTATTTCCTATGTCTGATTTCTCGTAGCATGTTTGTGCTCTTGAAAGGAGCCACGAAGGAGCAGTCTTTTAAGATTGGTCAAGAAATTGCTGAAGCTGTAACAGCAACAAACCCCAAACCTGTTAAACTGAAGTTTGAAAAGGTAAAAGGAAAAAAAAAAAGTGAAGATAAAAGATTTTTCTGGACACTAATGTAGCATAAGGATATACAACAGTCATGTGCCGTACTGTTTCTGCGGGTATATTGCGAGCTCCTTAATGCCTCAGGGACCTTGTCAGAGGAGTGCTGCAGCATGAGCAACAAAAAGAAATATTCCTACTTTCACATCAGGATGCCTGGTGGCCTGTTGCACTGGCAGCAGCAGGCAATTTGAAATGCCTGTCTCATCAATTTTTTGAAATGTCTCCCTCAGTTTTGTATTATATACATACAATCAAACCAATGCGTGCAACTTGGTAGAGAAAATGCACACCATCCCTTGAAGTGATTCCAGTGCATTAATTGCAAGCCTGATATTTATTCTTCAGCCAGCCTTAGGACACTTCAGGATATGTCCATGTGATACATTTCATTCACATATAAAATGAAAAATTATAAAAATCCATTCAGTAGGTTTTTGGAAGAAGTATTAATGACAATAAGCCTTTTCTAGAATAGCGAGGCAATGTGATACTAATTTTGGTGGAAGTCTATAATTGGAAAGTCATTAGCAATCAGTTCAGGTGCTCTAGATATTTTCAAAGTACATACCTGACTCAACAAGTTCAATCAGAATTTGTAAGCAAATAGCCATTTTTCACGGAAAATACAGTAGAAAAATATTAGCGAGAAAAGTCAGAATACCTGCAGAAGGCACGGCAACTTTTCCTCACTGACTAATGTATAGCGACCCTTCCCACTTTGAGGCAATTCTGTGTCATTAAGCTGAAGGAGTAATTAGCCAGAAAAAAAATACTAGGTGCAAGGATATACTTGAGAAGATGTCCGAGTGCTTCACTTCAAGTGCCCTTATTCACCTGTGGGTCAAAATATTGGGTACTCTCCTAGGATAGCTTCTTAGCACAGGACGAGGAAAATGCCTCAAAGCTGGAGCGTCTGTTCAAGAAGTGGGACACCTCTTTGTGCAGGACCTTCTTCAGCCTGAGGCAATCTAAACTCGCTGCTCCCTCTTCTGTGAGAGCCAGGAAGATGTGCCGTTATCCTAGTAATACTGGGAAGAAACTGTTCCCCATTCTTTCTTTTAAAACTGATCAAGGAATACTGACACAATCAAGAATGAAATCAGAGGTTGGAGAAAACAAGCAAAAGAGACCATGACCCTAAAAATCCATTCATGAGGAAACCATTCTCCGAGCATAGGCATTTAAAAAGCATGCTTTCCCCAAATCAAGATACTAACTGATTTTGGGCTCCTCATAATTAGGTGATGTTTGAAAATAGAAACTTCAAAGCCGCTACTTTTGCCGGGAAAGTTTTCTTCTCTGATGTTTACAATGAAGTTGTTGTCTTTTTAAGAAAGAGAGATAATACAGTTACACTAAAAATGCTGACAGATGCAATCCAGAAAAGTAAAGGGTACTCGAAACAAATTATACTGTGTGTCACTTTTCATCTGAGCTTCAGGTTGCTTAGCCTTTACAGCTAGATGAAATAGAAAGTGATTTAAGAATGGAATACCACTGAATCCCAACTTCCTCAGCCATCCTTTAACAGTCCTTTGAGCTAGTTGATTGGTTTTAATGATTTAAAAAAACAAACCAAAAAACAACAACAAAGCAAAGTATTCCTTAGGAAACCCTCTATGTTCAGAGCCACCTTATATTCCCAACACGTGCCAGATGGGGCTATCTTCTTTCTAAACATTCCAGGTCTACTTGCCATGTGTCCTGCAAACTAAAAAGAGGTACGTGGGTTACATGTATGAAACACTGGACCAGAAGGACCCAGTATTTGACGCAAAAGGCATAGAGACAGTCCGAAGGGACTCCTGTCCTGCTGTTTCCAAGGTAAAATACTCATGCATTTCTTCCTGAATGAAATTAGAGTATTCTGTTATTTCATTGTATATTTGTCCTTTCTCAGAGTTTCTAGTCCTTGTGAGTTGCCTGAGACTTTGTCTGGTTTTCTGGTATGAGCCATTTGAAAGATAAATTGAAGATCTTGCACAGCATTACAAGGACTTGCACTTTCCATCTTAACTACTATCTTTCAGCCCCTAAAAAACCCATAAAAAGCCCTCAGCCCCGTGTAAGTTCTCTAGAAGACCATTCTTGATCTAGTTCACTTTAACTGGAAGTAAGTATTGCTCCAAGATGAGTGAGGCACGCTGATGTGTCTGCTAAATAGCTCACTTACATAAATCTAGTTTAGCTAAGGATTCATTTAAAATAAACTTGCCTGTTTATTTTAAGTTGTGTATTGGGGGGTGGGGGGTGGGTGTAGAAAGAAAAGGCTCTTGTTCTTAATCAAGTCAAAACAAATTTACACCAGTAAGAAAGGTAACCACTTAGGACGATTTACTTCAATTTTTCTTTTTAATCCCAATTCTTTTGTTTGCTGAGGTGGCCAGAAGGTCATAGCAAAATATTTTAGATGACGGGGAAAAAACATATTCTCTCATACTCTGAAAAACCTCTGTAATTGTTGAAACAGTCTTAGTGCCAAAGTATGGATAATGTCATGAAAGATGCATCAAACTGAGGAAAAAGTTGTCCAGTAATGTGTTTATGAATGTCTTTGAGTGGAAGAGAATGCAACCATTTGTCATATTAACAGTCTAGTTCACAACTGATACTTTTTCTAAGCAGTGTATTAATATTTCCATATAATTTACTGAATTATTTGGAATTAATTATTTTTTAGTTAAACATACGTGTTTTCCTCACCTTTCTCCTTTGGTTGTAAAGATACTTGAGTGTTCTATCAAGCTGCTATTTGAAACACGGGACATAAGTCAGATCAAACAGTACGTTCAGAATCAATGCATGAAGTTACTGGAAGGAAAAGCCAGCATGCAAGACTTCATCTTTGCAAAAGAGTACAGAGGGAGCTCAGCTTACAGACCGGGATCCTGTGTACCAGCCCTGGAAATCACCAGGTAATGAGATGAAGGAGTGCTAATCCTAGATATTTCTTCTCCTGACCTTTGTACTGCCAAGTTATGGGTGGCAGCGAGATGTCTCCTTCAGATGTTGCAGCAGTTGGCCCTGACTTTCTTCTGTGCGTGAAGAGAGATCAGGCATCAAATAGTCCTAGAAAGCCGTTTCATAGTCCTGGAACGAGCCACACATGCTTCAGAGTAAAGTCTCTTGTCAGGATGCTGTAACGGAGTGTTCACTGCTCTTATGCTTTGGTTTTTGCACAAGGGCTTGACTCTCCAAGATTGCCCATTGCTCACAGATATTAGATATGTTAAAAATTGTAACGGTGAGTCTCTCAGTGCTGTGAAATACATTACCAGGCATAATTCTTCATTTTTTTAAAAGTACCTTACTTAAAGTTGATGTTTCATCCTGTTGATATTGTTTATCAGTAATAGATAATGTGAGCTGGCACGTTTTGCCACCTTGCTTAATAGAAAAGGTCTTCAAATTAAGCCATGCTTTTTAAATAAAATAAAATTCAAGTCCTGGATTGCTATCTGCTTCAAAATTGAATTGTCCTTTGCTTTCTGGGTACTTGAGCTCTTTTTAGTACCCTGGCTGCTCTTTATTAAAATATTTCTTTAAGGAAGGGGTAGCTAGAAAGCAACCTGCATGCAAATCCAAGTGACCTGAAATAGGACGTCTTTAGGGCCCATGTTCCAAGTTCTAAAATTTGGGTCTGATCATGAGACGAATTAGAAATTAAACAACTGGGTCCTGTGCTTCATAATAGGCACTAACTTCAGTCATCTGGAGAGCTACTAATATAATCAGATGGGGAACTTTGCAAGCAAATGAAATAACTATGAATTTGTCTCTGGATGCATTATAAAGGCTATTTTTAAACAGGAGAATGCTTGCCTATGACCGTCGCTCTGAACCACGAGTTGGGGAGCGAGTGCCCTACGTCATTGTGTACGGCATGCCCGGACTGCCCCTGATACAGCTGGTGAGGCGGCCCATTGAAGTCCTGCAGGATCCCAACCTGAGGCTGAATGCTACGTACTATATTACCAAACAAATTCTGCCACCGCTGGCTAGGGTGTTCTCACTTATTGGCATAGACGTCTTCAGCTGGTACCACGAGTTGCCACGGGTAAGTGTTTGAAAACAGATTACAAACACAGTGCATCTATACAGTGTTTGGTTTTATCGTGACTTTTAATGGAATGGGGTTTATATGAGGCAACAGCAAAGGTTATTTTACAAGGTAGTGTTTGATGCCCAAACGTGCAGACCTGGTTCTTAGATCTTCTGTGTGTTTTTTTTTCCGCTTAGCAAATCCAATTTTTTCGGCCAGCCCTTCTGTGCAGGGTTGATCACACTGCAACTTCTATTTTCTGACCCCTTCCATAGTTTAAAAGAATATTTTGCCGTAACTGTATATTTTTAGCAGTACTGGTTCTATCTATCTATCTTGGCTGTACCACCTTTTAAATCTCTCTGTAGTAGATGTTGGAACTCCCGTTTTTCCAAGATGTTCTGAAGATCTTTCCTGTTTATAGAAAAGGTGGTAATGCCCCAGCAGCAGGAACACTTTTTTAAAAATCTGTATCACCAGAAATTTTAAACTAATTATATCCAAAACTGACTTTCCTAAAAGTTAAAGAAATCATTGAGATGCAGGAAGAGAAGCGTTAGATAGCTGGATTTTAGTTTGTGATTCCCCTGACAAAAAGGGATGGTGAAGGACAGTCTATCTGTGTAGTTTGGTTACTCTGCTTAGTGTGGACTTCAGCAGCATGGTAGTATGTTATTTTTCCCACTGCAGACTTTTAATATAGCCTTGATTGACCTCAATTCTGCTTCTTTTCTCTACCTTTCCGATGGCACTGTGACACTCACCTTAAGTATCTCCAACTAGCTGCTCTAAAAAGCCAAAAGAGCCCTGACTTTCTGCAAGGCCAGGGAGCACCGAGGAGGTCATAGGGAGCGGAGCAGCTGGGTGTTTGAAGCAGGAGAGTGAAGGATAGCAGAAAGCCTAAGTCATGCAGCACCAGGAGCAAGTGCAGAGAACAGACTTCCCTGGGCGAGGGGGGCAGTGGTGGAGCTTTGTCCAGGGAAATCAGAGCATGAGCTAGAGCCACAGACCAAAGGACGGTGGCAGCTCTGTGAGCGGGGCTGCACCGGCACAGAAACTCGAGGGGAGGCAGGATCCAGAAGACAGCCACTGGGGCTGCAGCCAGGGCACGTTTGGATGTGAAGTAGATCAGCACCTACAAAGGAACAACTGCAGGATGCAGTCTGAGATGAGATCAGGAATTTAGCATGTGACTGAGGATTTCTTTGATTACTCTTTGTCTTTTCTGGTGAGATTCCCTGTGAAATAGGTGTGGGTGGGCTCTGTTCAGTGTATCACTTCAGGGCAAGTGCTACGCTCTTCAGAGTGATGCGATCCGTGTTAGTAATTTGTGTATGAACCCATGCCCTGCAGGCTGTGTCGCACTTTCATACTCCTTTTAAAAAAATAGGCTATGTAGTCTAGGCATAAGGCAAGCTGCTGTCTGAAAAGTTCATTACCTCTTAATTATTTTTTTTAACAGATTCAAAAAGCTGCCTCGACTGCCTGCAGTGAGCTAGAAGGACGCAAAGGCACAATCTCCCAGTATTTCACGACCTTACACTGTCCCGTGTGCGATGAACTGACCCAGTATGGGATCTGTAATAAATGCAGAAGCCAGCCACAGCATGTGGCAGTGATTCTCAACCAAGAAATCCGAGAGCTGGAGCGTAAGCAAGAACAGCTGGTCAAGGTATGATTAAAGCTTTGTCAGATGTCTGTCAGCCAAAGACAGGGGCTGAAATTTCAAAGCAGCGTGTTACTGAATGCCCCCAACAGAAATGGGAAGTACAGTCCGGGTGTTAAACGTGTCCTAGCTTGTCTGCTGTTCCATTGCTGTTGAAGGCAGCATAGCAGCTGTTACTCTCCTTCGCTGAAGGCAAAGGCAGGGACCAGAACAGAAGATGCTTTTCTCCTTTCCTTCTTTTTTGAAGAGTATCTTACATGGTTTGTAGGTGCCTTTTTATAATGACAGTGATGGAGAGTTGTAAAAAGTATGAAAGATTCACCTTTTTTGCATTAAAATAACTGATGATGTTCTAGTAATAAAAACGTTTGTCCCAGAAAATTTATTTATTTATATGTATAACATGGATGTGTTTGAGCTTGGGGGTTTTCTTGTTACCGTTTCTCTCGATAGGAGTTTTCCAAGCTGTTTTCTTCCCTTGAGCTAGAAGTCAATTAAGAGGGTAGCTGACTGTGCTCACGAATATATTATAGCAAAGCACAATGCCTCCCCTTGCAGAAACATACGCATATCCTCACCCAATTTTTGTACTGCCGTATTTTATAATTAATAAATATTTTTGTTAAAATTTATTTTTAGCACTAGCACGTGAACCATTTTAAAGACTTGTCTGAATTGCGGGGATATAAATGTTCCCGTAGTCTAGGCATTGATTGGATAGGTTCCCGTGGGGCTCTGTTGCTAGAAAACCATTACAATTGACTATTCAGAAATATTGCATTACTAAGGTGCGGACTTCTGTTTCTTGCTGTGTTTTGTAATATTTGCTCTGATCTGCATTGTAAATGGCGGTAAAGGAAGGTGCTGCATGTTCTGCAGTTTTCTGGTGGTGCTCTGAACCTTTTACATTGCTTTTGTTCTGGAATAAATCAGGACTTGGCAGATTGGTCCAGCCCCACAGAAGGATCAGTGGGTTTGATCAGAACATTCCCTTGTCCCTGCAACATGCAACAGGTCAGCAAGGCCTGGGATCCCGTTCTAGTCAGTGTTTGATGACTCAACCTCTCTCTAAGAGCATCTGTCTTATTTTAACATGAAGATGTAGATATCCTTCACAGCTTAAATTCTTGGCCATCCTAGATTATAAACATGCCGGAGCCAGCAGAAAAGTGAGATAATGCTGAATCGTACGTTATTTTAAAACGCACTTAAAAATTACGTGCCATAGATTAAGGCCATAGACTTCTCCCCTCTACACAAACTGAACTTAGAAAGCGTCTCGAGTACCATTTGGTTTGGTCCCTTGCGTTCAAACCAGCCACAGCCTCTTTCAAAAGAACTAGGGTAGACTTATTTCTGAGGTTCTTCTTGTGGTTACAAATCTGGAACAAACGGTTTAAACCCTGTTCCTTTTGATCACGGTTGCAGGTCAGAGGACTGGTATCCTCTGAGGTGCTGCATGTGGGACTTGGCCGAGAGGGGCTGCTCCTCTCCAGCTGTCATCAGTTTGAGTTTCTGGTCTGCAGGGATTCAGTGCTGACACAGGTCTGGCTGAGAGGGTCGCTGGTGCCCAAATAACTTCAACATGGAAAGAAGGAAAAGAACTAATTTTAAAAAGCAAAGGATGCGATTTTGACTTGTTGTTCAAACTATGCAAACGGTAGGGTAACGTTGTGTAACGGTTTGATGTTACAAAGCGCAAGTGTGGTTGGAAGCAATTTCTGAGTTTTTGGAAAAGCCGTTGGAGGTGGCAGATACTGGAAAGGATTAAAAATAAAACAGCCGAGCAGGGGCCTTTTGTTCTCTGAAGGAAAACTTTGGAAAACCTGTGCCTGCTGCTATTTTATTCCATCGGGTATCTCATGTTAAAAGTACTTTCAAGCAGTGTTAACTACATTAACAAGTAGCTCCATGAACAAGGAGAGCAGTGGAACCTGCGTGCCCTGTGTATTTCTGTCTTGGGATTGATTAACTCTGATTGAAGCTTATCTTGAAACAGGAGTAGTTTATGAAGTCCCTTTCCTGTGTAGAGAGTAACTGCAGAACACCAGTTTTGTCTTTTTTCACCAGGAAACTTTTACACAGGCTAAGTTTATCTGAATATAACACACTGCCCCACTTAAATCCACTCAACTTATTTACCTTACTTTTCCAAGTGCCACCAGGTACGAGTAGAACTCAGTTAGCAGGATTGAAAGCCAGGCTGTACAGTCAAGCAGTTGATCTCTGCCCAGCTGACGGTGGGTGATGCCTGCCGGCCAGGCACCAGCAGCAGAATGCGCAGTCTGGCAGCGGCAGGAGAGGCTGCAGCAGAGAAGGGAGCTGCTCTGGGCCCCTCTACGGTGGGGAAGAGCTTGGCGCTGGTAGGGCTGTGCCTGTTCTGCCGATAGAACGTTGAGGACTTAGTAGTCCCGAGTGATGTATGCCTGGCTCGTGTTAAGTTTAAAATAATCTGCTTTGCTTTTTTACATGTAATCTAGATATGCAAGAACTGTACAGGCTGCTTTGATCGACAGATCCAGTGTGTCTCCCTCAACTGTCCAGTACTCTTCAAGCTGTCCAGAGTAAGCAGAGAACTGTCAAAGGCACCGTACCTTCGCCAGCTACTTGACCAGTTTTAAATGATCTGTGTTACAGGATTCCAGGTGCTATTTTTTTTTTCCTTCAGTGTTTACCACACTAAGACTATTGTGCATGGTGCTTTTTCAATTCTCATCTAGTCCAGGATTTCCATTTTAACTGCTGGGTTTATTATCTGAAGAATAATGAACGCTTATCCTAACTAAATTAAAAAAAAGAAATACATTTGTTGATCTATGAATAGCTCACTTTTTAAGATGTACAAATTTCTTCTTTCTTTCATGTTTCTAACATACTGTTTTATAATGCTGATGTTGAAATAGCTATGTGTAACATCTTGTAAATCCATTTCAAAGTAGAAGTCAGGTTTACTTCCTGGAGGAAGGAGCACTGAAAACCTCTTGAAACGATAAACCATTAGTGTGTGTTCTTGAACTGTCAGTATCAAGACGTGTTACTTATATATTATCCATTCACTTTATAATTTTGTCTGCGAAATATTTTGTAAATACACTTTTTTACTTTTCAAACAACTGAGTAAAATAATGTGCAATGACTTTTATACAGATAATTTTAAAGTTGGTTGGTATATCTCCTCCTAAGTTTTGCTTGATTCCAAGTAGATTGTTATTTTGATCAGACGGTGCAAGCAGTAGTATCATGTGTAGCATTTTGAAACATTATTTTCTAAAAATTGCTGTCTTGCTTTAGCTATTAATGGGGCATTGTGAGGAACTGTGCAAAGACATTTTTGTTACAAACCTGTGGGACTGTTGCAATACTTTAAATATAAAATTTTATTCCATTTTTGCTTGTTTTGTATAGACATTTCTATTGCTTCTAAATATGCTTAAAATATTTTCTTTCCTTATGTACTGTACAGTTAAATCTTATTTGCCACCATCTTGACAAAATGTGTATTTAGAATATTTGTATAACTGTATAAAATGGAAAAGGAATTATGTGGTCAGTGCATTGTTTTCTAAACTGGAAATCATTTTGTTTTAGAAGTTAATAATGGAAACCATATTAAAGTTGAATAAAATGATATGGTAAAAATTATGTGCTTTTTTTATATTTACCCTCAACTGCAGACACCTTCGTTTCCCTCGTTTGGCACACACGTGGTAATGTAAACGAGACTGCTCAAGTAAGAGTTAAGAGTCCACAATCCAGTTTCCAGCTTCAGCTTTGGGATCTAAAACCTCGGTATCAATTCTTGAGGCTTTCCCCAAACCAGAAGAGAAACACTTCCAGTTTTCCAGTAGTCAAAACAGGAGTAAGTTTTAAATCCAGAAGTCCAGAGTAGCTTTGAAAAATAGAACAAAACTTTATTTACATCAAGGAACCTGAGTGCCTTTTCCAGTTACGAATTTATTACATTCAAGATACAAGTCAGTCTGTTAAAATTTCACATTATACAGTACAACGTAAACCCACGGCAAGCAGAATAAAAACTATAGATAATAGAACAGCCACAGGTCGCGATGCGCTTTTATGCAACGTAACAAAAAAAAACCAAACCCCATCAAGGCACAAAACTTTGCCTACTCTTGCATTCTACCATTGGTCACGTACAGAATGAAAGTGCAAACGCCAGGACTAACGTCTTAGCGCTTGTGGTACAATCCAGCATTTGGCAGTGCTTCGGGGATAAATAAAAGTATTAAACAACGCTTAACTGCAAGAGGTTGCCTTTAACACTGGAGTCAATGGGCAAGTGCGTGCTCATCTTCAACTCAGTCCTGGCTTTATAGACAAAAACATGATTCTTAATAAATTCAGGTATCTAATCTACTGCATGGACCACAACTCTTGTCCTCAACACAGAGATGACTGGTCTAGCGTAAGCAAGGCAATGGTAAAGTAATACAGTTTACGTCAAGTAATTTCAACCCATAACGTGTACGTTTGGAGCGTTTAAGCTTTCTGGAGGATCTGTAACTTAAAAGGCACTGTAAATAGATCCTCACTTTAACTGTATATGCCAGGAAGCAACTTACTTCGGAAGGAAATTTAAACATGTAAAAACTAACATTCATTGTCTAAAAACAAGCCTCGAGGAACACGAAAATCCAAGAACTAGGGAAGCTGCAGCTGTGAACATCAAGGCTGGCTGGAACCGCTGTGAGCTGGACTCATTGTTGGAAATGTCCTAGAGCTGTTTTAATCTTAAATTGCTTTAAACATTTCATTTTCATTAAAGGGCAGCCCCTGCTCTTAAAAGCATGCTTTCAGGGGATAAGGAGAACAAGTTCTGTAAGTATATTCCATTTCAAGTTTGAAGCCAGAATTAAGACACTGAAGGCTCTAAGTGCTCCCTAGGACAACTCAAAATTTAGACGTCATCCAGACACAGACCTCCTCGTATCAATCAGCCGTGACTCTACACGGTACTGCTCAAGATAAGATAACCCACTCTGTCTTCCTGCCACTGCTTTTTGGATCCTTTACCTCCTGTCAAAGGCTGCTCTTACCTTGGCATTCCAGGCCGTTGCTCCACTCCTACTACTCAGGCCTCCTGCTTCTAAGGGGGAAAATGGGGATGAATTCAAGAAGTGACTCGTGCAGGAATTAATACAGCCAGTTAAAAAAAAAAAAAAAAATCTTCATTCTGCACAGTATTTTTACATTTGTTGGGTCAGAAACACAAATAACTGTGTATATATAAGCAATAAGTAGCTAAGGTTCAAAGAGGTTACAGCGTATTTCCCACTGCAGCTTTAAATTCATTTTCTGGGTTTTTTTAGTAGTTGATTATGCAAGACGTGTAAACTATCCCTGAGAACAATCTTGCGTGCAGGACATTCTAATTTGGACTTTCATGCCAAAAATTAGCGGATGAATTGGGGGTTATTTAAAATCTTCCTGGTTGCCAAGTGGGTTTCTTAAACTGATTTTCTTCTGGCAACACAATCTCAGGTACGGGGAAACTTTTTCACATCGCCGTCAATTCCGGTAAAGCCTATGGAGTGCAGTTGCAGCGGGGGGCTGCCACAGAACCACTGCCCTATCTTTTGTTGTTGTTTGTCCTGCACCAAACCCAGTTTCTGCCAAAGGAAACCTGTGACCTCCCCGGGGGTCAGTTACCGCTCCCCCCCATCCACCAGCGGGATTTGTCCTTACCATCAGCTAACACCCCTACTTTCCACAGACACAAAGCAGCTGCTGTGGCGTGCAGGAGGAAAAAGGGGAGAGGGACAGCTGAAGGAAGGCAGGCTTAATCTGCACTCACTTAAGTCACCACCTCTGCCGCGCCACTTCATTTGTTACCATGTGAAACTAACTAAACACGCAAGGCCATACAGACTTAACTCCTGTTGATCAAATGCTGTCACGTACCTAGAACAGGCTTTGGCCTGATATTTAAAAGCACTTATTTTAAGCAAAAAAGAGAACGGCAAGTGAAACAAGGCCGTATTTTAAAGTGCAGGTTCATGCATTGCGCTGGAAAAGGTGCCGCTGAAGCGCGCATACACACAAGGAAAAAAAGGAATCGGGTGAAAACACAATGGCATTTAAGTGCTGACAGCAGAGGGAGAGAGAGACCCTTTGACGTGGCAAGATGAAAAAAATTACACATTTTCACTAAAAGTTGATTCCTCCTTCTTACTAAGTTCTCAGAAGAAAGGAAAAAGCCACGAGGTTCTAGGCTGCACAGTCAGAGGACAAGAGAGGGAACAAAAACAGACCTGAAAACACACTGAACATTTAAGGTTCTGTGCTACGCTACGGCTAGAGCTCTTCTGTTAGTAAATTAAACTTCTCGGCAAGAAAATTCTCGTAACAGTGCAAAGTAAAAAACCCCAAACATGAGCACGTTCTGATCACACAGCCTTAAAAGAAATACTTAACCTACAAATTTGGAGCTTCAAGTAGACAAATGGCAAGACTACTGTTCCAGAGTCAGGTTTTTGCCATTAGCTGCTGCTTTTTTCCCCTCTTACCGGGGAGGGCTCGCTGGCATGACTGGTCCTTCCCAGCTCTTCCTGCTTAGCAGCGATGAACCTACAAACCACTGCTGCTCCGCGAGGAAGAGCCTGCCTGTAAGTCAGCACCCAAAAGAAACAAAACCCAAATGGCACCGATCCAACTGGCCAGGGGCAAGTGATCGTACAGTACAACCTGAAAGGATTGTCTCATCAGTAATTCCCTCTCATTCTCAAATTTTCATTTTAACGCATCACGATGTTGAAGTCTTGGCACAGGAAGCCAGAAAAGTTGTTACAACCTTAATTTAAACTGCGTTAAAAATATCACAGCCCTATGTCAATACCATATATTAAGTAATCTGTTTATATATAATTTTATCACCTTCTTCATACATTTCTTGATTTCAGTGGTAGTGCAGTAATTAAAATCACAAGTACAATCCCAAGTACTTTAGACTATTTAGATTTGTCACCACTGTTCAACGAGGAAATCGGAGTTAAGCATTATAGCAGATTAATACGACCCATTTTGTCCCCCTTCCCATACACTGCTTTTAAATGACCCAAAGGCATGGTTCCACTCCTGAAAATTCATTTAAATTTTTTTCTCGTCTTAGTGACAGAAGCAGAAAATTAAATCCCTTGCCAACAGGCTATCCGATTTACAGCCGCTGGGTGTCACCTGAAATTTGACTTGATTTCCTGGTGTACGTCACACCACCTTTCAATGGGGTAGAAACGTTCTTCTTTTCACGAGATAAGAAAGCTCAGCCTCACAGATAACAGATTTCTCTCCTCTCTCGTGAAAACACCTTGTGACCGAGCAGCTCGGAACTGCACCCTCTACCCACCCCCAAAAAACTGAGTGATCTGAGCGGTCCCCTTCTTTCCCCGTTAGTTCTTATTACAGCATACATGACTTAAAGGCACGCCTCACATTTAGAAAACGCCTCTTGTGTTTTAAGATTTTCAGTATAGTCTGTACGTTTTAGCACGTTGCCCCAGCCACATCGCGGTGGACTTCCCCACTCCGAGACACATCGCTGCAGACTGAAGATGAAAGAGGAGAAAGGGCCGGACAAACACAGAAATGAACACGCTGAGCTCTGCGCCACTATAAAAGGCTTCTCGAACCACTTTACAAGAACAGCTACAATTCAATTGCATTTCCCTTTAAAAAAAAGAAAGTCAGCCTTTACTTTAATCATTCTTCTCCCGGTCAACATTCACATTTTTTCTCCCAGGGGAGCCACCAGCGACCACTGGAGAATCGCGCAATACCTCGTCCAGATGGGGCTGGAGAGAGACTTTGGCTGGAGAGTCCCCGGGTATCTTACGGGAGGTCTCTATCACAGAGTTTCTCAGCGTGTCATTCATTTCTATTACCTCAAAGTCTGCTTCGTTCCACTCTCCCGCATCCTCCTCCTCCTCTTCATCCTCATTAAGCCCCGAGTTTGACAACAAAGCTTTCCGGTCCTCGCTCTCGCTCATTTCTTTCAAGTGGCTCTCACCGGGAGAGTTGGCCAATTTGTACATCAGAGGGAAGAGAATAACTGTCATTGCCGAAGTCACCAAGGCAGTGTACATAACCACAGGAACGTGGTGAAACCTTCCTTGAAGATACCCCACCACGGCAGGAATGCACATCTCGCCCAGCGCGGCGCCGATCACAAACAGAGAAGCCGATTTTCCTTGCACGACCGTGTACTGTTCTATCCAGGAAATGCCGCTGGGAAAGATGGTGGCCATTGACGCTCCATACACAGCGGTTCCAACCCACAGCGAGGCTGGGTACCTCGCAAAGAAGGCCAAGCACGAAGAGGAGACAGCAGAGCCTACGATACTCAGCAGGATCATGGTGCCAGGGTACAAGCAAGCAGCACAGAATATTGCCACGCCTCTGCAAGCGGCAAACGCACCCCAGAAGACAGAATTCAAAGCGGCTGCTTCGTTTTCTTTCATCTCGGC
This sequence comes from Aptenodytes patagonicus, assembly GCF_965638725.1. Taxonomy (NCBI): domain Eukaryota; kingdom Metazoa; phylum Chordata; class Aves; order Sphenisciformes; family Spheniscidae; genus Aptenodytes; species Aptenodytes patagonicus. The sequence goes on along the minus strand of NC_134951.1, from coordinate 54,856,419 downwards.
AAAGACCTTTGCGTAAGTAAATATGTAAGAGCCGTAAGTGACCTCCGCCCCCACGTAGCAGAAGAAGAATATGAACAGGAGAATAATAAGGGCATAGTGGTATTTGGCAAACATGCGTTTCTGCAAAGAAGCCTTTGATTTGTCTCGAGCCGAGCTGCCCTTTGAATACAAAATAAAAAAGAAGAGAGAAACGAGCAGAAGATAGGTCCCTATGACAACATAGGACCACAAAAAATCCGCACCAAGATGGTGTTTCAGTGCTGACGCGGCTGATGCAGCCGGTGCTGTCGGCACAGACCTCGGGACAGACTGGTTTGTCTTTTCAGCTACTGGAAGGTCTTTAGATTCGGAGCCTCCCAAGGCCATTTTAGCCAGGATCGGAGCCACAAACGCACCGACAGCAAAACTGAAGTGTAAGGCCTGCATATGTGGCCCAGCCTCTGCCCCCCAGGTATTCAGTGCCAGTACGTTGCCACCTGCAGATCGGAGAGAGGAGGATTCAGTCATTTTAGTCTGAAACCAGGTACTAGGTAAAAAAACCAAACCAAACCAAACAAAACAAAGACACACCAAACCGTAACCTAATTAATTCAATTTGCAATACTACCAGGTTTAGCAAATACAATGTGCAAAATTGAAGTTAACTGAAATTCTGCCTGTAAGCACCTTAAGCCCACCTGATTACTTGAGCTTCAGGAAGGTATTCACAGCAGTCAAAATGAAGAGCCACACGCTGGCTTAATCCAGCAACCATGGCTGTACTTAATTACCCTACTTGACAATTTGCAGCATTTTTCAGCCTTTTTGCAAAAGAGCAAATTTAACTGCTTCTCATTTCTCTAAGTTGTAAAAGCAACAACGCACAATGCTAAGAATCAGAGGCCCCATTAAACAACATCCCAGCACAAGAATCGCTTACTGCTGATGGGCTGGGACTACCCCAACTGCGTTCAAATGACTTTCCAGAAGCAGAAAGGTTTACAATAATACCGCTGCAGAGACCAAACTACGACATCCTCAGACCAACAATAATGCTAGAAAATAAGACCTCAGAGAGACATTTTTAGGTAGTCCCCGAGAAGAACGCAGGAAAATAAGAACAGTAACTAAATTCCTGTGCTACAGTACAGCAACCCTTGTCATGCAGCACTAACACTCTTCCAAATTAATTCAGTTACACGCTACTGCCTTGCTCTTAGTTTCTCCTGTTGGGAAGCCTCCCTGCCTCAAAGGTCTGACTTCCAAGCAGCACGCCCACCCACTGGAGGCATTTTTACAGTAAGCCGACAGGATTTTCCCATACGAAGAATTTTTAAACCAAGTGCCATGTATAATGATCCTACCAGAGGCAACAAATACACCTCTGCACTCAGGTTATTTAGCATAACCTGTGCCATGCAAAACCATCTTTTTCACTACTGGATCCTGTATCTCGCCCTCTTCAGTGTTAACAGAGCTCGCTCAAGCTCCGCAGAATTAGGGCAGATGGTTCACGTGTGCAGCCATCACTCCTCTGTGTTGCCTACCAGCCAAGCCACCGAAACCAGGCCCCGGCTGGGATGCTTCCAGAGCTGTCTGCATAGCTAGGCTAATTTGTTAGCCAGCTCTTACTCAGAAATAAGCCTGCCCCAAAGCTGGTCGACCAGATCCAGTCGTACCTTGCTGGCTAGTAAGTAACCACAGGCTCCCTCAGTAAGCCAGGAAAGTCGGCACACTGCTGGCACGTCACTGGAGAGGTGCCAGGTGAGTGGCCGCCTGCTGCAGCTTCACCACCACCTTCTACAGCAACGCCAGAACACTCCACCGCTGACGTACTTTTGGTTGTTTCCTGGTCCCCATCTGCAAGTATGCCAGCGTTACCCACTCATCTCTAAGTGTGCTTAGGTCTCTTGCCATGGCCTCACCTCCTGATCCAAACTGCCTGCTGCAGCCAGCCATCACTAACTCACCCTTTCTAAGCCATGCCCAATGAACTCATTTCTGTGGGAATTTCTTTTTCATACCTCTGGTATAACCGACCTTTCCAACCGCACCTGCAGACATTTGCTCTGCAACTTCACCGGTACATCTTCCTCCAATAAGGAGCCTCTACTAAGAAAATTGGTTTTCAACAGGTTTCCAGCAAAAGTGTTTTTTCCAGGCCGCTTGCAGTATGCACATGCCACAGACTTCCAATTTGGGGCATTCCCAAACACCTAAGCGAGGCTGGCCAAGGGCAGCAAATATTCCTTAATTCAGGGAGACGGATGACGTGGCGCTGTGAGCGAGCGAGCTATGGCAGTAAACGTCTGCTGTGACTCCCCAAACACCACCGGGCCAGGTTTAGGTGGCCAACAATCTAACACAGCAACCGTGAGAATCTCTCTCTCAAACACCAGGGCTTGCCCAGGACTAACTTAGTTTCATCTGGCGCTAACGAACGGTAACCCAACTAGCTTCCTGTAGATGAGTAATTTAAAGAAAACACTGTTTAAAGAGCGTGTGACACTTTCTTTACATCTGTAATTGCCCACTGAAATGCATATTGATCTTCTCCAGGAAGCAAGGGATACCCAGCTCCCCAGGCCCCTTAAGGAAGGTCTGTTACAGAGAGAGACACAAACACTGGAAGTCTCAGGACCAGAATAATCCAAGAATCCTGGCCAGGTAAAACAGCTCCCCTCTTTTCATTCAAGACGTGTCAAATGAAATACCAGCAACGGTTTTGGGGAGCTTGAGGTTTCCAGTTAGTTCGGTGAAGGAACTATCGGATCACGTGGTCCCTTACCTGTGTCTAGAATTCCCATGGAAGCTCCAATAACTGACATCAAGACAGTTAACAGCAGGGATTTCTTACACCAGGGTATCCCATAAAGACCAACCGTTGTTCCAAACATGGATAATGCTGGAAAGGTTAAAAAACAAAACAAAAAACCCACACGCTACAGTTTCCATTTGAAGTACAAAACATACAGAAGACCAAGAAATACAAATACATTCATAATTATTAAAGTTACAGATAATCCTAACAGGTGATGTAACCTCACTACCCCAATTCACGATTAGCAGAAGCAGCTAGAAAGTTCAACAGACTCGTTTTTCACTTGGAAAAAAGGAATTTCATCAGAATATAAACACTACATGAAAAACCTGTTTTGCTAAAGCTTTATTTGCAAAGGGAGTAGCATCTGCTGCTAGAACACTAAGTCGTCTTCTGAAACTTTTGATTTAGAAGTGCTATTTCAGTATCTTCTGCAAACTTCTGATCTAGAAATGTTACTTTACCACAAAAGAAGTAGAATGTGGTTTTGAACAGTATGAAGTTTTTCCTCCGAGAACTAGAGCATTAAATTTGGCTCCATTTTAAAAGAACCCAAATCACTAAACTCTTAAAATCCTATAAAGTGATTGCACCTCAGCCAACAAGCGACGTCCATATAAAAATGCTGACTTTCATTTATATTCTGTTATCACACGAGGGCTGTATTCCAAGGCATTTCTGGAGTTTTAAGAGACGGAACGACAAAATTTCTCATCATAAATTTAGCAGCAGTTCATTAACACTATTAGTTTTACTATTATTAACCGCACTTACAACATGCCATTTCAAAAAGTACTTTTTAGCAGATAGAAATTATTTTTATTACAATTTGGGAGAAAGTTCAGCAGTTAAATTCTATGCTTATAATCACCTTCATAATAAAAAAATCTGCAATTAATATCTTCAATAAACAGTATTAGGTTTTGAGAAAGCTTGTACCAGTTCAGACATCTCTCTTATTTTTCCAGTCAATGCTTGATCACAGGTGGAGCAGATACTTAAAGATTAATGGGGATTGATGTAATTAAGAACTTGGGTTAATTCCAAACAAAAACAAAAACAATGGAAAAAATAAATATCCAGAACCCTACAGCCCTAGCGAGATACTTGGAATACATGCCTCAGAATATTTTTGAAGGCTAGTATGCTGAGCTGCATAGAGAAGAAGCTAAAGATGGGGTGTATTAAGTACAGCTTCTCAGATGGCAGATGCCCCACTCAGAGCTGAAAAGTAACTTCTCAGCAAGTTCTCAGCTGTCTACTTCAGCTCTTCACCTGAAGATCGGTACGTGAAAGCTTCCTTGACAAAGACAGATTATGTCGTCAATTTTTTCTCTGTACAGTAAGCAGAGTTTCAGCAGTTGAAAGATGGGAGGTAAAACTACACGAGCCAAAATCTCTTACAGGCAGCCCTCAGATGACAGAAATGAGAGAAGATTCAGTAGTTCAAATTGTGGTTTTGCCATAAGCGCTACCAAACTGGAAAGGATTAGGAGATGAATCATTTTCCAAGCATTGTTGACAGACCGCTATCCTGTGTGATACATCAGGAAAATAAGTAAATACTAAACCATTTCAAGTTAATACTTCCACAGGTGTATGAATTCCATTACGGAAGGTAAAGTCTCCAATGTCAGACACAGCCAACTCTGACCTTGTCAGATGTACAAGGAGACTAAAGGAAACCCACTTTACAGGTGGTCTGGAGGAGAGGAATAAAGAACAGGGCGGAGACCAAATAAAGACATCTTAGAACAAGAGCAAATACGAGGAACCGGTCCAGGGAGGTGAAGACAAGAAGAGGGGAAAAAAAAGGGAGGAGAGACAGACAGACATTATATGACATGATTGCTCCCGGTAACAGGAGATAGGCATACAGGGATAAGAAGAGACTTGGTTCAAATGCTAGCAATGGAAAATGGACCTTCTCATATTCTCAGAACCAACCCCGTGATTACAGCGCAGTTTTCAGGGGAGGCACAGTTCTGTTTGAACCTCCCCGAGTGCAGGTATGGGAAGAAGGAAAAGAGCAAGCCCCGGCATCTGGTTTAGTCCCTAACTTACAGCACGAAGGCACACGCTGCCGTTACTGCAGTTGAAAGAAGGGCTTCTGCTATTTTAGGTGTGCTCCAAGAATCTCTACCTGAACGAGAACCCTACGACGACTCTAAAAGGAGCACCGCATTTCTGGATGCTGAGCGTGGCTCTTGGTGACCTGACGGCCGAGCAGCCCTGCTCTGCCGGGACAAAGCCAGTCCCGTGCTCCTACAGGAGAGAGTTTCCGCGTGTCCAGAAAACTGTTAAGATCACAAACTGTGGTTCCTATAGAGTTTAAGCATTTTCATAGCTAGGCCGCAACTGAGCAGCAACTTTCTACCATCACAGATGGTATTCAATGTTTTTCCACTTTAAGTAAGTTCTAATTTGATTAAGGCCTCCCAGTCAAAATCTCAGTACTTTTGCCTGGTATGTGAAAATGAACGCTTCTGCCAAGCTTTAAGAAAGGGAAGGGTTTTACGAAGCTCTCCCCGCAGAAGCATCCCTCAGCATGACTGCAGGTTTCTGCTGTGTGCAAATGAAAGCCAAAACACAGCTTCCCCTGGTTTGCTTATGTGTTTCAGAGAGTGACGTTATAGAAGCATATATGTTCCAAGCAGATCTATACTAAGCATATGACTTGATACGAAGGGGGGGGGGAAATCCAGCTGTACTTTTTTTGTCTGCACCAAAAGCACCTTTTGGTCGATTCAAACAGGTTTTGTAAGTTCAAAACCAGTTACTGCTATTAATATGCCCAGCGAGCCCATCCACTTGGAAATAACGCTGCACAGCAGCAATACCCTGACACACGCGGTGTCACAAAACGAACATAATATCGCGACAGCCACAAGTGCGGTGGTTTACGGAGAACAGCCCCGCATGCCACAGGCCCCCCGACTTCCACGTCTCAACACCGCCACATAAACGCGACAGGTCTCCCTCGCAGGCTGCGCAAGCCGAAGGGAAGCGAAAGTTGACCCGAGCAGTTTCTGACGGAGCCATTTCCCTCACGGCCAGCGAGCGCAGCTCGGCAGGGGGCTGCAGCGGTCGCGGCGGGGCAGGCGGGCGGCCCGGCCCGGCACTCACCGAGGAGGAGGTGGGCGTTCGTGCAGTCGAAGAGCACCCCCCCGAGCACCGACCCGCCCAGGTAGCCCAGGGACCGGCCCACAAAGATGTAGAAGATGTCGCTGACGTTCTTGTGGACGTTGGCGGCCAGGTTTTGGAAGGTGGGCCCCAGCACCGCGATGCTCATCCCCTGCGAGACATTTCAAAGGGGGTGACCTCGCGCGCCGCCCTCCCCCGCCCGCGGCGGTTCGCGGCCCCGGCCGGGCCGAGGGGCGGCCGAGCGGCTCGGGGTCCGTCGGCGGCCGGAGGGGAGGGGAGGGGAGGGGAGGGGAGGGGAAGGGAAGGGGCCGCAGGTGCGGTGAGCCGCCCCCGCCCCCCCCCCGCGCTCACCAGCCCCAGGAAGGCCGCGCACAGCGCCCCGGAGATGCACCACCGCAGGGCGACTCCCTCCCCGCCCCGGCCGCACCGCCAGCCGCCACCGCCGACCAAGGCCACCTCCGCCTCCCCCGGGCCGGCGAACCGGACGTGCTTCTTCCGCTCGGCGCCGGCCATGGCTCCTCGCGCCGCGGCACCGGCACCAACGGCCGCTGCGGCCCGCGGGACCGCTGGCCCCGCCCCCTCGCATGGGAGCGCGAGGGGGTGGGGGGGGTGGCTGCGGCGGCACGTGCGCGGGAGGCCCCGCCCCAGGGCGTGCCGCGGAGGCGGGCCCCTGCGGGGGGCAGCGGCGGCTCCGCCCCTGCCGGCGGCCCCTTCCCCCTTTCTTTGAGCGGTTTTCCAGCGGCCGCCGGCTCTGGCCGGGCGCTGCGGGGGCGGGGAACAGCTGGGCCTGCACACTGCAGGCAGCTACAGTCTTACGCCGCGCTGCTTTCGGTACGCCGGGGAGCCGTTAATTAAAGTGCCCTTATGAAACCAGAAACGGGGGGGGTGGGGGTGTGTGTGTATGTGTGTGTGTGGGGGGGTTATACGCATATATATATATATGTATATATATACACAAAACTATAGTAATGGCGTTTTAAAATAGATATGTTATTAGATATTAATTATTTAGGATCCCCTTTTACAAGTAACATTTTTTTAAAATACTCAGCCTACCTTACAGAAGACAGACCGTGGGAGAACAGGCCCTTACCAGGCCTAAAGCTTCTTCTCGGGGGCGGGCAGGGCACCACCAGGCCCAGTGCCCAGCACGGCCTACGAAGCCAGGGGAAGCCACGAGGCTCGCAGGTATCCCGCCGTCAGTTCGCGTGCTTCTCCGCACCATCGCTCCGTGAAAGCTTAGCCTAGTTTCTCTCTCTTACGTGGACAGCATAATCAGCACTCAGCGAACACTGCAGATAAGTTTTTTCAAAATCTTTTTTTATATTGACAGAATCTCCCTAACATTAAGTCACTGCAGCCCTTGTATCCACCGAGTCAGACACAAAGCAGGTGCTTCCCCCCCCCCCCCCCAGCTGTGTTACCACATAACTTAAACTGCACTGGACCCTTCAGACAACTCAGCATACAAGGTCTTTGTCTCCTACATCGCATGTGTCATGTCACACTTAAAGCTTGCCAAGAGACACATAGTTGTTGGGTCTCCTCTTAGCTTTATTAAAACACTCTTATATAAACTTCTACTACTTGCCAAGAGCAGTCTACAGGCTTTTCAAAGTGTTTCATTTAACTATTGCTGTTCAGCACGGAGATGCTACTCTCTGTAAGAAAGGTTTACCTTCAGAGTACTTGTTCTTTTTAAGCCTGACAAGCAACTCAAAGACAATTCCAAGTCGGATTTTTTCTTTTTACTTGCTTTTGTTCCGAGTTGTTCAGAACAGAAATATATGCTAGAATACAACAGCCACTGTACGTAGATTGCAGCAACCTAATCCTGTTTTTCCTGGCACGGGTTAGCATGTTGCAGGTCCAGCTCCAGTTCAGGATAACCTGAGGAAATAGATGTATGCATTAAAAAAAAAAAAATCTAACCCTGCAAGATAACATTTAAATCTGGTTGTTCATAGCCACGTTAGTATCTTTGCAACAAGTGCAAAGTCTTACTATCAGAGATCTGCAGCACGCTGCTGAGCTTCTGTTCATAGGTCCATAGGTAGAGAATATTTCAAGTAAAATAGTTTCGAGTATAAAATAACAGTATTTCTTTTCTGAAAGTCATATACAAGTCAAACCGCATTTCTAGATGTTCGTATTTCCCCTTGTTAATTAGCTTTCATGGGAAATACTGGTATAAAAATAGCTTCTTGAAAAAGGTACAAAAGTATTTGAAATGTATCCCATAGTCTTCTCCTCATTTTTGTTTTACATACTTACAAAGAGGTTTTGTACCTCGAGCCTGTACAAATGGCAACAGCACTCAGGCTCTTATAAAGGTTTCTGGCATCTCTTTCAAATTTTAATTTGAAATATGAGCAGTCTACAGAATAACCCCAGGTGGAATGGGAATGTTTCCCCCTTATCATCAGATACATTTACTAAAGAAAAGGAAATATTTGGCCCTACTACAAAGGAAAGGTGAATGAACTCCTGTGATTTACTGAAGCTGTCAATGAGGAAACACTTCACGCTGCCAAGGTAAGTCAAGGTGAAACTGGTCGTAGGCCAGTAAATGATCAAAGGTCCACTGAATTACACTGGCAGTTCATGAGGCAAAAACATGCAAAATTCTTTAGAACGCCCCTGAAGTTTATTCCAACACAGTTTCCCTCCCTTCCTCAATTTTACTTCTGCCTTTCATGAATGCAACTGTTCTGTAAGTTTGATATTAAACCCCAGAATGGAAAATAGAGTAGATAAAATTTTCGGAAGCATTTACCTCCGGAAGTCAGTAGTTTAGGTTTATAAACCATTGGTCTTAAAACGGATCATCGGTGCCATCAGAGTGAAATGGGTTGCACCATATATTAGTTTAGGAGCAAAGGTAACGGGGACATTCCAGTCAGAACACAGTGGTAATAAAAGCTGTAAAGGCTTTTGTATAAAAGTCTGCACATGAGATTCAATAATTATCAGAATATAACACAGAATTACTCTTATAAAAATGACAAGTTTTACAGGAGAACAAGACTAAAAATGATGCATGCAGTAACAAATGGGCACTTAAGAACTACCATCTTTATTCTGAATGATTTGAGACTGATCACAGTTACTTTAGCACCATGAAAGACATTAGACATTAATTTCTTACCCTTCTAACAAAGCAGAACTTTAAAGAATGGAGTTAAGGCTAGCAAAACATATATCCTTTAATATCAAAAACAACATACAAAATGATGTCTATAAAGATACTTAAGCATGTCAGTGTTATCAATATTAGCACACATTTTAGTATAAAAATCACTCTAATCTTAGCATACACAGTTCTGAAACGTTAGAAAGGTTGACACATATATATATATATATATATATAAAAAAAAGACTAAAAGGCATACTGAAAATATGCCAAAGTTTACATGACTAGAAACTCACTGGCTGTCTGGAACTGTAATGGTGCTGTGCTTGTCAACAGTGAAACACACAAATGAAAATAATTACTTCTTCCTCAGCTGCCTCCCACATTCCAGTGCTACAGCTCCCATAGTTAAGCACTGAATGTTTGTGTATGCCCTGGTCAAAATACATTGTATTTATATATGCGTACACACACAGACTTTTAATATCAGAGGGTCAGTTCCAACGAAAGAGGTAAGATGCCTAAAAGTCAGCTCCCATAACACTTCCAGCTCCCCGGAGGGGAATCGGGCCCCAAACAAGGCAGCACCTCTGCTCCCTGCTCAGAGAGGATGGCCGAGCCCCTCCGCCATTGCCGCCCTTCAGCAAGCGGCGAAGCAGGGAGCTGCCCCGTGCCAGCACAGTGAGAACGCGGCTGCTTAAGCTAACCCGTAAGGATGATCCTAAGAATAGTAGCATTGATTCCCATCCTTAGATACTTCCTTTGGGGCTGCAAGGAAGCATCTCCTGTCCCTTTGGCACATACTATCTGATGCAAAAAAATGAGCAGGGCATTTTTGCTTTAAAATGGTAGTGTCCATTTTTTACATCTAAGCGTGTGATCAAAGCATTCATCTAGTATGTGTGAGAACTGCCTTCAGCACTCACATCTCCCACTTCACAAAAACTTGCCTAGTCTATCGGGCTATGGCTATTCAAAGGTTTAACGCAGGGAGGAAGTTTGAGAAAGGGAGGCTGAACAGTACTGTCCACGTGCAGGGAGGAAGCTGGAGAAAGGAAGGCTATCCATATCCAGTGCGGTGTGCGTCAGCTTTGACAATCCAGTGTCTCCAAAGGGAAGGGGGGTAACGTACGTGCCCAGGCAGAAAGAGAGAAAAATGTCAGCTGTCTACCTCACCTGATACTGAATATACCCTGAAGGATGGCCACAGAATGCCTATGTCACCTTTGACTCAAGTAAGCAGTTTAGGAACGTCCATAAGCAGTCGCTGAAAGTAAACTTACAAAAGAATTTTAAGTGTTAATGCTGAACAGAAAGATCTGGATGAAAGAAATTCTAACTAAGAGTATGTTAATTTGAAATCTTGGTTTGAGACTTGTACAGGTCCTTCAACATGTAGCCAGAAAAAATCCAACAATACTTTTTTATTAATTATACATTGTATATCATTATGTAGCTTAGATGTGAACAAGAACCTGAAGGGTTTTCATTATTTCAGACTCTTTGCTGAACAGATATATGAAGATTTACAAGGATCTCATACCTACTGAAAAGACATGTCAGCCATACCTAAAACCAACCCCTTGCTCAAAATTAGTCTTGGTTTCAAGATCTGGTGTATTAAATTAACAGCATCAAGTAGGACTGGAAATGTCACACTGCCGTTTTAAGTGAACCTCTTTCTACCCAATTTCTTCTGAAACTTACCCTGAGAACATTTAATGGAAAAAAGACGATAACGCTCTGTTTATAGGATGGGAGAGCAATGCCTATGAAAAGTACACTATGAACTGTTCTCAAGAGAGGGATACATCTGAATGATTTAAGGGTTTTCTTGGCCTAAGCAGTATTTTAATTTTAGAATCTACCCCCAACAAGGCTAAATCTGGCATGAATTAGGTCATCAAAATATGAGTTCAGCAAGTTTCCCACGAACAGGTTTTCACACCTAAAATTAAATTCTGTTACAAAAGTTTATTTATATTTACTCAGTCAAAATAAAATTGACTATTCCATGCTTTTCTCTCCTAGTTTTCAGAATAGCAACCATTTCTACATCATTCAATCATTTTTTCAGAAATGTACTAAATAGTTGCTATTTGTGTTGGGTTTTTTGTGTTTTGGTGTGGGTTGGTTTTTGTTTTGTTTCTTTAAAGGGACACAGCTAACCTCATTTTTAAAACCTCAGAGCATACAGAATCCAGTGTCTCTCTAAATAAGTTTCTCAATGGTTAGTTAGCCTCACCGCTAGCAATCTGAACTTCACTTTCACTTTAACTGCATCTTATCTAGCTTTAGGACACAATCTTCTTATGCTTATGTCCAATAAAGAGCATTTCTGTTGGACATTTCCCCATAGATACAAGCTAACAGTAAAGATGCTAACAGAATTCTTATGCATTAATTTACTTTTTTTTTTTACCTTTTCTGAAAAGACTTTTTTTTCTGAAGCCTTTCCAGTTTTAGCATTGTTGTAAAACAAGCACTGGCATCAGAAGTAGGTTCATTATTCCAACATCATCACACCAGCGTAGCTTCCTTACCCCTAACTCTGGGTCCCTCTTGTCTGAAATCCCATTCACTAGCTGTTTTTAATATAGTAACCACTCCTAAACAATTATTCACTCATTGTACCCTCTTCCTGGAGTCTGGTTTTTGGTTTTGGTGTTTTTTGGTTTTTTTGTTTTTTAAATGCTGTCCTTCATATTTGTGAGTATAATTTACATTTTTAGTTACTCAAATATGAGAGTTTGGATTTTTATGTACAGATACATTTTTAAAGGGTATGGCAATAATTAATCCATACTATTGTTATACTATTTCTGTATCATTTCTAAAACTTAACAACAATTATTTTATATTCTCTTCCAGATAATTCATATAGATACAGAGCAGCCAGTCAGGAAGATGCCACAATTACATCAAGACGTCTGGTCACAATGATTTCAAATTGCATCAGTGCTAAAAAGCAGCCTTGTTTTTGGTTAAAAACTCAAAGCTAAAACACATGAAATGTAAGACCTGTGATGAATAGTAATTTTTCATCACAAAGCAAGAGGAAACAAGAGGCTCTTACCACACTTACTCAACACCTTTTGCATTGCCCAAATAGAAGATAATACTGAGTAACATGTTCTACAGAAACACTCCAGACAAGAACAGCGTAGGCTGTTAATAGCATTTTTGTAATGAAGGCAGCATTTTGTAGTCATTTTAATTAACAATACTATGAATATTTTAATGAAATTTTTAGAAGTACTTATGAGTACTTGTGCAGAAGCACAAGTCCCAGTGAACCTAAAGGGACCTCTGTTTTACAGATTGGTTTGGGGTTTTTTTCCCCCACCTCGAAGTCCCTCCCATACATTGCTAACATTTTAAGATTCAATTCTTTTAAAGTTCACCCATGTAAAGCAGGGATTGAAATTCTGCAGTATAAAAAAAGGTATGAGCTTTGGTCTCCAATAATTAGGATGCTTTGCATGATTATATTTAAAGGACTTTTGTAAGTTGATAGATGTAAACATTCTATGCAATAGTATTGCTAATATAATGTTTTATATCACAATGTACACGGGCTTTCTGAGCAATTCACTAGAACTCTGGAGAAAAAAATGAAAATAGAAGAGACAATAAGGGTTATAATTTTAAAGCAGTATGCCTCCGTGGTTTATGTAAAGAACAGGTATTGTTACTAATTAAGAAAATGCACTTAAATGTGCATTTTGTCTTCAGATCACATTTAGTTTACTCTTTGCTATGACACTTCTAATCAAGAAAACAAAAGTTATTAGTATTGAATGGACCTGAAATAAAGAATGATTAAGTATTCCACTGCATTGCTCATCCATATCCACACATAAACAATGTACTTGGAAGCGTTTTATGATAAACTGGAAAGCAGTGTTTTCATCTCAAAGTATTATGCTTTCAAATATTTTTCAGAGAAAGAGGTTTTCAGAAATACCTGCTTGACAAACAGTGCATAATACCTAAGAATACATAAGTAATAGGGCCATATGTTTAGTATGTTAAGCAAGAAGTAGGACATGCAAAAACATTTCTTTATATTTGAATAAAATATGGAGCTATACCCTACACGCAATTGAACACAGCTATAAAGACCTATAATAAACCTGCATGTTCGCTTAGTGCAAAAATCTTGAATTGCTGAATGTCATTTTAACAGCTCATGTATATTTCCACGTTAAAAACAACTTATTATTGCACTTAGAATGTATCCTTTAAAGCTGTCTTGGTTTTAAGAATAAAAAAAACCAACCTAACAAGTACAACAGAATAATTTGAAATTTAGTCTAATTCACAATACTGCTCCAAAGTATTACTGTCAGTACAATTTCAAAACTATCAGCTATTCTGAGGTTTAGCTAAAAAAATATACACATATACATTAATAGTATTGCCTTCACCAAATTAAAAAAAATCAAAAAAAATTAAAAAAATTAAAAAGCAGCTTTACTTCTCTGAATGTGTTTGCACTCAGAGCTTAGTTTGCGCATAATCAAAACCTGTGCCCATCAAATTTCATCCTTAATGTTCTTTGTTTGGGCTACTGTGAAAAGGTGAATGCAAAAACAGGTGAGTGTTTAAGCAACCTGAGCAGGCTAGGGTATTTAGAGAAAGTAAAACAGATGTTTAATAATTTAGCTTTCTAATGCAAAATGGTTTCAGCAAGAGTTAAGGTAATCAAAAAGATGCATATTCATGTTCATGATACAGAATTATAAGAGACTAAAACAGCATGAGAAACTTCAAAAAACAAATCAGTCATAAGAGCTACTACATTTTCCAGTATGAACACCCATGGGTGTGCCTGCATTGGATGGACCATAAAAGTCTTTGAAGAATCCTGGGTCAGTGAACCAAAAACAGCTTTCACACTTCCAGGAATACGTTCTGATGCATTAGAAAAATATTCTCTTCACACACAGGATCACTATGCATGTACACACTAATGCTACAAAACTTCAAATACCTTGAAAATGTGGCTTGAAATCAAACTCAACTCAAAAAGTTCAATGGTATAAAAGATTCTTATAGCAGTTTTGCTATTTGAGCAATAGTTCAAAACTTCTTCAGTATCATGTAGTATCCTTCAGCCAAAGACTACCAGTCTAGCTTCAGTAGAAGAAGGTCAGGCTGGTACAGGAAGACAAAGCATCAAAAACCAGATTCCATTTCTTTGACTGGCTTTTCTGTAGTGTCCGACGCCATAGTGCTTTCGTTTTCCAGCATTTTCTCAGTAGTTTCTCCATCAATAGGTTTTGCTCTTTCTTTTAACTTCTGCCGTTCATGGACCCAGGGGATGAAACATAGTATAGCTCCGCCAATAAGGGGAGGGACTCCAGCCAGGTAGAATGCTACATCGTAGGTGCCGAGGTGATCACGCAGCCAACCTGGAAAGACAGAAAGTTACCGCTGATAAATAATGGGGCCTCGGGAATCTACAAAAAAACATGTCTTTTCTTGGGATTCAGAAACTTGAGAGCTGGCACAGATTATTATAACCACTAATCTGACTACCTGATGGCCAAATATATGCGTGTGTATATATATGGGCAGAAAGGTATTCCAGAGTTGATTTAAAGACTCCGAGTAACAAAGAACTCAGTATGTCACCACTCGACTGCTTAATTACCACCCATCATTAAAAACACATACCATATTTCCTATTTGAAAGTTGCTCATTTCAGCTTCTCCAGCACTTGAATCTTGCAATGACTTGGAGAAATTCTCCTTCTTTCGGTAACAGTTGCCTTTGATCAAGGTGCCTCTTAATCTTATTCTAGATATATTGCATATATTGCATTCCTGGTAGCCTCTTATTAAAAAAGTGTGTTTTCCAACAATTCACTCTAATGCTCTCTCAAAACTCCTCCCATTAATCAAATTCTATTTAAGTATTAATAGCTGTGATAGTGTACCCCGATCAGGAAGCGCCTAGTTTATGCTGTTCTAGCTTTAAAATTTTGTTCTTTATAATGCCGCGTAGTTCAGTTACATCTTACTAAGTATCTTTCAGTAGCACTCACAAGACCTCAGGGTAAATTATGATTGAAAGTCATCAGTGGTAAGGATTATAGCTCAAGCTATTTCCACCTCCCAAAGAACTTTCAGTTTTCATCTTCAAAACCTGTACTTCGTCAAACAGTCTCCCATCAAAGAATGAAAGAAGCCAGCGTTCCTCCTTATAGGAAGCAATTAAAGTGACTGGAGCTTTTATCCTCACAATTGTTTTTGCATGAGCAAATTTTGGAGTCCAACTAATTTTCAGATTCTAATTTGGAGTCCTTCTGTAACACAATCAACATATAGGCTGTCACCTCAACAGCATGGAAAACATCAAGTCATCAATCCAACTGGAAACCTATCTTTGAGGAATGTTTTACATCTTAATAAAACTTAATATACAACTTAATAAAAGAGACTGAAGCAAACTTTAAGGAGTACAGTAAATTAATAACCCATGCGCAGCAGTTAAATTAACCATATATTCTGAAGCACGTACCAAGAAAGCTTCCACTGTAAGTGCACTGCATATGATGTAGGAACGGAAAAAATGGCCAAAGAGTCATGCAACCATAGGAACATGTTTACAGCTACAGACCATATCTATACTTACCTGCAATGGGTGGACCAAATGTCATAGGTATTGACATGAATCCTAGTAGAAATCCTATGGCCTGGGAGACATCCTGAGCCCCAACAAGCTCAAAGGCAATAGGAGCCATAATGCAAATGAAGCACCCATCAAACAGGCCCATGAAGAGACAGACAGCAATGAGACCTCCGAAGACGTGGCAGAGTGGAATCATCATAGACATCAGGCCAATAAAGAAGAATGAGGCCACCTAAACATGACCAAGGAAAAAATATAAAAACATGTTGCATCAAATCAGCAAAGATAAAGGGAACAGATGAGCTTTCTTGCATTTGTAGTGAATTAAATTGTCTGCCTGTATTTACTTTAAAATAAATATAAGCAGTCTCCCTGGATTACCACCATCAGAAGTTACATACCAAGATAAAACAAACACATATAACTGTCATGACATGCAACCAAAGAAATTCCACTACCCATTTCACAAGTCTTCAAAATGCATTTGTAATCAACTGTCCTGCAGTGCTTACGTAAGGTCATTTCTCATGCACCAACATTTTTTTTTTAAAAGTTACTCTCTGCTCTTTTCACCAATGAAAGCCACAAAAATATCAGAAGTTTAATATAGCTAAAACACTACGAACTCCTCACTGTTGTAATTTAAGTAAAAATATCAGTATGAGTGATCACTTCAGGGTGCTTATATTCAACAGAGGTGGTATTTGAAAGTCTCATTTCAATTTTTCCACATAAAGGTATCTTGCTGTATTCCTGGAGCCATGCATACTTACAAAGATTTTATGTTATAATCTTAGATTATGATTATTATGTTTGTTGTAAATTAAAGGAATAGAACTGTCTTTCAGCAAAATGAAGCAGAATTGAAAAGAAAATAAAAAAGGGAAGAGTTTTGCTTGTGCATCAGCCATATGTCAGCATAGAAAACCAATGTCCCACCTAACTGCACAAACACGTTTTCCAAACAAGACATATGCATTGGTCACTTGTAGACCATTAAAGAAAAACAAGGTCACTTAAAAACTACTAGACATCACAATTTTTTTAACAGATAAGTGACACCAAATTAATTACTTCATTAGGAAAAGTCTTTAAGCAGACAGCTAGATAAAACTTAATTTTCAGGACAGCATAACAATTCTTTTAGGTAGTGTACTTTATTTCGCAACAGTTTTTCTTTAGTATGCTAAGTGTCTAAAGCATGGTATAGAAATATCATTTGAGATGAGTTTATATCTATGTAGTAATGTGGTTATCCATAGACAAACTTTAAGCAAGATACTGTTGACCAGATTCTTTGCATTATCATATTATGGTAAAAGCAGCACTAAAACCAGAATCACTAAACTTTGTATCCAGAAGAGACAAAATGCATCATTCTGTTACTAAAGATAGAATTTATAAAGGAAAATCCAGCAAAACAGGTCCATAAAAAAAGAATGCAGAAACAGAAAGATGAAGGTTGAACTTGCTGGGTAGAACTCCAAGTTGCTCAATTATGAGACAGTAAAGTTCTAAGAGGAAAGAGGTTTCGTTTGCATTAGTCAAAATTAATTCTTAAATAAATTTTTGCACGAGATGATAGTATGAACTGTTGGACAATCCAGAATAATATTTGAGGTGAATATTCACTTTCCCCTCACAAAAGCTGATTTGAAAAAAGCTTTGAAAAAGCTCCTCTGAAACAGGAGAGCTGAAAATGCTAGGGTACAGCTTAGCAAAAGCGAACATGTTTTTCCTGCTTAAAACTAGGTGAAACCAACAGTACTCAGAAGCATCCTAGTTCATGCCTTAAACAACAGTCCATGGTTTTCAGTTCTAGCTATTCAAGGAAAATAATAAAAAAGCCTGTAGTTTTACTGCAAGTTTGGTATTTGTGCTTTGTAAATCGTGTAACATCTCAATGCGGCCTTTTCACTTTTTATCTTAATACTGACATTTCCTGAAAGTGTAACAACAGGTATTAAATCCATGCAAATGAATGAGATACAGTCCCAGTCTCTATCATCGGGGAATCTAAATTTATGTAACTATGGCAACAAATACTCCATCTTCAGAAAGACGGTTCTTTCCTAAGAATGTTTTCAATAATGTAGTACAGATAATAGCCATTAGATGTCTCCCTTGTTATTCATTTTAAAACAACAAAACAAGAACATCCAGTCATTGATAACGTGCAAGTTATTAACTAAAGATTTTCCAAAAATCTACACTAACACTGCTGCTTTCTCAAAAAAATATCATTTATAAGTGTGGAGGGAAAAAAGCGTCTATCCTCCTTCATCCCCAAGCTTCAGCATTTCTGGAAGCTGTGACTTTCTGCAAGTAACGCCTTGCATTCAGCAAAATCTACTCAACTAAGCACCTCTTATATTCCCATGGCTTTTAGCAGTGTGCACTATGCACAGAACATACTTGACACCAAATTATCACCTATCAAAGATCAAGAAAAAGAGATCCAAAATCCTTACTAGAGGAACACAGGAAAAAAATCATCTTTCTGCAACCATTATGAAATCACAGGATAAAACAGGGAAAGCAGAATGTAGAGAATTCCCAAAGGTTTTCTCACTCATGTGCTAATGATTAGTAATTTCTTTCATTCCCAGCTGAAAACAGCCAGCAGGTAGTAGACATGTTTCCTTAGCATTAAAAAGAGGAAAAAGAAAGAGATATTTGTGAACTTTGCACCAAAGGCTCCTAATACCAAAAACCACATATTGAGTTTCGTAGAGTTTTGAAATTTCTCAAATTTGAATCTCCAATCAGTTGATTCTGCTTACTTAATAGTACCTGCAACCAAAGCCTTCAGAATATTGTTTGGATAATCCTTCAGAACGGTGTGAAGACTTACCTGTAAATAAACTTTTTTTGCACCAGGAATATAATCTGCAACTCTGCCAAAGATCAATCTGCCAACTCCTGAAGTAATGCCCAGACACAGCAGAAGCACTTCTTCTGGCACACTGTCACCAAATCTGTCTCTTACGTGCTTCATCTGTTTAAAAAGAGGGTTGAGAAAATAAACTGGCTTTAAAATTAAAAGGAAGATAAACCTTAGAAAACTTGAGTTAAATAGAAGTAATCTGTGAATCTCAGACTTAGAAATGATCAACTTATTCTAAAATCTGTAAAAGCAGAGTAGGTTTTGCACTGGCTTATCACTATTAAGTGCAATACAGTAAAAAACAATCTGAAACACGTTGTTGCTTTGTTCACTATTAAGGAACTTAATTCAAGAAAACAACAAGGCTGCGTCTAATACCAAGAAAATTGAAGAGAACCTAGAAGCGTTCTCCCCAACCACATTTAATTTACTAGTCCTAGATTTAACATAACACAGAATCCACAAGGGCTGTCTAGAACTGGTTGCTTCACCAGCCGGGGCATGCTCTCAGGTCTGAAGGTGCTGAATGATTAGTGAGTATTCACCGCAGTACTGCGCATTAAGACAGAGATGCACGCTACCAAACTTGTAACATAGCTCAGGGCAGGAGCAAGAAGCAGAGGGGTAGAGAGTTGGAGGCCAGACAGTGCAAGAAGGAGGGGGCCCCCCAGACTGCTGCATCCTGACATCCACAATCACCATGACGTCCAGGGGGGCAAGGAGGAAGAGGAGCAGGAACCACCTGTAGTGCCAAACACAACAGCAAGCACTTCCAGGAGAGGGTGCAGCTACAGCAGCAATGAATAGGGCAAACTGGAAGAATGATTTATCAGCTACTTCATCCTAAAGAACTAAAGCAACTGACAGTAGCAACTAAAGTCCTGACAGTAGACCATCAACTACAATGGGATGAACTACCAGTGTCAGTAATTCTAACCTTTCAAGTCATGTTAAAAAAAAAAAAAAAAAAACAACAAACAATCATAAGACTGGCTTGATGGATTGGATTTTTTTTAATATATATTCTATCTGGTTCCACAGTGGTTTTTGTTTGTGGGGGTTTTTTTTAAAATCAACCATGAAGACCAGAAATTACCCATAAAGATTTTTTGCACAATCACTTTTTGAAACACACTTGGCAATACCAAATAGGCCAAAGTGGGCACTAGAAGATGTAGAAATCATTTGCATAGTCCTGCAATCTCTGTGCTCATAACTGGTTCCAAACAAGAAACTGTAAAGACTCAGAGATGTGAAGAAGCAAACGGAAGAAACTGATTTTAAGGAAAGATGTAGTAAAAACATTTGAGAGACAAGGTGACCGCAGGCTGACAGACCTGGATAGCAAAAGCTGCACACCAATCTTTGTTATTAATTCTGATTATGTGATATCACTTCAGACTAGAGAACCCTTATTCTCCTATCTATAAAATAGAAAAGTTCAGTTTTAGTAAATACTTCTAGAGCAAAATAGTCAAAATTCTTTCCTGGCTGGAGTGTTAATACACAAGCAGAGCCTTTTTTTTCCAGCGTAAACAGGATTTTCTTAAGTATAAAATCAGTTGGGTTTTGTTTACATGTCACAAAGTCTATTAAATCTAATATTAATTTGTCCAATACAATTGATTTTGTCAGAAAGGAAATTAAAAAATAAGGGTTAGTGGTTTTGTTTTTAAAGAATAACTTCTAACTTCAGTTGAAGACAGATGCTTGCTCTTTCTATTTTTGAGGGGTTTTTTTTTCCTTCGCTTTTTAAGACACATTTGGGAACAGAATCTGATGAAATTTTTCTTCAGGAATGATATTTAAACGTAAAAAGATAAGTTATTCTATTTATTCCCTTTCTATCAAAGGTGAGAAGAGGAAAAGCTGACACTTTTCACACCCCTACCTTTATGTGCCTGTCAACACCTGCTGGCCCAGCCAGCAAGAGAAGCCAAGGTATTTTCTGCCATTCTTTTCACCTGTTCTGCTTCCATGTTTCTGCAGCCTCTAGCTTGTTTAATTAGCAGACCTGATTCATCCACTCCCCAGAGGCTTTTCAAGAGGTAAGATAAAGCTCTACAGCTAGATAACTATTAACCCTGCATCTGCAACTGAGTAACTGGATTTCTCAAAGCAGCACTCTCAAGGGTGAAATGCCGTCCTCTTAGATCAATGGGGGGAAATATTGGATTCAATCAACTCCTTAAGTAGGAAAATAACCACTACTCATCTCTTATCTTCAAATATCTAAATTAGTATTTTTTTTTTTTAGCTTTCACTCCTCTTAAGCACACCATAGCCTTAAAGAGAGCTTCCATCTAGATGTAAGGACAAATTTTTCCCCACAGGTGGGCAGTAGGCAGTGGCACAGGCTGCCCAGAGAGCTTGTTCAGTCTCCTTCCTTGGAGGTTTTCCAAACCGAAGTGCACAAAGCCCTGAGCAACCTGGTCTGATCTCAGAGCTGACCCTCTGATCCTTAGCAGCATATTCAATCTTCAGTGATACAGTCACTAAGTAAGCTGTAACTAACAGCAGTATTAACTGGATATCTGAAAATACAGCAATTCAGGATTAATTCAGTACTCTAAGTGCTAACTCATTATAGACTTAGAGACATTTCTTGTAACTATAGGTTAAATTTATTTATGATGAAGTAGCTTAAACGAAATTCAGATTTCCAACTGATAGAACTACTCAAAAATCCCATGATGGGCAACTACTTGTGAACCTTCTCTGGCAGCACCTCATGCATTAACGCTCTTGTCATTGCAGAACTATACAGGCTGTAATTATATGACTCTTTAGGCATTATCTACAGCAGTCAAATGGGGACTCAGCCACACAGACACATCGAAGGCCAAAGCACTTCCCTATGGGTTTTGCCTGTTGTCAGTAATGTAGCTAGCTCTTCACTCTCATTAGAGCTGTGTGCATGCTGAATTGCAGGTCTGATTTTTTCAAATGTACAAAAGGCCTGTAATTTTGCCTGAGCCAACCAGTAAAGATTTTCCAGACTGGCATGGCTTCTTTACTATTTTAGAATAAGTTATCTTTGTACAATGCAATTTTCCAAATCAAGACATAGACAGTGGACAACATAACTGAATGCATCCCTGACACCAGTATTTTACCTTATACCCTTGCTCTCTATTACAGGGTAATGCATACAAACACAGATCTTATTGTCCAAATTCTAAGTATTGTTAGGATGAGACTAGAAGAAAGATTAGCCACTTGGTAGTGGGTGGAATGCTTTACTGTCTTGGCTAACCTCCCTCCATCCAACCAAGACCCAGATTTTGCCAAGATCTTCCATTCAATGCACACACATTTCAGCTATATTCATGCACTGAATCAAAGATAGAGAAAGCAATCTGAGTATAGCTCCAGTTCCTTTTTCCAAACACAGAGAACCTGAATCTGAAAAGAAGCGGTAATGAACTAGTAAGAAATAATTCTCTGTCAACTGATTTCCTCCTGTGTATATTCCATTTTGGGAATTCCCAATCAAGTAAAGCTTTAGTAGGCTAAAAGCAATGCAATCTTTCTCACCGAAAGAGATGGCCAACAGCAATATATAACCTAGAAAAGTTTGAGCACATAAAACCCAGCATTTTCTTCAAGTCCTGATGCAAGTCCTGATGTCTGACACTATCCTTACACTGGTTCTGAATGAAAAAAAGGAAACATTTACAGAGTACTGCTGGTACCATTTGTAAATTGGAGATACTATTCCTAACTGCTCCAAGTTAACAGTTTTCTGGAAGAGCTGAGTGGGGTTCTTTTGGTTTTGATTTTTCTTTCCCAGAGAGGAAAAGAAAAAGGATAGCCTACACAAACTTACTTTTCATTCTTCATGCTTTCCAGAAATGCATGAGTTCTA
The DNA here is from genome assembly GCF_965638725.1 of Aptenodytes patagonicus. NCBI lineage: Eukaryota > Metazoa > Chordata > Aves > Sphenisciformes > Spheniscidae > Aptenodytes > Aptenodytes patagonicus. The sequence goes on along the minus strand of NC_134951.1, from coordinate 54,833,947 downwards.
TAGAAATCCAGGCAAAACTGTGCTTCCTTGGAATGCAAAGTGGTGAGCCATGCCTGTAAGTAACAAAGATGAAGCTTTGCATGCAGTGTCAGGTGAGTCTAAAAACATAACCTTACAGGCAAAAGCTGTGATCAGAGACTGAATCAATCATAGGGTTCATGGTGTAGAATCTGCCCTGAGGTATAAGCACTTGTAATATCCAGAACTGCTTTAACAACATTATTTTTTCAGTACTAACTGGCCCTCTTAGCCATGCAACAATTTTAAATCCAGACACCCAAAATAATTCTAGACTTGTGTAATGTATGAGACTTAGCCATCAATCTAGGCATGGCAATACCTCCATAATCTATTGATTTGATGATTACTACCGTGGCCTTCAAAAACCCAATCAGTATTATTAGAAGACATGATGGCCTTTGTCATTCCATCACTCAGAAACTTTTTTTCCCTCCCAAGCTGTAAGTGCAAGAAAGGCAAAAGACAAAAATAAACTAAGTGCATGTCAAAGTAAGGCTGTTAGCAACTGACAGGACACAAATGGAGTGGGTATATGTAGAAAAATTATACTGATGCTCATCTTCAAGACTACAATTAGATCTTCAAAATTTAAGAAAACTAAGAGTTTAGGTTTATTTCAAAACACATCTGAGAAAAGAACAGCCTTGCTGACGTTGTACAGATCTTTCTGTACCATTAGTGCCATCACACAGCAGCCTTCCTTCAATGAAGGAGTCAGCCACATGCCTGAACAAGCTGACTCCTTCAAAGGCCTAGAGGAAAATATTGACATATCTTTATCAAGGCAACAGTTAAGAACTTTGCAGTGAACTGTCGTGGAAGATTGAAAGTTTCAGGATGCGCTGAAAGACAGAGCATAAAGTAACTCTGGACAAATCACTATTCTCTAACATAAGGACTCACCACAAAAATGGGGCGGGGGGGAATTCAGAGAAAGAAATTTGGTTGCCAGAGAACTGTATGATACTAGGCACATGGAAGATCATTTAATGCAAATACATTTCTGGTCCAGACTCCACCAAAGAAACTTTTACTGATGAGCCAAAAAAAATGGACCAGCAGCTCCTGACTCCTGAACATCTACTGAAACAATGTTTTTCATGTTAAGAGACATGAAATAGCATTACTAATACCTAATGCAGATCCATTTTTAAGGGAATGCCTATCCACCCTGAGACGGATACAGTAGCATTTTTTAGAAATTAAGTGTCTTCACATGACAAAAATATGCTTATATACATCTTCAAGATAACTCCTGTTTACATACTTGCCACAACAGTGATACTTCCTCTTTCTATCTCTGGTCAATTTAATCTACATAATGAACAAGGAGAGAATTAAAGAAACCAGGTGATTATTACATGGCAATTGGGAAGTTTTCTATTATTCCACTAAGTAAAGCAGATTAAACAGAATAATTAATACATCATGAAGATTCAGAACAAGTATAATCTGAATTTCTTAAGTAAAACGGAACATAACAGTTAACAAGTTAACTGTTAAGCCTATTTAAAATAAAAAAGGTTAAGAATTCAGATTAGATTAAGAAAAACTCAGGTTGACAATTGCATAGTTAAAATTGTTTTTTCCCCCCAAAATAGCTAGTCCTGAAGAAATTTGCCCTAAATAATAATAAAAAAAATCTGAGCTGTTAGTGTTATCTTTAAGAGCATGTGGAGGATGAGTCTGATCCCAGAGATCAAAATAGGCAACCGATAGCAGAAAACTTAAATTGGGGAAACCAAGACAATGGTTGTTAACCAATAAACAGCTTTTCTACTTAGAGTCACAAATGCTAATAATTTTTAAAGCAATTAAAACCAGTTCTCGGGTCTTGAGAGAATTAACACGAATTTGTAGGCCTGAAAGATATTCACAGAATAGCGCAAGAAAGCGTGCCGGGGACTGAGAAAAGCCCGAAGCATGGGGGACAACCCCTACACTGCAGCACAAGACAGTCCATGACTTCTGCTCTTTCCCTCTTCCACTCTTCCACTCCGCTTCACCTCAGGATATTTTTAGGTCCTATCCTCCACTAGTAGCTCCTGGAGGTGCCAACAGAGACTGGATCCCATTGGAGCCACAAGAGGCAGCATAAAGAAATGGACACAAGGATACTGGTGGATTGGTGTGGCTTGGGCAGCAGCAGCAAGACAGGTAAGGCACACACATCTGGGGAAGCTCAGTGACTGAGAACAAGGATGAGGAATAAAGCCAGGGATATGTAAGAACCAAAGTGTTACATACACATGAGAACCAGGAGTTAAATTGTCAAATAACTTACCCTTAAGTGTTTTTTTAAATTGATTCTCATTTGTGACTACAATCCACAACTTACAGTCTTAGTTCTAGCCATCCCTTGTGGCCCTAAAGCAGTGTTTCCTGGGCCTATCTCACTCTCAAAACTCAACTAGCCACCATGTCCAAAATTAGCTACTATCAGCAAGTCCTAGAGAGTTACAGGTCAATCACATTAACTTGAATTTCCAGAATAACAGAGAAAAGGAAACAAAACCAGAACTATTCATAAACATCTAAGAGGTAACTTCATAAGCTAAGGATCAACATACATTTGAGAGAAAACCAACCCTAATTTCTCTCTGTTACATGGTAGGTAGCAAACCTTGACAACAGAGGGAAGGTCAGATGTAACAAATCTTGACCTTGGCCAGCGTTTTGAAATTCTCTCAAACATAACAATTCTTATGAGCCAGTTTGGAATACATGACTTAAATAGAACAACTGTAAAGATGGATGTTCAAATGTTTGGAAAAGTTATTTTTAATTAGTGAGTCATTGCAAAATTGAATATGCCAAAGGCGGCTCCATAAAAACCTGCCCAAATCTACCGCTATTGAACATTTTCATTAATGATATGGACAGTGAAATAGAGAATATACTTATTAAATTTGCACATTACATCAAGTGATGAGTATTGGAGGCACTGTAAAGAAAAAGACTGGAATTCAAAATTATCTTGGCAACCTGGCATCTCAGTCAATAGTGCAAGATAAATATGACTAGTTTCCATAAAAACATTAAGAGGTAAGTAATAGTCAAAAAATACTACGAGGTAAAAATCAGATGCATGAATACAAGATGGAAGAATGATCGGGCAACAGCTCTTTAGAAAGGGAACTGAAGGTTTAGCAGATTAAACTTCAGCATGTTCCAATAATGTCGTCATATTGCAAAAGCAATAGAATCTATCAATTCATGACAACGTGACCGTCACATACTGCTCAGTACCAGTAAGGCCTCAGCTGAATTATGTCCTATTTTGGTCATTACTCATTATTAAAGACATGGACCATGTGTACAGAATCCAAAAGAAAGATCTGGCAATAAGCAGAAATTTGATAAGCATGACTCATGAAAAAAGATTTTAAAAAGAAATATTTAAAAAGGTCCTTTACCAAAGTAAGTCTGTACTCAAACAACTGGATAAATTGGATAAAGTACTAGGATACCTCCAGTCTTATTTTTTATGATTCATGAAGTGATTTAATGGATGTCTTAGTATAGTCACAAATACATACTTATTAAGCGTTATAACTTGAAAACTTTTTTTAGCTCTAGCTTGGTAAAACTCTGCTGCACATTTGATTAAAAGTAACCTTATGACTGAAGGAAGCAATTTCCTGACATCACCACAAGTTTTAGAAGCATAACATAAATAATTCTTTTCAAATCATTGTAGCATTTACTAATGTGATAAAGTGTTATCAGGTTATAACTTATGCTCAGTTTTAATTACATATTATATGATATACTATGATTAAGAAATTATGGAATATCAAAACAATGGATTAAGATACCCTGTACAAATACCCAAAGTAACAAGAAAAATACTTCACTAACCACTGATGACTAACATTGTATGCACTGGACTTGCTAAAAAAACCCCACTGCGGCTAATTGTTGTAAACACAATTTAAGATGGATTCTCACATCCAGTTTAGTCTTCCTCAACTTCAAAAAAGAAAAATACATCTATTGTACTATTCTGTACTATTGTACTATTCTGTCTAGTGATGATAATGCCTTGGCCTTGACTTTCAAACAAATAAGGTCAAACTTCATTAGCCTAGCTTAAAAATAATAACAGAATACTGAGAACAGGAATATAACAGCATGTGTTATTTGTCCAGAAATAAGCGCAAAGATATGCTAACAAAAGTGATTTTTTTTTTTTTTTTAAAACTAAGAACTGTTAGTAGTTATAGTTACTTCAGTTAAATACCTAATTTCCTTCCTTATTTTTGCCTAAATTCGACACTGCTGGAAATTTTACATAGATTTTATAGAAAGCATATCTAGCTTCTGACAATTCAGTTCAAAGCTGAAGGTAAGCTTACAGTTGACTATATGGGAGGACAAGTGGGACTAACTGTGTATTAACCAATTAAATGAAGTAGTAAGTGGAAAAAGGGAAGCGCTAACACCATTATAATACAACAAGCAAGACCTTTATTAGAATATTATGTTAGCTACAGCATTTACACGTCACAAAAGGATGTCTTCTCAATGCTGAACTTAAGATGTCTGCCTTAGCCAGCTAGTCTTCCTAACTGATACTACCAAAAAAAAAGATTCTTTGGGAGGCAGTTCAGAAGCCTGACCCTGATGCTCCAAATATTGCTCTCTGGAGAAGCTTCTTACTCTTTGGACCATAAGGACTAGTCAGTCAAACTAAAGGTCTTCAAGTGAGGTGAGTACCCCTCAGCTTGAAAAATGCTTTGAAAGACAGCTACGAGACTGATTCAAGGTCTCTGGAATCTGCCATACTGAAAAACTTACCAGGAGAGAGCTCATGTTCTCTAACTACTCAGACAGGAAAATGACAAAGGCAAAGAGAAACACAGGAAGGTAGACTAAGACCAAAATGAAAATAAGTGTTTATTTGCATCAGTGAAAGTAATTAGCCAGGAACAAAAAGCTTTTACAAAAGGATGTGTTTCCATTTTACAAAATAATGCTGTTACCTCAAGTAAATTTTTCAACTCACCAGTAGAATTAGCAGTAAGATTACCAAGATTGTACCACTCATTTGTGTGAAGAGAAAGCAGCTTATTACAGTAGCCCCTTCTAAAATTTACAAACAAAGACTGTATTTCTTACCTATCTTGAAGAGCAACACAATAAGCAACTAACTTGGAGTTAACTGGTTAGTAAAACAGGAATTCATTCATCTACCTACATCTTAGAACACTACTGTCATCTTCTAAGAGAGGTCGACTTCCTTACTCCACAACAGAATTTGTGCTACTTTTATCAAGTCTCTCAGGACTAGACTCCTTAAACCACAGGATTTAGATGAGTAAAATCAAAACATAGATGCTCAAACCTTTATTCAGCTGCCACATAATTCTGAGGGCATCCATAACACTGATATCAGAGATCTACTTGTGGATATGGTCACAATCACCTCAGCTTTCACAGAGCTGGGTGAAATGCCCGTCTCATTCTACTGGGAAACACAGAAGAAAGCTCTCACAAGAGTCTCAATTCTAGATGGAAGTCCCAGACACACTGCCAAGTATCTACCAGATCAGAGCCCAGAGAAATTGAATCACGTAGTCATATTTTCATTTAAAACACAACAAAAAGATTATAATGATAGTCTCCCCTCCTCATACAGAAATATAGCCCTTACTCAGGATACAGACATCTATGTTCCGTTTTCTTTCCTGCCTGGAGCAATCCAAAACCACCTCTCCCTTTTCCTAGGAAATATTCTGCTCAGTAGTAATGACAAATTTTAACTCCATCATCAGAAAAGAATGAAAACCTGAAAAATAGCTCACAGCTTGACAATTACTGGCAATCAAATGGAAAGAGCTACGTTTCAGAATTTCCTCAAAGGAAAATTCAAAATACATGGAAAGAAATTCACAAGCCTGAACAGGATTTAAAAAGCAAAAAGGGTTTCTATGCAGCTCTTGTCGGAGCAGAAACTGGACACAAAAACTGGTCTGTATATGAGTGAAGGAAGGTTCTTCACTTAATTTTGGCGATTAGTTTTCTTCACTCTGTATGAGGATAGCAGGAAAAAACATCAACTGTGATCTCAGGCTTCTGGGCACTTGTGGAGCTTGAAGAGTTTAGTTCAGGTCAAGATGCTTCAAGCATCCAAAGACAGGATGCTGAGTTTACCATTAAAATAGCATTTAAAAAAAACACACCAAAAAACCCCCACCACACTTCACAGTTTAATCTGGCTTCGAACTATATGCTCTGTTTGCTATTAGAATAGTTTGTATTATGCAAGAGTACATTAACTAGTGTTCTGTTAGGGACTAATACAAAGGAAATCATGATGCAACTCAGACCTTTCAATCTGCTAGTATTGCATAGACCTGAGGACGACTGCTTTGCTCTTATCCTTCAACATCATCTTATTGCTTGTACCTGAGTATACCTGCTACCTAAAATAATTTTTTTTAAACTTTCATTTACTTTTACTTCTAAAAAAAAACCAGAAAACATTTGGTTTATTCTTTTCAGTTTTTATTCTTTCTATACTTATGATTTTTATTCTTCTCCAGCACTTATTTGGAAAACATAGTTTAAATATGCTTTCATAAAAATTACATGTATAAAGTAGGAAATAAATTATTTCTTTTCCCACCACCACCCCCAACGTCAAAAGTGGAGAATCTAGCTAAGAATAAATACTGCCAGATCAACATTGAGGAAAACCAGGAAAGAAATGAGTGCACAGGATAATTACAGAAGTGGATAAAGGGGGAAAATTTCACTAACCTGGGCAGTCAAACTGCAGCAGATGTTGAGATCTGAAGGGAGATAAATGCAAAGATTAGAAAAGCAAGTAAAGCATGGGGAGCCACTGAAGATTTGGGGTCTCAGAGATATCTGCTTAACAATTACATTGGACCTTTAAAAAAACCAGTGCCTTGTTAGTCTTCCATTGGAGACAGAAATATGGTAGATTAAGTGGATGAAAAAGGTAATAGTGCTAAAATTGACAGCTATACCTACAGTTTTAACTTTTTTAGGTCATCTACAGTATAGAGAAATATCTGTTTGACACACAGTTATCTTACTACTGGACATAATTTAAAACATACTGTCCTATCATTACAAAACAGACTAACAGCAGACTCTGGGAAATAAAAGATGTAGTAGACAAATGACTGATGTAGAAGATCTGAAGAAATGAACAGGTTTCTTGAACAGCAGCCCATAAAAGTAAGTGAATGTAGTGACAGAGGCTGGTTTTTTCCAGTTTAAGTAAAAAAATCCAGACATACCAATTAGATATTAAACATTATTTTACACAACATTTTAAAAGTAGCAAATTTAGGACATAATACAAGTCGTTCACAAAACAGAGACAGTACTTACCTTACAAGAACTGAATTTCTTCAAGATATGCTATGTGTATGCACTTTACTGTGGATATGCATGTGTTTTATAAGTTTAGAGATTTTTGGTTACTAGAGTCCATACAGTATACATCATACTTTTCATCATGCTTTGCACTCAGACATAAAGGACAGCATTTATATCTGTGCTTCTATTTGTCTCCACTGTAGAATCCAGGGGCATAGGACTTAGAGGGAGGAGAGAGGTGCAGGATTAGGACTGTGCACATGGAATGCACAACCTGAAGAGCTTCACTTATTGCAAGGTATGTAACTCCTTTCTACTATGGCTCCTTGAGCAGATGCATGTCCCGCTGCAGAGAACACAAAGCAACTGTCACCGTCTGTGTGGAGATGACCACTCTTGCAAGGACAGCAACTGAAACACTGGTTTCTCAAATGAGGTGTCAATCTAGAGATGTCACACCTGACTATTTAGGCAACACAGCATGGCAGGGCTTGAAGACTTAGAAAAAGATTTGTAAGCAATGTTACGATGACTAGGGCAGAACATCAGCTACTGCAGTGAGATTCATCCTGACTATCCTATAGATCGTCCAGATAAGGCAGCCCAGATCTGCTTGGACCATCTTGGGTGGTTTCTATACCCTTTATATTTTCCAATATAATTCTTCTTAATGGCCCAAAGCTTTTGCTTGGGGAGGGTGCAGTTTACAAGTGGAAAATGGCTGTTTTTCTGAATGGGCAGAATAGAGAGACTGTTTTGTCCTGAATAAATAAGGCCTTTCAGAAACTGAATATATGGAAGTAAATACAGTTTTCAAAGTACATAACAAGAATTTCAAGTAAGTTCCTAGAAAAACTGTGGGTACAGAGGATCTCATGAGAGCTTGGCTCTTCATTTCTCCAAGTTGATTGCATAGGAAGACAGTTTTTATTGGCACATGTTCTAGGGGGCAAAGGTTCAAACATTGAATTTGCACAGCAGAATCCGATCTCTTATTAACAAGAACAAGGCACATCAAGGATACAGAGTGAGAAATGGGGAGAGACAAGTCAAAATAGCTGGCTGGTAAAGAACAGAGCTGAAGGACAAATCATCCTGGTTCAATTTAAGAAGGCAGTCCAAGGTGATAAAACAGTTGTAGAATCAAATCTGGCAACAAAAATCTGCATCTTATCAGCAAGTCCTCCTGTTCACTATGTTGTTTCTAAAGTAAAAAAAAAAAAGACAACTGTTCTTAGCTAAAGAACAGGAACAAAATGGATGTTCCAGCAAAAGATAGGAAGTATAGACCAGTAGACAGCACTATCTTTTTGTCCGAGGACAGACTATGTGGGCACAGCACTAGACCCCACAACCTCAAAGTAACAAACACAGAAGGTCTGGAGACAGACGAAGCCACACAGAGGACAGACTAATATTTATCTGAGCTGTCTGATTTGGTGATGCAGGCTAGAAAGAGCATTTGTTTATATGCATTAAAAAGTTCTTATGACTAACAAAGTACTTTACAGATATTCCAATCATCTCCATGCCCCTCCCAGGAATAAAAATGTGTGTCTTGTTAGGATAGTGAAGATTTTGAACACAGTTTCGCTTCCATCTGAGAAGCAGACTGCCTAAACGATTCGGCCTTTAAGTGCCCATCATCTGTTCTGATGAGATGTATCTGAAATACATCTATCTGAAATAGATTACTTTAAAGCTGTCCCTATACAGCAGGCCCATGCCCCTTCTCTCCGATAACAGAAAATACAATTGCAGTATTGCCCATAGCTATCTTTAAGCCCAGAGATTTTCTAGATAAAAGATTCATGAGTTCTGAAAGATAGTTTACATTGAGGGCACTGTATCTGTCACTAAAACCAGTAAGCTTCCCCCCCGTGAACTAGTTGCCCTGGATGTCAAAAGAAGGTCCCTCACAGACCCTTACTAAACTCTTCTAGAATTTCAAGAAGGCAGAAGCATACACATAAGAAATACCTGCCTGTGGAACAGGCCAACCTGCAGCAGCCCATATGTGATCACAGATGTAGCCGGGCATGTGGCACAACGTACATTTTCACTGTTGTGTTTTGATCTGCAAGCCTGAACAGGCTCTAGAACTTACTGCAAGAGAGGTGTGCCCTTGCAAACGTGGAAAACAAAGGGGCCACCATAACCTTCATTACGCCAAGGGAAAAGGTTTGACTTCCAAGAATTTAAAAACCCTATTGAGCTCTTCGATCAGGTCTCCAAATATTTCACCACTAAATATAAAGACCTGTCTGTATTAGTCAGCTACCTCAAAGACCTGGGTTAAAATCCTCAAAGCTGTCAATAATTCAAATGACAAGGGCTCTGGTATTGTTAATGGTTTGACCTAACACAAACTAAGGAACTTCACACATGTGGTAATATAATGTAATGGAAATGTTGAATTCTGAAAGTTAAGATATAAGAACCGGTCTCTCAATTACATTTAACTTCAGTTTGCAGATGAACAGGTTTCCCCAAACCTATTCTTTTTTGGAGATGAAAGTGAGTGATTTCCTATTTCCCAGGAAACTTCCTATTGTAAAAGATATCATTGGAAAGGACAGCTGAAAGACCATGGGAGGTAATGAATAGGAAACAAACTGAACTGGAAAGATTGTCCAGATGAAAGAGAGCCCAAGATGACTAGGTATGCTGGGTTATGCTGACTCAAATGCTCAAAGTAGGCCAAGTGGTCTCCAGAGGATAACACAGCAAGGCACTCAATCTGTCACAGCTGTTTGTGGACTGAGCTGAGCAGGGGATTACTGGCCTGGTAAGAATGCTTGTCATCACAATTCCCAGCCATTCCTAAGGTCTATAAAAAGAGAAGGCAGCTAAACTGATTACCTTCATGCAACATATAATACTGCGAGAAGCAAGAAATCTCCTCTGAAGCCTTTCAAACTTAGCATATTCCTGGTTTTCATACAGCAAAGCACAGCACCACAGAGGACATACACACTACGGTATTTTTTCATTTCCTAGTGAAAAACAGCTACACAGTGTTCACTGCTGGCAACCAGGCTTATTTAGAGGCTAAACCTTCACTTCATTGTTACAAAATCTCCCCAAGAATCTGAAAAGGCACGTTACCAGCGGAGCCAGCGAATCTCGTATTTTCAAGTAAGATGCCAGCAGAGCCTGAGAGTCTGTACCTAACAATGGTCCTGGGGCTGCTATATCTTTTTGGAATACCTTTTAGCTGGCCAGCTGCTTGGAAGCCTCTTTACTTTTAATTGTGAGATGCATTTTCTTTTCCAATACAGCTGATGAAAATCTTAGAGCAGAGTCCAAGGTGGTGCTTTGTTTCTCAGTGGCAGTTTCTAGAATCTGACGCAGTATCTACCTATTTTTTCCAAGCATTAAGTCTGCAGTCTCACTTCCCTGTTCCTCAGAGGTCCAGCTGAACCTATTCCTGGCACATGCAGATTCAGAGAAGGAATGAGACACTGAATCTTCAGTATCTCTCTATGAAGGAGAATAAATCTAGTATTTAAATGTCTCCCAAGACAGATTCTCCCAAAGAAGTTGTTAGAAAAAATGGCCAGGCACACACCATTTTTTCATATCTTAAACATGAAGCACACAGACACAGAACACATGCACTCCACATAGCTACTGCTAACCAAAAATCTCTACATATGCAAGTATGTACCCATCATGGAATATGAACGTGGATAAGCATCAAAAGGAAAAGTCAGATTTACACAGCAAGTTAAGAAACAGGCAGCAAAGCAGGGTAAGAGATATTGCAATCTATTTTTCCTGAGCTATTCTGAAGTTTTAAGAGTATAGTCAGTGTAACGGTAACTTTCACATTGCTTATCAATTAATGGGTAGCTTTGTATACAAGCCTATAACTGTATTTAAACAATAAGCCTAATTTTCAAATAAATCTAGCCATTCTTTAAGAGTATGTATTTTCTTTATAAAAAAAGATTTAGACTTAGAAAGGTAAACTTTATCAATGCACATTTTTATTGCATTGTCTATCATCCAGTTTCTTTTTTAAAACATGTAATAAATATTTGCACTATTTTGTTCAACTACAAACTGTTCAATTCAGTTTTTCATCCTGCAAGGTGTTAAACACTATAAATAAGACAGGACCTACCATTTGCAAGAGTCATTTAATAAAAGTAACTGCTAAACCAAACAATGTCCCAAGACAAATTACTACAGAACCTTAGTAGTGACCTTAGTCACTGCTTAGGAAAGACTAAGCAATGACAACATCCATTTTAAGCAGAATTTCTTTTCACCCTGCTAAATAAAGCACAAAAAGCAACAGCAATCTTTTAAACTACCTAAACATGTGACCTTATATCAAATTTTAACAGAATTGACCTAACAAGCTCATAAGAATTAAGGATGTATGATCCTGATTAAGTACATACTTTTCTAAAGGGTAAGAGAGGACAGCACTAAATGCTTAACATTAGACTGTGATTCCTGAAAAACAGAAGTTCTCTGTTTATTAGCAGAACAAGCACAGGACAAGAAGTGGCACAGAGACTAGGTATACTTTCTTTCAAATATACTTAATATTCAAATATACTTAATCATTTCCTTGTGAGATAGTCTTTATTAAAAACAACTTGGAAAGAGTGTTTTGCATTAATCTGACAGATTTCTGTTGTGGACTCACAATTTAAACCTGAATGGACTAAACTTGTTTTTTATTTGGTTATTTGCCTACTTTAGAGAGACATCAAAAGAAAAAAAAACTCTCAATCACCGCAGTTTAGCATGAATTTAAAATTGAGAGGAATAACAACCATTTGATTTAGTAATCCTATGAATTACCTGTTTGCTATTCAACAATCTGAGTTAATGCTAAAAGTATATAATACAATTAAGTCAAAACCTATTTATAGTACTTCTCCCAACCCAATTCCCCAAAAATCACACAGAATGGAACACCTACTAATGGAATTTTACACCAATTAAACTGGGATAAGAAAAGCTCTCCCTTTTTGGTTCTCCCCTAAAAGGACCAGAAGGAATATGATGCCTATTTCGCATGCAGCTGATACCTACTAGTCAGGGTCTGGTAATTCTTGCCAGCTCCTTGATACAAATCCTATCTAGCATACCATATATTTATTTGTTGATTCGTTTAATTTTAGTTAAAGCCTAGTTCATGAGCAGGTTATTTTCTCTGGTTTTAACAGCTTTTACTCTATCTAGCAAATATGGTACAGCTGGTTAAAATTGCTAAGACCTTGCTAATTCTATTATTCCAAAGCCCAACATGAGCTTTTATTTCTTTCTTACTACAAGTTTCACAACATGCATCTTCCTGACCAATATGTTTTAGAAAACACAGAAGAGACAAACAGAAATCAGGGCTGGCCTCAGAAGCACTCGGAGACCCTGCCTGGGACCTTAGGAGCTCCTCCGCTGTGCCAAGCCGGCAGGCAGCAGCTGATGTGCGGTGACTAGAGCACACCAAGTCTGCAACCTCCAGTTACCATGGTCCCAAGTGGTGACACACAACAACCCTAACCAGTAGGGCCTGTGGCACCTGTGTTTCATTACATGGTCAAGAGCACCCAACACTGACAGAAACTGCCTTTCCAGGTGGGAAAAATGGGACTTGATAAGTAGAGGAACCAGGTCTGAGGGCTAAGGGAAGAGTTGTAGGCATGAGGCTCCACATATGTGTTTTGTCTTAAGGTGCTTGCAACCAGCATCCCATTCTAGCAGTCTGGCTATCGTCAGCCAGCCCTAACAGTAGGAAAATTTCAAGAGTTTTAGCATAACGAAAGCTGTTACTTGTCCACATATCATATTCCTTTTCCAGTATTGCTACAATTTTAAAAATGCAGTGAACAATAGTAACTTTCATTTTCAAAAGCTGAGGAAAGTAATCTCTGGTTTGGTAGATGTACCAGCAAAAAGTTATTTTTTCTTATAGCCTTTGACTTATCTGGAAGTACGTACTTTCATGTACTTCTGGAAGTACATAAAATGTGGTTTTTATCAAAAGCAGACAAAACTAGGATAAAGTCCAGAGCTATCCACTGGAGTTGAAGTATCTGTGTTGAAGGGCAGAATCCATGCTGTTCCTTCATAAACACTGATCTATTCACTTTCTCAAATACAGATCCACAGAGACTTCCTAAGGCTTTGAATAGTCGCCCCCAGCACACATCTTTGCCCAGCAGTGATAAATGCTATGGTTCTTCACCTAGTCACGTTTTCATAAAAATAAATGCCTCTTTCAATTAAAAAGATTTCCCATTCTTTTTGAAATTATTAAACTTGAGTTAGAGGGATGAGTGTTTGCTTAGTTCTAAAAGCAGGCCTAAATTCTTTAATGAGTTTAGGTTTATATAGAAATAATTACAGAAATGGTGGGCTTAGCTGTGAGAAAACATCACTCTAAGCCCCAAGCAGCAAGTTTACTCTTAGTCCTACGACTGCATCCTCCAACCCAGCGACTTAAACTCCTGCTTTCTGTCACAAAGATTTCTGCTACTGAGGATACATCCATCCTTGGTAATCACATACAAAATAATTATAAAATAATCTTCAATATATGAACTGCAGGTATTAAACTGTTTTCACCTTGATCACTTATCCAAGACTGAAGATTAGAAAAGTCTTATACATTCTGGAAGTGAAAATACTGCTATTTATGAAATTCAAGTTTTAATTTTCCATTTCAACATCAGTAAAGCTAGAGATTATTTTATTAAACTATTTGTATGTCAAGCTTTCTGAAAGATTAGTGAGCACTTACATAGTACTTAATGGACCATATACATAAGCAAACAGAAATCTGACATTGTGATGGTACCTATGTGGTTTCTTTATCAGTATAAACACATGAAATTTTATTCCAATTCATACTGTTTCTTACCATCCCTATCATACTCACTGATCAAAGTTTGGTTTAGGCTTTAAATACTTAAATATTGGTCAAGAGTCCTGGGTACATAACACAAGTAGTACCTCAATCCTCCATGGATTCTTTATGTATATTGAAAGGTATCTAAATTAAATTTTGGATAGAAATCTGAATCATAAATAATCAGATGTTTTAAAAGATTAAAGAAAAAAAAATCAAGCTATTTTCCATTTAATAATGCTATCTGCAAAGCCAAGAATGAAAGCTAAGCTTCTTGTTTAGAATTGTTTTATTTAAAAGTAGTGGGAGATTACTATACATCGTTTAAGAAGATTTGCCTCTAGTTTACAGGAGGACCAGAGAATTATACAGTAAAATTGAGTATTTAGAGACAAGTAAATTAAAACAAAGACTTGTGGGTTTCAGGACGGGGTTTTGTAATAAAACTTATCAGTGAAGAGTTCCTAAGAGCTGGTGAAGCTTTCCCTCTCAGAAGTGGCATACAAAGTAAACTGACTACCATTGAAGGTTTATGTTATAAATAGTTAAGCTTCATGGTTCCTCTGAAACTCTGAGGGGAAAAAAAAAAGCTGGAATGTAAATCTCTCAGTATCATTTTGAGTTAATCTTTAAAATATTAGATTCTAACTGTACTTTGGAATAGTTTTATAGTGTTATCAAACATTATATTAGAAACAGCCTTGATCAAGTTGTTTTCCTGTACTGGAACTGTATTTTGCAGTCGGAATTTGTGCCAATCTGATACAAGGAAAAAAGCACTCAACCGGAGTGAAAGAACACTATAAAAAGAAAAATTATGTAATATAAAAGAGATAAAGGGTTTTGTCCTCTACAAGTTGACCAGAAGCTTTAGTCCAATCTAGAAACAAGAAGCATTCGTACAAGCATCTTGGTAAAAAATTACAAGCTTTTTGTTAAATAAACGTATTTTAGAGGTTCTATGTGACTGCTTGTATAGCCTTGTTCTTCAGTTCTCTCCAAGTGTTAACGATCATTTACAATCTCTCCACTAGCTTTCTCTACAACACTTCCCTTCTACTCCTCTGAACACTTTTATTTCAAAACATCTCTACAAAACTTAGGCATAAGTTGTCACAATAGCTTAGTCATCCGATTGTGCAGTCCTTTGAAATAGTCCAATTCTAAGTGTTATAGAATAAGACCTACACAATTAAAAATTAAGTAACAAGAACTAGCCATGAATAAGTCAGTTTACAGCTGCTCGAAAAACAAACCAGCCCCCACCCTAAGGTAATCTTTAAAATAAACATCTGATGCAGAGCCAGTAATCTAACCAATGTATTACCAGAAAGCAGTGACACCACTTGTTTTATTGTATACAAACCTATGGGCTTTTAAGAAGTTGAAGATTTTTGACAGAATTCAAGACATTTATTATCATTAATCTTACTGTTCTACCATGGATGAATAATAAATATTAATATGATCCTTCTGTTTTCATAGTGGGTACTAGTTCTACTAGTCCATGCTCTTTATCAAGTACTCTTGAATATGAGGATGTGTAATGGTCTAAATAGAGCATCCCATTGCAGGTTGTGGGCTTTTTTCCACCCCCCCTTTGCCTTTTAAGCCTTTTGGTTCGCACCACTTCAGTTTAGACAACACCACCAGGAAGCCATTCAAAAATAATTCACCATTTAAGTAGTGCAATGAGTGCCAGCCTGATACATTTCATGTAATGCATCTCCCAGTTGCATCAAAATTTCTTAAGATTAACACAGCGTACTACAGAAAAAAAAATAATTCTGCTAGGGAAACAAATTAACTTTAGTACATGTATAAGAAATGGCTGATTGACAGCTTTCCCATCATCAGAAGCTAAAGCTCTATCAGTTACTGTAGACAGCAATAAAAACCAGCTGAATTGGCAGCTAGAAGCACCGAATAACAAGATCAGTTATATTAGTGCTACAGTGGTAAACTACAAAGCTAAAGTTTGAGACAGAAAAATCCAAGTGTTTTGCTTTTAATAAATCTGGAAAATGGTCAATAAAATATACCCTAAAAATGTACATTTTAAACATACCTCAATTTAAAGGAATAAAAATTAGAAGTTTTACCCATTTTTTGTTATTTACTCCTTCCATTATTCCTCTGAAATGCACAAGTATCATTGGCAATGTATGCAGCCAAGTACCAAAATAAAGAATTCTCTTTGGAATAGTACAAAATACTTTTCAAATGTCTCTTTTCATGGTTAAAGTATTTTAAACCTTAGATTGAGAACAAGGTACTAAAAGTTTAACTGGCTCAACTAATAGTTCTGATTAGAGCCCTCTTTTAAATCACAGACAATGTCAAAATTAATTTTGTGTTTCTCCCCAACACAACTTGCACTTTAAATATTGCTTCCTATCACCAATCGTTTTCTTAATCCATAACACAAAGGGAAATAGCTGCAGTTTTAAATACATCATATGCAGGAAGAAACATGCACTTACCAAGTGAACATAAGGCACAAAGTATCCAAAAAGTGCAGCTGGGATCCCCAAAGCCCAGATTCTGTAACTGAGAACTTTGAAAACGGAGAAATTGCAAATCTTTTTTTCAGGACGAAATCTGAACTTTCCCTTCTTTCCTCCCTCCTTGTCTTTGGCATTGGAAACAAGGGGCTTGTACGTAAAGCCAGCCAGGAACAGAATAAAGATAAGGATGCACAGGACCCGCAAGGTGTTGTATAGGCCAACAGAATCGATCAAAACTCTCAAGAGGAAGGGCAGTGACACGGTGAACAAGCTGCTGCCTGCAGTGACAATGCCATTCACTAGTCCAAGGCGTTTCTTGAAATAGTGCCCGAGAATGACCAAGGATGGCTGGTACGCAAATGAGCAGCCACAGGCAAATAAGACTCCATAGGTGAAATATAGAGGTTCAATGGTGCTACATCAAAAGAAAGAAAAAAAATCGTTAGTGTTTTGTACAACACTGTATGCCCACGTTCACCTACCATATGCAAGACAGTTTTTCAATGAATTGACATATTTACAGAAGTGAGTTAAGAGTTTGTATGTACTTATAGTTGAACTACACTGTGTCAGCTTAATTCAGCAGTTGTTCTGTTTTCTTCCACTGAAAATTTCATAGAATTCACTGAACAGGTAAAAAGGCAATATTACATTTAAGTATAATTACACCAAATAGTCTGACTAAAAGAAAGTTTTAAAAATCATTGTCAGGCTGAATTAACCAAATATAAGTTCAACCATTGCCGGGTTTTTGTTTTTTTTCTTTTCCAAAGAAAGTTATATTGTTTGATTTACGCATTTCTTCACTGTGCTAGCAGTTCAAACATAATACCGAACACTCCTCGAACTCAGAAAAATCAAGTACTTACATAGTTTATTATGAAAATACAATAGCAAAAGTAGTAAACATCATTAATAATGAAAAATAAAACAAAATACGGTCGAGTTTTGGTAATATAATACATTATTAGCAAATGATACTTTTTAGGTATTATTTTTAGACAAATAATCCCCTTTTTAATAAATATTCTAAATTCAGTGTTTTGATCCAGATATTGGATGTGCTAAGAAAGAAATAGGAGAAAACGTTAATAAAGAATGAAACATTTCAGCTCATATTAAGGACAATCTTCATCACAAGGTTCTCCACCATTACCATCTACTGTACAACTGAAATGAAGCAGAGCCGTTGTGTTACATCACAGGCGGACATGTGACATTAAAAGGTATTGTTCAAGAAGTCTTTAACAGTATGAAGTAACAGTGTTAGTACAACTAAATTAGTATTATAGTATTAATAAGTCAAAGGAAACTTTTTTTTACATTTAGATGAAGGAGGCAATGCGTGAGAAGTGTTTTTATACAAGATTTGAGGTGGCACATGACGATTTAATTTTTTTTTTTAATACTATGTTTTCAATGAACCATGGGCTCTTTTTTATCAGCTAACACCTGCTTTTAAAGAAATTATAGAAAACCATTTAACTTGTTAGCCAATATATTAACTTTTTTTTTTTAAGGAGTATGAATGCTTTACGTTGTGCTTTTCATCATAGGATGTTACCTGCCAGCATCCCTCTATACCAAAATACACTCCACAAGCTTACCATGCAATTACAGAAATTCTTAGAAAATAGTATTTGACTAACAAAGGTCTGACACCAGGAACTCTGGTTTTGTGTATTAGTGTGAAAAAGAATATTTGTGTAACATAATATTGTTGCTTTCTACATTAAAGTATCAATTTCTAAAACTGATTATACAAAATGTAAGCCAGCAGAAACAATGTAAGGGGGAAAGACTGATTACCTTTATCAATGGAAAATAACCAGAAAAAATAAAAATGGGAGTTATAAAATGAGAGGAGGAAGATAATACAGTAAGGACAGAACTTCTGCTTCCATCTGTAAATTCATTCAAAAAGTTTACAGCATGGCATACATAGTAAAATATTTTCCTGCATTACAAATACTCTTACATCTCAGCTTCCTAAGAGATAAAATTTATATTAAGAAATCAACATGTAACAAAAGCAGTATATCATATTTACATTTATTTACTGTATAATATTTTACTTTTAGAACATTGACTTCTATATCTGAACTATACTCCCTCAATTAACTGGTAACATCATAGGCATAAATCATTTCAGTGTAAGTAACATAATGAAACACCAAGAATGCACATGAACATGGCATGTACTCTAATAAGAATTCACCTCTCCTCTCAAAGTGTTCCTCAAATTCTAAAATAAAATTCAAATAAGCTAAAACAGTTTTAAAACCCTTACAAAATAACTTCCTTTTGCATGTCTCTTCTGTGCTCTTGTTCCATTGGATATCAGGGAAACACAAGGATGATAGCATTTTGTTCAAAGGAAGAAAACTTCTTTTCTTTATCAAGAGGTTTAACTTATAATAACGAGGCTGTTTTAGTATTCACCACTTAACCCACTACTGGTAAGCAAGGAGGAAGAAAGACTTTTCCAAGATGCATTCTTTTAGTTTTTACCTCACCTGTGGTAACAAGCCTCTTAAAACATATCAGGAAGTGGGGTTTTTGTTTGTTTGCTTTAATAAAATTAATTAAGCAAAATATTTTGCACTTGGATTAACCAAAAAATAAAATAAAAATCATAAACTTGCTCATGTAACAAGAAAACAAAGCTTTCTTTTTCCCATAAATATAAGTTATTCCAAGAATAAATATAAACACTAGTCTCAGTACCTAAAACAGAACTATTTTGTCTTCTCTTCCTGTAAATTTGTGGATATGTTTTCACATTAGGGGACATGCCCAAACCAGACATATTAGCTCAGGCATAACGCCACACAGCATGGATATTCATCCATCCAGATCACAGCCAGCTCACATCTATCTGGTTCACATAGAAAACACATTTTAACAAGCCTGTCTGTATAGATACATTTTCATCTATGTAGGAAACTTCTGAATTTTGCTTTTGATTGTTCCTGTACTTACTCTGCTAAGGATGGGGGAAAAAAAGCAGACTGAGAATTAAAGGTAACTGTAGCTTATTTTCCTGCTACTTCTTACCCTATCTTCACTAACTAATTTCTGCTGATTACTAGAATAAGTGAGTAAATCTCATGTTTCTTTATCTTCCACTGGGCACGTCCAAAAAATCAACCGCTCTTGCACTTCTTAAGATTTATTCTGCAAAAGTTACAGTAATGTACAAAATGAAGTGTAATCTGGAGGAAAAAAAAACTACTGTTCAAGTTTTTTCAATAACACAAGAAAGAACTGAGATTTTTCTTAATAAAGCCAATAAACCCTAAGTGTATGTCGTTATACCAAGGTTTTCACTATCTCTGTGTTTAGCAATTGGACCAGTAAGAATAGAAGAAAACATCAAATTTTACCAGAACATTACCTTCCTGGAGGTCCTACTACATATTTATCAACATTAAAACAGTTTTATAAAAGCAAATTGAGGGGACAGGGTGAAGGAAGACAGAAACAATGTTTATGTACCCGCTAAAACACAGCGTACATCAAGCATAAAAGTTTATCCAGGACAATGCTGTTGATCTTATAGCATTAGTCTTGCTGTTGATACATTTATACATAGTGGTTCCTGTATAATAGGGAGTGCTGTTATGAGGTTATATTGTATTTTTAAATTACATTTGAAGTTGAAAGTACCACTTGGAGTTTTCACAAGTCATAGGTAGAAAGAAAAACAAATAAAACAAGGTTTCTACTCTAACAGATAAAATGCCACTGCTTACTCCTTCATATTCTGGTAGGATCAGCATTACCTCTACACTGTAAAATTGATAAAATACTTCGAATATAAAGAATTTCTTACCTTACAAAAGAACTTGAAAGGAGTCCAGCAAAGCCTACTGCAGCTCCAATAACAGCTACTTTTTGACAACCAAACAGGTCTGTGAATATGCTGACTATTGGAGAACAGAAGAAGACTATCCCCATAGAAAGAGAGCTCACCCATGCTGCAAAATAGAAAGAGACAGCGTTTTAGAAGACCAAGTGATTTAAGCTTTCAGCTAGTATTTGTTTTAGTTCAGCAACATAAAATCTTAGATAAAAGTTGGGTAACAATTGGGTAATTATTTTAAAAATGTTTAAATACATTTTTAAATATATTTTCCTAACATGGTAAAAAAAGCCTGACCAATTTACATAATCAACTAATTTAGACTTTATCAGCTCAAGGAATGCAGTTAGCTACAGGAGTTATTACTATTTTTTTTTTAAATCCACAATTATTCCTCCAGTAACTAACCTAGTATTCAAACTGATGACTAGGCCATTAAAGATACCTTTGAGGATCCATATCCATTCTGACATCAATTAGCATATTTCACTTGATTTAATTCTAGACTTTAATGGCTTTAAACAGCTAGGTTTGCTGAAAAAAATTAACAAATTTTTAACTTAATTACATAGCTCTAGATCATACTGAACATTAATAATGAGTAAACTATCAACAATAGGCTTTTATACTGTAATATACACATTAAGAATATGATTTTACTTTAAAAGAACTTGAGCTGGTACAACCTTTTCCATATATAATGGGAAAACGTCACTACATCTGATACTGCTCCAGCTTTACAGACATTGTTAAAACTGTACTTTGTTTATAAATGAGATCATTACAATTCAGTTCAGGTGAGTACACTAAAGTTTCAGTCACAAGTGTGTTTTTTATTCCAAGTGTACCAAAAATATCTTCAAATAACTTAGGTAGAAAATAATTTGATTCATTTTATATTAAAAGTCAGCTTTCTGCTTCACTTTATACAGGTGTTCAGAACCACACCATTTACCTGCTATCACCTAATCGTTCTTTCAAACATGCATTACTGATGTTACACCCCACAGTTCTCCCAGGGCATAAAGGTAAATCAAGCTGCTGTAGCACAATAGTTACAAGGAATACATTCAGGTGGGTAAATGTCACCATCTATGTGGAAAAAAAAAATTGGTCTAAATGGGTAGTGGAAAAAGCTGCTGATGCAAGATGCATTGGAAAAAAGTATTTTAACTTCTTTTTGAATTGTACGGAAGATGAAAGAATTCTTTCAACCTGGAATGGATTTAAATCTGTGCAACTGAAATTTTGTTTAGAATATCTTTCCTAAAGACAGTTAGATAAACAATTGTGATTCAGTGATAAGGGCAAATAAAATTATCTGGAAAAAAATATAGCCAAGAGACCTAATGAAGAATATTTGCAAGTATATCTACCAATACCAAGACTTAGAAGTAGTAGTGTTAAAGCGCCAATGAGCCCTACACATTGATGAAGGCTCAATTGTGCAAGGCACTAAAGAAAACAGAGCAAAACAAACAAGCAAACAAAAAAAGATTGTTTCTTCAGAGAGTTTACAATGTAAGTGAAATGAAAGACAAAAGAGAACAGATGGCTAGAGAAAAACAGAAGTGAGCATACAAGAAATAAAACCTTTATTTTAGGGCAAACAATGATCTCAATGAACCATGACCTAACTGTTTGGGGCGAGGGGGGTGCTATTGGGGGTTTGAGCATGTGATAAATATAATGGAGTTTCAAGGCACAATCTGAAGAAGAGTGAGGTACTTTTATGGGCGTTTCC
Organism: Aptenodytes patagonicus; assembly: GCF_965638725.1. NCBI lineage: Eukaryota > Metazoa > Chordata > Aves > Sphenisciformes > Spheniscidae > Aptenodytes > Aptenodytes patagonicus. The sequence goes on along the minus strand of NC_134951.1, from coordinate 54,811,583 downwards.
TCCATTTCCTGGGTATGACTAACCCAGACAAGATAGCCCTGCCAGCCTCGCACCTCTGCGGCAGAAGCATGAGCTGTATGAAGGGAGAGCACAAAAGACTAGGAAAAAACAAGGCCCCTGTGACACTGACTAAAGGGCAAAGACCAAATTTGGGAAAGGTCTGTCCTTTCTCTTCCTCCGCAGTCAAGGAAGGCTCAAACGCACCTTGGGTGTGGCAAGAGAGGACTTAAGAGATCTGTCCCATTTTACAGCCCAGATGGCTCCTGATGTTGCAGGACAACATTATACCAACTACAATTTGTAAGCAGGAGTCAGAGGGAGTAAATGCTCTCATACAGCCTGGAGACCAACCAGTTGCGAAGCTTCTAAGTAGTCCAGCTTCTACAAGACTCCTCATCTTTTTACTTATCTTTCCCAGAGTAAGCTATATAAAGGCTGCAGTTCTACTGTCCAAAGGAAACTGCAAACACTAGGAAGTAGAATGTCCATGGCTTCCTGTCACCCCCCCTCCCCCCAAATAAATGGTAGCTCCACCACCACGAACAGTCCTCAGCATCTCTGCATGACTTGCAGGGCAGCACTAAGAATCACAGAGTACCTGTGACACCTGGGGTATCTTCAAGGCCAAGAGAAAAAGCAGCTAAATATTGAGAAGTGGGGATTAACAAGACTCACTGTCATCAGATTCACAGTGGTGTGAAGGTACCAAGGAACGGTTGAACCTCCTGCCAGCCTTCCTGCCTAGGTATGAGAAGACAAAGGCAACTGTGGCACTATAAGCCCACCAGAGGTTACTGGTTATGAGAATCCAGTCTCACATGGACAGGTACATGCACCCCATTCATGGAGACAAACAGGTAAAGAAACTGGGCAACTGAAAAAGAGTTTAAGTAGCTTGCATAAAGTCACAGACTAAATTACTTCAGAGCCACAGATAAGAGTCCAGCAGTCCTAATTTCCAGTTAGCACAGGCTGTGATTCAATTAGCATTCTCCTTAGTGAAATCAAATAGTTTACAGTACTTTTTAATAGCTTATACAGCTAATAAAATAGTTGGAATATAAAAGGCTGAAGTGCAAAACATTCAGCTCAAATTACGTTCAGTTAACAACACGCTGACTTGGTCTCTTCATGCTTCCAGGTACTAATGGAAGAAATATGCCTCTCATCACTTGATTCTCTCTTTTTTTTTGTTACAGCAATGACAGGCTAAGCCTAAAAGAGAAGAAAGGTTCCCACTGATTTTCAACGCAACAGACAGTGAAGAGGAAGGACAATGGCCTTATCTGAAGCATTTCAGAATGGCACTGCGATTAAACTGTGAAGTGGGAGCCCATGCTTTACCACTTACCTACCTAATGGAAACTGGAGTCTTGTAATTTACAACTTTAAGTTAATATGAGGCTCTTGGTCCTACAGAAACGTAACTTAAAGACATGTTGTTGGCATGTCTTGTATGAACAGCTTTGTTATTTAATGAAAAGAATGTTATTGACATTTAACTTCACATGTATGCATAGTTCAAGAAAATTTACTTTATTCATCCTTTGTGAAGAAACCTAGCAGCAAAAAGAATCAAGATATAAACAGAACAGCACATGTGTAAATCGTTTATTTCCTTAAGGCAAATAATTCTTGCTGCAATATCTTGATCCTATGAAGAAATTGATGGCTATAAAACATATTAAATAGATTCAGGTAATTTTCAGTTTCACTTTGCTCAAGTAAGTTTTCAAGTATTCTTATACTTTTTCACTCAGTATGAAAAAGGTACAATGAATTGTCTTCCACATTTTTTAAATAAATTACAACTGCCCCAAACAAGTAATATGAAAAGTTACAAATGCAACTTGCCAGAATAATGAGAGCTCTCTAGAGCAGTCATTACATATTAATTAAAACATTTCCCTCCTCCAGGCTATTGGCCCCTTTCCTGGCCACAAGCTGGCTATATTCCAGAGCTGCTAATTCAGATACTAATACAGCACTTAATTGCTACATACAACTGCATTCATATTCATACACAAAACATTTTGATTGCCATAGAAAAGCTATTCCTACTTTAGGGACTTAAGCCTTCCTTAAGGCACTGGAAGTTAAGAATTAGCCCCTCAAAATGTGTAACTGCAGACTAACCAATTCCCAAGCTTCCCTAGAAGATGGAACAGAAGTTACCCTTAAGATGAAAGTATCAGACCAGAAAGCCTATTGGTAGCATCTATACTGAAAAGTCTGTTTCTGTGCCATTGAAACACAAAATAGATTACAAAAAAACTAAGCTTTATTATAACTAAAATTATTCCAAAATGAAAGGTCACAGCTACATGTTCTTTTCTTATCAGTTCACAACAAATGTATGTACTTCAGCTATAATCTGAATATATATTCTCATATTTCTTTATTTCTGTTCAAAAGTCTACAGCAATGAAACTATACCACATACTCCACAAATATGCTGCTGTTTTACCATGGTGGTTTTGTTTTTTGTTTTTGTTTTGTTTTTAAGATCAGCCTTATTTTAAATGGTCTTTTGTCTTCAGCTATAAACATAGTATCTAATATCTGAGCATTCACAAAATCATTGCCATCGTCACAGCTAGATTATTTAATACATATTTACCTACCATACTACAAACCAAGCTGTTAAATGTTTTAGTTCATTCTTTAGACTCAAGCACTAGGACTTGAGTCCTAGTCCTAGACAACAGAAAAGAAAGCATTAATACCATATCCCATGGGAATGCTTTATCATGCATAAATTCAAATAAAGGCTACTCATCCATAGCATTCCTCGTCAGTAAATTTTTTTTCTATGTATTACAATAAGAATCTCATCAGTTTTATCCTCACAAGTGTCTTTCAAGTGGTTGGCTTAACACAGTAATAACACCCTTCATTCTTTAATGAACTTCAAGGGTTTGGTTTTTTTTAATATCTTCCCCTAAGATTTTTCTGGTTGAGACAGGGAACAAAAAACTACTGTCTGGAAGACAAGTGATATGAGGCAAGTGAAGAGAAGAATATTTAAATTGAGGATTTAAAATCAACTCAAAAATATTTTGTTTCCCCACATTAAAAAAAATCAGATGTGTGTTTGCGTAGCTCATGCAGCAAACCAAGAGAGCAGTATTATTACAGTTCACTGGATAGCTTGCAGAATAATCTGTTTGACACTACACATACTAAGACAGAAGCACAGACTGTGGAAAGTGAGAGCAAGCTTTCTACATTTAATATAACAGATTCTCATGTGCAAAGACCTATAGCTACACTGGTTTTAAGCACTTGTAAAATAGACTGGCCAATCATCCCCTAAACCAGTACCTCTGCTCACTGTCAAACATCCTTCCTAAAAATCAGTTCTCCCACTGTCTCATCATGTAACCAGTACAGTAGTTCAGGCCATACTACACTGCTAATACTTTTAAGTACAAACTGTAATGATGCTGGATAACGAAAGTCTTCTGTTAACTCATAATGAACAGAAAGTACAGAAATCAGAGACAAACTGCTTCAGAGTCAATCTCTCAGCTGAATTTCTTGATGGAAATAATACTTCTCATACTGAAAGTGTGTGAAATTCTTGTTGTTTTATGGAAAGTATTCTCGAAAGCAGATTTCCAAGAAAAATTATTTTAAAATGATTGTGTAAAATAAACAATATAGGACAAGTTATATGAATGGCAGATGTTTAAAAATGTTTCATTGCCTCACACTGCAAAGGTTTGTGCAGAAGTAGCCTACTACAATAACATCATAATGCAGAGTTAATATAACTGCTTAAATAATGGCACTTAGTAACTTCTGAAAAGTCAACTTTAATAATATTTAGGAGGGTTTTCCTTGTATTTTATAAAAATACTTGGAGAAAAGGGAAGGACAATATCTACAATATGAAAATCTTCATGCTTCCATTAAGTTATTAGTTATGATTTATGCAAGAATAAGGAAGCCTGTATGTACTCTCCCAGCTTCAAACCATTAACAGCTGAGGGACTTCCTAAGCCAGTTTTTTGTTTTGTTTTTCCTACTAAACAAATTTGGACATTACTTTTTTTTTTCTTCAGTGTATTTATCAATATTCTGGTGATTTCTCCTCCATGAACTGCCATCCTCTCCTGGAACACTTACACATTTTCAGCATCCGCAACATCTTACAGCAAACTACTCTAACTCAACTATGGGCTGTGTGAAGGACCTCCACTTCTATTATGGCCATTTACATAGAAGAATATTCTCTTCAGCAAAGCAGAAGATTGGCTTCCATAAGAAGATTTGTTATGAGCATAGCTCAGGAATTTGAGAGATCCTGTTCTGGAGGAAACAGAAGTGGTTGTTCAAAGTTATTTCTGGAGATAATTTGCTCACCTCCAGCTAGTATTAATAATTCCTTGCCTGCATAATCACATTTACATGGCATTTATTTTTAAGAACAAAAGAATTGCAATAGTGTGTAGATCAAAGACTGATTTAGCCCAGTAACCTGTTTCTGACCACCACAAAATACTTAGACAAAGAACATTTGAAAAAGGGCTAGCATCCTGCAATACTTCTTCCCTGGTTACGTTCTCCCAGCAATAAGCAGCTTAGAAGTCTCCTAAGCAGAAAGTTGCATCTAACCATTCTTCAAGAACATTTAGTTCCATCAATATTACTTTGGCTTCACTGCATTTTATTGTAAACAGTTACAGAACATGCTCAGGCACCAGCACCACATAAAAAAATAAACTCCCCTTTGTTTTGAACCTGCTCATACTTTAATTACTCTGCTGTAAGAAATATGAACTAATCATCCCTGCTAAACTTCCTCTTGCAACATATGATTTTATTTGCCTTTCTCAGATCTGTTCATACTAGTTTCTTCTCCAAAATGAAGCATCTTTTTGACTTAGTCTGTCTTTGTATAGGAGATACACTTTTCCCTCTTCCCCCTTTATATTAAGTCTAATAGTATTATACTGTTTCTGAGACAGGGTAGTCAGAACTGCATATAGTATTTAATATGGGACAACCAGTAAGTTTCTGTGCTAACATAACTTTTTTTTCCATTCTCTATCTCCTAATTATCCTTTTTTTTTTTTTTTTTTTTAAGTATTGCAACTGCTTCAGAGTAAGGATGTTTAGAAAACTATCCATGACCTTATTTTCCCACTAATGGTAATGACTGATGTAGAGGCCATTTTTTTCCCAGCATGGGAAAAAATGTACACGAGACATGTACACTGAATTTAATTTGCCATATTAATTACTCAGCAATAACACAAGAACTCAGGAAGTCTAACAGTCAGCTACCAACATACTCACGTATGAGGACAGGCTACAAAGTTTGAATTTTTTCATCCTGCAGATTAGATTCCTTTTGAGCTCCTGGACTTTTCATTAGTGCCTCCAGATATCTAACAGGTGATTATTACAGAATATAGAGCTAGTCTCTTTGCAGTGGTGCACAGTGACAGGACAAAAAAACAACTGAAACTGCAATAAAGGATATTCCAATTAGATGTTTTGAAACAATTTTTCACCGAAGTAGTCAAACACCAGAATGCGTGGTCCAGAAAAACTATGGAATTTTCCATCCTTGGATATCTTGAAGACTTGACTGGACAAGGCCGTAAACAACCTGATCTAACTCAGAAGTTCAGTGTATTTAACTTGGCCCTGCTTTGAGTGAGGGGTGTCAGACCAGATAACCAGAGTCTCTTCCAACTCAAGTTATTCTAAGACACTAATGTATGGAAGAATACTGTTCTAAACCCCTTCTTGAAAAACTGGATTCTGAAGATCATGTTAAACATTAGCAGTTCTTCAGAAAATAAATTTAGGTTGGCAATATTAGGTTAACCACCAATCCCTTGTTTGTGAATCTTAGAGATGTAAAGACTCCTTCAGATTAAGAAAAAAAAAATAGAACTAAAGCCGTAAGATTAAAACCTTTTTTATTTCCTTAGGAAATAAAAAGGAGTTGAGGGTGTCCTTAAATTCTAAGCCAAAGAGATCCTTACAAGTAGATCTCATGAAACCTATTGTTAGCATTACAGATGTAAGCTTTATTGCTTAGAACTACTGTATCTCCCTCCTACTGACATACTTTTTCCATCAATATTGTTCTATTGTTGCCTGTGCCCAGAAGCACAGGGTTACCCTTTGCCTAAGGCACTCCAGATACATCCTCTTTTATCCATTATCTATTTTTCTTTCTCCAGGGAAAAGCTAGTGATTTCCAAGAGGGAATTGTTCAACACATGTTAGGTAACCAACAGAGCAACAGAACCATTAAAGTATCAGAATATCCTCCCATGTCCGCAGAGAGCCTCTGTAGGTCAGCCTCCTGGAAACTGCCAACCCTATTTTTATCCAACCTATCACTACCCAAAGACATGTCAAATGCCTTGTGCTACGTGCTTTGCTTACACACGCCTGTGAAAATTGTTTCAGAGACTGCTCAGTAGCTTCTCATGAATTCTGAGGAATTTCATTAGTTGTGGGTGCAAAAGGGAGAGCAACTGAATTTCCACACAGCTGTTCCCATTACTGAGCAATCCAAAGATCACAGAACAGTATGTCAGTAGAAAAGGAAAGCAGATGTTAAAATGCATGTATTGACACATTTAGAATTCCTACTGTCAAAAAAATGCAATGCTTGTTCTATTCAAGAGATCTGCTGATCCCATTAGAGAAAGTATGTGTTTAAGGACTAAAAATAAATTTATGACATAATGCTGCCACAGGAACTACCCTATACTCTGAACTCAGGTTACATGACTACAGCTTTCAGTCTGCTTACTTTCAAGCATATATTTTGCAGGTGTCTGAGCTAGGCTCTCCCTTAAAGCAATACTACCCAAAAAACAAACAAAAAATTAAATCCAAATTTAAATGAAAATTCTAAAATATTTTGGGCAAAGACAATTTAGCGCAAGGAAATACCATCTCTTGGACAGCAAAGCTATCTTGAACAGGCTTTAAGAATCAGAATTATCTATAAAGGATCTAATCAGATTTCCACAACACACTCAAAGAGATCATGGCCAATACCAAAGATTTATGAACCAGAGACTAGCGGAAGTATCCGACAGGAATACAAGACATTGTTTTTTTTCCCCACTCTTTCTTTTTTCTTGTCCCTGAGGAACAAGTCTTATTGAATAACCTTATTACTGAAAGATACTGCTAGTCCTAATGCATCAGAAACCAAGAATTACATATGACCCACTGGATCCCAATAAAGAGATCTTTGAACAGACACCCTGTTTCCATATCACAAGCATGAAAGCATAACCTCCGTTTTCAGCAGACATTAAGTCATTATCAGACAGTCTAAATTAGTTTACTCTGAATGAAAAGATTGAACTCACAGATTTTTACAAATAGCTGTAAGCTTTCCTGTGCTTATGCATAGCATCTCTTCAGTATACATGCCTTGTGACAGTCCAAAGTGCTACTTCAGGTTTGTATGTGCCATCTTGATGCAACAAGGTGGGAAGGAGCATAAACTTGTCAATACATTGTAAAATTAGCAAAATAAGCTCATATAGTAGGAGTAAGAAACAAAAACAAACATTATATCAAGTCAGAACATACACTGATTTCCTCCAAGGCTTTATACACCATAAGTGTTCTCTGACACACATGATGTGTGACAGAGATGAAAGACCAAGTGCCAGAAGAGATTCATGTATATCCTTAATACAGTGACCCTCCCCAGGTTTGCCATTTACAAAGATAGGACTAGACTAGTTTCACCCTCTACCTTCATAATGACAACACAAGATCACAATTTCTACTGAGATCAAGTCCTTGTGAGCATAAGGAGCAGGAAAACAGAAGAGTCAGAAAAATGGGGATTCATGCACTGACAAAACATCCCCTATCACTGCAACTAGCCAATTACTTATCATCTAATTTACACTGGCTATAACACCACAAGCTCAGGCAGTTTTGGGGGCTTTTTTGCTTGTTGGTTCCCCCTTTAACAAATCAACAAAACAGATAGTAATGGTGAATCCAAAGCAACTATCATGGGAAACTGATCATGATGTTTTCTTCAAACTATAAGGCACAAAATAGGAACCTGAAACAGTTAAAGAAAAAGATGTTCTTATAGGCAAACAACTTTTACAACTAGAGATCTTCTATGTAGTTTAAAAAGTTAGAGGAAAATAAACAAATGCTTAAGTTAGTAAAAGCTAAAACAAAAGCTCGAAAGTAAGAAGTGCACTGTTAGGCAAAATATTGCTGGTAGAGATTATAAGTATTAAGCCTTTAGGAACCTTTAAAGGAAGGCTGAAGTCAATCATTAACAGAAAAACACATGCATTTGGATTTCATGGCAAACTGAGCTTGACCTTTGCCACTTAATAAAGTCTGAAAATGCTGTGGTAGGAAGAATAAACAAGGAACAAATCGATAAGAAATGGCTGTAACCACTTCGTTTTCCTTTTAGAAGTCATACAAGAATGCTTTCTGCTGACTGCCTGAGACAGTTTTCAAAGCACAATGTAATCGCATTTTTAACTAATGGCCTAATTCAAAAAATTGAATTCCAGAACTGATTTCCAGGCACATTTTTATCTTTCCTTCCCTCCCCCTCCCCCCAAATTAGCATTGGTTTCTTTATTCATTTTTTTTTAAATAACAAACAGTTGAACACCAAGGATCATGTTCTGTTTTGATTTAGGATCAGTAACATTCTGCGTAAGAGAGTATTTGCTATTAACTTCAAAGATGACAGCCTGATTTGCCAGAAAGGTTTAATCCTCACTGCTCTCACAACCAACAGTTACACGCGTATTCCAAACGTATCTGCAACCAAACATGTCATGCAATGGTCTCGTGTTTTAGAGCTATAGCATAGATCAGACCTCAAGACCCAAACTCCTAAGTTCTTAATGGAGCTACTAGTCTTCTTCCTTTCCCACACCTCACTTGCATTGGGGCAAGACCTGCAAATCAAGGTTGCCTTTTAAATGGCACAAGCATACATTTCACTTCTATAGCATCAGAAGTCCTTGTGAGACCATGAAGAAGATAAAAACAGACAAGATAAAGAAATCTGACTTCACAAGTACGTTTGGTACACTATTTGAAGTTCAGGAGCATAGTTTGCCATCAAGCAGCTCACAAACTAGCCCTAACTTTTCACATGCAAAGATCCTTCTGAATCCATCAGAATTGGCTAAGAGACCCCATCACATCTCACTTTGTGAGCATCCTCAGGACAGATTGTAACAGCATGTATTCTCTGGTTATGTCAGCATATATTCCCCTTATGTTCTGTACGTCCCTAGACAATAAGCAAACTTAATTTAGGTCTTAAATCCATATCTTGAAGGCTCAAACTGTTACCTAAAAGATCTCCTAATGTTACAAACCACCATTCCCCACTATCCACCTCAAAATAGTCATTAAGAGCATCACATTTCGGACTTTATAGGTAAACAAGTCCCCATTTTCAGCAAGGGACAGACTATTTACCATAAAGAAAAAAGTACACTAACCAAACCCAAAATATTATCACACAGAGCAAATAAAACAGGAGAACAAGTGATTTTAGGACAAATCATTTAGATGCTGTAACAGGTAAATATTTTTCAAGGTGAGATCTGATTGTTGAACTAGCATCTGCTTCAGATGGGAAGAATCTGCATTTATATAGAAACAAGTATCTATTTTGAAACTGGATATTTCAATCCAAAAAAACCAGACAAGTGTTCAGAGGCATGTGCCTGCATTTAGTATTACAAGTACAAACATTGAACTACACAGCAAAACCCTGTCTTTGCAATTGTAACATTATTTTGTGCTACAAGTTCTGTGGAAAGCTACATTTGACTCTGAAAGGAGCAATCTTAAGGTAAAGTGAGGTGACAAATAAGAAGTTCAGTATGGCTACCTTTCATAAAGAATGCTTACTTTTTTCTTTTTCAATATTTACATATAAATTTATCAGCCTCATCACAAATACATTGCCAAATGGAAATACAAGTCCAAAACTGGACTATTTTTAAGTGACACTAAGAATTAAATGTTGTTTTCACAGGCTGAGGAAAAAAGGGGATTTACACGTCACATTTTCTTTCACCCATATCTCCCATTCTCTTCCTTTCAAATACTGAAAACTTAGTAAAATAACAGGGGTACCATAAGTTTTTGCACAGCAAACAAATGGATTAAAGCATTGTCCCTTTCAGAGGATTAATAGGAAGAGGGACTCATTTGCATGGAAGGGTTGATAAGAGCAAATACAAGAAAAAGCACATACGACAGGGTAATTCTCTATGTCAGCATGTGCCCTTTATATCAGTTACACGCACGTGACAGCTTATGTACTCTGTAACCCTTGTAACCAAGTGAATCAGCCACTAACTCTTGACCTTGTTCTACCTCATCTCCATCCAAAATTTTCAAGTCTGCCAACATCACTTACTGGGACAATAGACTATTTCTCATTAATTTAGTGCCCAACTACTCAGGCAGTTATCTATCTGATTTCCAGCAATCCAAATGCCCAGGTTGCCATACATCTAGAAAACCTGACAAATCTCTACTTTGTACACACAAAGTAATTTTATCTTAGATATACAGCTGATAAACCCTCATGAATGTGACTTGCTGCATATGTAGTATTTCACATATGCAACTGCGATATATGTCCCATATCTGTCAGACTGATTTGAACTACAGCTTGCTGAAGTACTTCTTAGCAGATTTGGAGTTCACATCTGTCCTATCTAGTCTAATATCCAGTTAGCAAAAAATCAAAAGCAAGAGGTTATACATATTTTTATTTACTCATAATACCAACAGGACTTTGACTAGAGTCTCTAGGCACTGCAAATACTTACCACTGGTAACAGTTATAATTTAGATGATATTTACAGTCAGTAAAGTACAAAACAAATTTTTAAACTTCCTGTTGAGCTCTTGGATCACAGGCCCCCATCTCCCAACCATTAAAATGTTATTTTTCTTAGGAAACACTACTGAGTCAAACATGAAAGCAAACACTTCTTCAAAATTATTTTAAAGGAGCATGATGTTTATTTTAAGTTCATATTCTACAGCTAAGAAGTTAAATTTTACTGATTTTATCCAAAAAACCACCAATTTAAACTCAGCTCTTCATAGCCATTTTCACACAACTTCCATATTTCACACTCAGCACCAGGTACCTCCACAGCAAAATACAGCAATTTCATTTTAAAATACAAATAAATGGGCAAGTAATTGAGCTACTTGAGCATTGTTTTAAAATTATAAAACTACAATATTTCCTTTGAGCTAAAATTTTATGTACTTGAGATAGGGCACAAATTTTATTCTGCAACATTTGTCACACACTTAGGTACTCTTTAGCATTACAGGTGGTCTCCTTTATCATACTGTATTACTCTGCAAAAATTTTGTTATGCTTAAGACATCCAATCAGTTCTCAAAATACTGAGTATACTTCTAAAGAGAATACTCCTTTAAGTTTTTTCAAGTTTTATATAGGTAAAATCTAGTCAAAAAAATAAAGGAGTAGTAAAGCATATATATATAGAAAATAAAAAGTATCTATGAACAATGATATCTGGAATAAATTTGTTGTTTAACTGAAGAAACACATCTTTCTATTCCAATAATATTCCTACTACATTTCTTATTCTTTTACTTTGGATCCACCTATTAGTGATCCTTTACCAAAACTATGATACCTGCTCCCAAAAAAACAAACAAAGTTTAGTTAGCAGATACAACTTTCTGAAGATTCTTTTAAAGGAAGAATAGTTTTGCTTGATAAAGATCCCACTATCTTAAAAACAAATTCAGTGGTTTTACTGAATATTTTGCCATATTCTGAAAAATATCAGAAGTCCAAAGCTCCTATTTATAAAATAAGTACATACAACAGCACAAAACTCTGAGCCAATCGTACTGCTGGTTCATTTCCTCCCCTGTTTTTCACCAATGCCTTTAGCTCTTCAAGCTCCTGGGTGGCTGTATTAAAAAGACTCTTTGTACCTACCATGAGCAAACAGACACAAGCACACACTGTCTAGTATAAATTTTTACTCTGAAGTCCCAGATAAAAACATTGTTGATTACTTCCTTAAAGTATGAAAGTCGTCTTCTTTTAAGAGAAACTGTAAAATTTAGTCAAGAAAACTGCTGAATCAGTCATCTCCTTCAAATATCTGATGAGGGTTGGAAGACCTTAGGGAGTTTCAATGCCTTACTCCTTAATCATTCACTAGAGAATCTTTATCTCTCTGTTTGTTGAAAAGAAGCCTAAATCCACTACTCTGCCTAGCAATTGCAATAGTCTTGCTTAAGCTGTGCAAACCCTTAACTTTCCTGCAGTGACTCAGCCTTTTTGTTGCATCAATGGCAAGAACTGGTGTATATAATTGGTAGAGAGATTTTTCTCCCAGTTATATTGTATAATAGCACATTATAGAATAGCATAACAGTTGTTATCAAAGAAAAGCACTCAAGTCTTTCTGCTGAAGGATCAATTTCCACCCATGAACATTGCACTAATTTCTTAGAAGAGTCTGAGCATTTTAAATGCGGGGGTTTTTTATCAGCTTGCAATCTAAGCACCAAATAGCTTGGCTACTAGCATTTCTACAACCATGTTTATTTTAATGCTATTCCCAAAACAGTAACCCCACTAGATCGATTAAGGAATTACACCAACAATTTGCATTCTTCGCAATCAGATCTTAACTCCAAATGAATAAGTTGGCTATTATTCCCTATTTCTAATTTTAAGGGGAAGGAAGGGAAGGACTAAAAATAATATTAAACCTAACAAAAATGCTATTACATCATAAACAATAACTGTCACTAGATAACGTGTGAATAATAATGATAACACTATTATTAATAAAAATAATAATGTGCTTATAATACCTATCCACACTTCACAGAAAACAGCCATATTACATAGACAGGGATTTTCAGTCTTCTAGAATATAACAAAGCAAGCTTCTAGCTCTTATAATGATTTAAGAAGCTTAAGACATAAGTCTACTTCCACTGACAAAAAAAATTACAGCTTCTGAGAGGAAAAAAATGCAGAAAAAGCATTTTCTTCTCTCAGAAGAAAAACAAGGAAAATTGCTGTTACATGTATTACACACAAGATCCTGAACAAAGTCTTTGAGTTCTGTTGCTCATGTAGTAAACTCTGTTGAGCTTGGTCAAAGGCCTGCTGCAGGCATCACTACTGACCTTAACAGGTATCAGACTGTGTCTCCCATCAAGCTCCATTTGCACAGCGTTAGGTTATACGATAAAACATCATCTGCACACCCACAATGGGGCACAGAGAGGCAATGGCAGGAAGGGGAGCCCAAATAATATCCTGCCCTGGCTCCTCCTAGGCCCACAGCAGGCACCAGCAGCCCTGATATCACACCAGCCTGTCTCTATATGCCCAGAGGAGCACAGGGGCAGACGCAGGTGGGAACCCAAGCTGCAGGCTCAGAGGAGGGGACACCCCATCCAGTCCTCCCTGGACTGTCCCAGGAGAGCCTCAGCCCCCGTGTCCAGGTGTGACACCCATCAGGATGAGTCAATGCCAGGGCACCTTTGCGACGGAGGGGGATTACTGCCTTGGGCATAGGACACAGTGGGGTGTGCTGGGGAAAAGGATTTCAGGATCACACAGAACTTATTACGGGACATTTAGGGGAGGAACCAGAGAGGGATTTAGGGAGGAACAAGTGTGGGAAAATAAGAGGGATAAGAGGATAAACAGGACTGGTCCATGTAAACAGTTTGCTGGTCAGTACAGTTGTCTGGCCATGCTCTGCACCTGATCAGCACAGCCTGCCCTGCCTTCTTGCTAAATTCCTTTCTAACCTTTTCCCAGGCAAGGGACTTGCCATCTGTGTGCATATCTGAGTGACTGAGCCCAGCACCTGAAGGGATCCACACTGCAGATGTATACATATATTATAGATACAGATACATATACACACACATAGATTCTCACTAGCAGACCTCCATTCTGTTCAGCCAGAGGGGAGCAGGATGAGGCCACTAGTGCTGTGTTCATGTGAGTGTCTGTCAGTTCATCTGTGTGGCTAGCCATGTATATATGTGTATGTGGTATACATGTGCACTCTATGTGAGTGTGCCTACCAGAAACATTTTCAGCCCCACTGCTGGTTACACCGGGGACACAAAGCTGCAGCAGCCTCACTTCTCTCAGGCTGTCAGATCTGGCCTGATTGTTTTCCCAAACACTTAAGAACTAAAAGAAAAAAAAAACCACACACACAGAAGAGCTATAGTCCTATTTAAAATACACTAGTCCTTCCCTTCTAGTCCAAGCTTGTGTTTTCAGGAAGTTGCACTTGTTATATACAAGAACAATTACTTCTGTCAGTTAAATTCACAAGTAGCTTTTATATTGATAAAAGAGTACTTACTGGTATTACTCTAACATAAAGAAAACCTCTGGGAAGCTCTGCACTTTCTCCCAAGGACTCTCAGTGTAAGAAGAGTTGCTAGGACAGGACACTCTCCTTGCAGCAGCTGGAATACAAATTAGTGAACTTAGCAGCTGCTCTAAACTACACCAGCCAAAGCATCCAAGAAGAAACAGGATAGCAAAGTCCAAATATCTTTATGGAATAAATAAGAGACTTCCATGTATTAATTCCTAATCAGAAATACGAAAATTTGGTGCATGTAACTTCACCTTGATGGCATAACATGGTGTAAACCAGCATTAGGCAAAAGTTACTGGGAAAATTCTCTCAAAAAAGATACTAGCAGGTGCAGTCAAAAAGCAAAATAAAAACACATGAATTAATAGTATGCCTGCCTGTGAGTACGGTTTGGAAGAACCTTCAAGTAAGACTGCAAATAAAAATTTCAGTCCAATAGACTGCACAAATAATTAGCTATTGGGAGTGTGGACAGCAAAAGAATAGTATATTTTTCAATTATTCTGAAATTATTAAAAACTAAAGCATAGCGTGAGCGTTCCTTTAGCTGAAGTGCTTCAAAGAAAAACTGTTAACAGTCAGCATCACCTAGCTAGCCCAAAGAAAACAAAGAATCAACAAGGCAATCACTTTCAATTCACCCTGTAGACTGGAATGCAGAAAGCTCTCTTGCTTGTGCTTTATTTAGTAAAAAGTACTGGGTGCCAAAGAAGGAAGAAAGCAGCAGTAACATGAGGAGCCCTTGGCAGTTCAAACCTGGTAACAACTATCCCACCAGTCCTCTAGGAATCCATCTCCAGAAGAAGGTGGATGCTCTTCAGAGAGTTTCTTTGAGGAAAACAAGAGAAAGTTTACTGTGCAAGGAATGCATACTCAGCCCATGAGAGGAAATGGATCAGGAGCCTAAGACACAGAGAAATTGCGAAGTATTGAGCAGGTTAATAGGATCTGAGGATGGGTAAATCTGTATGTATGAGCAAGACAGGAGCCTGCAATACCAAGAACAAGAAAAGAATTAAGCTGGTAAGCCCAACAGCTAACGCTGGTGTGACAGCAGAGTCCTGCATTTCCTCTGGCACCAGGCAAGGTAGAAAAGCAAGAAAAGGGGGAGAAGGAAGACTAGAGAGATTTCTTGGATGACAGGATCGTAACAAAAAGATTCTAGCAAAAGAACTGGAGCCCCATACAAGAATGGATAGCTGAAGTTATGGTAATAAACAAAAAGTGAGTAATTTTAATAACAATTCAGACGACAGGTCTGATAAGCATATTTTGGTAGTTTAGGGGGTAGTAACAGGTTAAGAGCTGCTAGCGTGAAACACAGGCAGATGTTCTCTCCCTCTTTGTACAAATATAGAGACATTTTGTAATGGAAACATTAAGACTGATACGATTGGACAATGAATGGGAATGCCTGAGTGTGGAAACACGAGAATGGATGGCAGAAGAAAGGCCTTTAAGAACAGCATGTGTTGATGACACCTAGATAAGCAGATCAAAGATCACAGTACAACTACATATCAGCTCCTCAAAATATCAAAGTCAGTAAAACAATGACTACATTTACACTAAAACAAGGGACAAACTATAGACTTAAGTTATAAAGAGATAATGGTGGGAAGATAAGTAACAGGATTGAAGCTGTAAGACAGGGAGACAAAAGACTGAGTAAATCCTAATGACTCAGAGGTGGAACAGGATGAAGAGATCCTCACCACTGTCAGCTCCTAAAAGGTACAAAAGTCACACCCAAATTCAGCACACAGCTGCTGACCTAAGAACAACCCAGAAGACATGAGGATTTGATAGCAGGAATCTCTCTTTGCTCATTTCATTGGGAGGATTTCTAACAAGACCACTTTGACACAGTCATCTGTGTGGTCTGGTTGCTCAGACTACTTTGACACATGTGTCTCGACGCTCATGAGTATGTGGGTATGACTGTGTGAATATGTGAAAGCGTGTGTGTGTGGGTGGGTGGGTGTTTTTTTGTGTGAGTTTTTGGTTTGCTTTGCTTTAATTAAAAATCACTTCCCCGTCCTCCAAGGGCTCACAATGAGCTTTGCTATAGTGTTATTCATCACTCAAATGGAGGGGGATGAATGGGACAGGTAAGACAAAAAAAGTGATACTATAGCAAAGGAATCAGTCCATAACATCCATCCACATATAATCCAGGCATTAAGGAATCACACATACTAGCCTTAGTATAGACCATTTTATGTCTGACTCAACATTTCCCACTATTTGACTGGGGGAAAGATTTGGTTGGAGGAGAAATTCCTCCTTTCCTAAGTAGCATATAACACTAGTTTATTGTGAAAAAAAACTGATAGAGCAATTTAAATGCCAAACCACTCCAACATTCTTTTAAAGCTCCAATTTAATTAATTCTCTCCCTGGGTATTCCTGGCTTATGAACCTCACAATTTAAAGACCAATTCAGACAATTCCATACACCTATACAATAATGTCACATTTTAATACATTCTTAGACAGTAACTTACATGTGGTACCTTCCATTTAAGCTAGACAATGCAACATCACATCACTTGCATCCTTCAATCATTTCTTAGGATTACCTACTCAACCCAATGAAATTGGCAAAAAGTAAGACTTGTTAAGAAAACCAGTGAAAACATAAACAAAGTAAATCTTGTTAAAAACAAAGGGAAACTAATTAGGACAGGAATTTGATCTAATAAGTTATTCTGCATGAATAATGATCAGCTTGTCAAAATTCATAGTGTTTGTTCATGAAGCTCACAGCTGGAAACAGCAGGGATATTTCAGGTCAAGAATGAGGTTCTTTGGCAAAAACTACACAAAGAAGTTTGCATAGCTCCTGCCAACACCATGCTTAGCTCAAGGCAATGCTTTTACTTTCAGGAGCTCTGAAGTGACTCAATTTAAGAAAAAAAAATACTTACTAACATATCCAGTAATGAAAACAAAGGATTCTGGTAGTTCTACAACCAGTTTACTCTTAAGAATATTACAGACTTCATATGAAACATTACAGAAGCTTGAAAATAAAAAGACTCAAACCAGCAATGTTTATGAGTATTTATCTTCCCTTGGCAAATGCAACTAGGGACAGCCCCTTAGAAGACAGGACAAATTCACTAGTTTCTCATACTCAAGATGGCTACTGTCAAACAGGGTCATTCCTGCTCTTAAAAAGCCTGCAAAGAAGAAATAAGAGTATCTTTCTCCCTTGCCCCTCACCCCCAGTCAAAGAATATCTTCACATAATCCTGCCAAGGCAAACAGATGATGCCATACACTTCAATTTTGGTAACCATAAATAATAGTTTTCCTGACAATTAGAACTAAATATCCTCTAGGTGCAGGCTGGTAGGAGCTTCATGAAGAACACTGACCCTTTTCACAGTTTTAATATAGCCAGATACAATAAAAGTATTATTAAAAAACGCAAAGGAAGAGGATAGAAAAAAAACTTTTTATTCTTGTTTGAGGAAAAAACCCAGCATTTCCACATGGCGGAGATACAACTAGGAATTGTTTTAAAAACTAATCCTCTAGAAGAACGAAGGAACTTCAGCAAATGATTTGAGAAATTATATTTAAGTATGTTTTCTGCATTTTGTTAAGAAACTAGAATAAAACTTACAAGAAAGTGAAAGTTATCTTATTCTTTTACAAGGTTTCTTTTCTTTTTTTAAGGAGTATTCTCTTCTCCCTCATCTACATTTTATTCTAGAAATCACTAAAACAAAACAGAAGTATTTCTTCACCATAATGAGGAGGTCACCTCCTCTGATGCAAAGCCTGTTCAAAGTGGCTGAATATCAGGAGCTTTTGCACATCTAAAAGCAGCTTTAAATATGCATCATTCACCAAGCAATCATGAATCATGTGATCAAACATCTTTTGAATAAAAAGATTTTAAAAAAACAGCATTTAGATATAATCACTTATTGAGAATTATCTGGATATGCTAAAGTAACATGCCATTCAAAATAAGTCTAATGTTAATTGCTTAGAACTTCTTACAGCTTTCAAAGGGTTCGTCCATCACAAAAGATTCTTAGAAAAACATCGTTTCCATTGGATGAGAGGAAAAGCCCTCGGCGGTATGAATAAACTGGCTAAAAGAAACAAGAAGTCAAGTTAGCATACAGAGAGCAGTTACCACCAACATCCAGAAGGAATCCATGTTGTGTCCCCTTGCTGTTTGGTAATATTAACAAATCACCTGGAAAAGGGAGAAGGGATGAAGGGACAAAACTCCTCATCTTAAAACAGAACTCAGGTGACTGCAGCTGAAGGGTGTTTTTTTGTTTGGTTGGCCTTTTTGTGGGTTTGGTTTTTTGTGTTTTGTTTTTAGAGAGAGAATATATATGGATGATGTAAGAGGGTGAATTTATTTTTATTTCTCATAAAACAAAAATGGGATGGGACTCCCAAAGTTATCAGAAAGCACATTTAAAACACAAGGAAGTGTGAATTAAGTTAAGAAAATAAATTCAACTGTGCATCCTCTACAACTGAGTGTGCTGAAGTCCACAAGTATTAAGTGACTTTGAAAAAAGCAATTGATGTAGGGTGGGCTTCTCTGTCTCTCCAAGTCCAAAAACCACTGACTGGCCAAAGGGAAGAAGGTATATAGCAGGAAGGACTACCTTTTAAACTTCGTAAGCATCAGTTACTAGTATTGGGTACAGAACACTGGCTTAGATCAATTTGAAGTGTGACCTATTATTTTTACAGAATTCTATTTGCTCTTGCACGATACAGTCATGCAATATGCAGTGTTATAGTCACCTTCATTAAGCATTAAAGCCACACAGTTTGTTTTACAAAAGATAATATGGATGGAAAGAAAGACTTCACATGCACCAAGTCCTGATAATACCACATTGGAAGAGTGACTGATGTGCTGAAGGACAGGGCTGCTATGCGCAGGGACCTCAACATGCTGACAAATGGGCCAAGAGAAACCAGAATGAATTCAACAGAGGCAGATGTAGTCTCCTGCACCTGGGATGAAAAAAAAAAACAGGAACCAATAGAGGCTGCAGGTCAATTGCTTAGAAAGCAGATTTGCAGAAGGGGACATGGGGGACCTCATGGACACAAGTTGAAGCTGAGTCAGCAGAAGGGGACATGGGGGACCTCATGGACACAAGTTGAAGCTGAGTCAGCAGTATGCCCTTCAGCAACAAAAAAAGACTGCATTCCAGGTTGCATTAGCAGGAGCATTGCCAGCAGGCTGAGGGACATAGGCATTCCACTTTCATAAGGCTGTATCTGGAGTTGTGTGGAGTTTTCTGCTCCCCAGAACGAGACAGATATTGACATATTGGAGTGAGTGCAGAAGGCCACCAAGATGACTGAGGGCTGAGGCACCTAATATAGGAGGAAAGACTGGGAGAATTGGGTTGGTTCAGCCTTAAGAAAAGGCTTGGGAGGCAGGAGCAGTGCAGATCTTATTGCTGTCTACAACTACCTAAAAGACAGAGAAAACAGAACCACACTGCTCAAAGGTG
This sequence comes from Aptenodytes patagonicus, assembly GCF_965638725.1. Classification (NCBI taxonomy): domain Eukaryota; kingdom Metazoa; phylum Chordata; class Aves; order Sphenisciformes; family Spheniscidae; genus Aptenodytes; species Aptenodytes patagonicus. The sequence continues at coordinate 54,791,626 of NC_134951.1, read as the reverse complement.
CACAGCCATAGCACAAGAGGCAGAAGACAAGATGGAACATGGGATTTTTCACCATAAGGGTGGTCAAACATTGCAATGTGTTACCCAGAGCAATAGTAGACTCCATCTGAACTCGACTGAACCGGAGTAATCTGATCTGACTGAACTTCCTCTGAACAGAGGGTTGAACAAGATGGTCTCCAGAGATCCTATCCAGCCTTAATCATTCTATGATTCTATGTATACAGACACCACAGCTAGAAGAGTTTTGCAAGCAGGGCTATTTCCTCTAAAATCAACTGCCAGGACACTTGAAAGGAAAGGTCATAGGTCCTTCTTGCAATTAATAGGAGGGTCCATGCAAGCACAGCATTATAAATTGAGATTTTGGAATGTTTTTATGCAATGAGATTCTCTTCTCCATAGCTACCAAATACAAATAAGATACAACTGAAACAACAACAATAACCATATTTTTTTGATAAGTGAAACATTCCTTAGGTTACCCTAGAGGTTTGTTCCTAAGTGGCTCAAGCTGGTAACTGTAAATAAAACATCAATTTTAACGAAATTTCTGCCAGAAAATTAGAGTTGATTTACATATTTCTGTCAGCAGCTCCCGATTCTCTTTGAAGAGTTATCATACCACTGAAGATGCTACTTTAAAAAGACAAAAAGTTGAACTCAATTATTCAAAAAGCTTTATGATCAGGTTTAACAGCAGGATTGTTTTCTCAACCATAGTTATGCCACTGAGCACACTGACACAATTTAACCACTCAGTCACAATTCAAATCTCATTAAAAAAAAGCAGTAAGTCACATGGTCGGGGATGTATGCAGCCATTTACATCCAAAATAAAAGCTATGACTGCTTCTTATGATGCCATGTTCTCAGTTTGCATTCAAAAGTAAAGTCTGGATGAGAACAAATTTTGTCTCAAGCATTTGAACAGCTAAGGACTTGGAAGCCTGAGAACACATGAATGGAAGTTCTAAGGAATCTGACTTCTGTCTTGCACAGTAATCCAAAACAGTTATAGAATTAGCATTGATTTATTAATAACATTAACAGCTATGTATAAGAAGTTCTTGATTTCAATTTAATAAAATTCCTTGTCCCTAAAGTTATGCAGAAAAATCTAGGACATGTTAATAGTCAAGACAAAACATCCATCAGATATACCACTGGAAAGTTAAGAAAAGCATGGTAAAGATGAACCAAAATAAACTGTTCATCAAAGAGTATGTGGACCAAATAAAACTTTACCTTACTAGCTAGAAAAAGAACTTGGAAAGTGAAGCCCAGCATCAGCAAGGATAGCAGTAATTTATACTGCACGTCATGTTTGCAGTCTCATTTGGAAACCTTTGTGCACTCTGACAATTCAAGTAGCTGGTTTATATAAAAATTTGCAATTCCAGGACCTATGTCTACATTTATACTATGGTACTGAACAAATGTTCTAGACTACTACACAAGCATTTTGTTTTATTAAACACCAAATTAGTAAATGCCAAATGCTTAAATTCTATATATATGTATAGATCCTTTTGCATACACTAACTCCTTTGTAAAATTCAGAAGTTGAGCCACCTGGGTTTAGATCCAACTTTCAAGTGTTCAAGAAAGGTATAAAGCAATTCTAATTAACTCCAAAGTAGCAAAAAAGACATTAAGAAATACCAAATCAAGTAAGTTTCTATTAGCAGTAGTCCAGGAAAGCAAAACACTAATTAAAGTACTTGCAAACTCAGGGATAACATTGGGAAAAAAGTAACACGGTTCCATTTGCTGTGCTTCTGATAAGCTGTGCACAGTGTGACACCCTAACTACTGAAAAATGCCAAGAATAAGCCATTTTCTGGTTTGCACATAACAACTGCATGTGCATGGTACAGGAGACCCATAAATTCGAAATCACGTACCTCTGCATTTTATATCAGCCTATTCAAGTAAGTTTTGAATAAATTTATTTTTTATTATGCTAATCAATATTAGTATCAAAATTGAGATCTATAATGATAAATACATATAATATTGACCTCTTTCCCTTAATGAATATATTCCACTGTGTACAGGTTTTACGAACATAACACTGGAGCTGTGTCATGGCAGAAACAAATCTGAAAACAGCAGGCTGTGTTTGATTCTGCTTTTATACTTTCCTAAAAGCGCGTATGTGTCTGCTGCATTCAGAAACAGAAGTTCCTGTGTGCAAAAGGAAATGCTGTTTTCTGTTTGTGTGTTAAGAATAAAACATTATGTATTTGCAGCAAGTATCTGTGACACTACATACCTTTTACACCTCTACTGTTACCAACCCGTGGATGTCTGAACGCAGACTGTCGAGCAGTGCTCCGACGCCTCCATGCCCACTCCCCCCCCTGCAAGCATTCTCAATAGCCTTTGGGAGTTAAGCAGAGCCACTAGCACCCTTTCCTCCCGGGGTGGGGGGGAGTACAAGGGCTTGCTATAACCCGTCTCTGGAGAGGAACATATGCATACACACACCCCTTCTTCCTTAGTGTGCTAAGAACAGCTGTAAAACCGACCCACTCAACTGGGGGTCTGACCAAGGCTAGGTCTAAGGAAAGTGGTTTCAAAAGCATAGCCAGACCTACCTCCAAAACTAATGGTATATCTTTAACTAGAATGTATTTAAGATTGTGGAGGATACCTCTGTAGTCCTTAGGGGTATAGAAGCATTTGGCTTCTTGATGCACAAGCAAATTTAACCAGATGAGGTCTGTGAAGATTCAATGTTTTTTTTCCCTGTTATTAAAATGGCACTCTGAAGACAAATTTACGGCAGTATTAACATGAAATTCTGTGACAGCTCTAAATGTAAGTCAGGCATGACTTACTGAAATCACCTTGTCCTTAAAGAATATTAATAATAGTGTCCTTATATGGCAAGTCTGCCATATCCTGGTATTTTGATAGTAATTAAAATAAATGGAAGGAGATTAAATAAAGCCTACTTCTTTAAATTGAGGAAGTTTCAAGCAGATTCCACAATGAAAAGACTATCTACAGGAAAGAAGTCCAGTTCTCACTGACAGGCAGAAACATACCTCATAGAACAATTACTTCCAGTCAGAGTATTTAATCTGAGTTAACCAGGGTATTGTTATCCCTTTGCCAGAATCCCTGTGGAATTTTGATCAAAGATGTCATGTAATACACATTGTAATATACAGTGTAAAAGAATCAGAAGGAATATATCCTGTAATTTGTAAAGACCAGGTACAGAACAGGAATTTGACAGAGGCAAATACAGATTTTTGTAGTCTCAAAAAATACATAAACTGCCCATAGCAATGATCTACAGAAACAGAAAGTACCCATCAGGTCAGAAAGATCCAGGAACCCCTTAAATTACTCCTTAGTTACCCTGCAAGTACAAGATGTTGAAACTAAGTTAACAGTTTTTAGGTGGATTTGAGGCTTGCTTATCTAACTGTTTTGGGGCCCTGAAAGTTTCCAGATATACATGTGGGGGAGGAAGTCTACTCCTAGACAAAGCAAGACTCCAGTGAGGTCAAAGCAGTAAGGGTGGCCTAAGGCTACTGAGTAGGAGCTATGAATAATGACTCCTAACACCCTCTCTTTCAGGCTGCTCTCCAAAGGTAAAGGAGTGATGACCACCAGTGACAAGGAGCATGACTTTCAAATACCAATACCCTAAAGATATAAATCACAAGTCCACCCAGTTATCAAGAACAAAGAGGATTTTGAAAGCTAACCTGCCTAAGTTATGTCAAATAAAGAAGAATTGGGAAAATTACATGCATGATGTACTGTCACAGGGTAGACTGTCCAGAGTTAAAAAGCACATGCCTTCCTCTATGTCTGAATTAGAAGACCAACCCAAAATGAGTAAGTTACTTCAAACCCAAAATGGTTTGGTCATTCAAAACAGCAATACATACTGTATCTTATTCCACATATGTCCTAACTCTGTACTGCTGGACACATTGACACAAATTTCAGTCTTCAGCTCAAACTTTGGTTGATAAGTTATACTAAAACTGGTAAGTAGAAAGATAATATGTATCTCCACATACTATCTATAGTGCAAAGTTCAACTGCAAGTTATGAATAAAAAACTGAAAGCTCAGCTTCTGTTCATTTATGGTTAATCTTTTTAAATAGTTCACTAGTTCTGACAGTTCTATAAACTTACAAAACTAATTTCTTTAAGAGCTAAGATCTCCCGCTCAGCGAGCAATTATCCAAAGATTAGTGTCTGGTAATTCATTTACTCCCTTCAGTGAGCAGAAATAATGGGGATTGGGTTTCTCTGACTTTAAGCAGCTCATGCTCAGTTACTACCAGATGCTCAAAGTCATCACAATGAATCAGAGCAGGAAAACACATTAATTGGATTAAGTGTTACTTTTACCTTTCCCTCTTTCTGATTGGAAGTGGAGAACATTTTACCTCATTTAATATGAGGAATGTAAAAGTAAACGTAATAAGAATAATAGTAAAACTAGTAAAATAACAGAAGAGTAATTCCATTTTCCTGCATTTCTTCTCTCGTTTGAGAGCTCAGAAAAGCAGATGGTTGCAGACGACTCAGCTACAGAAACTGTAGAAACCAGTGCTTCATAGTGGCAATTTGCACCGGTAAAGTATTGAGAGCTCATACATACAGGAAGTCAGAGACCTTACATCTTGGTCTGCTGAAGATCAACAACAACAAAACAGAATCTTGAGATGAATTGTCTAATAACATTCTTACTTAAGGGGAAGAGGGAACAATTTCAGTAATTAAAAGCCTAAAATACTCTTCAAGCCATTTTCTAATAGGGCAGCATTGACCTTTCCAGATGCTGCCCATATACAGACAAGAAGTGTTAAGAAAAGAAAGAAGTGGCTCTTCATTTGCATGCAGAACCTTGGGAGTGCCACTGGTTGCCTACACCTGTTTAAGCCAAAACCAGGCAGCATGCTATGAAAATAGACTGTTGGAATAGCAACTGGTCTATTTTCAGAGAAACTGAAAGCATTACAGAAAAAAGTAGAATGCTCAAGTTAAATAAACAATAAAAACAAGATAGAAGCATTTTAATATATAATACATACGCAGCATATGTAAAAGTGAGTACCAATGTGAACGTAATCAGGACTTTTTACATCAAGAGATCAGCATACATAATGTCTAGGCTTTCAGATTCAGTTTTTCAATTGTTGTTCTATCTAACTTGTAATACCAACATAACCCAAAAGTATCTACAAATTCTGTTATAGCTGTATATTTTCAAGTTATATTTGCTACAATGTTTTCTTAAGTGTTTTCCTTAGAATAAGAAAACATTACCAGAATGCTTCCACTTGTATTTGCCTATATCTAGCTAAATCCTAGTCAGCTAATTTACTTAGACAGTTTCCTCCTAAAAAACTCTCAACTTCATTTACAAGTATTTGGTCATCTTCATAAGATAATTAACACATGACCAAAAGTCTCAAATAGCACATTAGCCCAGCCGACACTTTAAAATTAAAAAAATAGTTGACTGGCAGGTACCAGCTGGCATCTCCCAGATGCCAGATACTCTGGCAAAGCATTATGCCCTGCCATGACAAATTTCAGAGAGGAAGCAATTTTCAGTTTCCAGCTCCTACAAAATGTGGGGCTCAGCATGAATTCCCTCTCCCGGAGACGGGACATAACTAACTGACACTGTCTGGCCTCTATGTATGCCAGGGGCTCTGTAATCCTGCCAAGATCAAAACTGGAAACAGAAAGGCGGGGGGGAGGGAAATCACACTGAGCAGCTATATCTTGCCTCTGAGAACACGCTTTAGAAGTCTACTAATGTTGGCTGGTAAACTACTTCACCTTTCTTGATGTATTCACATTGATTTTTCTTCTGTGTAGCTTAACCTTGCACATCAACAAACCACTGGCCACAACCATATACCTGGAAAAGCTGCCTATAACTGCCTCATATTTGGAAATGGCTGAAAATAATGCAGCATCTACAATTATAGCCTGTTAGGAGCTATATAAATGAATTTAAGCATTCCAACTACAAGATGAATTTACCTTTACTTCTGAGGAACAGAATCACACAAAAGCGTTGGCCACGGAAACTCGGCATCAACCTGTTTTCCATATGCACATGAACTACATTCTAGAGCAATTAGAGGTTGACATTCATACAACATCACATGGAAGACAGTTCAACAAAAACAGCTAAATTAGTAACTACATAAAACATCGGAGCATCAAAGTTCTATGGGACATTGTTTTCTGTACTGATCTTATCAGGCTCTGATAAACCTTCAAAAGGGAAGATAACTTTGACAATAAAACCCCTAAAGATCCAACCAACTGGGTTTGTAAATGTGATCTCTAACTAGCAGGCACTGATGTGCATGTCGGAGTGTGGATACTGTTAGTCAGAGTGAAGACAGTACAGATGTAGCACATACTCACAAGTGCATGATAGTATTTTTTGTTGTGCCCACCAACAAAAATGAAACACTCAGGGTCAATACAGGACACCTGGAGTTGAATTCAACTTCCATGTTAAAGCACCCAAGTGTAGATGTCTGACTGAGGAGTCAAAGCTCCCACTAGAGTCAGTGGAGATCTAGTCAGCACAGCTGGGGTAAACTGCAGTTTCAGCCCACCCTAAAGTTGAAGCCTGCATCTGCCCAGCTGAGTAACTCTCCAGATTCCACTGAATATATGGACTAGATCTCCATCTACTATAATCTGCAAGTTGAATCCCATACCTTGCCAGTTCTCTCCTGGTGTAACATCACTCTTGCATATTTTGCATCACTGGCTGAAAACACCTATGTCACCCAACATTCCAGTAAAGCAAAACAGACAAGCAGAGCAAGGCAAAAGAAAAAACACCAATAAAAGCAAAATGCACATTACTGGTCCAGTGTGATGCCAAGCATCATTGAATGATTGGCACCAGTGCCGTTTAGGAAGGCTGCATTGCACCTCAGTACATATCATGCTTTTGAGAACATAACAAAACCCCCCAACCATCGCATTTGCTTCAACAGTCCCATAGTGACCCAGATAAAAACAGGAAAAAGGCAGGCAAGGAAGGGAACAACTATATATAGTTTACCTATTTATGATTTTAGCACATGCCAGAAATAACTACTGAGAGCAAAAATGCAGCTATAATACTTCCAAACTGATACTCCTTAAATTGGAGACAAGCATATGAACAGACTAGCTCTAAAATCCTACGGTACTGTTTTCTATCACGAAACATTTGTGATAACCTTGTCTTACTAAACTGAAATTCATTACCTACAGAATTTCAAAGGACCTGTGCCTGTCTAAGCTAAGCCAATTGCACATAGAAAAAGGCTTTACAATTATGAAATGACTTCATAAAAAAATTGAAAGAATAGCTAAAGACAAAAAGTAACTGCCAAAACAAATGACAATGCCAACAGCAAAGCATAGCTGTAATTAGAAGCAGTACAAGTCAATTTGGAAGATAAGAGCTAATATAATCAAGCAAATAAATCTGTGTGGATACAGCGTTCTCACTAGAGGGTAACTTAACAAGACATGTCCTACCTTTAAAATAAACAGATTGATTTTACCTTTGATCTCTTCTTCACCAGTCCTAACAATTGGTGGAGGCTCCTTCTTCCTTCCTCTGCATTTACACTAGTCCCAAACTCCCCTCATTTCAACTATCTTTGTGTTAACACTGCTAAGCCATTCTCTAACCACCTTTTAGATTCCCACTAAACATCCATGCACTCCCCGAATCAAACCCTTAATCCCATTCCTTGGTCAATGTCTTTGTGTTCTACAAAGCTACATTCAACACTTCACTAAAAGGTTGGCCACTACAGGCATTTATTCAAGAAAATGAAGAATTTTATTAATTATGCAGTTTCACACTTAGTGGCAAGATTACCTTAAAATTAATTGATCACACTCCCAAGCTCTGAGTTGTGCACAAAGACGGGGGTAATGGCATGGGGAGCCTGAAAGGAAAAACAGTTAGTTTATGGCCCTTTGATTCTTCTATCAGGAAATTTAAAGTTAAGAAAAGGTAGAGCTTACAAACTGATGGAGGGCCCTGCATTACAGAGCAGACGCACTGCCTTTGCTAAAAATAAAGAGTAGGCAGTGAGGGTCTACAGCTTGTTAGGAAACAGAGAAGGTATATACAAGATACAGTGATTGTTAGAGGGCAACCTCTAACAGCCTTTATGGGCTTTTATGTCATATAGGTCATATAAGTAACATGTTAATTTTATATATATCTATTAAGCAGGATGCAGAGCAAAAGTCAAAGATGTATCTTAAGCTCCAGAACAGAAAATATTATCAGGATTGATTCTTAAGTATATTAATATATGTATTTGATCAGAATCATCACTGGTTTGTAACACAGGAAACAGTGCTAAAAAAACTGTGTGGACAAAATCTAGCATTTAATGTCTTAAAAGAAAAAAAAAAGCATGATTTACTTAATTTCTGAGAAGATCCAGTAAATCTACTGATCAGCTACAATCACACCAGCCAGAAATGCGCAAACTAGCCACCTTGTCCACATTACTGTTACTAGCCATTTCTAAGGCTAAATATGACCACTCTTAATTATCTGTTAAAGTCCATTGAGCCTCCTCTATTTCAGATTTTAGTTTAACACACAAAACAAAACCAGTGACCAGGTTTTAAGCCATTATGCCCAAGCTGTGGTATCTCAGTCACAGAAATTGTTCTCTTCCAGAAAAGCAGAAATAAGTATGTTGAAGAGGAATTACAGAACAGGTCATGCAGTGCTCTACAGAGCTCTGCAAAAGCTCAAGAAAAGCAGAGCTCTAACCTTGTTTTTAAAACAATGTCTTGACAAAAACAATGAAAGCCCTTCCATTCTAAGAATACTGTATGTAATACCAACATCTTCTGCACAGTAAACACTGACCAGCAATCTCTCAGGCTGACTTCCTATCCTAAAGAACTAGCACTCAAAGTTTCCACAGAATCCACACTGCTTATAAACAAAAAGCTGTGAGAAATGCTAAGATTTACCACCTTCAGAAGGCAATGTAAAACTTGCAGCAAACTTACATCTTGACATTAAGTTTGTAGGTTTCAAATTAAGGATCAGAATGAAAAGGATGTAAAAGACTGCTCTCACATTAAGAATCTACATCCTTTTTTTTTTTTTTTTGAAACTCCAGAACAACCACACAGGTCCAGTTGTAGGCAGACTTAAAGACATGATACAATTTTTCACCTGACTTTTAAATTTACTGTTTATAGCACCACCCTTACCTACCCTGATCGGAAAAATATGCATCTAGAAGACTGGTAGGTGGGATACCTCATAAAACAGGAAAGAAATCTCAGTTGCTCAGAAGCAGCCATGACTGTATCCCAAAGAACAAGCAGCAGAGTAGTTTGTAGGGTATCTGCCTGTCCCTACCTGTATTTCCCAATACAATTATCCTTAATAAATACAGTTAGATTATTTACAAAATATTTAAAAATATTTTGACCAGTTGCTGAAGTAATACATGTTCAGCTAAAAAAATATAATACAGTATAAAGTTGTTTTGTCACAGACCTTGATATAGAGACTGAACTTGCATCATAACATACATTAATAGTAAATTAAATTTATTATACCACATGTACAAAAGATTAATACTGTCTGAAAAACAAATGCACTAAACAGTGTTGATTTCAGGATTAACACTATTTGAAATTAGAAGCTTACAAAAGCATTTTGTCATACTTCTTGAAGATATTTACATAGGCAGATTAGTTTGACAACTCTGAGGTAGCATGAATTGCATGCAACATACTATTTTCTTTGCCCAATATTTGAAAAAGCAATAAAAATCCAGAACACCAGAGTTGGGTCATGCTGACTAAACTTCTGACTATGCATACAAAGACTAATGTTGTCCATACCGATTTTGTGCAGTTCTACTCCAGCCTTTCCACTAAGCTACCCAGTTCTGTCCCCGTCCCCCCCACACACACCTTCAAGGGTCAGTAGTTTCACTGCATGAAACTAAATGTTCATTAAACTGCTGCACTATGAACAAAAGATTTTGATATGTAGAGAGGTGTAAAAAGCTGTTAATGCTCCATGCTTCAATTTATAAAAATGGGGTTACTCTGATAGGATTAGAAAATACATCTCAAGGTTGCACATTTTATTTAAGCTTCCAAAAAACTTCCTAGTGTTGATTTAATTTTCTAGATCACTGCCTGCACCCAGCAGTGTCAGAAATTATAAGTCGAGAGTTGTAATTTCTTTCAAGTTTGGAATGCAGTGTTGGGTTTTAAAGAGCCTAAGCTACATATATATTTCAAAGGTAGGAAATTACTTGAAGGTATAAAAGAGCAAAGGGCAATTTCAAATTTGCTTTTATTGCCAAAACCATAAAGACTTTCTTTAAAGTACATACCTTCAGTTTTGTCACACACGTGACAACTTAAACCAATGAACTCAAGCGGCCACAGGCAGTATTTTCACAAATTAATTGAAGGAGAACCTAGAAGTCATCATATAAATTGCACACTCAAGATTTGAAAAAAATGTTATCTAGCAACACTACATTGACTTTCTGATAAGGTTGTTACTCTGAACCATGACACATACCACTGACACATGTCCAAAATATGCACCATAGTTCAGGTTCTCGATTTCAATCTCACTTGCTTTGAGGTTAATAGCATCTTTAGGTAAAGCACCATTACCACACCTTCTTTCCTCTCAAAAAAATAAGCAGCATTATATAGCAGCTGATGTCATCAACCAGTTCAAGCCACTCAAACTACTATAGTACGCGCTAAACAGGGAGCAAACTGACAGTAAGTAGGCTTTCAGTCTCACTTATGTAACCCATTGAGATTATTCCAATCCCAGCACGTTCTCCAGCATGTTTAATTATAACACAGGATCAGGTTACTGTCCAAGTAAGCCGTGGCCCAAGAACACTCAGTACTTCTGATTCTTTTGATAGGAGATAGAGGCCTCCTTGAGCAAACCTAATTGGTTTCTGTTGTACACCAGTGTCCTTGTTGTTTAGCTGTTCATCCTGTATACTGCTTAGCTGCCATCCAGACTCTAGTCTAGAGCAAACTAAGCAGGCTCCTTGAGACATGCAGATAGTACATGCCTGGATATAGACAGTAAACAGGACAGAGTCACAATAGTCAGTCCAAGGACAACAGTGGGTTCTGGAGTGCCAATACCAGAGACAGCACAGACAAAAGCCTTCAAAGATAAGGCACATCTCAACATTCACTAAGGATCACTTTTTAATGAATACAAACAATCTCTTTTCTTTTTGAATTCTTTGGCTCTTAAGCATTCAATCCAATACAGTAAGAGCCCAAACTAGGACTAATTCTAATTAGAAGAATCCCTTTTTGGTGTTGTAGTTAAGACTTTTTTTTTTTTGCAAAAGAGCAGCTTTCTTACCTGGTACACAAGAACACTGTTGCTAGTCATCATATAATGAACTTGCAATTATCAAAGCTGTGTTTTGTTCCAAGAGAAAGGACTGTTGATTCCTTCTAGACTGCAGAAGCAGGAAGCTTAAAGACCACAATTTATTTAGGACATTCTACCATAGTGCTTTATCCTTGCTCAGAGTTACAGCATCGATAAGACTTAAAATTATTAAATATTTTAAAAACCTGTCAACTATGATATCAGCATACTTCTTTACCATGAACTAGAAAGTTTTTTGTGTACTTACCCAATGCATTTTCTATTTGGAACATCATTGAAGCATCTTGAAAAAATGGCTAAAACCCAGACCATGAGCCAGAAGACAATCCTTACTGCCCATTTCACAAGTCATTTGCAAGAGGACAATAGTTAGAGATTAAGGGAATTACATTAATAGCTAGCATGTTTTAAATTATTTATTACTTATTATTCCTCACATATACACGTTCTTAAAAAATGCAAAAGAAAAAACTATTCTGAGGTACTTTGAACATATACATAAAGTACAGCGCTACTGAACAAAGCACACTGCAGAAGATAGACAGCCAAAGAATTCACTACTTCTGCTTATTACAGCAAAAAGGCAACAAGAAAGTTGCTTTACAACTTGCAGTCCAAATACAACCCCACCACCTAAGGGAGACCAAGTTCCATGGGATTATAGACATGCTGCTGATAACAGCAAGAGGCTGGGCTCAACATCCCAGTAATCCCTTCCTGTGTGCGGGAACTAACGCTGATGATTTTTAAATTGGTCCCATCCTTTCTAAAAGGCTTAGCTATTAGAACAAGTCATTCCTATCCAGCTCCCATGAAAATTAATGGCAGGATATAAACCAGAGATGCTGTTATTGTAATAAATTAGATTTCTGGAAGTAAAACAGTAATGTAAGATCACAAGGGAATGTTTTCTTAGAATTATCCCTTCTGTACATACTTGCTGAAGGTTAAACTGCAATAGACTACAGCCGCATTAACCATGTGTGTTCACAAAACAAAAGATTAAAAAATTTGTGGAAGATACATGAAAGAACCTGTATTATTCCTTCTGCCACAATGGGTATTCTAAAATAAAGGAGTTATATTATCAGTGCTACATTAGCTTGAATGCAAGTAATTAGTACAACTCCCTCCTTGTAGTTCACAGAGCAGAAGCAATTTCAAATTGGGCAATTACTTGCTAAGCATGATAGATCAATGTTTATTGAAAATCCTTATTTTCCTTAGCAACACACAGCAATGTAAGTTAGAATTTTATGAATATTCCTCTCATTTCAAAGCATGACCTTTGAGGTGTAGGATTCTATTAAAACTTTTTATTCATAATTCAGACCAACAAACCCTTCTCTTCCCTATGATGTTACATTACATAAAGCTTTGGAAAAAAATTGTCTTAAAAATCCAGACTAAGATTTATATAGGTATTTCTGAAAACTAAACTGAAGGGGGTTTTTTAACACAAGTTTTGTTTAAAACTAAAAGGCTAGAAAATACCAAGAGTTCCAATTACAAAATTTTCTTAACATTTAGCAAACGAAAGATGCTTTCATGTGACTGATCAAATACTTATACCAATTCCCAAATGTTTTAAGTATTAATAAAGTAATCCATAAATCTAGAAATGAGGAATTGAACTACAGATTAGGATAGTTTCCAAGTGTATAACAATTCTACAGCTAAACCTGAACTGCCACTCAGTTCCTCTGATTATCTGCATGTGGCTCTTCAAATAGTAAATAAAATCTATATAAAATTTAGAAAACATTAAATACTAAATTTCATACAACTGTTGAACCCTCACATTATGAAAGGGGCTGGCCTAGAGCACAGCTCCGACAGCACAGCCGAGGCAGCCAGACACAGCAGTTTGCACAGCAGTCAGCCAACAGCAGGGCATACCAAAGAGGGCCAGCAGCTCTTCTCAGAACAGCAAACGCTTGCTCAGCAGTGGTGGTGCCACAGGGCACAGTCCCCAGCAACAAGTGGAGCAACTGTCCCTGTCACACCATAGGTGCTGACCTAGACTGTGCTCCTGAGGGAGGATCCATCTGAGCAGGTCTGGGGCCCCTCACTGGGGCAGCAGGAGCCAGACTACTTGCCTGCAGGAGGTGTGTGCTGGTGGAGTATGTGTGTTACCAAGTGAAGGAAATGTGGGAGGTGGTCAGCACACTGCACAGCATCGGAGATGACAAGAAAGATTGACTTTATCTTCTCCGAGACCCTGAAGCTTCAATAGTCTGAACCCCCAACTGTGCTAAAGGAAGAGCAGGTAGTCTGCTTATTACTGTGAACCCAACAAAGGGCTGCAAAGTTGTTCAAGGAATTGGAGCATCCAACATACAATGAGAGGCTGAGAGAGGTGGGGTTGCTTAGGCTCAAGAAAAGGCTCAGGGGTGAATCTTATAAGTGTGCATAAATACCCAAGGAGAGGAAGTAAAAAAAGACTGAGCCAAACTCTTCTCAGTGGTATTCAGCAGAAGGACAAGAGGCAATGGGCACAAATTGAAACACAGGAAATTCCATTTAAATGTAAGAAAAATCTTTTTCACTGTGAGGGTGGTCGAACACTGGCACAGATCACCCACAGAGGTTGTGGAGTCTCCATCCTTGGAGATGGTCAAAACCCAACCGGGCAAGGTCCTCAGCAGCCCGCTCTAGTAGATGTTGCTCCAGGCAGAGAGGCTACAACCTTAAACATTTTGTTAGTATCTAGTTACCAAATTAACTCAAACTGGCTAAAAGAATAAACAGACAAATTATGCTTTAACAGTTTGAGAACAGTCCACTACATTTCTTCATGCAAAACTAGTAACTGAATAAAAGGAAGAGACCGATAACATTTAGACTTCAAGTTGGCCTTTAACAACACACCTCTCAAGAGGCTAAAGAAATCAAACCATGAGAAAAGAGACAGAATATTATCAGGAAACTTAAAGTGTCTGGAGGCAAAGCAGACTAAGTTAAGATGAAATCATCTTTATGGATAGGTAAACAGCACTAAGCACTGGTACATCTCACTAAGTCTAAGAGGGTCTATTAATAAACATATACATTTTGCTAACTTCATCTTTAGACAGCAGTTATTTAGGCTAACTAAAAAATCAGGAAGGGATTTAAGGAACCTCAAAGAACAGTAGCCAAAATGGATGAGTAAGACGACACTGAACAGACTACAGGGACCAATTAAACAAAAAGCTGAAGAGTAAGGAGAGCAAGGCACACTGGAAAACTTCAAAGTCGACTAAACTCCACTGAATGCAGGTATTAATAAAAAGCAGCAAGAAAAACATTAGGTTATGTAAATAATGCAAACAAGATGCACAATGTCATCGTAGTACATCATGTCATGCTATAAAACAGCAGAGCCTCATTTGGAATATGACACACAGTACCTTTCTTTTCCATATTACAGAAGGTTATAGAAGCACCAGAGACAATGACAAAGAAATGACATTAACTGATAGTATGGAAAATGTTCCACATGGAACAAAACTGTTAAGACTTGAAAGATTTATCCAAGGAAAAGACATAAGGAGACACACACATGAAAATATATACACACACACACACACCAGTCCCAGGCCACTTTGTCTGAAAGCAAAATGGCAGAAGACAGACCAGCAAGCCATCTAGATAAAGTATCTTCAAAATGAATGACAAAAAAGTTTCTTCTGCTAGTTGGAAATCAAACCACGTTTGAGTCTTTATCCATCTGCAGAACAGTCTAACCACATGATACTGCTGCTTACTTGGATTAGAAATGAGAGCGGTCAATTAAAAGATTTTACATATACCCTTTAGACATTGCCACTTAAGGATGAGACTGGAAAATAGTCAGTTTTAACACTATCTTAAGAACCATCAAACAAGGCCTTTCTCTTATGAATAAAAAATAAGCCAAAAATAAAGCTTCATTAACACATTCACTTAATTCTTTTAAAGATGTTTTAAACTATTTTAACCTCATTTTTCAGAGCTCTTTCATTACTTTGATGCATGTAACCAGATTAGCATAGCTACAGGGAGGCACTAACTACATCTAGCTTTTTAGCGTTGTAACAATGTAATAGCTTTAAGAGAACTTCATCTTTACTGATAAGGTTACACTAACAGCAAATTACTCTGCGGGACATTCAATAACATTTCGCTTTCATCCAACTTTTCACGTCGTGAATAAAGTACAGTAAAAACTTAGTATTTAGGTGGGTTTGGTTGAAGGAGATTTTAGAGGATACAGTTTTGTCTGAAAGGCAGCACACAAAAGCTCGTAACTTGAGACACATGCATTTAATGCAGAGTGGTGGCAATAGGCAGCCATCTTTAGAATTTTATAGTGATGTTTCATCCCTGTGAAATTAAAGTATTGCCTCTAAAGAAGCCCAAAAAATAAACTGGTAACTAGCTTTCAGACACCTTAGGAAGATTATTCTCCCTAATAAAACAACTTGTTGCAAGTTAAATCTGCAGTTGGAACAGGAAGAAATCTAACCAATGTGAATTCCAACAAGAGGAAAAACACAAAAAGACAACCTAACTAGCAGGCACAAGGCTAATCAGTCTGCAAACTAGTTATCAAGAGTACAAGAGAAATGCTCCAGAGCTGGAGGCATAAAAATATATATGCATGTGTGTATACATAAACAATAGCGGTATTAACTATTCTGTCCTAAAATGGGACAGCATACTACAGAAATTACTTTCAACTTTCCAGTTTGACCCAGTCACAATTTCAACTACTCCAGAGCCTTCATTTACATACACATTTATAACCACAAAGCCAGGTCAAAAGAGTACAAAAACATGACTGTAGCTGAATAAAATGAATTGTTACTTTTGTATCAGGTTGGTTTTCAGCCAATCTGCTCCCGTTGCTGGTTCCCTGCACTGGTTTCAATGGCCACCCAAACATGGGAAGGAAGGCAGACTACAGCAGCACCAATAACCATTGGTCCAAGATTTGTGGAACTACATCCTTCATTGCAATGTAATCCTTATTGACCAAACTGTTACACAGTAGTGTGCTTTCTTGTACCTCACACAAATTACAGTTCTGTGCTCTGATAACTTCGGTGTTCCAAATTTGATTGAAATATCTTTTTCTCTCTCTTTTTAAGAAGTCCACTGCTCTCTCATAAACCATGTGACATAGTTCCAGCTTGCCAAGCTTCCCAATGTACTGGAAGCCACATCCCATAGAATTAGAGATGAAAGTGTGGTTCTGAAGGACAGTTACAGAACAAGGTCTTGAATGATAAAACTGCCGATAGTGTTTTTATCGCTGAAGCAAAGCTCAAGAAGATAGCAAAAGGTTCAAGGAAGGAGTAAAGGAAAAACTTCAACTTCAAACCGCCCCGTTAAATTAAAAAGCCAGCCCTGCTCAACAAAATTAAGTTACCGTATATGGTAGCGGTTCACTTGTTCTCAACACTTGTAGATCTCCATAGTCATCCAACATCATTTTCCCAGTATCTGAGTTATGCCCTGGATATGACAGCAAAGGCAGGATTCTCCTCCCTGCCCTACCGTACCCGCAGCAATCCAGCTCCAAGAGTCCCGATGGTGCTGATGGTGTTAAGCCAGCTCAACGAACCACCAATCATTCTGATATCCAGACACATCGCCAAAGGCTGCACCTTACAAAGTCAAACCAAGGTAGGTAACATACAAGCTCATGGATAACCAGTTCAGGCCAGCTGATGCACTGTCTTCTAATAACACTTGCTAACACAAAACAAACATGAGCATGCAGAACAGTAATAACAGTACATACGCACTGTGCAGAGCTATTTGTACAAGTGAAGATGAACAAACATACAGAGAATAACCCAGTGGCCTTACAGAACCAGCACTGTAAATCATAGAAAGAGGAGTAATTAAACTAGTAGAACTAGTATTTTTATCTACCTTTTTTAATAAAACCCAGTATTTTTCTCTATTGCCACTAGTATCTTAGTATTTATTTGCCTTTTGAAAACAGGTTGTGTACATACACACACAAAAACCTATATAGCAGTGGCATCTATCAAGAGAGCACAACACAGGACTAGATGGGGCTCGCATGCCAGATCTCTAACCAAGGTAACACAGGGGCTGGCTCAGTGCTCCACAACCCTTTGTGCCAACGCCAACAGGGAGAGGAACCAAGTGCTTTTCCTGCCAGAAACTGGACTGGCCCCTTCAAGGATGATCAGGCTACAGCTGCGTTTGAACGCTAGAGACCTACTAGGTTTGCCCTGTTTCCAAGGACTAAGAGCCTCCCATATTTCATTGCCATTGTGTTTTTCCACCCAACTTGTTCCTCAGGCACAATGAACTATAAACAATGAACGGAGTAGTTTCCTGAGACTTCAGGCACATCTTTCTAGAAGTTTTATACTTACACTGGGGGCTTTTCCTCTTCTGTAGTTGTGCATCAATTAGCTTTTGAACAAAGAAACTGGCTACACAAAGAAACAATGGAAGTGCTTATATAGTGCACTACATAAGCAAAGAAATTAGCTTTTTACTAATATGAATACTAAAATATCCCATACTAGTAATGTTCAAAATTTTTCGTAAAAAATATGAATTATAATTAATGCCCCTTGAAGAAATTTGTGAACCCTCTATAACCCACAGCACAAGTTTTTCCATTAACACTCCTAAATCCTGCAATGGTGTTAATTATAGTTATTCATCTTACTTATCTAGTGCTGATGCTGCATTCTGGAGACAGCCTCGCTGCCTTGCCTGTACTTTTGGTTCCTTCCTTATCTGCAAGGCAGAGTCACTTCTTGACTACACCCTCCTCCCTTCTGCCTCCTCCCACTTTGCCTTTCATACTGATAAATATCCATCTACCAAAAATAACAAAAATAGCACATACTATGATTACTTAATTCCCTCCCATTTTGCCTAACATAGAGATAGGCATCCATTATTAAGAGATAACAAAAATAGCATGTAGTCTACTTAATTCCTCTTTTTGAGGAGAACACCAGGTAAGAGACAACTACTGGCTGGTTCCAAAAGAGCAGGCACACAAAAACTTCTGACAACAGCTAAGTAATCTTGTAGTTAAAAGAAGTTGAATTCTGTGGTACTCTGGATCAACTGCAAGATTCCACAGACACCTGGGGTCCCAGGAGAGATTACCTGGAATATTCATGCCTCTCAAAAAATCAGCATTTCAGATTTTAAAGAAATAATTTTTTTCAGAAGGATTAGAGTATTAAACTTCATATTCCAAAGCAAAACCACACAGCAAGAAAACTTTTATTACAAATCCCAGTTTTCAAATTCATTAAACCTGACTCAAACTCAGTCTCCACTGCCAGTTTTGAGTTGCCAGTTTTGAGTCTCCACTGCCAGTTTTGAGTCCGAACACAAGAGACTAACTAGATTAAGTACTATAATCAATACAATGATCAGGCTAGGGTTTTCTCTAACACTAGAATCATACTGACTTTATCCCATTAGTCGTTCTTTTTCTTTCTACAGCACGCCAGCTAATCCAGTGTTCATTAAGAGCTACACTAAGTGCAGTTTGCCATTTCTGATCATAGCTCCCCTTTATGGCAAGCTAAATACTGTATCAGAATTTGTTTAGTTCACTCTTGGTCCTATCTTCAACAAGATAAAAAAATAGCAGACAAACAGTTTCTAGGTGATGAAGTTCAACATTAAGGAACAAAAAGTCCTGTTTGACAGCTTCTGTTTAGTCTTTATGGTGCCCAGATTCATTAGGGTACTTTCAGGTATTAAAAGGAAGGACACCTTTTTATCTGCCGTTCGGCTATTTACAGGAAGCACTTTTGTATTTGCAGTCCTCCTCCTTCACATGCACACAAGTCATCTAAGTCAAGGCAGCTATCTCATGCTATTTCCCCCAACTTAAACCCATTTGGATTTAAAAAAGCAAAATGAGTGTCTCCTGCATTACCCAAACCAGAGCACATCTGACAGAGCAAAACAAAATGCAGCTGTAGCTTTTTTTTTTTTAAATAAAAAAAGAAGTGATGCAGGAGGTGCTGGCTGCATCCAGGACTCGGAACTCTTCCTGCTCTTCTAAGCAGGATGCAAAACTAGGCTCTAAAGCCAGGTTCCATTTTTTTCCTCGCTCTTTTCTGCAGTTGGGCAAATTTTCAAAAAAACATGGGTGGAGCACACCTGCAATCTCACCTCACTTAAACACCAGTGGTACAATTACTCTTCTGGAAGACATAATAATTTCAATCCTCCTCTTGTTGATTATTTTGACTACTTGCACTATTACCTAAAAGTCAATTTTTTTTTTTTTTTTTTTTTTTAAAGTACAAGAAGACTATTTTGGGAGATCGTTACTAGAGAACCAGGATCCTCAGAAAAAGCAACTACACCTCTGTACCATGAACAGACAGGGTATCAACCACCCATGTGTTTCTGCATTTCTGACTGGCCAGTGGCTCCCAGGTCAGTATGCAAATGTTCACAGCACCTCCTCTGAACAACCTCATTCTTCTCCTGTACGTGCTGAGGAGCCTAGGCACCTGCTTCTGGGTATGCTTCTGTGAAGCAGGCACTGCCACAACTGATGCATAGACATACATAGCTTCCCATCCTTCTAGCTCAAGAACACTGAGCAATACACATTGTACATCACCACAAACAGTTCAAATGCTGGAGAGCACATCACTTAATGCTCCACCACAGCTTTCCAGCTTTCTTACTTCAGTCTAAACACCTGCCCTGGTTTTCTGCTTCAGACAAAAATATTGTTATTAAGTCAAGGGAGGAAAATTAGCTTCTTTGTCTCCTACATCTCAACTTTAGGCCCACTTATCCTGATATTAAGGAAGACAAATTTCAAAACTCTTTTAAAGGGCTGTAACACCACTCTGTACTGATAAAGTTTCCTAGAAGGTTTACACCTTTCCAGGGCAATGTAGCTGGAACTCCTTTTTTTAGTAAGGAACAAAAAAATAGAAGACAATGTTTGTTTTTTTAATATTTCATTTTAATATTTTACTATGTAAGCTACCTTTTAAATAAGCCAACTTTATTTTACTATAATAAATAATAATTATTAATTCGTTATTACTGCGAGAGCCAAAGACTGCATTTCCTCAACTTACAAAGTCAAAGCACAAGACGCTTTTCGAAGAGAACTTGCATAAAATAAAATAGAATATATGCTCATCTTTGAATTAATTGGTACTTATGTGTCTAGAATGGTTTAATTAGTAATGGCAGAGTGAAGATTTGATTGTGATAGTACTGTTATGTCTTTAGTAAACATCATTAACTTTACTGGTGAGTTTTGGGATATTGGTTACAGCAGTAAATCTGCACATCGAAATGCTGGTTTTGACAACTGTTAAGCCCATTCTTGATATATTTTAAGTGCCGCTGTACCCCACTGTTAATTAATCATTTAGACTAACCATTAGGCTAACGGGGTCGGGGGAATAAAACTTTCTGGGACCGGGAGCATGCATTTTTCCCACAATGCACGATGACACATACCTAAAAATACTGCTGTGGAAGGAGTCGGAGTACACCTGCTTCTTCCCCTGCAGCTTCCCCCCGCGATGTCCCAGGCGCGTGCTGCCCCAAGCCCAGCCTCCGGGGCACGGCTGTGAGCGCAAACCCTCGCAGGGAGGAGAGAGGAGCTTCTCTTCGCCTCGATGAAACGAGTATTTCCGAGTCCCTCAGCCCAGCCCCACTTGCTTGCGGCGAGGCAGGCTCCGGCCCGGCCCTCCCGCCCGCCCCGAGGGGGTCTCTCGGCCTGCGGACAGAGAGGCGGGACGGGCAGCAGCCGCCCCCCGGCCACGCCGCAGGCGGGCCCCGAGAGCCCTGCGGGGCACGGACGCTGACAGCCGGAGCGGCTGCACCGCTGGCAGCGAGAGCTACCGGCCGGGTCACCTTCCCCGCCAGGGGCGGGAAGGCCCGAAGCGGAAAGGGCTGGAAGCCACCCCGACCCCTTCCCTCGCCGCCCTTCACCTGTTTTGAACGCCAGCTGCTTGTCCTCCTCGCCGCCGAAGAGCTGGAGCATGGAGACGAAGAGGACCCCGCACGAGTTCTGGATGCCGAAGACGGCGCCGTTGCACCACATGGCGGCCAGCATCACCACCCAGCCCCAGCCGCCCTCGGGGGGCTCAGGCGCCGCGCTCCCGGGGGCCTCCGTCGCCGCCCGAGGCTGGGCCCCGCTCTCGCCGCTCGGCGCGGCCGGGCTGCCGCTGCCGGGGCACCACTCGCCGCCGTTCTCCCGCCGCGGCTCCACCGCCGCCACCGCCGGCGGGTCGGGCAGGGGGGCGGCGGCGGGGTCCCCCGCGCCCTGCGGCGCCAGCTGCTCGCTCACCGGCGCCATCCTCAGCCGCGCCGCGGACCGCGCACCAGACCGTCCCCGCGCGCCGCTCCCGCCTTCCTCCTCCTCGCGACCTCTCGGCCCCCGCCCGCCTCAGCCCCTCGCCGCGGGAGCTGCCGGCATCCTGCGGCGCTCTGTCTGTCTGTCTGTCTGTCCGTCCGACTGACTGACTGACTGACTGCGTGTGTGCGCGCGCGAGGCCGCCCCGCTCTTCCCGCCGCGCCGCGTACAGAGGGGTGACCCGCCGCCGCCGCTTTATTTTAAAAGGGGGGCTCCCGTGGGGGCGTCAACGGCACGAGGGCTTTCCTCCGCGCCGATTGGCTGAGGGAAGGGAGGCAGGGGGGGCAAGGGAAGGGAGGTGAAGCCACGCTCCGCTCCACCCCACCCCCCCCCGCCCTCCTCTCTGCCGCTTCAGCGGGGGGGGCGGGGCCGCGGCCGCGGCCGCGGCGTGTCAGCGGCGGGGAGAAGCGCTCGTGCCGCGGCCCCTCGCCGCCGCCGCTCGGGGAGGGGAAGGGCGGGGGGCGCGGGCCTGGAAGTCGACAGTCAACGGCCGCCGCCGCCGCTCCCGCTGGGTGGGAGGCGAGCGCCTCAAGTCCGCACACAGGTACCGCACGCTGCCCTCGGCGGGGAAGGGGGGAGAGCGGTAAACAAGCCCCTGGCCCCGCTCCCAGACCGAGTTAGCTCCCCATGAGACAGGGCAGTTACACCCCGCGGTGTCCCGCTGCGGCTACCCTTTCTGGGCAGCCGTGAACTGAGGGAAAAGTCTGAAACTCGCTCCCCGGCGGTTTGCTAACAACAACCAAATATAGAAAAACCACCCCGAAGCTCTAAGCGAGGGGCGCCGCTCCGGCCCTCCCCCTCCCCCGCCCCCGCGTGCGTTGACAGCCGTTGGTCTCCCCTCACGGCCGTTGCTCGGCCCTGCCCCGGTGCTCGCTGGCCCCCGGGGAGCTCTCCACCGCCCACCCTCCCTCTCGAGGGGAGGGCCCGGGCTCTGGGCTATCAGCCCCGGTACGGAGGCGCCCTGCTCCAGGGCCCTCGGGGCATCCGCTGTCCTCAGGGAGCAGCTCTCCGGGACAGCTCTCCACCCTTAGCACTTTGCCAGCGGTGACCGTGGTGAAACCCTTTCTCTCCGGTTGTCTTTTTTTTTTTTTTTTTTTTACAAAGGAAGAGAAAATACTGCACTTGCACACCTCATGAAATGTTTCCCACTTGCACGGAGGCATCAACTGTTGACCTTTCCTCCCCGGAGCCAGCAAAGTGAGAGGATAGGGAAAGCTGAGGTCTTGAGTGTTAAGCGACAAGCTTTTTGACTGGTGATCCTGCTTCCAAACTCTCAACTGCACATGTGTTTATGTGTTCGGCAACTACTTATGCTTTAAGCAGTTTGGGCCTGATGAGGAAGAAGAGCTTCTTGAAAGAAAATCAGCAGATTCAATCTGGATACTTCGTCCTTCCCCATGAGACCTGGAGGGCTCAAAGCAGCTTCTTGCATTCGTACGCTATCCCCACTTCTTCCGTCAGAACCTGGGCTGCTACTGCTTTATCTGTTGCGTCATCCAACTCCCATGCCTGCCTGTTAAAGGCTCTTCCTCCTTTTTTGACCGTGAATCACCTTCTCCTGCCTACCTACCAATGGCCACATGGGGAAAAAAAACTTAGTCCAAAATAAAGCACAGATTCTTAAGACCATGACTTGTTCAGCACAAATTACTCAGTCACTCTCCACATGAAAAGTAGTAGCTAAAGAAAGAAAACCATATAATGTCGTAATGAAAACCTGTGTAATAATGCACATTGAATGGGTGTCAGCTTTAAGAATGCTTGGCTTTTGAAATTACTTGACCTTTGGATTTTTAATTTTGCATGTTTAGTGTCCTCCAATTTGTTTTAAAATAAGTTAATTTTTTCAAAAAAGTTTACAAATACATTTATGATAATAATGAAGTGCATTGTATAGATGTGCTAATCTTGCTGCATACTCCCTTTGTCTTGTTAACCATGCCCATCTAAGTTAAACATAAAAACATTACACATACACGTACAACAGCAGTAGAATACGGAAAAAATAAAAGCCCATAACAAAACACAATATAGCTGTATGAAATACATAATAATTGTCAAAGCAAAGAGAGAACTTTGGCTGACCGTTGAAAAACACATCTGTTCCCCCCAAGGAACAAGTTTTAATGCTTATGAAAAACCCCAAGCCTATCATAAGCTTAAATATGCTCAGAATATTTTGTAAGCAATTTAACATGCACAAGTTAACACTTCACGTTCTCCAGCAAGTCTTTGTCTGGAGGCTGTTGTTCAAATCTGTTGAGCTTTCTTACAATAAATCAAGCTTCGCCCACCACAATATAACATTTTTGAACAGTTATGACAAAGCAAACCTTTTTTGGAACCAGATTCAATCTTCATTACGTTTGCCAGCAATGATAAACTTAATTAAACTTTCAGTTGCATAGGAATAAACAAGGGCAAAATCCAAGACTGGATCTTAATATGACTGATCAGAAGGGGCCCAGTTCTGCAAGTTCTTAAATATGTTTCTAACTTTTAGTTAGACTCCTCAGATTACTTCAACTACCTTCCTGAATGGGGGGCTGTGAACTGTATGATAGATAGTCACATCAGCTTGAGGGAAGAACCATATATTTTTTCTGTTTTGGACAGCGTTCAATTAAGCACAAGACTAATTCCTTCTCCGCATGTTTTTCAATATAGTATTTATGTACTGCAGTTTCATTTCCCTGTTTCCTATAAACACCGTCAATGACTCCCTCCCACCTTTTTAAGATAAAGGATGTGTTTTTTTTAAAAAAAACATTGTGATCATATTGTGTGCAACTTCTACTTTTGGACATTTTTAAAAATAGATTCTATTTTCCAGTTGCTAAGTGTTTCTTTTCCCCTGATTAGTATGAAATAGCTATTTTCCCTTTCTCCTTACATTGTTGGGAATGGAGAGTCACAAAATCTGATTCTCCAGCACATACAATTTTTATAAATTTGACGGCTATAACTACTCTGCATGTTCCTTCAGTATTCTGTATCTTATTGTCCTATTTATCTAAACTAAAAAAAAAAAAGTTTATATTATCAAAAAATTAGGGCACACAGGGCCTTCCTTTACAGGCTCTTTCTAGAAGTCTTAAGTAGATATCTAGGGAAACTTTGTACCTCTTTGCTCTTTGGTACACTCTGCTCCTGTCAAGAATTAAGTCCCTTCCCTTTCAAGAGAGGTCTCTTGAGATCTCAGCTATTTCCCTAGTAGTTCCCAAGGACAAGAACAATAAAGGCTTACTCTTCACGGCCAGACAATTTTCAATCCCCCCCTTCCATAGAAAATGTACTTTGCAAACAGAATATGGGCAGGTTTGACTTCAGTTTGATTTCTAAAGTTTTTGTAACCCAAATAATTCACAATAAAAGCATTAGCTTTTAAATTCTTGCTATCAAAGAATTTAAAAAAAAAAAAAGGCTATTTGAAATAAAAAAAAAAATACTAACTCTGGAAAGATATGTGAAAGGAAAGCCACCCTTGTGGCTCTGTTATTTGAGCCCTGCACGATCACAAGAAAAATAGTTAAAAAAGAAGGGGAAAAAGAAGGAAGATGGACATGAGAGAATTGCCGTAAAAATAGTGAAAATAAAGAGATTACAGACTTGTATACAGGTAACTGTATCTATTTCAGCTAAATTGTTGCTATGAGCAAGGAAAAAAAAAAATCATAAAACCAACACCAAAACAGAGAGGAAAGTGAAAAAATCAACCGAGAATGGATAAGCTGAGAAATGTTATGTGAGAAACACCTTGGTTTTGTCTAAGATTTGTTCCTGTTGATAGTAATTTACTTATTTTACATGTTTTATTAGTACCCTACAGCTGAGAAAAGAAACGAACAGCAATTGTGCATGCAAAAGACATAATGCTCATGACAGACATCTGCTACAGTGGTACTTAGGTTATGCCTATTTTAGGATCAATATATAAAATGCCAGTGCCAAAGGAGGAATTTGCCCTGTCATTTGTGGGCTTTCAAAAGTCATAGACCAGGAAATGGCATCTTCTGCAACCCTATCTGAAATTCTAGCCAGCTCCCTATTAAACATTCAGTTGCATTCTCACAAGCTATTGAAAACAGACCAATACTTCAGTAGCTCTCGCTACAGAAGTTTTTAGTTTTAGAAGTACAGCATTTTCTTCGAGCATAAGGAATGTTTCGATTGCCAATTACTTTAAAAAAAAATTACCTATATAATTGAAGTATGCTGTTAGTGACACACCCAGACAGCTTTTTCCATAAATCATTTTATTTGTAGAGCATTTCAAAATTATGTAGTATTCTGCAAAGGTAAAGTGGACAGGATGCCAAGCCTGTAGAGTACATGTTCGGAGAGTTTAATTCTTCCTTCTTCTGTTGATCTGATTAGAATTTATACAGTAATCAATGAAAAGGGTATGCCTACATCATCCAGGAAAACAAAAGGTCTTTAGTAAAATGCCTGACTGTCACAAATTTGCAACAAGTGGTACAATAGATGCAAACCCAAGAAAGATAGGCAGTATACGGAGAGGACATAAGGCTAACACAAAATTGTGTGATCACTTAGACTAATGCATGCTCTTAATGATTAAGCCTTTTTATTGTTTAATTTTCAGCTAGTATTAATAATGCACCTATTCAACAGAAGGATTTGGCCTTAAGTCAGAAAGATGAGATAAACAGGATAACCATTAAAACACAAAAACATATGGTATCACCAACTGCGTGAAGATCAACATTAGATTAAATCCCATTCAGTAAGCAGTGTTTACGCATCTCTCAGCCAGACAGGATGTTCTACTGATGTTTCAGACTGGGCTCCAGCTGAGTGGTATGAAGTACAGGGCCTGAGTCTCACTGCTGAAGCAAATGAGTCACATTTTCTAAGATAGAAAGCACAGATTTTACTTGTTTACTGTGGGGACCATTGGAAGCGTCTAACCTTAGTTTTAGCGTTTCATAAGACCTACAGTAAAAGTTTCCTAAAGTGCTATTATTTGTCAAAATATAGGTTCCCTCCTACTTCACCAATAGCTAGAGAATTTTCTTTTTTGTCCTTTTGAAAGAGAAAGAGCGAGCAGAACGAGAGAGGGAAAGAGAGCAGCCTAAATGTCTAACTGGTGAAGATGAGGCTAAGCAACAGGTCCGATTCCCACTTCTACATTTATCTAAAACAACAGTTCCAGACTTAACATGTTCCTCATTTAGGTTCACCAAAAGCATGGGTTACGGCTCAGGTCTGGCTCCTTCACAAATTAAATTCGGTTTTAATTTTTTATTCAATGAGGTGTAGATGGGACCTGACAGGCTGTTACCTGGGACATAGTTAACATATAACTGCTATTATTAAAGTGAAAGAAAGTGATAGTTTTTAACTGTAGAAGCCCTCTACCCCCTGCAAATCTCCAGTTGCACAAAGCTAAGTTTTTGACAGCAGACTTTAGTGTAGGATTCCTCAAGCCTACCTTGTCACCGTCTCTGCTGTGAACATCTGATCAGAGCTGGTCATCTACATAGTGTTGGTAGGAGGGAATAGGGAATTCCAGGGGACACGTTACTTTAAACATTAACATTTATGATGAGATAAGTAATATTACAGAAGGCCAGATGACTAGCTTAGATGTAGGTGTGAGAACTCTAGGCACCTAAATTTTGGTGAAATTAATCCCACCCTTGGATATCAAGTTGAAGAACATCTTAAGATAATTTTTATTCAGACCCCAAACATGGAATTTGTTTTGATCCCATTGCTAAATGAGGAAGCATGAGGAATACATTGTCCTAGCATGATCATTCACCTCTTTCTTGGCAGTGAAATAACTAACTCTGTTGGCAACATGCTCACTCAGCTTCAAAGTTAACATCTCCTTCAAATGAGCAGGAACTGCTTCAAGCCATTGTTTTAGGCTGTCTTCAGGCTTGGTTTGATACCACTATCCAGGTCAAGTATTTCATATTGCATCCATTATCATAGGATCTAAGCACCTCAAAGTTCCTTCCTTTGTTTACATAGATTTAATATCTTCCAGACCACCTTTGCAATCTCAAGAACTCAATTTTGTTTTCAACAAAAAAAGTATCAGAGCATGCTCATTTTGGAGCATCAGAGAAGCAAGTGTTTTATCAAGTAAACCTAATCTGATTGTTGTCTAGAAGCAGATTTTGGTTGTCTGCTCAGTTGCTACTCAATTGACTTTTCAGGCTGCAAAAAGTCCAAAAAGCAAAGGGCTACTACCTCCGCCAATACTACCTAAGTAACAAGCCACCAGGAATAGAAGTGACACTAATCTTGCTTGCTTGCTTCTTAAGAATTCTAATTTCTATTCAAGTTAAATTAACTTTGTCACCATTTTCTTTTTGTCACTTTGAAAGTGCTTCCGTATTAAAGGCTATAGCAAGGGTTAGCAGGTGTTAGCGGCCCCATTTCAAGATATGATTTACACCACCATCAGCATTTTACTTACTAGATAAGCAAAACTGTGTATCTAAGTGAGTCAATTCAAATACTAAGGCATAAGAAAACTGTTAACAAAGTCTTCCATGTAGAAAGTCTACTTGTCTTTGCAAATTGAACAGATTTGTGCCGAGAAATTCAAACATTAAAAAAATCTGACATTTTAAGAGTAGTATAAGGATAATAAAAATATCAAAGAATATATTTAGGTTGTACATATTTGCATTGAAATACTTAAACTATGTAGGACATATTAAATGTATGATAAATTACTTCATATAGCATATTACCTTGCAGCTGGCACAGAAGAGCTTCATTTCATTCTACTTTCCTACTCAAAGAGTTGCTTTAATATATGAGAAAGCAACAGAAAGGCAATCTTTTTTCTTTTTTTTTTTTTTTTTTTTTTAAATTATTGTGCTAGGTCTACATCTATTTCTTAACTATTATCTGAAGTCCTGACTTTGAAGTTGGGTATCCCACAGCAAAAAATCTAGTCTGTTGCAGGTCAGTTCAGAACAAAATCTACATACTCTCTCTGGTTCAGTTTTCTCCAATTGATAGATTATTTAACCCACAATTCATCCCATCTCTAGTAATATGGGTAAAACAGATTTCAAAAAAAGGCATATGGAAATTCCTCATTCAGTTTGCAATGACTGTATTTTGTGAAACAAACGTAACAATTCTTGTTAGTACCATCAGATAACTCCTCTCTCTCAAAAGCAGAACTAAGTTAATCCTTGAATTGACAGGGAGTATTGTTTTTAAGTTAATAAATCCCATATCAATGCCCTTCCTCTACAAATATATTTACTTAGTGGCTAAGTAAAAATATACCACTTGCTCAAAAGTAAGCACTCACATAGGCCCTGCACTTCCTATTTATACTCTGATAAAAATCCATCCCTACCAGATTAATGGGATAACCCTTACTTTAGATATATAAATAAAAAAAATGAATACAGAAAAAAGGATCTGTAGTATAGCATATATTCACACAAACCAATTTCGTAAAGGAATCTTGAATTTAACTATTATTGCCTCCCGTATTGCTTAGGTTGAGAAAGATAATGTGCCACCCCTGGCTAGCCTCACTCACAAGGACGACCAGGTTACCAAAGAGCTGGTCATTCGTAGTGCAGCATTTACTTGAAATCCAGATGTATATCGTCCAGATTCAGTAGCTCCCAAGTGCTAGTTGCACACTCTCTGAAATAGCATTTTTGGTAACTGAAAGGATGCAAGTAAACTAAGGTTCCTCTCTGGAAAAGCTAGATTGCATTCCCTAAGATGGATAAAATTAATAATCTATTTACTTTATCATCATAACGATCCTCCCAATTATTTAAAAGAAAGACTATGAAAAGATTCTGCATTACAGCAGCATGTGATCACAGAGATGTGACACAACAGATGCAGTATCAGTTTTCAGGCAGGATTATTCAGTATATAGAACGTCTAATGCTTTTGTGGCTGGCTGTGTCTTCTATTTTAGTTACAAACACTTTAAAGAAAAAGGTGAATCTTCCTTCCTTCTCTCACCAGGGTGAAATCAAGGTCATCTTTTTTAAGAGTTAGTTCTCCCTGAGATAGTCATATTTAAAATTAAATGACACTCCATCTAAAGTATTTTACCAGAAGCCTTCAACTCTTCTAAGCTTTCCAAGTAGCATCTTCTAAACCTTTAAGAAGTTGCCAACTGTCTGAATAATACAGTAGTCAGAGTACCACCCTTTAAGGGAAAGATCATGTGCTCAACTTGGGCCAAATAAGCAATAAGATAGAAAACCAAGCCACTTAAACCACATGAATGATTCTTAAACACTTAGGAATCTGATTTATAACCATATGCAAGCAGCAGTATCATAGTTTCAAAATTCACTTTGCTGGAATTTACTGCAGGATACTACTGTGTACTAACAGGATTTTACAGTTAATAAGACCTATAATGCTACTGACTGGGCATGAAAACTGTGTACTAAATGATGTACAATTCTTCTATTTGAGGTAAATTTGCTATGGAGAATAGCATTATTAATCATTAAGTCATCTCAGATTTCTAGATCGCTATCCAAACGTGGCTAGTATTCTTACTAAGAAAGTCACTGCTGACATAAGGAGGGGATCCTAAAAATAACCCAGGAGCCTTATTTTTACAGAAAGACTGTTTTCTGACCTTTTTTGACCCACTTTATTCCCAGACATTGTAATTCTGTAGTTCCTTTGATCTTAAGGCATTTTGCTAATTGTACTTCTGCAGGATACCTGATGTACTGCCAGCAGTCAGTAGAAAAGCAGAAGCTAAAGGATTACCGGCCCTTTCTTATACATGCTGATGTATATCCACATATAGAAGAGGGTTTATTTTTTCATGAATTAGCTTAATACATCATGGACATGTGGAAAAAGTTGAAGAAGAAGAAAAAAAATTATTCTGATATAAGACTGCTCACACATGAACAGTTGTGGAATAACCGCAGAGCTTTAACTTCAGTTCACATACGAACTATTGTGGGATAACTACAGAGCTTTAGCTTCAGACCATCTTTTACTTTACACAGTGTAATAACTTGCACCAGCCTAACAGATGGGTATAGTTAAAGCGGTGTTAAATCTTAGTGTGGAAACATTTGTTAAAAACCTGCTCACCTGAATACATACAGTCTCCTAATCTGCTTTTCTCCTTGGGAAAAATAAAGTTGTTCTTTATTCAGTGTTAGAAGGGTTGATTCACTCCAATTTAAATATAATTAGCAAAATTGTTATGCTAGCTGCAGTTGCCAGATCTTTATGGCTAGTAATACCTCAGCCAAAGTACACACTATTTTCTGTTTCCAGTCTGACTTTGCAAGGCTATCAGTTGGAAAAAGCAGTTTTCTGGTTGTGCAATGAATCCAATTGTAGCCAGGAATTAAAGACACAAACATAAATCCCCAACCTTGTGCTTGACTTCAGCTTTCACAGTAGCACTGATACTTCAGGGTAACCTACACGGGGATTTGAGTGCCATTTTTTCCCATTTTGCTTTTCCTGATATGTAGGAGCAATGTGAGAGAGCTAGACTTCTGTTTTTTTCTAGCCAAGATGTGTGCTTCTTACAAAGATTAGATGTCAAGCTCATTTTGGGGAGCAGTATATGTACGAGATATTAACTGAAAACAGTAATTGTCACAGGTGGGTTGATTTCTGTTCTCTGGTTAGACATTGGTTTGTTGCGATTGTCTCCAACCTCAATTGCCCGCGTTTCAAAGACTTGCTGACGCAGATAGATCCAGTGTTCCTAACTCTGGATTTCTCAAGCAAATTGCCAGGTGCAGATCCCATTCTCGCCACCGTGAGATCCTTCTGCCTCTTACCCCCAAACCAACCCTCCTAATTACTTGGATAAACTCCTTCTGAGTCTACCTTGCTGTTTCCTAATAACATGGTTTCCTAACGACAGTTTTCAGAAATTACTTCAGTGTTAAAGCAAGGGGCACAGGCTTAGTACAGGAATTTCTTACCCATGAACGTGTAAGAGTTACAGGTTGGTTTGTTTTTGAACAAACTTTTGAACATAATCCCTGCAGTCTGCTTAAACTATTCACCACCAGCAAATCCTGGGCTTCTTTTGAAGCCCGAGACCAGACAGCTGCTCCAGACTTCCGCTTCGAGTAGCTTGTTTCTGGTGGTACAGACTCTCTCCTACTCAAGGAAGCACTTTCTTTTTTAACAATGAGAGGGCTTCTAACTCAGGGTTTCACAGAGCACTGGCCACTAACGATAGATGTACAAGGGTGGACATAGCACGCTTCTGGTCTGTCTGCAATAGCTCGGGAAAGGACCTTGAGTTAGAAACTGTTAATCACACTCTCAGTCTAGGAACTCATTCTCTCATTACAGTTTGATCGCATCAGTATGACTGGAAAGTAAAACATAGTATTTCAGTCAGTCTGAAATATTAAGTGTTTAAAAGGAAACCAGCCTTTTTGGCAGGACCCCAAGTTTGTCTTCCCACTAATTTTCCTTCTTTGCTCCCTTCAGCCCTCAGTCTCACGTCAGGGCAACTAAACTTTGAGGCACACAAAGCTAGATAAAGCTTGCTTCATATCCTATTTATGCTTCTCGAGGTAAAAAGGTCACCAGAGAATGATTTAAGAAACGTTTTCCCCCACGCTTACTCAGTACTTTTGTACTGCTGTAGTTTCTGGCCCAGTCAGCATGATAGCTAGGAACCAAATTGTAATGCCAGCTTGGACCTCCTTCTTAGCCCTTCCTCCTCCCCACATTGGGAGTCACCACTCCTGAGCCATAAAAACTCACAGCATTCCCTAAATACCACATTGAGGTTAGCTGTACAGAGCCATTGCACTGTGAAAATGAAAGAGGGATTCAGGCAAGGAAAAGGATAATGTCGGTATATTTGTCCATTAACCATAGTTCCAACTTGCTGTCTTGCTGTCTTTTTACATCATCCCTGAAACATTCTCCTTATTCAGCAAAGAACCTAACCCGAGTTTACATTATTTTCCGGCAGCAGCTTTCTCTGCTAACCTGTTCCAGAAGTTTGTCATTTATGACATATTACCCTTACCTGCATGCTCTGCTTTTTTTTCCTCCTGAAATTAAACAGCTCATTTCCCCTTCATCTGTAACAATAGGAAATGCACACATATATTACAGTTTTCTGTAATTTCAGCTCTCCGTGTTGATCAGGACCCTTTGATGTGACAGGAAGCACCCCAGAAACAACGTAGATTTTACCATACCTTTAAAAAGGGACCGAAAGTTCCTGTACTGCATGTTATGACAGCATAACAGAGAGTTAAGAGTGAACAACTCAGAACAACACTAAGTGCTTTTCTCCTGAATGTATAACAGTACTTATTTCACAGACTGAGATGCTCCGATATCTGATCTATTAGTAGATGACAGGAAAGCTGAACTCAATTTCCAGAGGTGTTTTTACACTCAATATAATATCACGGAGACTCATCTACTGTAAACTCCTGTTTCTGTAAGCTTTAAAGGCCGCCTAAGGATCTCTTGAAGAGCAGTAATTGCCATCTGCCGGCCAAGCCGGGAATGGTCTTTGTCCACAATTTATTTCTTCATCTGTCTGGCTAAATTTGGAAATGGATTTGAGCAAAGGAGACAGTGCAACCTGGGTGTTGGACAGTGCAACCGGCAGCTGAGTCTGCACACTGGGACAGAAGCGTGCGCATACTTCCCTGTCTCACACTGGAAAAGGAGGAGAAAAACTGTAGAGGAGGAGTTAAGTTTGGGGGATCCATGACATTGCTATGATTAGTTGAGGTGTTGATTTAAAAATAGATAGCCAGCAAAATTATTGTTATCTTCTCATCTAAAAATTAAACTTTAGGTTTTATACTTTTGAGTGACAAAAAG
The DNA here is from genome assembly GCF_965638725.1 of Aptenodytes patagonicus. Classification (NCBI taxonomy): domain Eukaryota; kingdom Metazoa; phylum Chordata; class Aves; order Sphenisciformes; family Spheniscidae; genus Aptenodytes; species Aptenodytes patagonicus. Next base: position 54,757,942 of record NC_134951.1, on the reverse strand, counting down.
ACAATGTAGGGGAGACAAAACCCTTGCTGCTGGGAGAGGAAGGCCAGGTTTCTGCTAATTTCTGTCCCCAGATCAGAGCTGGTTAGAGGCAGCAGGGAGGCACCACAGTAATACCTGCCCATTGTCACCCAAAATCCTGTGTAGCACAGCATGCTCATCCCCTGACTCTCCCCTCTCACTTGCTTTTTCCCAGCTGTGACTTCTTATCTCCCAAGCCCTTCTGTCTCCAAACTCATTTCACAACCCGCCCCAACTCTCAGAGTCAAACCACTTCTCCTCATCATTTCAATTCAGAACCCCTAACATTTTCCATCTTTTTTCCCCATCCTTCCCTAATTTCTTTCTTCCCAAGACTTCCTCCTTTTTCCCTACTCTCACACTCCTTCCCATCCCCAACCTTCCTACCCCAAGAAGCCCCAGCCCATAGGGCACACCTCTTGCCCCCAGTCCTCAGTGCAGGCCCTCACATCTGCCCCAGCTGCTTGATTTCTCCTGCTCTGCCTGCTCAGAACAACTCTACCTCTCTAAAGTCAACCTGGGTAAGACACAGGAGGTGGAAAGGCATGACAAGTCTGGGAAACGCAGATGCAGGGTAGGTTTATTTGAATACTTCTTCTCTGATAACTACCCATTGGGTGGTAGAAAACAGGAATTAGAGCCCCCTCTTAGTCTTCTCATCTGCAGGCTGAACAAACCCAGCCCTCTCAGCCTCTGCTCGTGCAGTACGTTCTCCAGTGTCCTGACAATCTTGGTGACCCTCCCTGGACCCTCTCCAGTTTGTAAATGTCCCTTTTGCTCTGGGGTGGCCGAAACCAAACACAATACACCAGACATGGCCCCATAAGTGTCAAATACAGAGGAATAATCACTTCCCTCAATCTGCTGTTCATGCTCTTGCTAATACAGTCCAGTATGTGGTTAGTCTTCATTGCTGCAAGAGAAACTGCAGATGCCTATTCAGCTGGTTGCCCACCAGCACCTCTCTGCAAAGCTATTTTTTATCCTGTGTATCCCCAGCCTGCACTGGTACATGAGGTTATGACAACCCAGACGCAGGATTTTGCATTTACCTTTATTGAACTCCATGAGGTTTTTGTTGGCCATTCAGAAGGAACTTGATAAGCTGGAGGAATAATCCATCCTGCCCTCCAGTAGATTGACTGCTTTCTCCAATTCAGTGTCATCCATGAGCTTCATGAGGGTGCAGACCATCCCACTTCACAGGTGGTTGGTAAAGAAGTAAAGCAGTAGCTTCCTCTTAGTATTCCCCGACCTTCGTGGAATTATGATAAATGGGCTTGTTCTATCACTCAGTATTTTCTGGTGGGAGTTCCATAGCTTAACTGCACATGTGAAAAAAACGCATCCTTTTATGTGCCACCTATTTCCTGTAAGCTTCATTGGATAGTCCCAAATTAACTGTCTCTTCCCATATAAGAACAACCTTTTTCTATTAACCATCTCCTTATCATCCATGAATTCATATATCTTCGCTATATTCCCTTTCAGTTATATCTTTCCCAGGCAGAAAAGCCGATTCAGTTATTCTTCCTGTAGAAGCCATTCCATATCTTTTGATCACCTTTGCCCTCCTCTGAACTAGAATCATAGAATCATAGAATATGTCAAGTTGGAAGGGACCCATAAGGATCATCGAGTCCAACTCCCTGCTCCTCGCAGGACTACCTAACACTAAACCATATGACTAAGAGCGTCGTCCAGGCACTCCTTGAACTCTGACAGGCTTGGGGCCGTGACCACTTCCCTGGGGAGTCTGTTCCAGTGACTGACCACCCTCTCAGTGAAGAACCTTTTCTTAATGTCCAGTCTGAACTTCCCCTGATGCAGCTTCATTCCATTTCCTCGTGTCCTATTGCTGGCCACCAGAGAGAGGAGATCAGCACTTCCACCTCTGCTGCCCCCCGTGAGGAAGTTGTAGACTGTGATGAGGTCACCCCTCAGCCTTCTCCAAACTGAACAAACCAAGTGACCTCAGCTGCTCCTCGTTAAGTCTTGCCCTCGAGACCTTTCACCATCTTGGTCGCCCTCCTCTGGACGCACTGTAGTAGTTTGATGTCCTTCTTACACTGAGGTGCCCAAAACTGCACACAGTACTCGAGGTGGGGCCACACCACTGCAGTGTAGAGTGGGACAATCACCTCCCTCGACCGGCTAGGTATGCTGTGCTTGATGCACCCCAGGACACAGTTGGCCCTTTTGGCTGCCAGGGCACACTGTTGACTCATATTCAACTTGCCATTAACCCACCCCCCCCCCATCTCTTTCCGCGGGGCTGCTCTCCAGCCTCTTGTCCCCCAATTTGTATGTATAACCAGGATCACCCTGTCCAAAGTGGAGAATCCAGCACTTGCTCTTGTTAAATTTCATGCGGTTGGCAATTGCCCAGCTTTCTAGTCTATCCAAATCTCTAGAACTAGTTCTGTTATAGCTCTTTTCAAGGTGGGGGACAGAGATAGCTGAACTGCACACAGCAGTCAGGGTATGGGCACACTTTGAGTTTATACAACAGCAAATGTTTGTACTCTATTTCATTTTCCGCCTCCCATACTAATTCTTAACATTTGATTTGCTTTTTTGACTGTATCAGAGTGACTTCTTCAGTCTCTAATATAATCGCAAGGTCTCATTCCCAAATAGCCATGGTTAGCTCAGAACACATCTTTTTTTTAAGCTGATGTCACGTTTGTTCACCACTTGCACATACCAACACTGAAATTAATTTGACTGGCATTAAAATGACCTTCTCAGAAGAGTCTTCTGGATATCTTTGCGGGGGGCACTCATCTTTACAACACCAGCTTATCCAACATCATCAGCAAACTTTGTCATATCATCGTGTTATCAAACTACAAGCTGTGGAAGAATTTGAATATAGCCAGTAACTGGGAAGCAAAATAGCAGGTTAAATTCAATACTGAGAAACATAAATGTGAAAAAAACCTTCCCTAGGTACATAAAATAATGGTCTCTAGTATGTTATTATCATTAGAAAGTTCATTAGAGAAGAGAGATCTCGGACTTACTTTGGCTCCTTGTCTGGCAGCAGCAGCTCCCCAAACAATAATATCTAACAGGCATGTAGAACATTAATCAGTATTAAGAAGAGAAAATCAAAAAGAAAGCGTTGCCCACGTCAGAATTAGTCATGCAACAATACCTTTGATACTACATACAATCCTGTTCTCAGAAAGGATATAACAGAACTAGAAAAGTGCGAAGAGGACAAATTAGCAATATGATACAGCTTCTACATGAAAAGCATTTCAATTGATCGGGACTCTTCATCCTCAGAAAGAAATCAGTAAGGAAACTGAGGCCCGTAAAATCATGACTGGCATGAAACAGGTGAAGGGAAGTGTTTATCTGCTAACTCTCAAATAAAAGACCTCAGGGAGACCCAAGAATATCAGGCCTCAAGTTTAACCCAATAATTACTATTTCACTCAACAAAACTGAATTATGGAACTAATTAATACAAAGTGTTTAAGATGCCAAAATGATGTACTTAACAAACCGCTAGGAAAAGTCACGAGAGAAAGATGCAGTAATAACAAAACACAACAAACTGGAGATTATCTCCAGCTCAAGAACTTCGTAAACTGCAGGTATCCTTATACTAGGAAACAACGGGGGAGGTATTGAAATAAAGCTCTGTTGAGCTTCTCCCCATTCTCATGCTCTTTCCCAAAGGAGCTGGGCCAGGACACTTATACTCATTTTAAACTTCCAGAGTGAAGCACAAATGCAGTTCCCTGCTACCACAGATGTTGCAGTTTATTTTCCCATGTTTGGGGAAATCACATGGACAACCCATCCAGCAGGTAAGGGGTGGTGAGTCTTACCTTCCGAAAAGTCACAGACGAAAAGAACTCTTGATGTTAATTGAGCATGGTTGTTCTTTTGGTCTTGTGACATGGGTGAAAATTTGAAATGGGTAGAAGGAAAAATGTCAAAGTAAAGCAGTGTGCTTCCAATTAACTGAATTTCTTTTTCTTCAACTTACAAAATGTTAGCATTGATGTTTGCATTATCAGCATGATGATATGCTGATATAGGTATGAAATGTTTCCGTGGTCACAAATCAACTTTCTCCTATCCCCAGAGTTTTCATTCAATGGGAAGTTTTGTCTTTTCATTCTGATTTGGAACAACACAAGGTTTGCAGATGTTGCAATTCCCAGAAATTCCATTTTCGTAACAGCTCGTTCCTCGTCATAGACTGACTATGAAACGCCAGGGCGTTTGTCTGGAAAAGGCAGGTTCGTGTCACTTACAAACATTCATCTCGTAGATACCTTTATTCATACAACTGCTAATCCTTAGTGATCCGACTAAGATCCCTCCCTCAGCAGGAAGCTAGAGAGGCAGTGAGCTCACTTAGATTTTCTGGTCCATGGAAGCTGGATCCAGCAATTCTTGTATCCCACACCTGAACTATCAATCTAAAACAACAAACCCACTTTAATCACACAAGTACTTCTTGGCAAGCACAAAATACAAAAGAGGAATAACGATTCTCTAAACAAAGAAACAGGAATGCTTGTTCTCATTAAGGGTTTCTCTTGAATTTTACTCAGCAGCAATAAGAAGCAGGGTTCTCCAGGGCAGACTGTGTTCAACACTCTCCTGCAATATGTGATTGCAAGTAAACAGAAGCCCTCGAAGCATAAGATCTTAAGGCACCTTGTTTTTTGTTTTTTAAGGAGAAGCTACCGCAATGCAGAAAAGCCATGTTCAGTCTCTGAAGAGCCATGCGCTACTTCAGTATCTTGGTGAGGACTTTTTCTTTAAAAACTGTGGGTTTTACTATGCCTAACACAACAGGGTTCTGGGATCCTTCTCGGAGGAACCTGGGTATTACCGTCCTACAATAAATAAATAATTGTAAGCATTCAAAACTTGTTCTGCTTGAAGGCTGGACTGTTATTTGGGTAAGAATAGAGTAAGATTTAAAGCAAACCTCTCCAACAAGTCTGCTATAAAACAGACTGTCAAGTAAATATAAAGTTGGGAAGTTGTGGTTTGGTTTTTTTTTTTAGTAGGTTTCAATGGGGCCTAAGACCTTTTACAAATGGAACATGATTCACAATCCTTAGGTAGGAATGATACGTCACTTTATACTGCAACGCACTTACGGAGACCCATGCAGCTATGGGGGGTGGGGGGAGGGGGCAGCTTTCTCTGTGTGATATATGGGAAAAGGTCTTAAAGATCTTGCTCCAACTTTCATTTTATAACCGATTATTCTTTCTCCCCTGCAAAAAACACTCGTCATACAGGTTTCAAAATTGTTTTTGCAGATATGAATAAGTATCATATAAGTTCTTATCTCTCCTTTTCCTATCTTCCAAGTCAGATGTCTAGTTCAATGTCCAAGAGGTGACTTAGAAGACCAGAAAGTTTCTGATTTCAGTCATCTGGCTTTTGCTGTAAGAAAACACCTCTGCTAATGCCATGTCTTAATAGTTTGCCTGTTCTTTCTTAACACTCATTTGTTTTGCTGACAGAGTTAGGCCCATGGAAACTAACTCTTTACCTACTAGGTTGAAAAGTTCATCCTGTTCTACTTTTTAATAGAACAACAAAACTTTCCTGTAAACTCAGCTCCCAGAATCCATTACAAGTCTAGCGTAGCTGGCTCTGACCAAATGCTGGCACCATTTTAATAAACCACAAATTTTGACAAGTTTTTTCCTTCTTCTCTGCTAGCATTTAATACATCTTTTCCTCCAGGCATACCAGTCAGGTAGCATAAATCTCCTGCCACAAGCATGAGTCTCTAAAAGGAACAAGATTTACCTTTGACAGGATCTCGTGCATGAGACCATCTTTAGGGTAGAGATTTGTCGTGTCCTGTGCAGCCCACATGCTGAAAAAGCATTTCACCTTTCACTTTTTCATAATATTCCTTTTACTATACTTTTTCCTGAACAGGGACAGCTTTGTCTATATGCACTTAAACTCTTCGGTCACTTTACCACGTAAGCCACAGAATGGATTTCCTTCCAGGAATTCAAAGAAAAGTAACTGAGAACCTAATCAGCTATTACCTCCTCAAAACAGCAACACAGATCTAATGGCATTTAAATTAAATTTAAAATATTTTTCATAACTGGAGAAAATAACTAAATCTGTCTTCAAAAGATTTGAGGTTTGTGCTAAGATGCAGTGTTAGCTTTCCAAACATAACATACCACCATGCAGTATTTCTGATCATGCTCAGACTAGAACAAGCACAACTCAATCTTTTATTCAAGTTCATTAAACAAAAGCGTTCAACGCAGCTCAAGAAGTCTTACTCCTCGCCATAGCTCCATAGCATCAGAGGGAAAAGAAGTATGTTGAAAAATATTCATAGGGAGAAAATCCTTCCAGCTAAAACAGAAGCCACGTAAGGAGTTTTGTCAGAAGGTTACTCCCGATGGAAAGGAGAAGTTTCCTGAATATTATTTTGAAGGTTGCCTTAAAACCAATCTGAAGAGATTTGCTTGTGTTTTGCTAAAAGGCACACAGATGAACTAGTGTGTCTCTTACTACTGACCAGGGCTGGGTGGTGTTGGTCTTTGTTGATAAACCTCAAAATTTCTGAGGGGTTTTCTTTGCAAGGAAAATCACAAATTGTGCGTGGTTCCACCTAGGTCAACTTCTTTCTGGCCAAGCGCTGTTGACAGCTGCTCCGCTCCACCACAGCACAGACTCCGGCCACAGGAAGGTACAGGAAAGCCACCAACAGAGACCACATGGACAGGGAACTCACAACTTTCACATTTTACCTTTGTTCCTAAAGCAAATCCCTTCTGAAAAAGTCAGTTGATCTTCGCTGTCACATCTGTAAAGTGGTGTTAAAAGTGATCATCTTCACAGGGAAAGTTGTGATGAAGCTTACTGGCAAATGTAGGTCCCAAAACCCATTGGTTTCCTTAAGAACAGACTCAGAACCACAGTAATTCTCAAACTTGGGCACCATCTTACAGATATTACTTAAGCAGCAGTACAAGGGGCAGGAGTTCCCTCACGTCTCCCATCCCGCTCCCAGCCTTTTGCTTCCTCCCCAGTGCCGCAGTGCACCACCCAGCTGTGCTGTGAGCCAGATCGGGGAACTGATCTAGCTTCAGAACAAAGAGCCACCCCTTTCACACACACCCCGCCCGCCTTTTAAAGCCAGTTTAATTCCCTGATCTGGCCGCCAGTCCCACAAACAGCTGCACCTTTATAACTCCTTACATCAGCACTGCTGCTGAACTCCCCACATGGTGTTATCCATAAAGTGCTGGCTTTGTGTTTTTGTTGTTTTTTTTTTAAAGAAATATCATTATGTATGACCTGCTGCCTTTGAGAAACTGGAGGAGGCTAATGGCAGGAAGGGTGGGTGTCCCTCTCTCTCTGGAAGGAAAGCGAGAAGGAAATGCTCAGCAGTTATCAGGTCTTTGAATCTTTCTTCAAGTGAGTCTTGAAGTGACGAGCACCTGGAACACAAACACAAACACAAACCCCTCGCTCACCAACTACAGAGTGCACTTGAGTTGAACAGCTGTTTGCCTTTCTGTGCTACAATATCCTAGAAGCCGTTAGGTATCTCAGGTATGTTCAGAGAAGAAAGAAGAAAAACAAAAAAGGCGCCTACAGACTTTTCATGACATAAAAAAAATAAAGCCTGCCTAATATTTCATTCAAGTAATCCTAACGAGCAAGGAATTATTCCCACGTGCAAAGTAAGCCAACAGGAGCTGAAATCTATCACCTCTTACGAATTAAAAGCTTATTACTGTTTATTGGCATGCTGTATGTGCACTTTGGAGGGTCTCACTAATTCTTCATAATAATCTGTTTTCAATTAAATGGCTGTGATGGGAGGTGAATGCAAGTTCTGCATCGCACTTTTTGTGGCAAACCATCCCAATACAAACTTCCTGATACAGCAGATGTGACTGCCCATCTTCTGGCAGTGATGCATGCCAAACAGCTGTTTGCTCATGAGAACCAGGAGAGCTCAGCTTTGCTTAGAGATGTTTGGTGTGAATTTATACTGCTAAATACCTTACATTTCTTTGTCGCACTGGGACTAGTTTCTGTCACATGCAAGAGCGTGACACACCAGGAGAGAGAACGCCCGAATCCTTTCTTCCCCCTCACTTCTGCATTCCCTTCCTCACCTTCCCCCAGAGGAGGGAGCAACTTCTAAGCCAAGGAGCTCAATTTCCACTGGAGAAATGTTAGCAACTTGCAACAAAAACTGAAAAGACATAACTACTTGTGGACTTTTTCGGATTAGGAAAACAGAAACCCTGACTTAGTACAAGGAATACGCCTTTATCTGAAAAACAAGCAGGGAGGGAAGAGGCTTTAAACTATCTTTTGGCAACCGCTGATATTAGGCCCCAGCGTGCCTATCTATGGCTAACGTAGCTAGTCGCTGTTGCAGCAATAATTCCAGAGCATAAAGCAGCGTCAGTAATTCTGCTGCCTAGAGGCCAGCAGCAGCAATCAATGGTTTAATTTGCAAATTTAAAAAGGGGAGAAATAACGCCAGCACCTAAAATAGCTTTAGAATTGATCACACAGGGCTCAGTCCTAAGTGAAGGCCCCTTCACTACATGTGTGCTGAGCACTGCCTTCTCCATGGAGTACACATTAATGTTAGGAAAGAGGGAGATAAAGATAGATTTTTAAATTCATCTTACTTTGCATTGCAGCACTGTATACGTAAAAAATCCAGTTTATTGTGCATCACTCAGATCTTTGCAGGCAATGTAGGACAAGGCAAATGTATATAACCCCCTGGCAGGGGATAATCAACCAAGGATCTCTTTCCAAGTTTGCTGAGCAAAGCCTGGCATCCCTTCCACTGGTACCAACGGGTCAACGCTCTTGCTCCCATTCTCCCACTTTGGTAACAACTGGAGAAATGGGCCTGGTTAGACCTTTCCTGCAGATTTCCCTGCCTGACTGACACGCCTAATCCTGTGGTTGACAGGACAGCTCTTCATCCCATCCCCTCTTTTGATTCTGGCTCCTCACCTCTGGCTTTGGAGTTTCCTGACGCTGAACGTGGCTCTTGATTCCTTGTTTCGGTTTGCCCAGATGCTTTCAGTAAGTGCCTTGATTGTTACAGTGATCAACTGAACAGGGAATTAAGCCAATAATGGTCAGTGCGGAGTACAGAAGATAACTGAGAAAGATGAGGGAGACCAGTATTGTGACCACTAGCAGAGCGGAAAGAAGAGATTAATGTAACACTCACCATGAGCAATAAAAGACAAGAAACTCACCTTCTTGCCAGCACGAAGAGATGATCTGGACAAACAGTAGGAAATGGGTCACTGCAGCTGTGCCTGGTTTGGTCTGGAGGTTGTGAGAGTGAAGGAAGTCAAGAGGAGAAAATTGCAGCAATCAAAACAGAAGACAGTTAGGGCCCAAATGGGCGTACTTCAGTATCATGAACGGAGTGAGAAATGCAGATTTTTACAGGTGGTGTGTTGCATCACAGGAAGAATTATGGGATTATCAAGGGGGAAAGAGGGAACATAAAGAGAATTTGGGGGAATGTCATTAACCACACATGCTTTCTGTTAAGTTCTGCTGAAAACTTTACCTCTTCTTCCCCTGAATGACTTTGTGCTTATCTTAGAGAAGCAGGGGAAAAAAAAAGATCAAGTAGACAGGATATGACTGAAAGTTAAAGAAAACAAGAACGAATGAGAAACAGACGCCTTAGAACTTTCTCGATCAGCGTATGTCTACTGCGTTCACTGATTGCTCTGAGTAGATGGTTCCCATGTTATTTAGGATAGGGCTTAATCCCAGATTACCTACAAGTTTTCCTCTCCCAATGACCATCTCTATTTCTTTGCTCACCCAGCACTTCGGTCCCTCCTGCCCACCATGATTTCCAAGATAATAATTCCCGAACTTCTCAGGTAGGTCCCTCAGAACCCCCCCAACCCCCCCAAATGTCTTTTCCAGCTCCTCCTCACCATCTTCTTCATAAATGCCTCCTACACAGGCTTCACATTCAGGAGCCTCATGTCTCTTTTCCTTGTATGTTTTTAGGAAACCTGACTTCTGATACAGCTAACCTATTTCTCAGCTGTGTCTTTGGATTGCATCTGTGATGTGTCAGCACTGCTAGAGGCACTTTAGCAAAGTCCAAAAGGAAGAGATAAATTGCGCTGGAGACAGGGGAGAACTATCTGCACCACATGTAATACACGTTAATATGTATTATGTATGGCTATGTTATATATATTATGCACAGCTAACATTTTCCACTTCCCTCTCTTTAATATTGAAAACGTCTCTAACACAGTTCTGCTCTAGCCTCCTTACCTCCCTTACATTTGATAGCATATGGAATAAGCAACGGTCAGCCTTTTTTCCCCTGGCTGGGGGATGCAGCAGTCAGTGCAATATCTGGTATATCTGCGATGTTTAACTGTCCTGCCTTCATGCTCTTCGCTAACCCTCCCCAGCTGCAACCAAGCCAGTGGGGGAGGGAAACCCTCACAGTCAAATCCAGAAAGCACTTAGTGAAAACAAATAAGGTTGCTAAGGAACCATAAACTCAAACCCACAAAATCCAGGAAATGGAAAGGAGTTCATATGCTCTTTTCAAACACACACCACTCAGTCCCCTCAGCGCTCCGTCTGTCACATTATACTAGCACAGAGCTAAGGCTGTGACTGTACGTGCCCAGGACTGATTCCCCAAAATGTGGGAATCCCAAGAACCTAGCACATTGTGCCACTCAACAATATCTACCTCTCTTCCTCCTTTCCTAATCACACCACACTTAAGAAGAGTTTATAGTGCAGGGAGAATATAAATTCTATGTATATCATTAGTCATCTGTGACAGTAGCCTAGGTGACAGTAGCAATGAAGATGCCAGCAGCACAGCTGGGCAACATCAGCATACAAACCGAGGGTCCACAGAAGGCACAAATCGTACCCTCCCTGACGTTACCATCCTGCCAGCTAGACTAAAGACAGCATGGGCTTGACTGCTGATTTGTAACTCTGTTTTACCACACAGGTACAGCCTCCGGAGCCACGCTGTGCCCACAGGGATTTTCTTGAAACCAAATTTATTACTGTGCTCAACCCATAAATAAAGCTATCTCCAGTGCATTGGGAGGCAAGAAGATGACAAGCCAAAGGAAAGGGGTGAGCATGCCAGTTATACCTTGCCTGTGCCGCACAGACCCTGGGGCCACGTTTACGTGTTTTCAGAGCCTGGTGAACTCTGGAAGCAAGGGGCAATTGAGGCAAGGCAAGGCCCTTTCATCAGCTGTCCTTTGAGCACCGCATGTACTGTTCCCCATGCACACAGCTACGTTGCAGCACCTGACAAATTTCCTCACACTTTAAAACACTGTGAGAGATAAGAACATGCCACTAGAAAGGTTATATTTAGCCCTCCTATCTCCATTCACCTTGAGTTAAATCAGATACTCAAAATGTAGCAATTGCCTACCATGCAGAGGTGCAGTTGTACATGCCGTACATCTGAAATGACAATAGCCATCAGTCTTGGCTTAATCAATGCTTCATGGCAAGGTTGAAACTCCTCTGAAAGAAATAGGGTGAACTCAGTTGCTAATTTGGCTTCATCCTATCTTGTCATACAGAGATCAGAGTGGTTCATTTCTGCCATGAGAACAAAACAAGACAGCATTTCCACTTCCCACTCAGAGTTTGCACCAAAATGGCACCACTTTGAGTAGTACAAAGTGTTTATTAGAAATTGAACAAATTTTAGTACTTGCTAACAACACAACTTTAAAATGATCAGTATGAAAAAGCATAGCCTAAATATCCTTACACTATATCCAGGTGAATTTACCTCCTTGCCTCGCATATCCAGTGCATTTTGTCCACCACGTGGCTGTATTTCACAAGTACAAACAGTAAGAATAAAAGGGTATTTGCACAAACAGCCACAGCTGTGGGACATCAGGCACTTCAGGTTCCACTTCAAGTCAGCAGAGACAAAAGACCCTGCAAAGGGTGAATAAATGCACTGGGGTTCTCCCCCTTGACCAATTTCCTGTGCTCGAGGATTTTGCATCTCTCGGAAGCTGCGCTAACCGCAGGGGCTAAAGACCGAGTCGTCAGCAGGTGTAGTAGCCCTCACCTCTCCAAGACGCTTCTTCATATGAAGAGCAAACCCAGCAGCAGCATTAGACAAAACCAATGCCAGGATGCAACAGCTTATCTCTGAGGACTACTATCGAATAACTGTCTCACTTTTAGCATTAAGATGTAACAGGATGTTAGAGGGTCTACATTACTTCTACAAAATTCAGTTTTTAAACACCACATTAACCACCAAAATTAGCTTCCAAATTAGGAAAATATGACTTCTAGTCTTTTACAACTATAAGTTTGACTGTAAGTTCGCAAAAGACAGCATGCCCGTTAGTACAATTCTTCTACAGCTATTACCAAACACGGCTTTCAGTCAAAAGTGTAGTGATTTGTATTTCAGAAAGGTATGGTGGGAAATACAAATTTGAAATAGCTTATGGAATTATCAGTTTCTCAAACACACGGTTATAGATCAGAGAAAAGGATTTAGAGAGAGCCATGCAATTTATTTTGTGTAATGATTAAAAAAAAAAAAAAATCAGGTAATACATTGAAGATAAATATGTTTGTGCCCTCAAAAAGATCCCAAACTTAAAGCCCTTTCTTTTTCACACTACAAGTTTTATCAAACCAGCACAGCAAGAACATCATGTGTGGCATTTGCACAGCCACAGTTACGGCTCAGCTCTCACATAAGGAGAGCAAAGCTGCCCAACTGCTTCCAATTCAGGATGCAGAAGACAAGCAAAAATAACAAACCACCTGTTTCTAATGTGACACTTCAGCTGATTACACTGAGAAAACTAACAAGAAAAGATAAAAACGTAACTAGGATGAGCAAGCTTGCTGTGTTGATAAAGCGTGTACACTTTTATCATAATTATGCTCAAGGGCAGAGTAATAGCTTCCAAACAGACAAGCAGAAGAAAAAAAGCAGGGTTTTTTCAGTATGTTCCAAAACATAGAACACCACACCAAAGTCCCACTAAGGTGCTCATCCCCTTTACCCAAGCCTTTAATTGAGTCTTCACTAACTCATGAGCACAAACTTAGGAGGAAAGCAGGGTAAGAAGAGACGACTTGTACCTTTCAAAGTTGCTTCACATACTTCAATTCTGGGCACAAATCAAGCAGCAATGATTGAAATTCAAACTGTAAAGGTTTCATTTATGCCTAAAGCAAACATCAGGCACTTTGCTGCCATGGTGATGAACACAGTAAAAACACCTTACACTTGCAGAATCTGGAGCGATTAAAGTAGGGCTTGGTGCAATAGTTAAAAACAGTCTGGCATCAGACATGTGAGTTCACACTTTAGAAAATGGTTTCTAGTTTATTGAGTTGTGCAAAACCTGAAATACATAAACAATAAACGAACAGAGAAGTTGTGCTGTGTATGTTATGCATATACATTACTCTGGTCCGGCGCAGAATTTATAAGAGGAGTTGACTGATCGAGGGTTCCCAACATAATAGCCATAAAACTGTTCGGGAAATGAGTCACCTGCTTGACTAGCATATGTTTGCTAACACCAAGATAATAAATACTCAGCTTCGGAAAACTAAGCAAGTTTTATCACATTTTGTATTTTAAATAACCAAGTTCCATGTTAAAGCTCAATACCCCCATGTTCCCTTTAAAATGACAAATCATTAAAAAGATTTTTTTTATAAAACTAAAGCTAACAGCAGCTGAATCTTTTATGTCTGACACATTTATATTACAATATACATACTAAATTTGAAGGTACAAAGAGTTTTCAAAGCTGTTCCAGACTATCAAGCTGATTTTGACTTTTTGGGACTAACCCCACCATCTTCAGCTGACTTCTCTGCTGGCCTCTTTTTTAACCCTTTCATTTTTCGTGTCTGCAGTTTACCAAGATCTTGCTTCTGCATGTGGATTCGCCCATAAGTTGTACCGAACACATCATGGGAGATATTCTTTTTCTTCTTAGGCTGTAAGGGAAGACAAACATTAGTATTTCTGAGTAGAGAGTGCCAGGAGCTCCAGTGAGAAGCCAGATATCTGGCCTTACCATCACCATGTTCACCAGTAATTAAACTACCAAATCAAGTGCCTAAAAGCAAGGCCGCATACATTGTTTGGAGCTTAGCGATTAAGATTTGTTCTGCTCTTATGTGCTACCAGAGGAGAGTTTGTATGCCAGCTGATCACCACAAAAGTGCTATGGCCCCAGAAATATCAGTTGGCCTATATAAAAGTAAGCTTTGATCGATTATACAATAATTAATACTTCAGCTTTTGCTCTTCTTCACATATAGATCTGGAAGTAATATACTTTCCAAGGTACGTACCTTCAGGGCTTTTGGTTGTTTTAAAGACAGCTTATAAAGGTCATCTGAAGCTAAATGTGTCCTCCTCATAACCAGATCTAATGAAGGTCCCATCTCTTCCAGTTCAATTCTTGGTATTTTACAGCCAGATTTCTTCAGAAGCACCCTAGAAGGGAAAAACAAGTAAAACCAACATTGTCCTCTGTGATAAAGATTTATCCGTCCTCCTAAAGGGCAGGTTCAATCCTGTAGTTCAGAAGACTATTAAAAACAATTGCTACTGCTAACTCTATTATTGAGAAAGACGTCTGGCAGTAACACTTTGCAATATATTAAATCTGTTCCATCACAATTTGAACACACCCAAAATATAACCCGGCTAAGGTAACTTTTTGTTTTTACTATACCCCGAAAGCCGTATCACTCCTCAAATTCAAAATAGTGCCCTGGGTATTAATAGACATGAAAAATATTTACTATTGTTTGCGGCAAAATAATCTGAGCACTAACCAAGAAAGTTTTGTGTGTGTTTGTTTTGAAGAATGAGACTGATAAAAGTGATTTTGTTATAAGAGAAATCAAAATCGCATGGAACACAAGCTATGAATGCTCACAGCCTGCTAAGGCAAGGCCATGAACTGTGAGGGTGAACATGCAGCAAGAAAGATTGTCTTGTCCTGCCTGCTCCTGTCTTCCCTTGTGTATGACTGGCTGCAGCCTACCACCTGTCGTTCTCTGACAAACACCTAAGTGAGGAGAGTCCTAGAAATCAGCCTGAGAACGGACTAAATCTCTGAAGTCCAAGACTGTACTTTGAATTCACCAAGTTAACTCACACCACCTTACTAATCCAACCATACCAAAGAGCAATCCTCCTAGCTAGAAGGGGGAGCTCAACGAGGAAGGAAGCAGCACGTTTAGGGCTTAAGCGTTTTCCTTCTGCTGTACAAGTTACTCTGTGTTATGCTGGAACACCTCTACGCATTACATGTTTTAAATGCAGCAAACTATTGCTCAAGCCGGTTCAATTACACAACTACGGGCTAAATTTGGGGAAAAGTTGACAAGTGTACCAAAAAGCAAACAAATAGGTAAAACACATACTCACTTATAGCTTCGCATGTAAATCTTCCCCTCTACAGCTGTGAAATGCAAAACATACTCTAAACCAGCCAGACGAATACTGGGCACACTAGGACCTCTGAAGAAATCTGAAAGAATATTTAAAAAGAATAAATGCCAGGTTTCTCGGCTGAAAACCAAACCAACAGATGACTATGTGTCATGGTTTAACCCCAGTCAGCAACCAAGCACCACAGAGCCGCTCGCTCACCCTCTCCCCCCCGGGTGGCATGGGGGAGAGAATCGGAAGGGCAAAAGTAAGAAAACTCGTGGGTTGAGATAAGAACAGTTTAATAATTGAAATCATAATAATAATAATGATGATGATGATGATGATGATGATGAAGAAAAGGAAAACAACAAAAGAGAGAGAGGAACAAAACCCAGCAAAAACAAGCGATGCAACCGCTCACTACGTGCCAACTGACACCCAGTCAGTCCCAAAGCAGCGATCGCCGCCCCCCACCCAACTCCCCCCAGTTGATGTACTGAGCATGACATCACATGGTATGGAATACCCCTTTGGCCAGTTTGGGTCAGCTGTCCTGGCTGTGCCCCCCCCAGCTTCTTGTGCACCTCCTCGCTGGCAGAGCATGGGAAGCTGAAAAGTCCTCGACTTAGTATAAACACTGCTTAGCAACAACTAAAACATCGGTGTGTTACCACATTATTCTCATGCTAAATCCAAAACACGGCACTGTACCAGCTACTAGGAAGGAAATTAACTCTACCCCAGCTGAAACCAGGACAGTATAACAAATCGGTTTATTTCATAAGGGACCCGCATCACATCACTGATGTGAACTCCTTGCCTATATAGATATTTTTATTGCATCTAACTAAGCAAGGCTATACATGGGATGGAGCTAGACAAGCTGAATCCATATGTTTAATGGGAATCTCACACAATAGCCGCTACTTAGAACTGCAGCCCTGCCAAAACACGGGAGAGAAACCTAACATTACAGGTGTAAGCTCCCGCGCTGGTGAAACCAAACGTGTAGAAATCCTGACAGGAACACAGTGACGTCCCAGAGATAACTGGGTAGCAATATACACACTACCTAAAAATAAGTGCATGGAGAAGAGCAAATATACTTTCAGAGCAGTAACTTAGTTTTATTAAGCTAATTGGGATAATTGCATTGTCTATTCTTCTTAATGTTCAGCTTTAAAGTCAGAAAAATGAAATGTATCTTATTTTGTGTTTAGGCCAGTTCACGCTCGGCTAAACACAGATGAATACAGAGAAGCCATTAGTTCAGGTATCTGTTTAAAGACATCATACAACAAACTGATACTTAAGATTCTTAATCAGAGCCAGATTTGGATGAGTAGAAAGAATGATCAAAACCAGTACAAAACAGATCGAAACTGTATCTTGTCTACTCTTACCTACATTTTCTCTCACTGACTTAGGGAAAAAGTTTAGGTTATCATTTCTTTCATACCTCCCCTGCAACAAAGCACTTCTGTCCTTTAGGTAAAGCGGTATTCATCATTACAATTAATGTTTTCTCTATTTAATAAGCAACACATAACTATAAAAATAAGACACTTAAAATACTTGCTTAGTTTGCAAAGAGAACACTAAAATACAGGTTAAATACAAAATGAGCCGTCTCTAGTGAGGTTCTTATATCAGGCTATAAAAAAAAAATACTGTACAATCAGAGAGCTTGCAATAAGCACAGCAATCTGTCCAACATATGCAGAGGGTGGAGAAGGAATGTGACCTTGACTGAGGGAACAAGGTGTGCTAATAAATATGACAGGGCAATGCTGAAACATAGGAGAACTGCTAACAGATGCAAAACACATCAGTCTTTTCCGTTTTCTGTCCCATTTTCAGATCCCTTGAGTAGTTGTCTTTTCCTCCACTACCTTTTTCAAGAGTATCAGCACTGGAGTGACATCCAAAACAAAGTCTTGCTGGCAGATACCAGCTGGAGTCTAGCCAGGAAGTTTCCTTGGTCAATTAAATACTCTCTCTCCTCCTCTTGTGGGTTGAGCTTGCAGTTAGAGGAAAAGTTGCAAATAAAATATTTTGTTCGCTTCTGGCATATATTTTCCCTTCGACTAGTTCTCTGCGGGTACACAAGCTTACATTTACAGTGGTTTTATTGGCAACATCCATCTCCCTTTCGTATTTTCCTGTGGTATCATACATCTTTTTACCCACAGGATGATCTCTTCCAACAAATGCAGGTGGCCAGGAATTTCTGTTTCCTGGCAATGCTAAACATCTGCAGAAACCTTACACTTCAGTACACCCAGAGAGTTGAAGTTTTTTTAATGTACTCTTAATTTACAACTCCTGCTTTGGTTGGACTAGAGACTTGCTTTCTCCTTTCTTTCCATTTGTCGTTCTTTCTTCCCCTTGTCCTCAACATGTTTCCAGAACTTCTAATTTACTTTGTCCTGCAGAGAGCTTCACAGGACCTTTCAATTTCCAGATTAAATTCCTAAATTATTTTGGAGCACAAGTCTATAGACTTCTTTTTGTATCAATGCATATTCAAAAGCTGGTAACACTGTAACCTATGTAGCTATGGTTAGCATTAGCAGAGTTCAAACTCTATCCCAGGCATTTCCCAGCCATCCCCTTTCCTAGCCAGAAGGAACCCGCAAATCTTTTGAGACACTCAGAAAAGTCTGTGTGAGGAAGGCGGTATGAAGAACAAGCTGATGGTCAATCTAAAATTGTAGAGGTCTCCTGAAAACCAACATTTTAGAAAGTGTGTAAGCAGGTCACGTAGCGCCTAGCCATTTTTAAGATGAAATGGGTGTGCAATAAAAGAACTAGCAAGCAGGCAGTGTTGTAAAAGAGGAAACATTTTATAAATACAAGCATAAAGAGTTATTAGAATTTCATGAACTGCATTCCAAGGACTTACATCGTAAATTAATTCCTACACTACCACATCAGTAGGCAATGAAAACCAAAAGAGAAAGAATGGGATGTCTTTGTCTTCCAGGTCTCTAAAGAAAAATGCAGCTGCCATTTATTTCTCCCAAATAACTTCTTCCACTTCACAATCTAAGCGGACTATAGGGTTTGATTACCATGAAGACAACAATTCACCCTTGCCTTTAATTTTACCAAGGAACTGCTGTAAGATGATATTCCGAACATACATAAACCCTTTTGATACCACAAAAGCCAATGAAAGCTTGGTTGTTCACCAGCATCACTAGCATCACATTGCTTTGGCAACAAGAAGCTGTTAGCCATCTAATATTCCCTCTGGGATCCCAAGAATACTGCTGTAGTAACAAAATATTTGCTGTTTTTATAAAGACATTTCTCTATCTTTCTTAGCAATAGAGTGGCAGCTTAAAAGCACTATCTTTTGCAGGAACAGAAAGAATCAGTTCTTCCCTACCAGTTAAGGGCAGTTTTGAAGCAGGTCAAATTATTACCCAAACGATTTTAATTGGTTAGTGATACCTTCAAGCCTTTACACTCCTTAACCTTTTCCTTTGTCTATTGTTTTGCATCTAGGTATTTCATAGAAGTCAGCAGAACATTAAGACCTGGAGTACATTCAAGAAGAAAGACTGGGTGTCCATTTGAGTACATTTGACTGCAGAGTCATTAAAGGCAAATAAATAGGAGAGGAGAAAGGACAGACGAACACCAAAAGAAATAGGATAGGAAAGACTAGTTAGTTATTTGGCAACTATCTAACGGTGCATGTCTTCCATTTAAGCTATCAAGCTATTTGATCATGGGGTGCATGAGCACACCTGGATGCCAATCACCAACATTGTGCAGATGCCTGAACAAGATACACTTCAGAAAATAATGCACCTGCTTCCTGCAGTGTAAATATTCAGAGTGACACAAACGTGCAGTATTAAAACTCGCTTATCTTCGTATTCAATATTCACCCACCTTCAAAGGTTTATAAGCACAGTTACTAGTCTTTCATCTATCCCCAAGAACCAGTCAGCTGCATTGAGAGGATGCAAATTTTCTCCTCTCCTGCTCCCTTTTCAGTCTCATTCCAGATGAAACATCTTGCTTTAAGGGATTATAATACTAAGGGGAAAAAAATCTCATTTTTAAGGTCTGTTTCTAAAGAGCAATCATGTATCTGTTTGCCTAGAAAAAAAAAGAGCCCAACCAATATTTATTTTATATGAAAGGGAGGTCTTGCAAAGCTGTAAGATTATGAATTGGTACAACCCAAGAATGGAACTGAAAGAACAAGACTGTTCTTATTGGGCCAGTTTCAGTATTTTACCACAGCTAAAAAAAAAAAAAAAAAAAAAAAAAAAAGGTAATCTACTTTTAGGAAACCTATTAAAAAGAAAAAACACACCGCCCTACTTACTAGATCTAGTTCTACCAAGCAAGACACATTTTTTAAGTGTCAAGAGATACAATACCATATGACTTCTATGTCCCAAAAAGCTACCCTAAGAGAAGTATAATCCGTTTTTGTAGTTCCCCAGAAAAAACCCACAATGTGCTTTATCTTCCAGAGCCTCCAACCTTGAGATAGTAAAAAACTTTGTGCCAGTTTGTTTACTAAGCTCCAAGCCTGCCTTGAAATTATGACACAGCTATTCTCTACAGCTGATTTTTACTGCACATGTTCTTTCCAAGTACTCTAATCAATGGCACTTTTGTTAGAATTGGTCAAAATTCCAACAGAAAATGCTTTCATTATAAAAACACAAGCTCAATTATACTGATCTGACTTTTTTGTAAGCAAAAATATCCCACTTTCTGAACTTAATCCACTGATTTCAAATTAGATGCTTCAAAAACATTGTTTGGTTAGAAAAGTGACGATCCAGTACAATTACAAGGTAAAGACTTTTTGAAAAATGCCAGAATTTTCCCACAATCCAAGTAATGAATTTTAGTGAACACCAAGTTTCAACTTCAGAGTCTTTGAGGCTAGTCTTTCCCCCCCCCTCTAAAAGTCATGATGATTAGTTAACTTTAATTTCACGTGACATGAAACTTACAAGTGCCTGTTCTTGTTTTCTTTCTGTGCTGAACATAAGCAAATGTTTATTGACAAACCAACATTTCCCAACAGATCATATTACTACAGATTTATGCAATCCTACTGCTCAAATAATCAAAATACTGACCAATAAGAAGGCTCTTCAGTCTTCTGTATTCTTCATTTACATCAAACATGTCACCAGCAAATATCAACATAGGTTTTGTTCCTTCAGGACATTTACTGTTCTGCGGAATAAGAATTTTAAAACAGAATAAAAATTCAGGCCGTGTCAGGGAACATATTATTGCCTTAATAGGTGGTTAGCCATTCAACATTGAATGAAAAGTTGTTGTGACCTGTGATCAATATGGACAGAATAGACACATTTTTTTTCATTGAACAACACTGTATGCGTATGGAAGGACTTTGTTTTTAAAAGGGTGAATTGTGTTATTCTTTGTGCTGGATTAAAAAAGAGAGATTCTTCACTATAAAATGTATAAGATAACACCTTTCGGTGAAAACGAGTGAATTTGACTGCAACTACTAATAAAAACCCTAAAATTAGAGGCAGACAAGTCTATTGTACTTCTGACACTGGAGAGTACATGAAAAAGGCTAAAAGAATAGTTTAGTCAATCACCGAATTAAAATTCTGGCCAACAAATACATTTACTTAACTACAACTTCCCTGCTATAAACAGTGTTATGAAGATACACACTACAATCTGACGACTTCAAGGGGAAGATTCACCTTTATAAACCATAATTTCTTCACTATCCCTCTAGACTGTCCTGCCAATTTATACACTGTGATGAGAATAAAGACCATAAAAATTCCTTATTTGTGCAGTGTATGAACTGCTTGATACAAAAGTACACACATATGAAATATGTTTTAGTCTTGCCAAAATGAGCCTAACACAGGTGAATATTCTCTGGGTTTAAATAATCAAGATGTTAGCTCCCCATCTGAATTAAGTATGGTTCCCTGAAAACTGGCATTTACGTGCTACTGAAAGCTAAAGAAAGTTTCAGAATCATCTCAGTCAGCAGAGTGACCCCCTTTAGCTATAATTTGAGAAGAGGGATTCCAGTTTTCAAAGCCTACACCAGTTTATATAGGAACCTACCATGAGCAGAACCTGACTAAGGAATTTTGTAAATGTAACTAATTAAAAAGGAAAACATAAGGAATAAACCAAGTCTAAAAAAAGAATTTGCAAAGAAAGTTGCAAGCTTGCTCAAAACAACCAAAATAAAATAAAAAGCAGAGCATAAAAAACCTCAACATTCTGGGGTACACAAATTAGCAATCGTCACATACGGCATGAAACGCTTTTGTAAACAAATCCTGTCCTTCAAAGCACAGAAAAAGCCAATGCACCAAAAAAATCCACCAGTAGATGTCACTGAAATACCGAATTAGCAATTCCTTACCTTGACATCTTTTAGGGATACAAACTTCTCAATGCCTAGCTCAATCATGTCTAGGACGTGATAGTCAAACATGCGACCTGTGAAAGTAAAAAAAGAAAATCCAGCTATTTAAATATTCATTGAAAACTAGTCCTTTCATCCAAATAAAAACCCAAGTGAGACATATTACCTATTATCAGGTTGTTAGGCCGCTTCTTGTTATGAGAGCCAAACAGAAACAAAGAACAATCTGATTTCTTGGAAAAAAATTCCTACAATTGAGGAAAAGAACAAAACTCATGAGTTCCAGTTTGTAGTGTTTAAAATATTTGGTGAAGGTATACGTCACAAACACGTGAGTTTAGGAGCTGCTTAACTAGAAGAGCAACTGCACTTAACAGAAGAGTTTTGAGCACGTCCAGGTCCACATAAGCTAAAATTGACAGCTGGATTCAAGGTTCAAATAACAATTCGTTTCCTTTTTTTATTTCCCATTGCAGTCTTAAAGATCAAGCCAGGTAATTTTTTCTTGTCGTTTTTATCTGTAATGCCCTTTTTCATAATTCCTCATTATTTGTTTTTACATAAGATACCTTCAACCACTTCTCCTTGCCTGAAGAGTAAGTATTTGCAAGTTGGCTGCAGTTGTAATGCCTCATTTTAGTTACCCAGCTAAGCTTCATGCAGCATATTAGCTTTGCCTAACAGCTTCTTAACAATCAGTTAATTCCCTCCACAGCAAGCCTGGGAACATCTGCAAATATCTAATGTTCTCACACTTGGGCACGAGAGTCCTACTACAGAGCAACTTCATGTCAATTTATTATTTAAGAACAAGATGCTACTTAAAACCAAGCCAGTGGTGACTATCATAGAGAAGATCTTTTCTCCAGGTGGAGTAGATAGAGAACCTATCATGGTATTATGTCCAGAGCCAACATTAAAGCAATTATTTCTGAGGACGTCCAACTCCAAAGCCTTTTTCTGCACTGCTGCTTCTCAAGACAGCCCCTCTTTCTGTGTATCAACCATAGTTCCCAGATATACACACACGCTATTTATCCAGTACTTCCCAGAAGTACCAGAGTTTCTACACCTACACTTAGCAGTTATGAAGCAGAAAAAGCCACTGCATCTCCTCCCACCCCTGCAACAGCAGCAGCTCAGAGAGGACGTCGCAGCTCTGCCCTTCTGGGAGGTCAGGAGAGACACCCCCAGGAGCAATCCTAGGTTGGATTAATTGCACGTACAAGTCACACAGCTCAGCACTGAGCTCTGCCACCAGGTCCCTGAAAAGTACTGACTGTAGACAGATCAAGAACAGAACCATACCCTTGAAACACTTGCTCATACAGCTCTGTTAATCACTGCGTGTTGATATATGTAAATTGTCAAACAGCTGTATGATATTTTATTAAAAAGATGCAACAAACTCAAATGCCTCAAAAGTGTTCAGCATATACTGCGACATCCCATACATTGCAAAATTGCTCTTTTAAAAAGATGCCTGTAACCAAAAAAACCCAAACTAACTTGATTTCACTTTCCATATCTTTCTAGGCTCTGATTATTTGTTGACACTGTTCTCAATGACCCAACCCTATTGTTTTGAGGTTACAAGAATTAAAGTTCCCTGAAGGACCCCCTTTTAAAATATCAGAATGATTTTAGCTGCCATGTTTTCCCAGAAATTATCAGAAGTTTAAACCAGTGGTCAGCTAATAATCAGCTAGTTCCTATATGACTGTGAAACCAAGTCATCCAGCTATGGGATTTCAAGAGGTTTAGTTTCAGCAAATAATGCTGCAAATCTTTCCTCACTGCCTACACTAAGTTTGCCATTCCACTGACGATATTTTAGGGACGGCTGCATTACTGCGCTTCTTGCCAAGAACAGAACAGAAGCACATACTACAACATCTCAGCATCAGATTTAATGCAGATTAAGTAACTTTCTACCTTAGAATCATAGAATCATAGAATCATTGAGGTTGGAAAAGACCTCTAAGATCATCGAGTCCAACCGTCAACCCAACACCACCATGCCCACTAAACCATGTCCCTAAGCGCCTCATCTACACGTCTTTTAAATACCTCCAGGGATGGGGACTCCACCACTTCCCTGGGCAGCCTGTTCCAATGTTTCACCACTCTTTCAGTAAAGAAATTTTTCCTTACATCCAATCTAAACCTCCCCTGGCGCAACTTGAGGCCATTTCCTCTCGTCCTATTGCTTGTTACTTCGGAGAAAAGACCAACACCCACCTCGCTACAACCTCCTTTCAGGGAGTTGTAGAGAGCGATGAGGTCTCCCCTCAGCCTCCTTTTTTCCAGGCTGAACAACCCCAGTTCCCTCAGCCGCTCCTCATAAGACTTGTTCTCCAGACCCCTCACCAGCCTCGTTGCCCTTCTCTGGACACGCTCCAGCACCTCGACGTCCTTCTTGTAGTGAGGGGCCCAAAACTGAACACAGTATTGGAGGTGCGGCCTCACCAGTGCCGAGTACAGGGGCACGATCACTTCCCTACTCCTGCTGGCCACACTATTTCTGATACAGGCCAGGAAGCCATTGGCCTTCTTGGCCGCCTGGGCACACTGCAGCATAGATACCTTGGTGTATCTATGCTGCAACCACAATGATTTTTTGTTCCTAACACATTAAAAATGCTTTAACTCCACTGTCCAATACAACTTCAGCAACTCCTCTAGCACTCACTATTGGCTGCCTTCACTTTTTTAATCATTAATGATTAATCATTTTTAATGATCATTAAGGATCCTTAGCTATCTCTCCCCTCCTCTCCCTTTTTATTTATGGAGAATTCCTTAGATAAGTTTCCCCTTTATTTTCACAATCACCTTCAGACAAGAAAGTGCGTTTGTGCCTGGTGTGTACACATGAATTTTTTTTTTTTCTTCACACACGGATTTACTTAATACAGCACCCCCAAATTCCCAACTTCAGTGTGCATTTTCAGTTAGTTATTTCAACAACTGCCTCACGCGTTGGAAAACTGACCCTTATCTCCCTATGTGAGTCAGCAGTGGCACAGAGCAAACATTACCAAATCATGATCACTGGGAACCAAACAACTTATTTTGGGATAATTAATTTTTGTCTTTATTGTAAAACCACAGCTGTACATCACTATCTCCTTTCTCTCATTTTGTTGAAGGAAATACATATATTCCTTTTATGACAGACATATTTCAGCAGTTAAAGTAATGCTTCGACTGAAGTGCAAAAGTGTGAGATGTAATCTTAGGATTAGCCCCTCTATTTTTTGCCTTCCTGCTCATAAATAATCTTGACCTTAAAGCACTGAATCAACACCAAATCCAGACGGGGGCATATCACCAAATGTATTTCCAAACACACACACCCTTCCAAAGTACCCTCCAAGCCTCTGAAGAGCCACTTTTGCAACCTCTTTGCAGGCCAAATACACATATTTAACTGAAATTGCGCATTTTTCTGACAGTTCTTGACTGCATGTGGGAACAGAACTCCCAGCGACCATCTCACACTTGCACAGCTGATGCATGTGTTTGCCTGTGGTACTCTGCTGGGCTTTCTTCCTCTATTCAAACACGAGGAACTCACAGAAAGCTATGACCCCGACATTTAACTATTTTAACCTATGAATTCACCAAATTGAAAACAAGTTGTTCATAAGCTATGGCACTTTAGAGGACTGACTTTTAGAAAACCAAAATAAAACACTTTATTCTTCCTTTCATATCAAGCACTGTTACTTATAATAGCGTTACAGACTCCTGCATTTGCCTGTCTGTTTACAGAAACATGCATTTAAGGTAAAGACAAAGTCCTCACAACATAACAGTTGTCTGGCAGCCAGAGGAAAAATATGCCTACCGACGCCATAAATCTAGACATAGCCCTACCTTCAACTTATCCAAACTCCCTGTAAACTTTGTTTCTCATCTAGTTCCTCACAGAGTAATAGTAAATTATCCTCCAACAAAGTTCTTCATGACTTCAAGGCTGTAAAACGTCACAAGAGAAGACGTGGTTTATACTTACCAATGATGTTTGATCCTCAAAAGGCCTAGTAATATTTTTCCTGAGAGGAGGAAAAAGAAAGGGGGGAAAAAAAAAAGATTGAAAAAAGAACAGGCCCAGATAAGCACTTCTAATTAGTTCTCTGGTAACATTCAAATTCTGCATTCTACTAGAAACTCCAGCAGTAGAGGTTCAGTTTTAGTTCAAATCATAAGCCATATTAATACTGCCAGGAGTTCCTTAGTGCCACAATTGCCATTTTAAGTACTTTCCTCCATGTTTCCTGTCTCCTGGGGCCTGACTTCCAGACCACCGCCAGTGACACTTCATAAGCAACTGCCTTCACTTGTTCATCCAATGTTAAATTTAGCTGTTACAATTAATGTCTCTGCACTACATCCATACAGATACTAGGTTCCCATTTTTAGCAAGACGTATCTATCATTATAATCTGTAACTCAAATTTATAAGAATTCGGATATAAGAACTCCAGCCTACCCACTGGACACAGAACCTCGCTAGCTGTTTGCACAGATGAGAGTCAGAGAAGCCAACTGTTCAAGTTTGCTGAATCCTGCTCTGTAACACTTGGCACAGAGCTGGGCTCAGCACCAACACTGATCACGTGTAGCTTGTTTCCAGTCCACTGAAACGTATGATGAATCTCAGACACCTTCTGCAACCCTTTCCATTGTTCAAGCCCTCATGCCAGCCAGCATCTCTATTCATGCTTTGAAATTACCAAATGCTGTCTCATCAGAAGACTCAAAGGTGTCAAAGTGAGACCACTTACTTTTTATACAGTACAGCAAAAGGCTTCTTCACAGCATACTGCAAAAGACAGTTAAACACGTGTTATCTCTAATACATTCAAGTACGCAGCATTGCTTTTTCTAAAACCCTACAGCTTACACAATCATGTGAAATAGAGTAATTGTTTGTGCAAGTCAGTCTAGAAAAGAAGTCACTTCAAAAGGTCTGCTTGCAATAATACTCTTCAAGTTAGTAGTACTAATCTTGGTTCCAAATCAATTGCAGAAGGACTTATTTCTAGAAACCAAGAAACAACAAAGTAACTGAGAAACAGCTGAAATCAAAGCCACGTAATGGAATCTCTGCTTCTAGTGGCATGAGGAAAACCAGGGGGTGAACAACCACCTCATTATCATCGGCATAAGATGGTAAGAAAATGACAAAGCAAAGAGAGAAAAGAGTGTAGGAACAGCTACAATATTTTCAGGTATAGAGTTAGGAGACAGGATTGTAATTTTAAGTTTTGGGAGAGGCTGAAAGCTCCATATCAATACACACAAGCAGTTTACAGGATTCTGGGATATGACTTCAGCTGTGTGATCCATGATCCATGATCCAATTCCGTACATAATTCTCTTGTTTTCAAATGGACTTGCAACACTTCACCTTATATACCAGACAACCATGGAAAAAAATAATAATGAAGAGAATAAGCTCAAAACTTATGGCAAAGAGGAAATAGGGGGAAAAAAAAAAAAATCTCTTTCGAGGGGTACATAATAACACCTTTGGAATACCAGTCAATCTGAAATTTGGGGAACAGAGAGAGTATGAAAATAATCGATCTTGTGGCAGACAATATGCAAACTGTAAGAAAAAGAGAAAGGAAGGTACCCTTGGCATAGCACAAAAGGTAGTACAATTAAAGGTTGCATACGTATGTCCAGCGACTTACAATGTCTTTAAGCACTTCAGTCACTGTTAAGTTCGCATTTCCTCCTTTTATGAGCATAGCATTTTTTGTATTTTCTTTAAGTTTGGGTTCTCTCTTCTCAAGAAATCTTTTTGCTCTCTTAGTTTTAGGCTTTCTGTAACAATAAATTAACAGTTAAAAACTTAATATTAGTAACAACACCCGACACCGCAGAAAACAGTAAAACAAAACAAGAATTGGAACAGGCTGTGTTCAAGTAACTTGTTTCAGCGACTCAAACTAATCCCAACCCACAGAATTACAATCAGTGCTAGAAGCCCGGTCTCAGATGAACGTGTTTGACTGCCACTCCTCTTCCTCTCTGTCCCCCCAAGCCAGCAAAAGTGATTTTACAGTCTTGGGCTTTTCAGTTTCTGCTAATTTAGAGCTTAAGTTATATCAGAATTCCCACAGACTACTGACAGGCTGAAAGCTTCCCTCACACCAGCTCCCTCCCCAAGTCAGAGACTCGCATATGAGAAGAAAACGAAGTTCCTCAGAGACCACCGATGGCATCCAGAAGAAAAGCTCAGGTACGGCGCATCTGGCGGTACGAAGCAGAGAGCAGTACCGTGCATTATTTAGGTGAAGTACACCAGCCTTAGCAGGGGCACAGAGGTACACACACAGGTACTTCCAACTATAGATGAAGATAGCTCTTTCAAGCGTACAGAAATACATAAATTCAGCACCAGCTGGTCACCACGGTCCCTTTAAGTTACCAACTGAGCGAGGGCCACCAAGAAAGAGACGGCAGCGCCCCGTTTCCCTCCTTCCCGCTCGTTTTCCGTAGGCCTTTTCTCTCCGCCGGCCTCCCCCCTTGCAACCCTCCCCAGACCGCCGCCGCCCACGCCCCACAGCCGCCCGCTCCTCGGGCTCCCCGCAGGGCCCGCTCGCGCTTCCCAGCGCCCGGGGAAGCCGCGCAGCCCGCCCCGCCCGGTACCGGCCACTCCGCGGTGATCGGGGCGCCGCCCCACGAGGCCGGAGCCCTCACAGGCCGGGACGGGGGGTGACCGTCGCCCCCCCCCCCCCCCCCGCCACACTCACACCACCCGGTCCAGCGCATCCATCGCTGCCGAGCCGCCTCACGTGCGCGCCGCGCCGCCGTCAGCCAACGCCATCCGATACGTCACATCCGCCGCGGGAAGGAGGCGAGGGCGAGGCGAGCGCCACAAAGAGCTCGGGTTCGGGCAGTGAGCATGCGCGGAGCCAGCCCCCCCCCCCCAAGGGGCGCGCGCGGGAGTGCCTCCACCTGAGAGACCGGCGTCCCTTCCCAGCCGGGCACCGCCCCGGTGCGCGTCAGGTAGGGGCCGCATGGCGCACCTCTCTGGCGTTTAAAACAACTCTTCCCGCTTAGGGACACGCAGCGGGCGTTGCCCTGCTCCTGCACCTTTAGTATTTGAGTTACATGCTGCTTTCCCGTACTTAAATGACGAGTGCCCACGAAGTAATAGGTGCAAATTAATTAACACACAAGTAATGATGCAGTAGCCGATCAACTTGTTCCTGGCCTTTTTGCTTACCCTCCTCTCATCCCTGGTGCGGTAGGAACCACATTAAAGCTGTGCAGCTAAAGCATGCCATTTTAAGCCTAACTTCCCCCAAAATTTACTTACTTGGAAAGACCGATGCAACTATTGTGACAGGAGAACATGACCTTATACGCAACAGAAACCAAATGCCAAAGATCTATTTCTGCCTAAAATCCCCAATGTGGTAGCATCACTTTTAAACTGGTATCTACTCTTAATCTAAAAAGCTTCCGGTTATTTCAAAGCCCGCAGGCCTTCAGTCAGAGTTGTTCAATTTGTTCAGGTTGTTGCATTTGCTCCTCGGGCTGGTGTTTGGAACGGAACAGAATAGAATTAGCAGCCTGGTCACGAACGTCTGTCCAACTTTTGTTTACTTATATCCCCTTCCAGTTTCAGCCCTGGATATTGGTTTGGCTACCCTGTGTCTCCACAGGACAAGAAATATATTTCTGTTTTCTCTCTTCTGAGAGATTTACACATTGTAGAGTATATAAAATAGTATGAAATGCCAAAAGTTGATTTAATAGATCTTGGATATTTGACATACTGCCTTTGATTTTAACTCGACAAAGAGCTTTTCTACAACCTCTCTAAAGAAGAGTCGTTTGATTGCGACTTGAAAACTGAAGGTACAAGAAAGCCAAACTACCCATCACAATCCGAAGACCTAAAGCAGAAAAATCATCCCCTGCCTGCCTACGTCTAATTCGGAACACACCCATCTCCCAGCCTTCCTGTAAGCTAAACACTTCACGTGCTGCACTCTGCTGTTGTAAGCTCACTTGTCTCTGCATCTTTTCCAAAGTTTTTTTGAAATCTTTTTTTTAAGTGCTAACACTGAAAATGAACGCTTATTTTATCAGCAGTCTGAACATCATGACACTGGTAACTGTCACAATGTGCAAAGAAAAAGTGCTGAGTACCAGACATGGCAAGGAACTACTGGGATGCTCTAGTGTCTAGGCACAAGGACACAAACGACATATGATAGCCAGGCAAGGATGATTACGGTAGTAATCCTATGTTCAGCTATTATACTTACCCAATACCCTTTTTACTCCACACACGCACACACCAATTTTGAACTGTACTTGAAATAACCAACTTGTTGGGCTTCTTTGGGCGAAATCAGTATAGCTGAAGAATTTGCTATCAGCAGCAGTGGACTCTTAGCACCTGCTTTCTGGGAGGAAGGGGGGAAAGATGGGTAAAGAGCGAGCGTGGTTGCAGAAGTCAGGGCTAATAATAATAGAAACAAAAGTTTGAGCATTATAAATAACATTTAAAATCTAAAAAACATTCCTAGGAAGGTACTCAGAGTTTATGATATACATAAATATTAAAATTAACATAAAATGTTAAAAAAAAAAAAACCCTGATTCCCAGATAAACTAGAACAGAGAAACAGCTTCAGTACACTACTGAAAGAAAAGGCTGAAAAAGGTCAGAAACCAATTCTGCTAGAATACTCCTTGCACATGATAAAAAAAATTTACACGTACGTAGTGACAGATGTAGAGAGGGTTGCTACGTTCGCACACTGACAGAGAATAAACTCTTGGAAGCACCTCTCTGTTCTCAGCGGCAGAAGCTACGATAGCGAGCGCTTTTTATCTACGGCACGCCCCATCTCTAGCAGGAGGCCCAGCTGTCAGCAAGTGCAGCCCAGCACTGCAAACGCTCCACACTGCAGACAAGAACTTACATTACACCAGTTCACAATATTCCCAAGATCGTTATTCCAGTTATAATTATCCTCTGTCGATCAGCACCACACAAATCAAGTTTGAAGAATGCTTTTAAACTTCTACGACTGCAGTTAAATCCAGAGGGAAGGCTGAGCGGTCTCCCTGAAACCTAAAGTGCAGGCACTACCACGTGAAAGATCCGTACCCAGGCTGGAGGCGTACAGAACATGTTCCCTCTTCTTCCTCACCTTCCTCTCTCTGCCTCCCCTTCCCCCATGATTCAACTTGCTTCTACACAGAAAAACTGAATAGTGGGATTGATGGTTTGAAACTGTTGCACTGTTCTGATGACTTATCTTTACTGATCCTGTGCTGTGAACTTCTCTTTGATCATTACTAATTAAAGGATTACATAATTATGCTGGAATGAATAAGGCGTTCCCATCCTCACAGCATTGTTGCAATTAAACTATTTTGAGGGAGGCAGAGAAAGGTAGGAAGGAAGAAAGGTCAGGAAGAAAGTGTTTTATGTTTAAAAAAATGCTGTGCTTTTAAAAAAATTATCATGAATGCACCACATACTCAACTTTTATATGAAATACTATGTAACAATATAAATGATGTAGCAGTATGTAATATCAACCCACAGAGCAGCTAGGGGCCACAATACAGTCACAGGGATCAGTTTGGGAACCACTGATGCATGGT
This sequence comes from Aptenodytes patagonicus, assembly GCF_965638725.1. Taxonomy (NCBI): domain Eukaryota; kingdom Metazoa; phylum Chordata; class Aves; order Sphenisciformes; family Spheniscidae; genus Aptenodytes; species Aptenodytes patagonicus. Next base: position 54,726,350 of record NC_134951.1, on the reverse strand, counting down.
TACAGGACCTTAGGCATAAAAACCTTCTGAAAAATGCCAGAGAAGATCAGAGCCAAGAAGTTACTGGGGGGAGTAGAGTGGAAGACTTCCTTTTGTATAACATACATTATATTATATACAAAATGGGGGAAGGAAGCATGACAGATGCCTCATTAAGACCTAGATTTCAGTTGCTGACTAGTCCACGGTGTTCTTCAAGACTTGACTGGACAAAGCCCTGAGCAACTTGGCCTGAATTCAGTGCTGACCCTATTTTAAGTAGGAAGCTGGATGAGAGACCTCCTGAAGTCCCTTCCCACATGAAGGATTTCTAAGATCCGCCAAGGGGACAAAGGACACTAGAGAAAATCCAAGCTAAGCAATTTGATGAGTAATCAAACAAGTAATAAAAGCCACACTTACTTAAATTTTTCTTTCAATAACTGCAGTAAAAGAACAAACACAGTGTGCGGCTGAATGTGACACACAAGGTGAAGATATACTTGAAAAATACTTGAAATTTATTTTAAACTATTTTCTTTTTTCTTTTTACAAAGTGTTCCAGACTGTGCAATACAGCAACATTTTTCTAAGGTAAGGTTTCTTTAATTATGTAACCATTTCCTCTTCTTCAGTTTTGAGGTAGGGATACACACATTTCCAATCAACATTTTTAAAAAACACTTAAGCCCTCCCCACTATAATCCAAATATAAAAGCAATGCACAAGAACACAATGTCCGTTTTCCCACTATTAATTGCTCAGATAAGTTGGAAATCATGTCACAGCCTATAACAGTTGGCATTTAAAAGTTGGCCCATTAATTCCACGAAGAAACCCTGAAAAGATCAGAGCTGGTATCATGGAGCGGCATTGTCTAAGGCAACGCTTCCAGGAGAATCCTCTGCCCTAGAAGCAGGGCTGTCAGGCAGAGGAATAGAGGCATCTACCTCCAAGCTGTGCTGCTTCTCCAGATCACAATTCATGCCAGAATTTCCTCCACCACCCACCTCTCCCTCTGACTCTTCAGTCAATTTGTCTTGGGCCTGAGCTGACTCCTCAGAATCTTCTTTTTCACGCAGAAAGCTGCAAATCGTATTAGGCCTGCTGTAGGAAAAATCTCTGTCCTTGATCTGTAACCACTCCACGCCACCTGATGCAAAAGAAGGAAAATTGGTATTAGTGACAAAAGGAGTTAAGAGTTAACAGCAATTTTTTCTTAGTTTAAGTTCACTGTTATTAAGGCTGAGCCTGACCAACATTTAAGTAAAAGAACCACTTAGGATAGAAAGATGTCTTTCAAGAATTTGGACCAACACTAATTTTTGTGGGGAGTCTCACCATGGGGCTTAAACCATTAATTTTCGTTGAAAAATAAGGCTATGAATAACAGAAAGGCATTTGATAAAGAAAGACCAGCTTGAAATTAAGAGAAACTTAGCTGTTGATAAATTAACAGCAACATGCATACGCTAAATCAACTTAACCAAGACACATAGCTACAGGTTTTTATCCAGATACTGGAGGCATTGTGTGTGGTTCAGTGACGTCACCAACTTGGTCTCTGAAGAGCAGCCACAATGGAGATAAAATCATTAGGAAAGTAAATGAAAAGCAGGAATGTCAAGATACAAAACTATGCTACGTCCATGTCAGGAGTACTGTGTTCTGCTCAACCCATACTGTAAAGCCAGAAAAGAGAAACAAGAATTGGTGAAAGAAAAGTTAGCTCTACATGGGAAGAGACTTTAAAACAAACAAACAAACAAACAACAACAAAAAAACCCACAAAAAAAAGGCAACAAAAAGTAACAGAGACTAGAATTCTTCTTGGAGGAGAGCTCAGAAGGGTCAGATGCTTATAAGGCTGTACTGGGAAAACAAGTAGGGATTGACTTATCTCCTAATTCTGATAACAAATGAAGTAACTCGCACTCATTGGAAGCACCAGCTCATACATTTGTAACAACCACAAAAGCAAACAAACAATCAAGAAAACCCACAGTAAAGTTGTACTTTTTCCATACAACAGAAATGTGATTTGAAAACTACCTGCCATAAAAAGTGGTAGAAGTCAAAAGCATAGACAGGTTCAAAAAGCAAGTGAAGATGACAGAGCCTTTATGGACTAAAGGCATAGTAGTCCAGATGAAAACTCTTGTCAGGATATTCATGAACTGCTGAACACCGGAAGGATAGCCAAAAGAAAGGATTACTCATGTATCTGTCCCCCTCCTGCTACTTTCCACGTACCCACTTACTGCTGTCCATAGTCAGAAATACAACACAGGACTAAAACACTTTTGGTCCAATCCAGTATGGCAGTTCCTGTTGCGTTTAGGTGTCAGACACCACCCCTAGACTCTTAAAATTACTTAAATATAATTCAAAATTCTGAGAAAATATTTTACAAATGCAATAGAGAGAATAAAACGTTTGTTCACCTAAATCTTAGAACACCTGGTAATATGATAGGGAATGACATCAGAGATAGCGTAAGAATTTGTGTCATCTCCTGAACTCAAGTATATCAAGCTCTTACAACACATACTGAACAGACTCCAGATAGAACTGGGATTCCTCTCCCCCTTAGATTCCTAGGCAGTACAAATTGCCGATTCACAACATGTTGTAGTTACTTTATATGCACAACATTAACTTCTGTCAGGGTACAGAAACAAAGTGTTTTTCAGCAGGTATCATCATTATTGCTCGTCCAGAACAAAATAGGCCTTTGTATTAAGCAACATATTCTCTAGTCTACTGTACTTCAAAAATAATAGCTTCTGTTTAGTATTACCTTCTTAATTATATGGAGAGAAGAAATTCTACATGGTGTTGATAAGAATGCTGATGTTTGGTTAGATTCTAGATGACATTTCATGTTATAGCTCCTATGACCAATGTCCAGCTGACTGCCCATATTTAATGTAAAATGGCTACATATTCTTAAAATATGAAGCAGTAACACTGACTTGAGTGAAAAAAAGCAACTAAAAGCAATAGGATACTGCTAATGAATACTACTATATATAGTAGGATACTCAATATCTGACTAGGTAAAAGTACTAACTTCCATATGAAAAAACACCACTGAAATACAGCAAACATACAAGCACTGAGTTCTGCCTACAGAATGAAAATCAGTATGAATGGTGTCCTAGGTATGCCTTTGCAAGTAAGTTAAATTCATTTACAGTTAACTGTAAATCCAGTAAGAATAATTCAGTTGTAGTACATACAACATGGAACTTCTTACTAAGGATATTATAGATTTTCAACAATTACAGTGACTCAAAAAGTCATTAGAAAGGTTGATGGAAGTAAAAAAAAAAAAAAATTAAAAAAAAAAATCAGTGAAGAACTACTAAACAGTACCTCTGATTTCAGGACTAGTGCCGAAACTTTTAGACGACAGAAAAACATACCAGGGAACATCAGCTTATGTTTGCCCTGCTCTTACACTCTTCTGTAGGAATCTCCTACCAGCCACTTCTGGAGGCAGCACTGATCAGAAGGAATCTTTTTTTGTGTGTGTGTTTGGTTTTGTACTTAAATATACACATTTGATGCCTAAAGAAGAAAGTTCCTCTAACTTCCTGCATGCTCGTGAATCAAACACTTAATCAAGGCTGACACTCCTAAGCATAATCCATCCATGTCCCTATGCATAAGAACAGAGGCACTAACCAACATTCTCTTCTCCTTCCTTCTTTTCTGTCAAAAGTGTCCGTGTCATGTTCAACTTCTTCATTGTGTGGCACTTGTATTTCAGCTGTACTTTTTGGTTGCCTTCTGCATCTACTATGGAGAGAGGAGAAAAAACAATACCCAAACCCCCATCATTATAGTGAATTCCACTATCAACTGGAACAACGTAAATATTTTTAACCTCCCAGGCTACCACAACGAACAGGACATCAAATCCCAATTACCATGCTCTGTGTTTTCTTCAAAAACCACACAGGTTCCCAAGGTATCTATGGAAAACAAAGCGAGAAAGTCTTAGAGACTAATTTATATCAGCTGTAAATACTGCACTCACTGGCACAGCTCTGGGAATGTTCTCACTTCCAGCCCCTTGCAAAGGCCCAGCGCTGGTAACCACACTGCCAGCTCAGGAACAGACAGGAATATCACGGTCATTGAAAGTCACTACAAGGAAGGATTCCAGATCATTTTCTTCCAGACCAATGTTGTCACCGTAAGGCAAATGGGAGAACTACAGATTGCACAACACGTCAGTCCTGCTTATACAGGAGTCAACAAGCACTTACTTTGAAGCATTTTATGTCCCCATTTTTCCCTACAGAAACACCAGCTGGTCCACCCCAGAGTTAGCTTCCAGGCATACTTTCCAGTAAGTAACATGGATGCATGACTAATTTAGCAGTGAACTCAGACTGGTGCTGCTCTGTATGGTGTTATACAAACACCACCCAGAACTTCAGCACCTCACAGGACCACGTTCTCCCTTCGCAGTGCAATTAACTGACGTTAAGAAAATTCTTCGGGTCACATGAAAAAGGAGAGACCGTATCCACATCATTTTTCCTACCTTCATATTCTCCTGCAAATACATATCTGTCCACTTGTAAAATGGGCCTCTCTGACTCTATTCCCTACAAAAAGAGGGACAAAATTGCACAGATGTCAGGTCTCTATTAGCCCAGGCAAATTTCTTGCTATAAGACCAGAGAAGACAGATATAGCAGAATCCAAGTTACATCAATTCCTTGAAAAGATAAATAGTTTAAAAAAAAAAAACCAAACCCAACATAAGGTAATAGCAGTAAAATAAGTATTCCATAACATGGTAAACGTGAAATAAAAAGTTTCTTTTGGTATTAGAGAAAAGGAGTGGATTCCAGACTGTAAAGCTTTCTCAAACTGTCAGCTTCATATGAAGAAAAGTACATATTTAAAACAGGATTTATGGAACTGGTTAAGAGAGTTCTGCAGAGGATATGATTTTACAGAAGCTAGCAGACTCCTGAAAGAATGGCAAGACATGCAATTAAATTAATATTTATTAGTTTTCAAAAAAATGTAATAAAAGTAATTTTAGTTATTACAATTGACCCTGAGGTCTTCTGCAACGTTAAACATCAGGGGCGGGGGGAGAAGGATTTTTCTTTCTGTTTTTGTAGGAGGCTTAGTTAAGCAGTGATAACAACTGTTACAAAGGGTTTAGCCAATCTTACTGTAGAAGCAGTGTACTGTTAAAAAAAATAAAATGTAATGACAATTTTTCAGTCTATCATCATACATGTTACTTTAAGTGTATTGAATACAGAGAATATACCAGATAATATTGTTCTAGCAATCACAACAAAACCACCAATGCTGTACTGGTATAGAAAATGCTTTAGTATGTTAAAAAGGATCAAAGACATTTAGATCAAACTGCAGCCAATGGTCTATTTAGGTTACAGTAAATAAATTTAAAGTGCTGTTATTTCTTCTAGGAAATTAATTTAACCTCCATTTTAAATTAACAAATAAAAATATACTTATTTGCATGAAAAAAGATGTTATTTTCTAAGTTCCAATTAATACAAGTTCTGTAAAGTGGAGTAACTTTCAAAAGTCTTTGGAAAATACACAAGGTGAAGTAGTCTGGCATAAAGCATTACACCACCACTGGAAGTGCAATTGCAGGGTCACAGAAGCTTCTGTGATTACTGCATGTCTACATTGTGAAGGAGTTGGAAACTGTTGTTATTTAATTTTATTTTTGTAAACAAGGAGTGGGAGAGTAAGGCAGCAGTTCTATCAGCTCATTCCCTTCCTCTACAGCAGAGCTTTTCCAAATACACAGGCCAGGATCCCATTATTCTTAACATAAGATGTACCTCTAAACTGTATTTTGATAAAAATTAACGCCTGAACAGAATATACTAATTAAGGCAAAATGTCTTTTAATAGTACATTGTGGACATCAATGTTATTCAGGACATGAAGATAAGCACATGCTAAAAGTTTTGAAGATGAGGCACTATGTGGTAAATTGTTTAAAATACAGAATATCACACAGGTTAATAGGAATTTGTGCAATTTTCCTCTTGTACTTTTAAAAAACATAACTATCTAAGATCAGCAAGATTTAAGCTCTGGGATTCTCTTTCTGCTGCATAGGTTGAGAACATCAATAGCATTAAGCTAACATATAGCACATTTTTGGTTTTTTTACTACAGGAAATTAATTTAAAAAAAAACACATCAGTACTAGGCAACAGCATTAAGGTTTTTAATATTCAAAACTTTATTTCTTTGGCATTCCTTTTTGGACTATGCAGAAATGGAGACTGTCTTCCCCTTACGTGACCAGCATCACAGAAAACTTGCTAAACAGAATAACACAAAGCAGAATCTTTTATTGGATTTTTAACAACAGTTGTCCGTTACGAAAAATCTCAAGGAATGCTTACTCTGTGGAGTGAGCGCAGGCAGATTTGGATACGAGTAGGATACAGTATAGATACTTAAAAATTTTTCTAGAAACACTACAAGAGAATCTCAAAGCACAAAATTTAAAAGAATCCCGTTAACACTATTGAAGAATATGTAACTATTCAGCCACCAGTAATGAATCATCTGTGTAATACATTTCAATCGACTTAGCTCAGATCCAGGAAGCAAATCTGCTTATAAAAGCATATCCATCCAGTGATGGATAATTTATGAATTTTGATTGTATTTCTACATTTAATATTTTCAGAATTGACTTTACCACCTCACATATATTCTGAACGGTGGCATACTCCGAGATGTTCTCTTCCATCTCTTCAGTCTGTAATAAAGGTCTAGTTTCAGAAAGTATTTGCAAATCAATAGTACTCGTACTATCTATACAGCTCTCACAGTCCACGTAGGTTTTGAAGGGCAAATAAAATTTTTCATATACAGAGAAAGTGATTAAACAACTCAAAAGGACTGGTAAGCCAGGCTCTTACAATAACCTCACAGTGAAGCAAACAACATCCAAAACTGTTTACCAAATGCTTAATACCCAGTTATCCTTTACATTTACAACACTTGAACTTGCCAGGCAGTATCTGCAAAAAAACCCATTGTAAATATAGTGCAATTCAGAAAGACTTTGGCTTTATCTATCAGCTGTATTCAAGTTATTTGAAGAAGCGTGCTTAACTATTTTTTTTTGAATGTGTAAAATACATCATTTAAAAAAACCCCAAAACTTAGAGCTTGAATTCAGAGGAGATAATGGTCCTAGCTCATAAATACTTCTGAAAATATTTCCTTATATTTACATAGTATCATAAGCCATTTCTGAAATAGAGAGAGCCCACAACATGCAGCCAAATACGGCCAAGACAGTGCACATAATTCTCTATCAAAGATTTGATCTAAATGTTATTGACTTGAAGGAATTTAGAAACAGCCTCAGTCCCTTGTTCACATGCATACTGACTTACCCCTTTCCTATTGTGCTGTAATCACTCACCAAAATCTTGCATTTGTTTTCACATTTTTCTAAGAAGTCTGAATCAATAATTCCCGATAGTTCCACCATGACCAGTTGCTCCTACAAGATAGGTTTATAATGTAAATCTATAATTGATATAGCTGAACTCAGGAGAAAAAAAAAAGTCCCCCCAAAAACAACCCAAAACAAAAAGAACAGCATACAAAGACCCAGACCTTCGGAATAAACAGACCACAAATCTGACTTATTCTGCATTTTGTCTAGAGAAAATGGCGGACAGATACTGCAATACCCAGGGAAATGCAGTGACCCACTACTCCATCAGACACCTGTTTCACACCTGAATTCCCTGGCCTTTTCTTCCTAGCTAGGGAGTTCTTTTTTCACCCTTAAAAAATGAGAATCGATATGGGTAAATGATTTATGAATTATAGCAAATGACCAGTTACATATTCCAAAATACATTTTTCAAAGTTTTAATACCTACCTAAATAAGACACCATAGCGAGAAGTTAAGCAATGTGTTGCTTGAAATAGTTACTTTTAACTCTTTATAACATATTGCTTTGAAATCCCTGTTTGCAATTCCTTACAATTTTCAGTGAGGAAAATACAAAAACAAAACAAAAAAATAGCCACCTTGAAAAATCTTTCTCAAGGAAGAGTTTTCAAGAATCACCATCTACTAAGCACACACAAATACACATAATAATAGCGGAGTAATAGTTCGTATTTTCGGATGTTATGGGGGTAGGAAGCAATTGAAACCGGACGAGTGCTTTCTGACAACGCCGTTTTCCAGAAAACCTGAAGTAAAACAGCTAAAACGATACAGCTTTCGGTACACGACCGCTGCGGGGGCAGAGAAACCCGACAGGCCCAGGGAAACGCGCTTGCTCTGTGCCCGACCCCACCGCCAGCGCGGGGGCGGCCATGGCGGCCCCCGCACCCGGCTCTCCTCACGCGTCCGACCTGCCCCGCCGCCCCTCCTGCAAGCAGCGGCACGACGGCGGACCGCAGGCAGCGGCTCCCGGGGATCGGGGGAGGCCTTGCAGAGATACGGCGAGAGGAGAAAGGCCACCCCCTCCCCCACTGGGGCCCCGGCGCAGGTGCTTGGCCCTGGCAGCCCACAGGAGGGCAGGCGCAGGGCCCTTCGCTGTCACCCGGCAGACAGCCTGTCCCGGCCCGCTCAGCGCCGGTGGGGGGAGAGAGGGCCAGGCCCACAGGCGGGACACGCCCCGAGGGGGGCCGGCCCGGCCGGTCCGCGTCCCTTCCCCTAATGTTGCTCCGAGGAAGATGAACGCCCAGGGAGCACGTCCCGATGTCGGCATCCACCAACCTCCACCTCGTCTTCCTCCGCTTCATCTTTCCTCTCGCCTTCCTCCATGCCCTCTGCCGCCGCCATGTCGCCGGTGAACGCCCCGCTTCCCCCCCCCCCCCCCGCCTCAGCGCGCACCACGTGGGCGCGGCGCCGCCATCTTAGAGGCCGACCGGTCCCGCCTCCCGCCCGCCCGCGCGGCTTCTCCCTTCTCCCTGGGGCGGCGGCTGGAAACGGCGCCAACGGCAGCGGCGGCCCCGCCCCCGCCCGCGAGCTGCTGCTCGCGCCACCCGCCCCCAGCAGGAGGCGGGAGTGAGGCGCGTGCCTGAGCGACCGTTAAGCGGTGGGACCTGAGGAGCGGCCCCCGGGCGGCGGGGCGGCGGGGCCGGGGTGCGCGGCGGTGCGCAGGGCGCTGGGGAAGAGGGTGAAGCTCGGCCAGGGAGGAGCCCGAGGCCGGGGTGCGTGTCGGGGGTAAGATGCGGGGCTGTGGGAGCGGGAGGAGGGACGGGCAGCGGCAAGGGGGTGAGGGAAAGGAGGAGTGGCGGCCCTGGGGGCTAGGCTGGGGCGGGGCGGCTGGGTCAGGGAGCGCCTTCCAGGGCCTGAGCAGCTCTTTCAAACGGGCTTCGTCTCCCCGAAGCTTTACACCTCCGAGGTTTTCCACAGATCGAGCAGTTGGCCAGAGTGGAGTCACACCTCTTGCTCAGTCCTCGTTTTCCAGGTTGAACAAGGCGCATCATTCCTGCTAGACAGTCCTGGTTTCCCTCTTCATCCTAAGAGCCCGTCTCTGCACCTGTTCCAGTCATCTCCCTTCTCATGTGCTAGCCTTGTATGCACCATTGCAGATTAAATCTTGCCAGACCCTTCTTCAGTGGAAGAAAGGGAAATGTTTTGCTTTGTGCATGGTTAAATTGTATTTGCTATTTTCACGGCCTGTGCCTGATGCTTTCTGGTTACCTTGTCAGGTTCGAATACGCTCCTGTCTGATTTCCATCTGAGAAGGATTTTTGACATAACGTGTTAATTTATTTCTTTATTAAGTGGAGGACATTGCACTCCATAATCCTCAGTCTCGTATTGTTTTTTGTAATGTAATTCTCCCTTGTTTTCCTTCTGTATGTTATGTTTCTGATTTTGTGCCAAAAGTGTCTTCATACTCATTGTGTCAAAGTCATTAATTAAAATGTTAAATAAAAACTGGTCCCAAGGGAGTTCACTGTAGATTTTCTTCCAGCCTCTACTTAACCTCCATCTTATATAACATAAACATAAATGTCAGCGTAGCACCGTATCAAGTGTTTAACAATGTCCAGATATGTTTCTGGACATAATGTGTTTCTCCTTTTCCTAGAAAAATCACTGATTTTAAACATATCAAGTAAGTTTAGCAGGGTTTTTCTTTGGGAAGCCAGCATTAGGCTTCATGTCATTTTCTGTTAAGCTTCATGTTTTTAATTATTCTTTTCTTAGAGCTTGTTTTAGAACATTGCGTACTGCTATGGTAAGAACAGCCTATACATTTGGATTAGTTCTAAATACAGAAAAAGATGCTGGGGCATGTTACCTTTTAGTCAGGCAAATTGCAAAGCCTTGAATTTTGACTGCAGGGGATAATAGCTGTGGAACAGATGTTTGGTATATTACAAGTGTTTATTATCAGATATTTTAAAATAATAGTTTGTATCTTTTGCTTAGTGTAGGCTGCTGTATTTAAGGGTTTTAGAAAATAACAAAAATAAGTTTTGAGTATTTGATTTCATGTTCTGCCACTAGAAGGAGATAGATAAAATTATGCTTAGAGAGCTTGTTCAATGTTTCTGATAGATGTTTTTAATGAGCTTCTAACTTTTAAAGCTGTATGTAAATGTTGGTAACTTTAGCTAGTTGATCTTATGCTGTATAATATGAGTACATGTGTAGTAAACCCAGTTTTTTAATAGTTCTTAACTACTGGTTTCTATTTATTAAATCGCTGTATTTGGCAATTACATTTTTGCACCAGGTCTTCCTGTCTTTAGATAAAATTTTTCTTAACAAAGTTCTGCCTGAATAAAGCAGAATAAACTCTCTATTCTGAATATATATTTAAAAATTGTCAGAACTGACTGTGCTTCTGTAACGTTAACATTAATACCATCATTCTCTTTTTATAGATGGGAGGAGGTTAAGTGACTTAACTAAAACTACAGAAAGCCCTTACAAGAACATAAATGTGTGCCAGATCAGCCTGTGTAAATCATAGACTGGCATGAACTGCTGATGAAGGAGCCAGTACATTTGTTTGCTTTTATACCAGCCTAAGTGTCATGTAGTGTCTGGGGTCATCTCAGTCTCCTACTTATCAGGAGTCAGGGCGTGCAGTTGGATGATGGGAAATTTTTGGTGCATTAGTGCCAAATGTATTTTAAAAAAGACTACCTCATTGTCAGGCTAAATGTGCCATGGGCATTAGTGGTTTGCCTTGGTCTATCATATCCTGGCAAGAGTATTTCAACAACTTATCTCTTAAAAGAGACTGTCCTCAGAGGCTGCCAGGGAGGTTGAACTGCTTGATGAGATAAATATGGAAATACATGTTTTGAGGATCCAGGTTTTGAGTTTCTGAGGCCTCAGCTAACGATCCTGTCAGTGCTTGAACAGATTTATGTGTACATGCTGCCAGAGGCAAGTACCTAGGTGGCACTTAGGTCAGTTTGAGTCAGTGACAACCAAATGGTAAATTTTAAATAAATGATCGTGTTTGAGATCTACGCACGTAATATGTATACACTAGTTTCAGTGGGTTCACTGCAATTTAAGCATGTTAATGCATATTTTATTTTGGGCCTGCAGTTTGCAAATTTGAGTTGTGGAAGTTCATGGATTAGAGACTTGGACTATCTATTTTAGCAAATAAACATTATTGCAGTTAAGGTACATTACAGGAAATCAGATAAAGTTCACTGAAACACGTAATAAATTCTGGCTTTCTACTTTGTCTCATTTTTCCATTTTCTTGTGATTTTTATCTTCATGCTTGGAATTCCTTCTCAATCCCTTTGCAGAAGGCAATCGCCCTTTCTCCATTCCCTCCTGAACACTTACCTTCTTTGTGAGGCCCTGGCACTAGTCTATCTAAGTAAAAGGTTAAATGTTTTGTAAAAACACAGGGTAAGATAGAGTCTTTGTTTAAGTTCTTGAGTTTTTTTCTGTCTGTTTAGATTGCGAGTGCTTCTGGTTGAAAAACTTTTGTATTACATAGTGAAAAAACATAGAATTTAGTATTTTGAAATTATAATAGATCATACATGTGCGTGTATACACACACGCTACATCTGTAGCCTATGTATCTGTACTATTTGCTGAATTGACTGCTTCAGAAGAAGAGTGTTGTAGTTTCTAGGCTTATTTTAAATTGGAAGTGTAACTAAAATCGATGATGTGACAAAAGGTGATTGTCTGTGAATATTGGAAGAGACTCCTCAGTAAAATGTTACCATGTGAAATGGCTAAATGTAATAATACAATGTTGTAAGGTACAGAGAGATGCAGAAGAAAGCTTGTAAGAGACTAGTGTGTATTTCTGGCTCTAGCCAGGGTTACAGAAGGTAAATCAGCCCCAGGACAAAGGTAATTTGCTGTTAGTATTACAGAGGATGATCTCCATTTGCCTGCAGCTACGTTGCTGAGCCTCTTCAGTTAGGAATTTGCCAGCCAAATCAGCTCATCAATGTCGCCAAAAAAAAAAAAAAGACCTGCTGGATTCCTTTGCATCTGTGCCTTTGTCTTTTCAAAAAGCTCCTTAAAGATCATGTAAGGAAATCCTAGCAACCCTATTAGACAAAGCACAGTCAGAGAACAGTAGGGTAAAGTAAGGGGTGCTTTATTTCCACAGTGCTTATTCTATTTACTGTGTCTAGTCTAAGACTATGGAATAAGATGCGGTACAGTAGGAGGGAGGGAAGGAAGAAGTTGAGTGAAGGACACCTTTCTATTCCACCAGATCTTAGTCTAGATGGTCTCACTCCAGTTGTCTTGGAATGAGCATAGTAAAAGCACAGTAAGAGGAGGGAGAAGAGGGGCTGGGAGGGAGACTCGGGCACAGGTGATCCTACAGTAGCTTGCTGGGCTTCTGCTTTACTTTCAGCAGCTAGAATCAGATGCCAGCATAGTAGGAGATTAAAGAAGGGGTTAGACGTTCCCTGAGTTCTGTGCTCAGGAGTCTGGAGGCTTCATGCCAGCCTAGGTGTCATAGACCCAGTTGTTATCCAAGGCAGTTAGTCTGCCCAGATGCTCGTTACCTGGCCTCTGCTTCCCCAGTCTCTTCCATTTCATTTCTACAGATGCTCAGAGCAAGGTCTGTCATGGTAGGAGCAGGGAAAGTTGAGAAGCAGCATGTGAGAGCATCCTACCACCTATTGCATCTCAGCTGTGAAAGGGGAATTGAGCTCGGAAGGGCTGGGGAATCGGAGGTAAAGAGGAGGCAGGTGAGGGTGGGTGTTTCTTACTGAGAACCCTCTTATGCCTGCCTTATGTGTGCATACAGTGCAAACAGCACCACTTCTGCCATTCCCCCAGAGCATGCTGTCCTGTACGGGAGAGGAAGCACAGGGGAGTGTTCTTCTTCTCTCTTGCTTCCTGGGCTGAGGTAGCAGATGAGAGGAGTTAAGAGCAGGAGAAACTTAGGAGAAATTGTTCTTACAATTTTTAAAAAAATAACTGAGAAACCATGCATATCTTAGCCTCCCAAGTTCTGCTTCTGGACAGATATTATTAACTTGTTCCCTATGTAGCCCCTTAAAAACTTTTTTGAAGATCCATGCTATATACCCATTCAGCAGCTGAGATAGTGGATTTCACTGAGCTGTTCTTTGTCTTACTGGACTAGTTGGCTTTGAGCTAAAGCTGGTGTGCTCAGCATTGGAAAGTGTCATCTTCTGGGCCCAGCTGTTTCAGCTGAACATGCTACTGCCTCCAGCTTCTGCCACTGCTGAACAACAGGAAGATATCACTCCTAATCTGGTAGTTCATCTTAAACCACACATTTAAATTTTTTAAACCAAGTAATAGCTTGTGAGATTACAGAATGGTTGAGGCTGGAAGGGACCTCTGGAGGTCATCTGCTCCAACGCCCCTGCTCAAGCAGGGACACCTAGAGATGGTTACCCAGGACCATGACCAGCTGGGTTTTGAATATCTCCAAGGATGGAGACTCCACAAGCTCTCTGGGCAACACATGCCAGTGCTCGGTCACCCTCACAGTGAAAAAGTGTTTCCTGATGTTCAGAAGGAACCATCTGTGTTTCAGTTTGTGCTCATTGCCTCTGGTTCTGTCACTGGGCACCACTGAGAAGAGCCTGGCTCCATCCTCTTTGCACCCTCCCTTCAGGTATTTATATACATTGATAAGATCCCCCTAAGCCTTCTCTTCTCTAGGCTGAACGGTCCCAGCTCTCAACCTTTCCTCATATGTCAGATGCTCCGGTCCCTTAACCGTCTTCATGGCCCTTCACTGGACTCTCTCCAGCACGTCCATATCTCTATTGTACTGGGGAGCTCAGAACTGAACTCAGCACTCCAGGTGTGGCCTCACCAGTGCTGAGTAGAGGGGAAGGATCATGTCCTTTGACCTGCTGGCAACACTCCTCCAAATGCAGCCCAGGCTACCATTAGCCCTCTTTGCTGTGAGGGCTAATTGTGGGCTCATTGTCAGCTTGCTGTCCACCAGGAACCCAAGGTCCTTTTCTGCAAAGCTGCTTTCCAGCTAGGCAGCCCCCTTCATGTATTCATGCCTGGGGTTATTCCGCCCCAGATGCAGAACTTTGCACTTCCCCTTGTTGAACTGTATGAGGTTCCTGTCAGGCCATTTCTCCAGCCTGTCTAGGTCCCTCTGGATGGCAGCATGACCCTCTGGCCTGCTAGCCACTCCTCCCACTTTTGTGTCATCAGTGAACTTGCTGAGGGCACACTCTGCCCCATCATCCAGATCATTAATGAAGACATTAAACAGGATTGGACCCAGTATTGACCCCTGGGGTACACCACTAGTTACTGGCCTCCAACTAGACTTTGTGTCAGTGATCACCATGCTCTGGGCCCAGTCATTCAGCCAGATTTCAATCCACCATGCTGTCTGCTCATCCAGCCCATACTTCAACAGCTTGTCTAAAGCCTTACTTAAGTCACAGTAGACAATATCCACTGCTCTCCAAGTCAGTCATTTAATTGTAGAAGGTTATCAGGTTGGTCAGAGCTTCAACTCCTCCTTCCTTCCAGTGAGGAGTTGTCTCCCGACAGTGTCATGTCCTGGAGCATACAGGGGAAGAGCAGTGGGAACATTCTGAGGGCACTTGGTGCTGTATCCACACATGGGAGGAATGCGTCTTCGCGTCTGTGAGTGATGGGGCAGGAGGAGAGTGGTGTGGCAGAGCTGAGAACTGCTGCAGTGTCCTGCATGGATTCCTAAAACTGGGATCCTTCCCAGTTCAACTCAGCAGGTGATAATCTTCCGAAGCAGGTGGTAACAAATAGGGAGTAAATGATGTTCACTTGTTATCCAGCTGGATCAGAAGAGGATGTCTATCTATAGAATTGACTTGCTAATTTATGAAATGTTAATGTTTGGAATCTTTTAGATGACCTCAGCTTATTTGGCATCAGTAATTTGAGATACCAAGATGTAAATTCTTACGCCTGTTGGGCTGAAAGCAGTTGAATGCCCTTGACTTCAAAGGTCACTGGGAATACTCATTATTTTTCAGGGCCATGCTCTTATTTAATCTCAGCTGGCCTGTCTGTACTTGTTTAAAGTATGCTTAAAACAGGCTGATATAAAAGGCACTTGGAACCTTTTTTTTGCATACAATTATGTAAAAGCAGAAGGTTATTTCTGTTTCATATTTATTTACTGATTTTGATCAATGCTCCCAGGGCTTACTTTTTATTAAAGTGAAATATTTTTATTGAATTGTGTTTTGTTTTCCTTGTACATGAACACTGCTTTGCTTGTTAGTGAAATGCTGTTAAAAACATTTTTTACACACCTCAAGAACTGCCAAAGTGGTTTGCAGTGCAGGAAATAAAAAATACTTATTAGTCAATCTGCATCAGAAGCATCAGTAGGCTTTTACTGAGGTGTAACTTGGCAGCAGTTTGGAATTCCTGGTAGTTTAGTGCTTTTGTAGGTATGCCCACTGACCTACAGAAAGTGTTTCTCACCCAGTATAAAAAGTAAGAATCATATTGCTGAAGCCTGAGGGTAAATGCTATATGAATTTGTTTTTCTTGCTGCAATATTAGTACAATGTTGCTTTTTCAATGTTAGTTCATACTACGTGGGTGAAATCATAGATGCATTCTGTATCTTCAAAGAACAGGACAGAACTGACAAAAGTGAGGTAGGAAATAGTGAAGAGTAGTCGAACAAGTAAGTCCAGTTGTACAGCCAACAGAAGGATGCAGTGACTCAGTTATCTGTGTGTGCATCTCTATACATACTAAAAATCTGTTGCTCCATAAACACCAAAAACCCCAAATCCAGAAAAGGAGAGTAAGAATAGCTAGTTTAAGTTGGGATAGTGCAATACTGTGCATGTATTTGAGACATTTGAGGGAAGGAGGATAAACACTGAAACACTGTAATACCAGTATATAAATTGTGTAGGGAAGGTGAAAACAGCCTTTTGCACTGCTAAAGGATGTTGAGTCAAATAAGAGTTAAAATATACCTTTAAAAACAAGTAATATACAACTTAGACGAATTCTAAATAGCAAACGCATCTTGTTAGGACTGTAGTATCTAGATGGTGGCAATCACTTTCTGATAAGGAAAATCAGACACTGTAAAAGCAGAAAACAAAAAAAAAAGATTGTCTAAGTACTCTTGAGTATTCTAGGTAAATGTCATATTGTTTGGAATCGTGAGACTAAAATTCTTGGTGCCATATATTTTAGGGAACCTACAGGATAGAAACTAACTCTGGACTTGATTCTTGATCACCATTGTGCATGATCCGCTTCAAACTGTTTTTATGGAAGAGCCATTCTGAAATAGTGATCTTGATGTACTTGCAGTTGATGGTCTCGCACCAAAATGAAGATCTGTTGGTTCTTAAAAGAAACTAAACTGCCAAGGAATAAGAAGCTGTTCTTATGGACTGATGAATGGTTAAAAGGTGGGAAACAAAGGGCAGGAGTAAATGGTCTGTTTTCAAAATGGAGATCATTAGTGGAGTTCCATGGAAATGTGTAGTGTTAAACATATTCCTAAATGATTTATTTAAAAAAAAAAGGCAATGGAAAGTGAGGTACTGAAGTCGGATGATAATACTGTGTTTTCAGGGTTGTAAAAATGAAAGCCTGCTGTGAAGATTAGCACATGAATGATTGGATGGTAAAATGGCAGGTGAACTGCAGCCATTCTCTGGCTAAGGAACTCCTGAGCCAAATATTGCTGAAGACTGAGGAGATTTACAAGGTGAAATACCTTTGCATGCTAGTCCTGCCTGTTCTTCTGCTCTTTTCCAGGCATTCACTATGGGCTGATTTAGGCGACAAGGGTACTGGCTGGGCGGATCTTTGATCTAGCTCAGTGTGTGGCTGTTTTGGGCTCTTAAATATTTGGTTCAGAATGACAAACCAAACAGGTAGTCAACCCGTTAGATTCCTTTCCAAAGCTTGTAAAGGCAAAAATTTACATTAACTCAATGGGAGACTGGACAAGTACTCGAAAGAGGGACCCACTGGGGATTATAAAATGGGCAAATCATATCAGGCTGAGGACATCAACTGGGCTGAGCTGAGTTGGGAGTACACTGTATGTACTTGTGTTCTTCACTAGGCGGCTACTGCTGCAGACAGCATACTGAGCTAGCTGGACCCAAAAGATGAACCCTAAATTCTGTTTAGTAACTTCATTTTTCATTCCTGCTATTTAACGCAACTGTCTCTTGTACAGAAGCAGAGGAATATAACATAGCAGATAAATCACGGCGAATGACAGAATGAGAGGTGGAAATCCCTGTGAAGATCCCATTGTCAGTTAACATACCATGACATTTGGTATGCTTACAATTCCTGCTTTTACTCATGAAGGCATCAGTACCTGTAAAGGCTGTTATTGATCTCTTTAGGAATTCTGTGTAGGAAGACTGTGAAAAGTACTGTTGTGAATGACTTTTAAGCCTTTAAAGCTATTGGAAAAGTCATTTTGAGGAGTTGTGTTGGCTTGGTCTGATGCAAAGCCAGTGCACTGACCCACTGTCAGCATGTCTTGCCTCTGTTTTCAGGAGGAAGGGAGGGTAATGAATGGGGAAGAAGGACCTGAATCTATAGCAAAGCACACTTGCCGTTTCCACTGCTTGAGGAATACTGTTCAGAAATGCCAAGCAAAAAGCTGAAGGAAGGAAATTGTCATGGTTGACCACATTCTTTCAGTAGTTCTTACTTTCCTGATTCGCCTCATTGTTTGATAGATAATGTGTTTGGAAAGCAAGGCAACTAATGCGACACGATAATCTTTCCCATGACAGTTGGATCTTTTTAAACGTTTTACATGTTTTGCTGCTTTAAGAGGAGAGCAATGCTTCAGACGCAACAGTGGAAATGACATGGTCACAAGTATTAGATGGCAATGTAGAAGCATTCTATAGAGGATCAGTTTCCTGCTACAGGACAAGATGTAAATTTTTGTATGTATTTTCAATAATAATGAAAAAAAATTAAAAATAAAGCAAGTTAATGGGTCTGTTCAGTTTTTTTAAGTTGGTTCACAGACATGCTCAGGTGCCACACTGTTGTGGCTATGTTGACACAAACACTTACACTACCATATCCTGTAAGATCTTGTTGCTTCATTTCCAATGTGGTTTGCATTATGTAATTAAAGCGCAATTATTTGGAGAACCGATTCTTAAAAATAGCTTTTGTTACAGCACACAATGCCTAGGGTCATTTGAGGGTATATCTACACGGATGGGTGCGGACAGCGACGCGTTCACTCTGCCTGTGCCCTGAACCCGCCAGCTGGGAGCCAGCTCCAGCGTAGCAGCTGTGTAGCTGGGATTCGTGCGTTGCTGAGCCTGAGTTAATAACGCTGGCTGTGAGGCAGGATATATTAGCTTGGGCTCAGAACTGTGCTAATGTGGCCACATGATTTCTGGAAAGAAGCTGGTCTTATGTCCAGCTGGCTCAAAGCGTGAATAGAGCAAAGACGTGACTGTGTCTGTTTGTAAGCTAGTCAGAAATGCAGGTCAGGAGATGAACTTTGAGAGAATTTCCCTATATTTCTATAGCTGCTGCCAATGAGATTTTTGCCTTTGTTAAAAAAAAAAGTCAATGCTGACAATTGCCTCATTTAGTTTACAGTAAGCTCATGATATTTTCAATATTTAGGAATGTACACTTTTGATTTCGAAACTATACCAGAGCAGATTCCTTTTTAAAAAGAGTAATTTTGAAGATTTTATTTTCCCCCCTAGAAAAGCAGATGACCAATGTTTTTAAAAACCAAAGATCTTTTAGCCTTAAGGCTTAAAGACCTTACCATCCTTTATTGCTTAGATTTGCAGGGAAGCCTAGCTGTTTTTTCCCAGCAAGCAATTGAGAGAGGGAGATACAATTGTCAGCTCAGATTCCAAATTGGACCTAGGCAGCTCTGGAGGGAGTTATTAGCTGTCTGAAAATGCCTCAGCAGTACTTACTGCTGATTTGATTTTTTTCTTGCTGTAGAGATCTGCTCTGAGAAGAGAATTTATACCTTCTCTTGTGGATTTCTGAATGGTGGATAGATTTGAGCCACTCTACACAGGTCTGTAATAAAAATGGAGAATATTGAATTCTGTTGGCCTTGGCCTTTTTAGCTCTCTTTATTTGCTCTCTCGGAGATTCTGAAAGCATGTTGTTTACATTTAGGATCATCTTTTACAGTCAGCAGCAACACACGTATATTATACTCTCTACATATAATTGAGGACTTTCTTTTCCCGTTTCTGTTCTTACAGGCATGTGTTGTATTTGTACTGGGTCCCCTGTGGGTGAGCTTCTGATACCTTCTTTTGTAACTAATTTCATAACTTTTTATTGCAGTTCTTGCATTCTGAGTAGTTTATACTGAATAAAATATCATTCATTGAATGGTGACTGATGCTAAAGTACATTCATCTGAACATGCGTTACGTGAGTTTTAAAAAAAAGATTGCTATTAAGTACTGCTTTATCTGCCAGGGCCTTCACACTGCAATTGAGCAACAGAATTATAGGAGATGAGGAGAAGATGCCTATAAGTTTAAACTGTCCTATCTGTGTTTTGATCTGATATTATTGCTTTATCCTCCCTAAAGGATTGAACATGACATTCCAAACGTCAGACTTGAACATCTTAGCTGTAAGGTCCATCATTATTATCAACTGTCATGGGCTCAGGATTCCCCTGCAAAAAGTAAGAGATTTCTGTTTTAATAAATAGAAGTTTTTATTGGCATTTAGATACATATGTTCTTATGAAAAACACCAGGTACCAATTTTAAGATACCAAAATACTTTATTTTTTAAGGGGAAGGTTTTTAAAAAGACATTATGGCAAACCCCAAGACATTCTGTCTTTAAGTAATGGTTCTATAATATAGTACAGTTCCACTGTGCATGCAAGCACGCCCAGCCACTTGGAAGCAGAAAAGTTTTTCCCATTGTAGAAGCCACGATGTAGCACCTTAGACTTTCTCTCCCATATATTCAGTGTGTTAAAACACGTAATGATGGGTAACTGGCACCATCTCAGTTTCTTTAAGCTCATTCAGCCATCACTGTTCTGGAAACCAGAAAAGGCAAGGCAAAGCATTACAAGCATTACAAATACCCTTCTGTCATCCTCATTTTGGGAGCAATCCAGATGGAAAGATTCTGCTGATACCAGTCCAGCTTTGGACTGGTCTGGGCGAGGGATTGTGTGTTTGGCAAGAGCTGCAGAATGGCCAGTTCTGGCATTGCTAGCAAGAGCAGCGGTCACTGCCAACATCTCTCTTTTACTTCAGTTTCTCTAATCAGCTCAGAATTAGCAGGTAACAGCCCTGAATTTGTGGCTAGAAGCAACAAATAATTTTCTCTTTTGCCGCCTTCTATGCTATTCCAACGACCTCTTCCTCCTGTATTAGCAGATACGCACAGTGACCAGCAGTAAATGATTCATTTAGTCGGCTTTACTGCTTCTCTGGAATTCCCCAACTGCATCCTTTTTTTTCAGGAACTGTTCTCAAGAATTTTAGAAACTATAAAACTAATCCTAGTACAGCACTGAAACAAGAGATACTACGGTGACCTGTCTCACTACTGGAGACAGCAAAAAACTTCAAAAAAGATTCAACCTTTACATCTTTAGGCTGGTGACTTTAATCAATGTCATTTTGGTTACTCAGAACAGGGTGAGTAGTTCAGATCTCTTGACCTAATTTAGAATACATATATTTATTCTTATGTAGCCTTAAGACTGTCTTATCAAAAGGATCCTCATTATATTGGGGAGTCAGGGTCATTACTAATGAAGGATCGTTTCATTCAGCCCCCTGCATGTTGCCACATTTTCTAACATTCTGGTTGCCACTGGTGCTTCTGTCAAGTGAAGTAGGATATCCTTATTTCCATACTGTATGACTGGTTTATAAGATCATGAAAAGAGTAAGGACTTCCGTTCCTGCAGGCAGTCCTACTGACTCACTAGAAGTCCAAGTGTCAAGATGAAGACCTCTAGGTCGCGTCTCATTCCCATCTGGTCCTTAAAGAGTTTAAACAGGCAGTTGTCTGTTTTCCTGGGTGGTTTCAGATGATGTCAGGTTTAATTGTATTTCAGGATGCTTATCAGTACAGCAAAATCCTGCATGTCTCTTTTGGATTGTACGGCAACTTGTACTTGTGCTTGGTGCTGTGTTGTTCCTCAGCAGCTTGGCTGCACTCGGCATATTCTTTAAGGGGGAGACGCACGTCATACTCGTATTCTCATCAGCACGCAAGCAACCGTTCCTCAGATCCCTGTAGGGTCCCCGTGGTGGTGGAAGGAACGATCCAGCACCTGCAAAAAGGCCTAACTTCAAATCTTCCCATTCCATCCCAGGATGCATGAAAACATATCTTTCTGCAGAAGGGTAGAGGTCCATTAAGAAATTGTACAGGACGTATGATTCCTGGAATAACAGAAACTTCACATCAGACTGTCTCAGAGCCCAGGCTCTATTGCTACAGGGCAATTTGGTTAGCTTTGCAGATAGAGTGATCAAAAGAATTTAGAGTGCCTTCAGAGTCTTGAACAATCTTGAAAATTAAAGATTCAAAAAAAACCAACCTTGAAATGTTACAAAAATGATACTCTAGACTTGTTTATATTTTGTGTGTTTGTTTATAGTTTGCATATTTATATATAAATATATACAGGTGTATATTTATTTTGTATCTAAACCATGTATTACATGTGGAATACAGAGATTGTATTAATTTCTTGAGTCACCATCACATAAACTGAAAAAATAGAATATTTTGAGAGATTCAGTATGAACTGACCACCTGTTTCTGTAACCATCTGGTTTTTTGTGATTTAATTCTTTTCCCAAATCTTTCCGATTCCCCAGGGTTTTGTATACAATATTGCAAAAACCAGTATACAGAGTCCTGCTTCTCTGAACACAGAAGGAATCAAGCGGAGACTTACCTTGCTCAGAGCTTCCACTCTTTCTCAGTTAGCACTCAA
This sequence comes from Aptenodytes patagonicus, assembly GCF_965638725.1. Taxonomy (NCBI): domain Eukaryota; kingdom Metazoa; phylum Chordata; class Aves; order Sphenisciformes; family Spheniscidae; genus Aptenodytes; species Aptenodytes patagonicus. The sequence goes on along the minus strand of NC_134951.1, from coordinate 54,703,895 downwards.
CCTAATAGTTTTATCAATATGCTTTTCTTTTAAGAGTCGTATCATTAGCCCTTCTGTGACTGAGGCTGGCTCTCTGTTCCTTCTGTAGATTTTCCTGCGTTAGTTCTTCTCTCCAACACACACATGTGCACACAAATACAGACAGACTCACACCAAGCAGTACCCTCCACTTACACCCTTCTGATTTCTGAACAGATTCGTATACGTGTTTACTTTAGACAATGACATATTTTGAGAACTCTTGGCCTGGACAAGCAGTGGTTGTAATTATACGTAGGTTTCCACAAATTTTAACCAAATGTATAATAAAGTGCTATGCTTAAAAATAATACTAGCATATAAAGAAGTATATTTATGTTATTTAAGATGAAGTGCTCTTCTGCCTTTGCTTGATTGAGATCTATAAGATCAGGAAACAAATGTAATCTATAGGTCAGCTTTTACACTAAAGTCCTATAGTCAAGCTTTATTACTGTAAGAAACTGAGAAATGGCTCAATGAGATGGCCGTCGCCCAAATTTAGTATGAATAACTAGGATTACAATTCTTTAAAAAGGAGTTAGGACAGTTTTATGAAAGCTGGTTTAAACATGTGATTTCTATCTGTCTCTGTAGTATTTTCTTTATGAAAAATAAAAATAGATAGCTTTTTCCAGTAGCTGATTCATTTCTTACCTACCACTTGACATAGCAACATGAGGAGTTGAAGAGAAAATCACTGGTTTGTAACTTCTTGTCTGCTGAGCCGTCTGGGTGGTCTGCATAGTTTAAATATTTCAGGAATGAAGTATTTGGGAGATAACCATGTTAAGAGAGCAGGTAATCAGAAAACATATCTTCTTATTATGTAGCAGCACATTAAATGGAAGAGTTGAAAAGCACAAATATGAATTGTTCAGCTTTTCCATGTCACGGCACTTAGCAACAGAGTACAGCCGCAAATAAACTTTTTACGAAGCTTAAAACTGGAATATTAAAAACTATGAATTTACAGTTGATTATCTGCCTAAAAACAGTGAAAGCACAGCTGAACAAATTAAGTACTAACATTAAAACTAATATCAACCATAGAAGTGTACAGACAATTACAATGACGGCTGTTTGTTTGCTTTACTGTTTTCACTAGCCCTGTCAGCTTCATGCTCAGTATCCTTCAGTTCTAGGGACTGTAGCTTCGGCAGTTATACCCTGAAGCCTTTGTAGCTTTGTCTTGTTCTTACATACACCGGCTTTCACTACAGCACACTAGGTAAAATATACCTTCTGTAACATGAATGAGTCATTTTCTTATCTTATTCTTCCGGGGTCGTGTGTCGTGTGTCCCCCCCCCCCCCCAGTATTATATTTCACAACAGTTTGGGGGAATAAATAAATTAGGTCTTTATTTAAATCAGCAACTCTACCGACACTTTTTGGTTTATATCAGGTTTTCACTCTAAATAAAATTAGACAATTAGAAATGATAGAATGTTAGATCTTCAAATAAGAAACACCCCAGCTTCTGCACTATCTGAATGTGTCTGTAAAATACATGTCTGTAAGAACCCTTAAAACTGCCAAATTTGGGCTACGAGAGAGATGGTTTGGACAGAGCGTCCTATCTATAACCTAGCTAATAACGTGGGTTTAGGCAATACGCAGCATATAAAGAACACACACCTCAAAGTCTAATCAAATGAACATACAATGAGTACTCCTTATGATACGTGCCTTGCAAGATATTGTAACAGTAATTGAAATGCTTTAATAACTGAGTAAAAACACATTCTTCCCTCTCCTCTCAGACCATGCAGCAAGCCCTCTCTGCGCTTTAGAATGGCATCATGAAATAAAAACAGGAGAGAGACATCTTTAACAAAGAGAAGACAGTGAGTTTGGAGGGGGCTACCATTAGAGAATAGCCCTCAAGGGCTTAGGCCCTCTGGTTAGTTTTAAGTTTCATCCTGAAATAGTGTGGAAAATGAATGTTACTGCTGTCTAGGCTGTTAGGGATTCTGGCTGCAGGACATCAGAGCAGCTAAGAAGGAATCTTGTCGTTAAGTATGGTCCAGTTTTATCTGCCTTTTTATAGCCCGGATTCTAACTTTGTAATTGGAAATCGGACCTTGCATTTGGCTAAACATTTCCTAACCCTTAAGATCATGTGCTGTTAAAGATGAGTCTAGTGAAGCTGACAGATACACAGTAAGTTCCTCTTTGAAAGAAACAAGTCCAAATTTAGGGACTGGAGATGGCTGTAAAGCTACAGTGGCTGGTGCGTTGATGGAGCTGTCACACGGTGCGTTTTAAAGAATAACCTCTGGCAGGCACAGAGGCCAGTGCCTCTTCTGGAAGAAGCAGGTGATGAAAAGACACCGTATTGCTCTGAGTTTATGAGCAAGAAAAATGGACTTGGAACATTTTGTCTTGTTCCGTTACATCTGTGTAACTCTTGTCCACAGTAGGACTGAACACAGAAAAGAGGAGAGAATGTAGCCCTGCTTTTTAGAGGGCTTGTTAGAGCAACTCTTGCTTGTTAGAGCAACTAACTCTTGTTAGTTGCTTGTTAGAGCAACTAACAACTCTGCTCAATCCTATGCTGGCTTTCTCTTGTCTTTTTACGGCTTGGTTGGTACAGCATTTTTAACAGTGTAAAACAAGTACCAAAGCCTTACTTTTGCCCATGAAGTAAGACAATGAAATTTAACAGATGGGAGTTAAACCAGTGGAGTCAGAACTTCCACTTCTGTGGCTACTTTACAAACTCAAACCAGAACTTCGCACCTTCCTAATGCACAGGCACGCATCAACGTATCTGCAGCTATAAAGCAGCGATCCTATAGTGATCCATTTGCACAATAATTTCCTTTTAATTATGAAATAAGAACACACTTATAACTGAATAAAAAAAAAAATGTTCTCAGAAAGATGAAATATGCAATTGCATAACAGCTATGCAGTCTGTGTAACTGTAACTTAGTTGTGTCAGTGGCTCAACAGACATTTAAGCGGCCAAATAGATTGAACAATAATGCTATCAGTTTACTCACTCTCAAAGTCAAAAAGCTATGTTTATTTTTAGGGAAGTTTGTTTTAAAGTCCCCTTGCATTTCTGAGTTACGGTTGCTAAGGATCATCTTACTCAAAATGCAGCATTACTTTTGACACCGATGTGAAATTTGAAAGATGTTCTCGCGGGCTGTAGCGCTGAGTTGCAATTCCGTTACAGAACATGCTCCCATGTAAGTCATTCCATTGAGTTCCCTGGGATTGAATTTACAAGAGCAAATACTCGTTACAGTTCACCACTCGGTGCCCCATCCCTTCCCCTTTAATCAATAGCAGTATAAGCCGGGAGTTAAATGAGTGCACAATTTCATAGGGTACTCCGAGCTACTTAAGACTCTAAATTCAACTGTTCAAAAAAAGGGTTTTTTTACAAAATACCTGTTTAAATTTTTTTTCAGTTTTAATATTCAGTAGTGTATTTGTTGAAAAGAGAGAACAGGGTTTGCTTCATGAAGCTTACACATAGATGCCTGCAAGTTCTGATCATGGAATGAACTGATATTTAATTATCTGTTATAAAAGGGGTTTGGAAGGAGTATCACAGTGTTTCCACCTCCACATGCTTGTTCTCAAGAGTGTCGGAAACTGAACAGCGAATTGACAGAAGCAGTATTTTCCTGATGTTTGGATACTTTTTCCACGCAGCTTCTGGAATCTGAATTTATTTCAGAGTCTCTGAAGTCTGCCGTGTCTTGTTTTTATAGTAGGCATGTTTTGTAAGTAGGCTACCAGCACCTCGGGCAACTTGCAGTTTTTAACTGGCGGCGTCTAAATCGAGTATTATAAACTGGATCACTGAGATCAAGCACTGTATCCACAATGAAAGCGTTACTTTGAGCGAGCCATTTAAGAAGCTATGAACAGGAGGTAGCTGCTTTCGTAACTCACCTTCAAGAACAGACCCGTTTTGGGCCAGTGAGACCTTCAAAAGAAGGTCCAGCGCTATGGAGCTCATCTTGAGCAGCCCGTTCGATCAGCCTTTGTTTCTGCTCAAATGGGTGCAGAAAATTAGAAAGCGTAGATATGCGCGTAAGTCTGTGGGTGTGGTTTGTCTGTCATGCGTATGCCTTATGGTTTTGCATCGGAGTAATCGTCTCTCTAGCCTAGTAAAAAGATTATCTTAACTAACCCATGCTGCTGCTTATGAGTTTACAGTAATTGATGTGCCGGCAACTATGTATTTACGCAAAATATGTTTAACAGGCGATACTCGAGTCCATTAAATTGCATGTAACAGTTAATCGAGCAAAATGGGTAGCGCGGGAATATTTTGAAAATCAGATCTCTAATTTAGGCTTTCTCAGGTCAAATACTTTGCGTATCATAAAACCAATGATTTTTTGTTTTCTAGGTATATAAATCTTCAAATATTGCTGATGAAAAATTAAACATCATTGCAAGTCAGCCACTATTAGGTTACATATTGCAGATCATCTGACAGTTGTACCTGGACTCCTGTTTACTGCAACTAAATTAAGCTTTTTTAAGAGCAAGCAAAACAAAATTCAGTGGATAGCAGGGGAGGAGGAGAGAAAGAAAAAGTCGCACTTTTTGTATCTTGGGTTGCCTTTAAGACTGTAGAAGCCTACGAGTTGCTAAATGAATGGGTATCGGTCACAGAACACGTTGCTCCCTGCTTAGCGTGTCCGGAAAGGTCACTAAGGATCCGGTTTGACTTCTCTCAGGGCTAACTGTTGGGTTTTTTCCTGGGTTTGTTTGAGCACCGGGAACCTTGCACTGGGACGCTTACTCATTCCAGACTTAAAAAGCAGTAGTTCCAGTGCATGTCTTCAGATGGGCAGATGCATTGCGTGTCATTTTGAAATCTTAGTATTTTAGGACAAATTTAGAACGGTGGACTGAGATGATCAATATAACCTACAAAAGGGTATGTGGGGAAAATAACAGGAATGCTATAAATTACATAATTTAAAGTTAGGGGTTAGGTAACATTAGGAACTACGTAACAGCAAAAATGTGGTTTCATGTTCTGGCTAATCCAGGAATGGAAAACGCTGAGATTATTGTATTCATGTGTCTGAATTTGCTGCTAAACGTGACTTTACATATTATACTTGCATACATATATTTAAAATCTATAGCAGTTGCCAAAGGTAGAACTAAGCATGTTACAGAGAATGTAAAAATCGTATCAAGATACGGCTCTCGGGCAGCTGCAGAAGCGAGACTCTCTAAGGGCCTGCTTCATTTTTTTTTTTTAATTAAATGTAACGGCAGCTCTGGTATTGTAAGTACAGCGGATAACAATAGAAGAAAATTGAACAGTTAACTTGAAATTTGGCTAAACCATTTCCAGCAGTGCTTCTTTGTGACCATGAAGTATACTAACAGCAAATGTTATAAGCAATTTTTACCCTAATCCAACCTCCCCCAAACAGCAGAGGCCTGCCTGAACTGTAACTAACACGCAGAATACCCATGGGCTGCACCACCAGCAATTCCACAGTACGAAATGAAGCGGGATGAAAAAGCGCAAGTGTAACTTAACCTGAAGCTAAACATGCAATTGAAAGTCAAATGGAACAAACTGTCAGGAAATGCCTGTCTCAGCAGCTTTCTAATGACAGCGTTCTCTTCCAAGTGCTTCTCTGTAGCTACATTCACAGTGTGGCTGTGCGAGCATTCCAAATTGGAGTATTTTTTACTTTAGAGTATTTAAGAACATGCAGGTGATTCTCTGCATTCCTTCACATGTGACTCGTGTTTGCTTAGCTCCATCTGGCTGAGTCAGAGCAGTTCCTCAGTTGTTCATTAACTTTTCTACTGAATTGTCATTACTGTGGTCACGTGGGAGCTTAACAGGTCAGCACTGAACTATCCTGTTCTTTCTGGGCTTCAGCCACAAGCTCCCCTTTAACACTTCAGCAGGCTTCAGACTGTACCTAACGTGTTTGGAAGCAGTTTTTTCCACCTCTAACGTAGCTTTGGCTGTACAGCTTGGGAGAACTCCACGCTTCTGGAGCACATCCTCAGCATCGTTTCCAAGCCTTGTGCCTTTAGGTATTGGTGGCATTGCTTTTAGAACTATCACTAGGGAAACCTGAGTTTACACCATCCCAGCTGGGAAGCTTCAGCATTCCTCTGCCAACACGTAATCCTGCACCACCAAAGCAGCAGCCAGACTGGCAGCCAGTACCGCTTCCTAGAATTACTCTGCACTCGGATCCAAGTACTAGAGCAGATTCACCTCTTTGGCATCAACGTATTACAGTAAAGGCCTAGGACTGAAACCTGGTGGCTTTTAATGCCTGTGCAAATGGCTTGACACCAGCATTGGTGCCAGCACCTCCATTTCCACCCTGTTGAAGTTACATTGGGGTGACCTGACACACGGAACCGCCTTGTCCTCTTGCCTGGACTAATCGTGCCATCTGCAGACTGCCCATCCCCCTCCGCCCCCCCAGAGTCTGAGATGAGACCCTCCAGCTTCGCAACAACCAGTATTATCTTCATTCCTGTCCTGGTTTCAGCAGGGATAGAGTTAATTTCCTTCCTAGTAGCTGGTACAGTGCTGTGTTTTGGATTTAGGATGGGAACAAAGTTGATAGCACACCGATGTTTTAGTTGTTGCTAGGTGATGCTTACACTAGCCAAGGATTTTTCAGCTTCCCACGCTCTACCGACTGAGAAGGCTGGAGGTGCACAAGAAGCTGGGAGGGGGCACAGCCAGGACAGCTGACCCAAACTGGCCAAAGGGACATTCCATACCATGGGACGTCATGCTCAGTACATAAACCGGGGGAAAGCTGGCTGGGGGGGCAGTGACCACTGCTCAAGGACTGGCTGGGCATCAGCTGGCAGGTGGTGAGCAATTGCATCGTGCATCACTTATTTTCTATATTATCATTATTATTTTCCCTTCCTTTTGTGTCCTATTAAACTGTCTTTATCTCAACCCACGAATTTTACTTTTTTTCCCCCCCCAATTCTCCCCCCCATCCCACTGGTGGGGGAAGTGAGTAAAGTGATCTACAGAAAGCTCTCCCCACCCCTTTACAGTGGTTATTCCATTGATTTATTCACAGAAATTAAGTGGACACATGAACTTGGAGCCAGTTCCGCTTCCTCCATTGATTTATGAGAAATACAAACATCTAACACAGCTAATGACTACAGCAAGCTTTGCATTTGTGTTGCTATAACAGACAGGATTATGTAGATACCATATTCTCATGTCAGTTATCAGCATAATTTACAAGAGAGAAGGGCTAGCGTAAAGGATATAGTACTATTGAGGTGAAAAATGTGAAGGTGACAAGTAGTTTGCAGGTTTCTTGTAAAATTTCAGGCAAAGTGAATTAAAACAGAAAAAAATTAAGATGAATCTTCAGTTTTGTGAAGGTCAGTCTAGAAAACAGTTCTTCAGAGGTAGGTTACTGCTAACTTGTCATAGCTGAGAGCGTTAGACAGGATCGCTTGATGCTGTAAGCTGGAATTTCTTCTTCTCAGAAGACTTAGTTGGGTATTTTCAACAGTGTGAAGTACTTGAAATAACTAGGAGAAGTTGCTATTTAATATCCAAAGCACAGTTAGAGAAGTCTAGCATCACAGAATAGGTTCTGGGTGACTCATGAAACCTGTATTCAGACACGAACGATTTAAAGGTATTAGGCCTTCAACACTAACACAAGTTTTCCCTACTTAGGTGACGTTGGGGGCTATCGGCACTGTCAGAGCTTTGCAGGTATGGTTAGACAGCAGCTGCTATTCCTGTAGGACTGCTCACATGGAATCGAGGAAGTTTCAGTCACGTTGATTGCATCTGCTTAGCACTGACATTCCTAGCCACTAGCTTCTGGTCTACAGTTTACTATCCAGATGGGGTACATGCCTACTTCTATCTTAAGAGACAAACTTCACCTTGAATTCTCAAAGTCAGTCTAAGCTTAAGTACCATAAATGTATGCCAGAGTTTGTTACTTAAGACCAGCCGAACCAGGCGTTGTCTTAACTCAGAGGAATATTTTAAATATTTAATGCTGAGGAAAAAATACAGGTTATATGAAGACAGCAAACCTCAAATCTTTGTGTGTTCATTCAGACAAACATCTTTAGCCTCAAGAACAGCATAACATTTTCATCTGGCTTCCTTTGACAGGCTGTCTCATTTTAAGTGACTAACATGTTAACAGTTGAGATGCATCCCCTACAAGGGCAAAGTAAATTTAAAGTAATTTAGGACGAGAAACACATAAATCTATTTCAGAATTAAACCATTCGGTACCAGAAAGCATGAAGAGTGTGAAGGGTAGAATTGCTGGATCATCACTACAAACAATTTAAGCGAACTTTTATTGAAGCATTAAGTTGTGGTACAGATATTTTTAAATGATCAAAGTCTAACACCACAGAAGTTATAAACACCATACTCCCCCCCATCCTGATCACCCTACATAGTTCAATAATCCATTCAACAGCTTTCATTTTTATAGCCGAGGCTTATGCTTCTATTTGTAAAACATGTATTTCAGTATTACTTGAAAAGGGATCTTCAGTCTACTTAAAGGACCTCAAGCCAACAAATGTCAGGTCAGTTGGGACAATGTTTAAGAACAAAAAAAACACCCACTGAAATATTGGTCCTCAATATTAACACCAAAAAGCATTACTGCCATTTACAGCATGTAATTGATAACATTGGTAAAGAACATCAACAATATGCTTAAAATTAAAAAAAAAAATTGAAGTGTTCCAACCACTTGATTTCTAACCAAGCAGACTTTAGTTTAGAAGCACTGAAAAAGTGCTTCATTTATAAATACAGAGGGAACAAAAAACCATTGCGTCAAACCAGAGTCAAAACATTGCAAGGACGAGAGGGGGGGAAAAAAAATAATCTCAATTTCGTAGTTAACATGCTGGTCCCTCAGCTGTTAAAATCCCAGTATTTGCAAACACAGCTGAAAGTGTGCCAGCTCTTTAAAGCCTGCATTTTAGTCAATACCCATTAAAGTGACTTTGAATTACACACTTATTCATGTTCTATGAATAGCATTCTACTTCACTTCTGTCCAGGTGTCCCAGACAGTTCTTGTTCTATGCCTTCACTTAATGCCCTCAAGTCACAGTAAGAGGAACCACCTTAGTAATTAGGAGGAAAAAACAGATGAAGTCACAACACTCAAATACAACATAAGTCACATGCACAACAATGTCACAGGACTGTCACAAGACAGAGGCATTAGCTTTTCTTGGAACAACAAAACAGAGTGACACTGGACCAGTTTAGAAGCACTCTTTACAGTTAGAAGTGGTAGGTCACAGGTTTTACTGAGAATAATTCAAACCAATCAACACACCCAGCCCAGCAAATTCCACTCCTTCACTAGATCTACCTGCCAGCGCTCAAGAGCACCAGCTTCTTTGTCTGACATAACTGGTGATTAGGAAAGAAAATGTCTGGTGCCAATATGAACTTGCACTTTGCAAAGCTGTCACACAGCTATGCCAAAGCACTTGCATCCTGACTCAGCTCTTCCCCTATCAAGTCTTGGACCTTCTTCAAATTCTGCCATTGTGTAGCAGTGTGACAGCTTGGGCATGCGGACAGATAAATGAGCATTAAGGTAAGATGAAATTTAACCTGCATTAGTACCAATACCCAAGTCTGTAAAGGTGAAAGACCAATGCATTAGCCCAGTGCTACAGTATAGCTGAGCCAATTCCTATAAGCTTGAGTAGAGCATGAAAAGTCAGATTTAAAAATAAATCAACCACCTGCAGTAGCAAAACAATTCGTAACTGTTTTAAGAACTTTCTCCAAACATGAAAGTGTTAATGAGGAATCAGTTTCATTAGAAATCATAAGTTTGTCGAAAACTGTTTTAGACTGAAATCACAAAATAGATAAAAAAAGAGTGACAATTTAACAGAGAACTGTCCCCAGTGAGTAGGTTGAGGCTAAAGTCTAATGAGGACGAAAGCCTTGTCTGTGGGGAATTTTTGGTGATACCTGGAGAAAAACTATACTGTGTGTAATTCTACCTGAATCATTTTTACAAGTGTTGTAAAGTTTCATACAGTAAGATTTTTCTACATGCACTTCAATTTCACAGCAAGAGTGGCATAGAGTACCTAAACACAGAAGAGAGCATTCATGCAAGATATCTAACTCCTTGATATAATAATGCATACAATTCAAAATGGTTATACTATGATTACACCTAGGGCTTTCCACAACTACAAGGTGGTGGGAGTGGAAAGCATGGCCCCCTGAATCATTAACTAGAAAGCAACCACCACCTTCTATATGGGATTTCTTTTTGCGCTTTTTCTTCATTCTTAATCAACTGTGCTGTTGCTGGCGATTCTTTGTAAAACTGGTAAAAACAAAATTATAATCACTGAATTGGGCAATCTGGTGATCAAGACGTTTAAACCCTTCAATCTTCTGGGCAGAAGAAAACACTGTACGACACTTAGAGCTCTAGAAAACAAAAAAGTGAAGTTTACTTTAAGCTTAGCATTTAAAGATGGACTAGCACAATACATATTTTGTGTGGTTCTCGTAATACTGTTACCAACATGCTCCAAACCCATGCCTGACAGTGCTGCAGAAGTTTCAACCCCAAGCAGCGATTCTGCTACCTATGTATGGTACTGCTTTTTTCTATGAATCCTTAACTGGCAGCATCACCATTAACAGCAGCGCTTCTACAACTGACAGCTGCAGCCAAGTCCAGAAAAATACCAAAGCAAGAAATTATGCCTCTACAGAACTGCACAGGAAGTCATTAGAATACTGAGACTGGGCTGCCTTACCTTAGTGTTTCTTAAGTTTTCTGGAGATCAGATTTAGTGCATGCCAAAGCAATACTGAAGAGTATTTTTACTTTCCAAAGAAACTACCAAACAGAGGCAAACTAGAAACTACTAATGCCCTAGTAAAAAATCTCTAGCCTTGCTTTGTTTGTGTCTATATGCATTTCAGGGGCTGACAAGCCAATGCAAGAAAACTCACCTGATTAACAAAGAGGGTTGTCACAAATTTTCCTGGCTTGAAAACCTCTACAACTTTTCTAATCAGGTCATCATAAGAGGTCTGACTTATGTTTGTTTCAAAACTAACGTAAGAGAACTCTGGTTCTGGAGTGATGTGAATAGTCCAGTAAGTTCCCTGAAAAAAAAATATTATTACTGCCAAATAATTACTACTTATTGTAACATTAATTATGAGTAAGTGTAAAACTTACATCTGATTTCATCCCATTCATTGAATACCCACAAGGATTGAACATTGTAGCATCAATAACAGAACCTGGTATCAGGTCACGAATTCCACTCATCTGAAATAGAAGTTAAAATTACACCACTCAGTTTATCATCACACATCCTTATACTTGTTTAGATTTAACTCAAAGGCAGAACAAACACCAATTTAGGGGACAGGACACCAGAATTCTCCCAGTAACAAGTCAGTCTGATAATTTGTACCACTGTAGATGAACTTGCTTTGCATCCTGTCACTTATCAAGTGACCGAGTGCCAAGTTGCATGCAAGTTATCAGATCCTTAGCCTCTTACAGAACCAAGCTGCATACCTCAAAGACAAGGGGACAGCTTAGACACCTAATACATAATTGCTTCTGCAACTAAAATGGAAATGGAGCTCCTGTTCAACCAGTATCCACAAAGTGAAGGCTGTTTACATTTACTCTGGAGTGAGAACATACTTCTTTATACTCTAGAATGAAGTGCAATCCCAAGCACTTGGATTTCCCACACAGTACTCGAGATACAGCCAAATCTCAATAGCAAATACAGGATGAGAATCAACGCCTAAGATGGAAAACCAGATGAAGTCAATGTACTTGTCAGAGAAACTTGTTCACGTCACAGGGTTTTCCCATTTGGAAAAAGGAGGAAAGGAGGCAAATCGTCAAGTTATGCTTGGACTTTAAATCCATGCCCGCCCCCCCAGCTATCCAAATGGCTCCATGATTTAACCTTAATTTTGATACCTAGATTCCCTTGGCATTCATTATGCTCCATCTAAGTCTTACTCCTTGTAATCTCCATCCTTCAGTGGAAGTTACTCAATTGTTGTTTTATTCCTATTCCTCCATTTTTCAGAGGATAAGCTTCCAATCACCCAAAGCACTGCAAATTGCTCCTTTCAATAGATTAAAGCAGAGGCACTGAAAATGTGAAGTTTTATTCCCAAAAACATCCTAGAGTTAAATCCATTTTACCCCAAAAACATTAACCTGACATTTTCTATGAGCTCTTTCCTACCAAAAAAATAAGCCTTGTATTAAGTGGTAAGTGAAGCATTTTGTTGCCCAATTTCCACCATTCCCAAAAATGCTTAGTTTTCAGGCAAACATACACGAGTGACATCATTTGCAGTAACACCATCTTTCATGTAGAACTGGTCCATAACTACTGGGTCAAGCTCACTCATCAGAATTTCCAGTGTCTGATCAGGCTGATTGGATATCCGACTCTCTGGGAAATCCAGGGTGTACAGGTACCTATATAAAATACAAATCACTTATGTAATAAATATCAGCAGCACCAAGTTAAGTTTTACTGTAAGCCCCAAAGATTTCAAAGTCTTCACATACATACCAGCAATCAGAATTCATACGCCCCATGCAATAAGCTGCTCCATCTGACAAGACAAAAAGTCTCCAGTTAATGTACCACAGCTGATCCTTTATGTAAAAGATTGACTTCATTTCATATTTAAAGACAGTAGAAGTCTTTCACAGAACACTAAGAGGGGTTTCACTGATACAGTCAGCATCTGTATCAAATAAGCAGGCGTTTAACTTCAGGAACATAAAGCCAATAATCAGAAAAACAGGCTCCCTCAGAAGGTGGGCTGGACACCCCAGTTCAGAGCCTACTAGCAGGAAATTCAGATTACAGCTTTAGCTACACACCAACAGAAACCCTAGTACTCTTAAGCATCTATTTAATGGCTTTATGGTTAGCATTTATTTTCAAATAACTCAGATAAGTACTACAGCTTCTGTGTTCCTTCAAAAAACTTTTCTGCCAGTAGTTAAAATTCAAGGTTATTCTTGTAGGTTGTAGATTTTAAGTGTTTGAATTCAATCTTTAGTGCAGTGACTTTTCTGAGAAAACCTTACATTTTTCTTCAGTGTATTCGTTACCTTAAATTACTCTTCTACCTTTTTAACAAGGCTTTTATGGTTAGTGAGAGCTGGATTCTGCAGACTGAATTATTACACTATTTGGAAGTCTGAAGACGACCTCAGTTAAGACAAGGTGCTAAGTGTCAAGCTTAGTATGATTTAAGTTTTGATCTCAGCAAGTTAGTGTCAGAAATTCAGAAAGTATTTAGAGCTTTTGATTTTTATGCAGCCGAAGCTTGTGCTGGCTACAGAACTGCAAGCACGGCTGAATGAATGGCCTGGCAGCCTGTACGTATTGCGCTGCTTGTCAATTCTCACTTCACAGCAACGCTTCACACAAGCTTTGCAACTTGGCTGAAGTTTCATGAACTTACTTGGGAAAATTTCGTTAAGAAACTCTACTTCTTCCTGGAAATTCCTATGTGGGTACTCCTGGTGGGAAGGCTTCATGAAATTCTTACGTGAATAAAAGAAGCTCTGAAAAAATAAAGGTACATCTCAGATACTGAATATATCCATCCACCTTGAATCTAAATCTAGAAAAATGCAAGCATTTACTATAAGCTTTCACAGGACCTAAGTTTTCATTGTCAAAACACAGAGGCATATGGTTTTTCCTAGCTTAATTTGTAAGTTACAGGAGACATCTTACTTCCAAATTTGTTTTCCACAAGAAAACATCAGTGACTTCAGCGCTGACAACATGGGCATGGAAGCCTTTCACCCTTAAGTGACCTTAACTCAGCACAATAGCATTTGTAAGTTCACATCCTTCAAGAGGAAAATAGAAGGCTAAATCCTACAGCAGAACAAGCAATCTTATATTACAATCTTCCCATTTTGGGAAGCATACTTAAATGGCAACGGAAGTTTCAGAATATATAATAAAATCAGTGAATTTGAAATATTAGTAAAAAGCTTTTTGTACATTCTAAGGAAGATGCAGCATTTTTGGCACCTTACCTGAATTGAGTCAAACCCACTGTACTCCCTAGCAAGCTCCAACAGGGGAACCAGTGCTTGCAGTAAGAGGGTGGTACCACACGTCTTCAAAATGAAACGTCTCTTGGAGACAAACATGCTACTCTCACTGTAAAAAAAAAGTGTTAAAAATTTATTAAATGCTCTATATAAAACAAGCCAGAAGAGAATGGTTAGATCTCAGTTCTTATCCCAACCAAATGCATTACTGTAAGTGAACATTCAGCATATGGTACATAAACATGCTTGGCAAATGGATCAAACCAATAGATTTTAGCTAACATTTGAGAGCTGTTATGATTTCCCAAAACAAATACCTGCTGCAAGCGTGGTATTACACAGCTACCACACAACAGGAAAAAGAGGTGCTACATGCATTACATATCCTCAATCTATTGGAGAAATACAAACATGCTGTGAAGTGGGTACACAGAGACATGCAATTTAATTTCTTAACCCAGACACAGAACGGGGTCAAACTTGAAATCTTTCTCAGCTGAAATACAGCCTATGGGAAAGTCAGCTCAAAAAAGGCAAAAGCCTTAACAGAATTTAATAAGTTGTCTGGCTGCATCTTCTAGGAAAGCTGACTACTGGAAAGTGGTAAATCAGCACCTGTCCACAGGAACAGGAAGTCTCATAATGAGAGTATAGGCACAAGATACAGAAGTTAACTATACATAAACTGTAAGTCAGACACTTAACTACAGTCCCACTGAACCTGGAGATTAGCATTGATAGTACATCCAGAACACTTAAACATGTAGAACAATTATCTTCTCACCAAGTAACTGAACAATGGGACTGAGTCTAGCTTAAATAACTAACTCAGTTTGGAATCCTGTTTAAGAATGCAAAGTAAAGGTTATACTTCATCCAGAATACCATTGTAACTAGTTACATTCTTTTCAGAATTTTGTTTTAAATATATGAAGCTTGAGGAAACAAGACTTCAGCAGAGTTTCTTTGACTAGCTTGCTCTTAGCCCAACCTTGCCCTCAAGGCAGTCTTTCAGAGTACAAAAGCTTCAGTTTTTGTAATCTGAAGTAAAACAGCAAATGTCAATGTGTCTGTAAAGTTCACGTAGAAAAAGCATGAGAGTATTTTGCAAGATGAAAAACACATGGCAAAAGTAGTGTCCTTACAACTAACTGCTGCACAAGACAAATCCCAAGATTTCAGGAAAGCTACATTTTTACAGATGTCCTTAGCTTAGCTGCAAGAGTTGTTCCACTTGATTGCATATCTGGAGTTAAAGCTGATCTACTGATACAGTTTTTGCTGATCTCAAAGTGACACTTAGATGCACTATTCTGCTGAAGTAATCCTAAACCTCTTAACTGGGGAGACTTACTTATCCCTGGACAAAATTCAATGATCAGGTGCAGAACCACCACAGCTCTGTCCTTAATCCTTTTAGTTAAAGAAAAAAGACAAACACTGATAACTATGACGACATTCCTGCTACTGAACAGAAGCATGACAGTATGATTAGCAGACCCCTGCAAGTTGTAGTCATGAGCAGCAGGATCTTAACCCAAGACTGGATTCTCAGCCAAGTACAGCCTGTATGACAGCTTTAACTTTTTTACCTCTTGGAGACTAGAAGAATAAGCTAGTGACTTACCTGAGTACATAAGCTTCCTGCTTGTCAGTTTTTGTCACACTTATGATCAAACAATGCACATTCTCCAGAAGTTTGTCCCACTCAATCCTGTGAAGAAATTAAAGAGCACAAGCAACAGGTTAAACAAACTGAAGCTTTCTGGAACCCTGGGTAAAAACTATAGCCCAAACAAGACTATAGCTCTTGTCTTGAGCTGCTGAATCTGAGAGCATGAAAGGCAAGGACTTTTTATATAGGAACTGTCTATCACAATACAGTAATATCCAGTAATATTCTTAGCTCTCAAAGAATGGCTAAGTATATAAAGACCCATCACATCAGGAGAGACGCTGGAGCTAAGGCAGCCTGATCTGCCCCCTGTATAACAACCTGCGCAACTAAGAAAAGGCGACGGGTGACAGTAGTGGGCGACTCTTCTGAGAGGTGTGGAGGCACCCATCTGCCAACATGACCCACTTTCTAGAGAGGTGGGCTGCTTACCGGGGGCTCGTATCAGGGATGTCACTGAGAGGCTACAAAGCCTCGTACAGTCCACTGACTATTTTCCACTGCTGCTGTTTCACATGGGCACCAGTGACACAGCCAGGAGCGGTCTGAGGACTATCAAGAAGGACAACAGAGCCCTGGGAGCAGCAGTAAGGGACTCTGAAGCACAGGCAGTTTTTCATCAATCCTCCCAGACAAAGGGAAGGGGTTTGAAAGGGTCAGTCGAATCTGGCAAGTCAACAAATGGTTACAGGACTGGTGCCACAGCCAGGGGTTCGGCTACTTAGACCATGGGGCTCGCTTTGAGAAACCTGGTCTACTAGGGGCTGATGGGGTCCATCTGCCAGAGCAGGGGAAGAGCATCTTTGGTCATAGGCTTGCCAAGCTGGTGAAGAAGGCTTTAAACTGAAGTTGCCAGGGGAGGGGAACCTCAATCCATCCCACTCCTACCAGTTTGATGCCAGGGCCAGCAATAGATGCCCAGAGCCTGGAGAAGGATCACAGGTCAAGCAGGAGAGCGCCTGAAGAGCAGCACAAAAGAACTCCAGCCAGTGAGACAGCTTCATCAGGGACCCAACTTAAATGTCTCTGTGCAAACACACATAGCATGGGGAACAAACAAGAGGAGTTAGAGACATGCGCACGCCTGCAGGGCTACGACCTTATTGGCATCACAGAGACATGGTGGGATGGCTCCTGTGACTGGAGTGTTGGAATGGAAGAATACAGGCTCTTTTAGAAGGACAGGCAGGGGAGACAAGGAGGAGGTGTCATCCTCTATTTGAGGGCTAATGACCAGCTGGAGTGCATGGAGCTCCTCCTGGGGGTGGATGGGGAGCTGACCAAGAGCTTATGGGTCAGGATTAAAGGGAGGGCAGGGCAGGTGACATTACAGTGAGGGTCTGGTACAGGCCACCTGACCAGGAAGACAGAGTGGATGAGGCCCTCTGTAGACAGATAGGAGCAGCCTCACACCCACAAGCCCTGGTCCTCATGAGGGACTTCAACCACCCCGACATCTGTTGGATACATGGACATGGTCCCGCACAACATCCTTCTCTCTAAATTGGAGAGATACGGATTTGATGGGTGGACTGTGCAGTGGGCAAGGAATTGGTTGGATGGTCGCATCCAGAGGGTAGTGGTCAATGGCTCAATGTCCAGATGGAGATTGGTGATGAGCGGCATCCCACAGGGGTCCATATTGGGACCGGTACTGTTTAATATCTTCATCAATGTCACAGACAGTGGGATCGAGTGCACCCTCAGCAAGTTTGCAGATGACACCAAGCTGAGTGGTGCAGCTGACACGCCAGAGGGACAGGATGCCATCCAGAAGGACCTGGACAAGCTGGAGAAGTGGGCCCGTGTGAACCTCATGAGGTTCAACAAGGCCAAGTGCAAGGTCCTGCACCTGGGTCGGGGCAACCCCCAGTATCAAGACAGGCTGGGGGATGAAGGGATTGAGAGCAGCCCTGCTGAGAAGGACTTGGGGGTGCTGGTGGGTGAAAAGCTGGACATGAGCCAGCAATGTGCACTCACAGCCCAGAAGGCCAATCATATCCTGGGCTGCATCAAAAGAAGCGTGGCCAGCAGGTCGAGGGAGGGGATTCTGCCCCTCTACTCTGCTCTGGTGAGACCCCACCTGGAGTATTGCATCCAGCTCTGGAGCCCTCAGCACAAGACATGGACCTGTTGGAGCGGGTCCAGAGGAGGGCCACAAAAATGATCAGGGGGATGGAACCCCTCTCCTATGCAGAAAGGCTGAGAGAGTTGGGGTTGTTCAGCCTAGAGAAGAAAAGGCTTCGGGGAGACCTTATTGCAGCCTTCCAGCACTTAAAGAGGGCTTATAAGAAAGATGGGGACAGACTTTTTAGCAGGGCCTGTTGCAACAGGACTAGAGGTTATGGTTTTAAACCAAAAGAGGGTAGATTTAGACTAGATATAAGGAAGAAATTCTTTATGCTGAGGGTGGTGAAACACTGGCACAGGTTGCCCAGAGAGGTGGTGGATGCCCCATCCCTGGAAACATTCCAGGTCAGGTTGGACAGGGCTCCGAGCAACCTGATCTAGTTGAAAATGTCCCTGCCCATGGCAGGGGGGTTGGACTAGATGACCCTTAAAGGTCCCTTCCAACCCAAACTATTCTATGATTCCTCAGGATCCATTAGTGTAATCTGCTGCACGAGGACAATTGTCAAACAGCAACCCCAAGCTTCTAACTAGGCAAGTCAGGATAACCTGAAGTCCTGCATCCCACACATACTAAGATAAAATTGTTATAACTTAAGGTATGCTTTAGGATGAATCTCCATATACTTCAATCACAGTAGTCACTGGCAACTAATAGAGTTATAAACTAGCAAGTTAACTTTAACATATTTTATTTGTCCAGCTTAGAGTCAAGTTCATAATTTAATTGAAAACCAGCCCTAAAAACTAATACATCTCGATGACCTGAATTCCTCTTTGAGGAATCAGGATCATAGAATTGCTTCTACCTCTAGAAGATATAGAAGACTTATAGCAAATAGTTTGCAATATTACACCTACAAGAAAATAAACTGAACTATTTTCACATAGTGCAAGTTGAAGCTACAGTGCTAAATTTTAGTATAGTGGTAGAAGTTTTAATATTTCCATTCTTTACTGTCATTACTCATTCTACAAGGAATTTTATTAAGAAACTTAAAAAATCAAAGGGCTCAAATTAAGTCCAAAGACTTCCAAGTACTCATGGGAAGTGACAGACTTGCAAAAAACTACTTTGGTCATCACTTCAGTCTTGTGTCTACACTAGATTAGTAGAATCCAATATAGTCAAATTTGCTATAAAGCAGACAGGAACAGATACAGCTTCCTGAAGTTGCGAAGCTACAGGACTGCTGGCTGCCCTACTTCTCCCATCCCCCCCTTCCCACAACATATTCCACCTGCAGGTTTGTGCTGGCTCTTGTGCTCAGACCTGTCATGAACCAAGAAATTTACTAACCCAGCATAAAACTAAGCTGCCCATCAGCAGAGCTGGAACAACTACAGGGCCCTTTGCAGCTGGGAGCACAGAAGTGCCATTTTTTTCATCACCAAGCAAGCTATTAGATTGGCTCAGCTGCCCATATAACTGTCAGCCTAATCCTTCCTTAGGAGTCAGACCTCTCTCCCTTTATTGACACTGCAAAAGCTCTATAGTTTTACTTCAGGACAGAGCATTCACTGTTAATTCTATCAGCAGAGTTCCTCCAGCAGCCACCAATCTTTCCCCTTAGAACTGGTCAGTTTGCAAAGCTGAAGTTTTAGATTCTGCTGTACATATAACTAAAAAATATCCAGATATTCTTTGCTTCTCTAAACACCCCAGTAAATAAATGCCTTAATTTCTCCCTCGAGAATGCATCCTGAAACTGAATTCTGTACCTTTACTAACAATACTTGAGGATTTTTGCTTTTAAAGTGTATATTGCACTAAACCAGTATATTTATACAGGAGTCAACCAGAACAACATACTATGCATCTTAAGATCCCTCATAATTAAGGGCGTATCTGAACAAGTTTGAGCTCAGTGATACTACTGGATACTTAAAATCAAAGTGAGATTTTCCCTACCACCCCAGTTAGTGAACCTGGATGAAATACTCTTCTGCAACTACAGACATGACAGCACAGACCACTCAAATCTGCATGTCAATAAAAAAAACCAGCTTCTTTTTAATGCTCAGATAAAGTCCCACACATTTATTCAGCTCTACGCTTATGTCATTGACTGGGCTTAGCTCTGTTCCTGATACTTAAGTATGTATGAAAATGCAAGTGTCTGCTCATCTTTGAAAAACTTGGTAAATGCAAAGAGTGAAACAGTTTATATTATACCTATTTTTTAAATGCTCCTAGACAATCAGGCTATTTTGCTGAGAAGAGGACTGAAGGATTTAGTTTTCTCTGGACGCTACAGCACACCTGTGTAAATTTGCCAGCCTTAGTACCTTCTCTCTAACATCCTATTATACTCTTCCTGTAAACTGAACTAGATAACATGTCACTTTGGTTTGGTATGGTGGAGTAACTGTTCAAATCATTCCAGCACCACTACTGACAGTATTTTATCTGCCACTGAAGAAACACTCAGTGTCTGACATAGCATTTATGAAAGCTGAGGCACAGTTCCCTTACACTGCCTGATGCTGAGCTGCAGTAACCCCATTTGTACATTACTCCAAATATAATTTTGTACTTGTCTAAGTATTAATGTGTATGTAACTATCTCAGGCTTTGCAAGAGCATATGTCAGCCTTCACAAGCTTCTTACCTGGTCAGACAGTCAAAACCTTAGCTTTATGTAGACAAATGATAATTTTCTTCAAGTATCACTGCAGTGCAATTCAGTGCTGACATTTCAGGAAAATGGCTCATTTAAGTTTCAATCATGTAGTAGTAGGGGAAGATGGAACAATTTTGGTGTTCAAGTAGTCCAACAATGAAGGATCAGTACAGCATATTACCAACAATACAATATTGCACGTTAAGTCCAAAGCCTACCATGCAAAGGAAGTCCCTAGTTATGCTCATTAGTACTACAGTTGGTATTTAGGTACTGTGGCTGAAATCTGCAGTTGCACAAGACCTTTGCATATTAAAACTTTGCTCAGTTCTTCACTCTTCCACTACAGAAACCATAGTTAAGCATATGCGAAATGTTCACACGTTCAGCCTTTACAGGAATAAAAGGGAAGTTCATCATTTGATCTGATTAGAGTAGCATTAAGGAAGAAAGCCTACAAGTTGAGAAACATACAAGATGTCGGGCTTGATCCAGAAGCATACATAAAATAGATTAACAAAGGGTTGCAGCTCCCAGGACAAGACTTGGCCACATTAGGGAGAAGTTTTGCAGAGATACTGGCCTGCACCTGTATGCATTTTGAAGTTAAACACAGAAAACTACAGAAAAGTCACTAACATGCTGGATTTGAGCTCAATGTAACCTATTTGAACAAGATGACCTTAGGATTTGACATTTTCCATTGTTTAAAGCAGAGCTAAGGAAGAACATCTGGGACTACTTTGTACCAAGTCAACCGAGTTCACTAGAAGTCTAACTCTTGCATTTCTTCCTTTTCTTTAATCTGTGTAATTATTTAAGCATTACTAGCTAGAGACAAGCAATGTCCACCCCCACTTAAAGTGGAAACAAAAAATCCACCTTAAAAATAGTATTTCAATGGTTATCAGTACATGTATTGCAGCTAATCCCATTTTGTCAAGTAAAAATTCTCCAAGTTAGTAACTGTGAAATACTTGAGAACATTACTTCCTATTTCATAACTGAGTGAACTTTTAACTGGGAAGCAAAGCCTCCAACTGAAAAAGGGAAACCAAAAAAGGGAAACCAAAGAGACTAATTCTCAATGAAGCACTATCATGGGCTTCTGCTCTTCCAAATTCCCCCTTCAATGGCAAGTATGTGGATTGCATTACTATTTCCTAAATTATTTCTCACAGCCAGGTATCAGGACAACTCCAAATGCTTTGGAGACTCCTTCCCTATACTCAAGCCAAGCATACTAGAATATGATGCATGACAATCATTGGTAGCTAAGTTCTGTAGCAGACCTGCATCCACTGGAACTCCAAACTGAAAATGCATTTGAGACCAACTCCTCACTGTTATGTAGGCTTACTACCCACTTGTCATGGTTAACCTCAGCTGGCAATTGAGCACCACACAGCCACTTGCTCACTCTCCACCCCACCCTCCCACCCCAGTGGGATGGGGGAGAGAATCGGAAGAGTGAAAATGAGAAAACTCATGGGTTGAGATAAGAACAGTTTAATAATTGAAATAAAATATAATAATAATAATAGAAGAATATACCAAGCAAGTGATGCATGATGCAATTGCTCACCACCCACCGACTGATGCCCAGCCAGTCCCTGAGCAGCAGCCCCCCCCCAGCCAGCTTTCCCCCAGTTTATGTACTGAGCATGACATCACATGGTATGGAATGTCCCTTTGGCCAGTTTGGGTCAGCTGTCCTGGCTGTGCCCCCTCCCAGCTTCTTGTGCACCTCCAGCCTTCTCAGTCAGTAGAGCATGGGAAGCTGAAAAACCCTTGACTAGCGTAAGCACTACTGAGCAACACCTAAAACATCAGTGTGTTATCAACATTGTTCTCATACTGAATCCAAAACACAGCACTGTACCAGCTACTAGGAAGGAAATTAACTCTATCCCAGCTGCAACCAGGACACCACTTCATTCCAAAGCTGCAAGATCCTGTTCCTGAAATTTCAAATAACTGACACCTACTGAAAGTCAAAATAGTTTCTCCAATAGGCAAGTACCATGCATCTTAAATGGTTGCACATGCTCCGAGAATGCCAAATGAAAGTGGAATACATCTACTTGTGTGAAAAACTGTCCACGCTTGAATGGTAGAAAGCTATTTGTTCTATACTTGACTAGCAGAACACGCCAAAAGGAAAAAAAAGTTTAGCAATCTAGTCCTATACCTGTGTTGCAATATTTAGCACCTTATCAGCACAGACTTGTTACCAGAGTGCAAATAACTTCCATTCAAACTGCCACCCAGCTATGCCAGTATGGAAAACCTATCAGAACTGAGAATTATTTTGATTTATTTTTAGGAAGTATGCCTAAAGCATGTAATGAAATGAATAGTCAACAGTCCCTCTCAACCAAGTTCCAAACCATCATGTTTGCTCCTTTATTTCATACTTCTGAGAAATAAAGCATGAATAAGCTATGAATCAAGTTTTCCTTGCCAGATAAAACCATTCTTTTGAATGCAAGTTATTGGCCTATTCCAAGCCTTTACCTTCAGGGGTAAAACAGGTTCTTAACACAGGAGTCGAGCATATGAGACAGTAGCACAATACTGCTGTTTCAGGCCAACTGGGAAGGGGATGACAGCAATTTAGAGATAAACAACTACCTCAAGAACTTGTTCCTATCAGCAAATAACAGCCTCCACAAGTATACCATCCCACCACCCCAGTAACAGTACCTTGCTAACACAGCCCAGACAGCAATGGGAGGAAAAGTTGTTTTGCAGTAGTGCAGGAATTCTTAGGAAATAAATCCTATGAAACTCCTAAAGACAGCTTAAGCTGTATACATACTCTTGCATAGCTTTTCATTCAAACAGAAGAGCTGACAAGTCTGTAGTAATCAAAGAAATAAGTATTTTCATCTTGTACTTTACTGCAAGACCTTGTTTTAAAATCAAGCATTCAACTGCAGAGCAACCTTTTATTCCCCCACCTGTTACCTACTAAGTATTTTTAGGAGCCAATAGATCTATCAGTTACCTCATTAGCAGGCTACAGTTAAGTAGGCAAATTCCTATCAATACCATGATGCAGAACAGTGAAACTCAATGCCTTGTCTAAACTGCCCATGCAGAGGAGCAGTAGGCAAGGAGCATGGAAGCTGGCTAAGTATCAATGTCAGCAGAGTTGCAACATTAGTTTCAAGCATCCTGAAACAGGTAGATACAGTACAGACCAACTACACAAAAATCCCAAGCTTTTTAAAGCACCTCTAGCAGCTGATGTATTTTTCTGCAGATGGATGTATGTGAATTCAGGGCAAGTTTGAGAGTAACCTTCTCCAGAAGGAACATGCTGTAAGGCAGCAAGTATCTACCATAAGCCTCAAATCTTCCTGTTCTCCTGGCTGAGTAAACAGCCATCAGGAAAGCCCTTTTAGGAATATACCAGTAGCTTCGTATTTTAATAGGATGCTCTATGGCATCTCACTAAGGGACCAGATCTTTGACAGAAAGTGACTTAACCAAATTCTTTAGCAGTTTCAGTGGCAAGGTACAAAAATATCAAAAAGCCTTCAACATAAGTCTTAACTTCCCACAAGCAGTATCATAATCAGTAGTAGTAGTGAGTGTAAAAGGGCTTGTTTCCTTTGTGTGAAACCATTCTTTAATTATAATTGAGAGTTACAAGCAAACATATTTTACCTGTAATTTTGAACTTGTTTGCCAAAATCTAGTTTGAGTATCAATTTTGATGAGGGGAAGACTGAATTCTTACATAAAGTTCTCCAGATTACCTTTCATCTCCACATAAAAAAAGCTCAGCAAGTACACAATGACAAGAAGCCTTTATCCTGGCACAATCCTGCCTACCCTGCCTTCTTCCCAGTCTTCACGCAGTAGCTCTACACTGTTTTGTTCCAAAGCACTGCAGGAGTAAGTAGAATAGGGCTTATGGCCCAGCCTCCTCATACCTTCACTGTTTGAGAAAACAGGCAAGTAACACTGCTATGGTCCTAAGGACTGGGAGAGTGTGTAGAGGTGCAGCGGCACTGCAGCAATGAGTTGACTCAGGCTATAGGATGCAGTACAAAAGCAAGTATTCACAGGACTCAGATGCTTGACTGTATTGGTGCTTAGAAGTTTTCATGTAGCACAGGATGAGAATCTCGTATCAGCGTCACTCCCTATTGCTCACCACTGCACTGTTTTTCCTCGTTTCTTGTGTGTCCACATAATACAGACAAATAGGAAGCATATTAAAGGTCCATGAACAAAAGCTTAATCTCAGAGTATTCTTCAGGGTTGAATGCTTGAGATATGGACTCTTAATACTTGCATCATTAACCGATGGTTTCAAACTTCCGTACATTCAAGATCGTAAGCCACAGATAGGAAATGCATAGTTGCACATCATCTGAAGGAATAAACAGCTGTGGGGAATAAAATTTTACTGTGGGGACAGTGAATGCACTACTCGGTCACCACGGAATTCCAGGGCTCGCAGCATGTTCATCACGTTTTCAGCAAACCCTCCTTTTATACATAGTTTAAGGCTATTTTTAAAAAACATGCTTTGCAAAGCATAGTGAGAACAAGCACTAAAGCAAATTATTTCAAGACCACAAAAATGTTAACTTCATTCCACTTTTGAATGAGTAGGGTAGGCATCTTCAGATGCTTGCCACTACTTCAACCACAAGACCTTTTCGCAGAACCGATTAGCAAATGAACACCACCACCCCACCACCCCCCGCAAATCTTAACAGCAAAGTAAAGCCCATGTTCAATACTTTTAAGTTTTTAGTTAGGACCTTTACTGAATGTATTAAAACAATAAGTATAGACCTTTTCTGAAATACTTTACACCTATCCAAACTCTTCTCTAGAAAGCAGGCTTGCCCATAGGAGGAAAAAATGAAAAATTTCTTAATTGCATCAGTTCTTGAACTTTTTTCCTTTTTTTGCTGGTGATATCCAGCAAAGACTTTAAAATATCTAATCCCTAGCAAGCACATGCAACATGGAAATTTTTAGCTTTGAACACCAGCTTAGTCATTCAGTAGATGAATGGCTCACATTTCACTACAAAGCAGGTATTACAATACAAAAGGCAAGCTCAACTGGTTTGCAACTTGATTCTAATTTAGCTATTGTTCTACAGTTTCAGCTTTGATTTCAAGTTCTGTTCAACATAAACTAGCTTATTCAATTGCCTTTACAGAATTAGCATAGTGGGATATATTGCAGTCAGAATTTTTTCATTTGCATCTATCAACTGTAGTAAATAATTTAATTCTGACAATTTTCTAAAAGAGAACATTTGTAAAACTTCATTTCATGCTAGCAACACGATATCACTGGTAATTACTCCTGGACACAGGTTGACAGCGATTTTCAGACATGTCACAGCTTCCTACCAAAAAAGTACACAGCTTCAATTAACATCTTGTATTAAGAGCCAATTAACACAGAGGCCTTCAAAGCTTGCTCACAGCTCTGAAACTGTGTTAAAGACCACATGTTCAACAGTTAAC
Source organism: Aptenodytes patagonicus (assembly GCF_965638725.1). Lineage (NCBI taxonomy): Eukaryota > Metazoa > Chordata > Aves > Sphenisciformes > Spheniscidae > Aptenodytes > Aptenodytes patagonicus. The sequence goes on along the minus strand of NC_134951.1, from coordinate 54,677,806 downwards.
AGTTTGTATCTACTCTATTAAAACTTTACAGCCCTATCTAAACCATACAAAGAACTGACACAGTACCTGCCTTGCAATTACATTAAATGCCATTGAGCAGTTTTAAAAGTTAAGTTTGCAGTTTTGTAAATGTGAGCCTGAGCTGACAAACAGAACACCAGACAGCATGAATGTGTCAGTGAGGAAACCATTTGCAGAATGCCATCTCTAAACTAGATCTGTGTATTCCAACACCAGCGTATTAACACAAAGTCAAATGAGTACTTTTGGAATCTTTCACATTTAAAGTCAAACACAACAGGAATCCTGAAGTGCCTACAGAACTCAGATCATCTGCACACATTTCAGCTAGGATTTGCGATAGTCTTCCAGGATTGCCTGGACATTAACTATACAAGTTGTTACCTTGTGGTATCTGCTACACCACTAAATCTCAAAGAACTGTATAACCACATCTGATGATTTCCATGTTAAGCACATTACTCGAAAAGGTCTAAATATCTTCAGAAGTCAGAAAGTTACACGAGCAAACTACCTCATTACACCAACAGGTCACAGCTAAACATGTATTCTGCAGTGCTTCTGGCATTGCAGAAATGAAGCTTCCACTACCCATGAGCTAGTGGTGTATATACACACACACATATATACACACACACAACATGGGCTATTATTTCAGGAAAGGCAGTTATCTGCCTACTGGCAATTCAGATCTTTAGATAGCTAACTCTACCAATATATCCACACAGGAAATTTGCTGAGAAATACCAAAACAAAGGAAAAGACAAATAGCATATACTAAGTATGCCTTTGTATGGAGACCCTACCATCATTACCATATTCCAAACATTCAATACATCATGACAAGCTCTCCAAGCTCCCTTTCTCAAGCTCCCTGACCAAAGAATCCACTGGATAACTGATATACACAAGCAGATCTGGATACACTGAAAACACCAGATCCTCCAGCTACCATCTGAACCTGGAAAGTTGAACAGTTTACCATACTGACAGTAAACTACTGATATAAGTATAACCTTCAGATTTGCCCTGTATGCTTAAGACAAGCCTGCTTTTTTCAGCTATATCAGCTGATTACATCTACATACCAATCTTGTCCTTCCTACAAACCCGTACATAGTTCTGGGTCCATGCTAGCATACATAAGCAGATTTGCTTTGTACTTCAAGCTTGCAGCTCCCATTTTCTGACACTTCCAGGACACTTGCGCCAGAACATCATTTTCTGCAGATCTATGGTTGGACCTCTGATTATTGCAGGTCAGAAGTCTAGGTATTCCAGTCTTTCCAGACCGCCCCCTATGAAATACTGTACTGGCAAGCTACAGTAAAGACATATCGCGCCTGCCCTGCCCAGCATGGTTTCAACGATGACCTGTGCGCCGGCAGGTGGCCATCGGCTACTGTGCTAACAAAGGCCGAGCAGGCATACCTCAGCCACAGGAGGAAAGAGCTGCCCCCTCCCAGAGAGGGCCGAGTTCGAAACACGTGTACACAAGAAGCTGTGTGGGCCTCGGGCCTTTCTTCCTCCCTCCCTGGGTGGCAGTGAAAGAAGCGCCAGCACATTCTTCAAATGCCCATTGGGTGACAGGCGCGGGCCCACCCCTTCGCGGCGCCCAGCTCTCATTGGCCTGAACTTGTCAATGGGGGAAAAAAAGAGGCAGCGCGATCTGGGAGCGGAGCCAAGAAACTCACGTGTAAATCGTGGCTCCAGCCACACTTCTGGAGAAGGGGGGGACATCCCCCCCCCCCCCCCGCCGCTGCCTGCCTCACTCCGGTGCCTACCACGCCACAGGGACACACGGGAAGGGTTCCCGTGTACCGCCTGCTTCCCTCCGTGAGAGCCGCTGTATGAACCTGTCCAGCTACGCAGTGTCGGCGGCGGCTGCGAAACTGGCCATGTGAGGGAACCGTCAATCCTCGTCGCAACAGCAAGAGGGATCTCCCCTCTCTCTTTCCAGCTTCCATGAACGAGATTCCTATCCCAGCACAGCCGGTCTCAACGGGCAGGGATTTTTCGGAGCCTTCCCATCCCGAAGCCGGCGGGAGCAAGAAGCCCCGCCGTAAAAAGACTTCCACGGCTCTCATTGCGAGTGGGGCCAGCCACTACCAGACAGCTGCCGGGAGCCGCAACGTGCGCGGGGGCTTGGTGCAGAGGAGTGGGCGCCGCTGCCAAGCCCCCGGCCGCCAGCAGCACTGCGACACTCCACCATCCGCCTCCCCCCACAGGCACTCCCGGCCGGCGCGGCACACGCCCGGCTCTCCTCTCCCCGCCGCCACATGTTGCCAGCAGGGACCGCACGGGGCTGCACGAGGTGGCGGCACGGAATGGCTTCCGCGCCGTCCCCGGCACTGCCACCTCCCCCCCCCCCCCCGCCGCCGCCGCCCCGGCCGGGACGAGGGGAGGCTCCCTGCCCCCGCGGGCCGGCGCCACGGCCTTGAGGGGGGGGTCTCTGGAGGGCAGCGGAAGGTCACCCCCTGCCCTCCCGCGGCTGCGCCGGCAGACGGGAGAAGCCGGGGCTGTCACCAAGGGAAGGGGAAGGAAGCCGACAGCTCGGCGGCCGCGCAGGGGCCGAGCCCGCCGCGCGCGCGCGCGGCCGTTGCCACCAACGGCTCTCCCGAGCCACCCCGGAACCAGCCTCCCGTCAGCGCTGCCGCCAGCCCGCGCGCGGCCATTGCCCCCCCCAACCCCCACCCCGCTCCTCTCGCCCGCCGCCTCCCCACCCAGCTCCGCACCGCCGCCACCACACCCGGGCCCCGCGTGCGCCGGCCATTCACCGCCCCTCCCGCCCCCCGGCTGTTAAGGACAGCGCCCCCAACTGCCGCCCCCCCCCCCCCAATCCCACCCCGGCCGTTAACGGACCTGGGTATGGTGCGAAGATCGCCGGACCCCTTGCTCTGGTGCGGCTCCTGCTGCGCGGGCTGCTGCCGGGCGAACCACACCTCCAACAGCTTCTCGGTCCCTTCGAAGAAGTGTGCACCGTTCTCCTTCATGGTGAGACAACTCGGCAACCAACAACCACAGAAATTAACGACAACCAAACTACCGCCCCCGGCCGCTACCGTTTGCTGCTGCACGGGCCGCGCTGCCGCCGCCGGGTCCCAGTCCGTCCCGGGCGGGTTTCACCTTCGAGGGGATTTTTTTAATATTAATTTAAAAAAAAAAAAAAAAGAGGAATAAGAAGAAGGAGGAAGGTTTTTTTTTTTAACCAGCGAAAACCACCCGGAGTGCGCGGCGGCGAATGCGGCGTGAGCGTGTGTGAGAGGGTTACAGTCCGAGCGGGGGTGCGGGCGGGCAGGCGATGCGGTTCGGTTCGGTTCCTTGTAGTCCGTGTGTTCCCCTGTTACAGAGAAGAGCGTTGAGCGAGCGCTAGCTAATGTCGCCGGCCATACTGTGTAAGCGAGGGGCTGGCGCGCACGCAGCTGCTTTTATACCTCGCAGGTAACCGCATCACGTAGGATCGCGCTTGCCATTGGGCCGCCGCCGCTCGGGCCCGCCCTTCCCCGCTTTCCATAGGAGGGTGCTGACGCCTGTCAAGGCATATGCCGGTTCCTCTGGCCCCACCCACTGCAGCCCGCCCGCCCGCAGGGAGCGGGAGCGGGGAGAGCGGGCGGCGGCGCCGGGGCAGCGCCCGGGGCCGCGGTGTGGCGGCCGCGCCGGGGTCGGGCCGCGCCGCGCCGCGCCGCCCTGCCCTCGGGGGTGAGGGGGAAGCGCGGCCTACGGTCGGCAGTGATCGGGGGGCTGCGAGGGGGAGCAGGGCTGAACATGGCCGAGAGACGACGGGGGAGCAAACCCCGAAACAAGTATGCGCATAGCAAGGAGCAAGCCCGAGAATAAAGCCTCTTCCCGGGCCGAAGCTGCAGTACTCCCTCTGCACCTAACGCTTCTTTCCCTCTGCGCTTTCTTAACGTACGTTACTAGCTAGCGAAGAGAAGGCTTAACTGAGCGTTCACACGTAATTCTCGCTCCCCGCGTCCCTTCGAGGAGCTGCGCGTGTGTGACCAAGAAGAAGTTACTTACACGCGTGTGTGTGGCAGAAGGAGCAAGTGACTGGGGAGGGCATGTGCAGCTGTACGTGCCACACCAGAGAAAAAGCGTCTATTGGGGAGGAGTGAGTGCATGTGCATGTGTAAGTTATCTGCCTACTTGCAATTTTTTTTTTTTTTTTCATTTTTAGAATAGATTGTTGCAAACAAGACAGCTTTATGGTCGTTTAAAACATTTTTCATTAATATTATAATACCTTATAGTCCAGTATTGCAATACTTTATAGTCCAAGGAAACCCTCACTACCAAACAAACGAAGAACAGAAAATACTGCCCCAATGAGCTTACAGTATAAAGCATGGGACAAGCAGCAGCAGATGGCCGAGGACAGATGAATGAGTCCCTACTAAGAGACAGTGAGATTGTATCGGGCAACGTAATAGGCAGTGGGTTCTGTCCACCAGCGGAGGAGTGACTCACTGAGTCAGTGAGTCATTCCCAAGGCAGCTGGATGTGAATCACTCCCTAGGTGGCTAGTCACCACTGTATGCACCCTTAACACAGCCTTATAGCTGGCAGAGAAACATGTTCTCCAGTGCTGTGGTTTCACTGGTTTTTATTAACTTTGTGTAAGTTGTTACTACCATAAAAAGAAGGTCTTCCTTTCTCAACCGTTTATTTCTGCCTGCGTTCTGCCTCCTTGGTGCCGGTACAAGCACTTCATGGCTAGCAGTGGACTGCATCAGGTTTAATGCTAACTACTTAGTTTTAATCATGGTTAATAGTTTTTAATCGTGATCAGCTTTAATTTGCATTGGTTTCCCAAGCTGCTTCACATCCCAGCTACATAAACGCTTGCTGTTGGTATAAATAAGAGGTTGTGCTTGGGCGTGCACAAGAAATTATGGATGGGGAGTGCAGGACCGCTTGTTTCAGAAGCCATGATAGGTTTTATCAGCTTAAGGTGCTTATGAAACTACAGCTGAGAGTTTGTGGACTCTGTCCAGCCATATTCCCTGTTTATTTTTAATACTAGCCCCCCCATCCTTGTTTCTGGATCCGTAATACGAGTACCTAGTCCTGTCTCCTGTTAGTTTAACATTAGTCCCTGGTTTTCAGTCAGGTACTCAATCCTACTTTCTGTTTGCAAGTGATCTGTGTGGCATTGCTTCAGCCAGATGTGTCTTTTTCTTGTCTTTGATCCTGTCTTGCATGGAATCTCTGACTTCCTGATCTTTGACTGTAGAGTGGTCTCACCGCATGTCTTGGACCACGTGCACGCAAACTTCAGCATTTCCTGAAGCCTGACTGTGCTCTTGTCTGCCCCCTTCAAGTAGTGCTTTCTCTTACTCTTCCAATTCAGGACTTCAATGTCTTCTCACTTGCTACCAGACACTAGTCTGAGTGGGCCTAACCCACTAGCTGTGACTGTTGTCTCTTGGTTTTAAGGCACACCAATTGCCCATAAAAATGTTTCTAAGACACTGCAGAGGAGGACAAAATTAAAAAAAATGAAGTCAATTCTTTTTTATTTCTAGGAAGCTCCTCAGTGTGAAGGATAACCTACGAAACGGTGTGAAGTACCTGTTTGAAAGTCTAACAAGGGACAATACAGCCCAGTATCACCACGGGACATGAGGAGGGAAATGATTTCAACGCTGAGTAAGATGAAACAGCAAAAGAACTTGAAAACAAAGACAAGTACTTTGTCTGATGTGATAGAAAAGTAGCAGGGTGATGTAGTATATTTGAAGCCAGAGAGCAGGGGTATGAACACCTAAAAAGACGTTTATATTAACGCTGAAGGCTGCAGGCCTTCCTTCATGAGAGGCTGGATTGCTGAAAGATACACACAAAACAGGTGGAGGAGAGAAAGGAGGGAAACACTGAAAGCTCTTTTTTGAACTTGACTGACAACTAGACATCAACAAAGTATTGTCTGAGAGAAAGGCTGTGGTTTCAGGAAGGACAGAAGGAGATTGTTGTGGATTAGAGGGAGGTTCTGTGAGTCATTGTTGGAAAGATGGTCACTGAATTCATGTTTACAACTGAGATTACCCAGAGATAAAGGGCAGAACAGGAGCTGAAGGACTAGCAGGTTTGAAAATGCCCATTCAAAGGGGTTGCACTAATTTAGCTAGAGCAGTTTTAAAATTGATTTAATAACATTAGCCAAACACTTGAATCTGGAGGAAGGAAGGCTCAGGAAGACAGGAAGGCTCAGATATCGTTATATGATTGTGAGACACAAGGCCAAAAATTGTTTATGATCTGGTTCCTTTGTAGTAATCTGCTGGCACAACAGGCTGTAACTGGCCAGGTACCCTTTGCGCAGGAGGATGTAGTAATTGTAATTGTATGTAGTAAAAAACTGTTGTAACTGTATCAACTCCGTTTTGCATTTTTTTATGTTAGGTGTGTAACCAAGCCCAACAGTCAGAGCTTTGGGACAGTCGGAAACAGGATGCAAGCCTGTATGGTGCCAAAGCTGCTCCCCATTCTCATTGCTAAACCAGCTGCAGAACCCAGAGCTCACAGAGTTAACGTGAAGCAATCTTTGCTCTTACCCATATTCTTGAATAGGGCAAGCTTGGTGTCAACAAATAATCAAGTCCAGAAAGAAAGATGAGAAAGTATGAATGTTTTATTGTACAGAAAGGACAATGGTGAATTCTGTATTCTTATCCAGTCTCTTTACACTTTCCCAGTAGCACAAAGGGGCTGTAGAGTTCTTGAAACTTCTCCCTAGGGAATACTCCTTGTGTAGAGGTTTCCTCACTTTGAACAGCTATTTTGAGCAGCTGCAATGATCCATAGGGGGCTGTGGCAGCAAAGTAATTTAGAGCTGCCAACTTATATGAGAGGCATTGCCAAGAAAAATGAAGATTCAAATATGGAATAAAGCCGCCTTTACCAGCCCTCCACCCAACGGGCAGCAAAGAATCGTGCTCGCTCTTTGTGAAGGAGAACATTCATTGTTAATATTTATGTAAAGGTTATGTTACGCTAATTCTATGCTACCCTGGTATGTGACCGTGAGAAGCAAAAACTGTAGTGTGCTGTGAGGAGGAGCACTTTTGCTCTCTTCCTCAATTGTTTTGATGGTTGCTACAAAAAGAACAGAAAAGCAAGTTGCTACAGAGCCGGTGTAGGCACAGGGAATGCATGACTTTCGAGGCATTTTTTCCCGTCTTTTAAAAACAAAAGCACTCATCTCTAATATTGCCAACCTGGGCCTGCTCCTTCATTACCATTCTGATTTACTTGCCCCACTTCTCAGATTTCTGCTTTTGGAGAGGACAGCAACCGCAGCCAACTTCACAATTCAGAGAGTCAAAAGTCATGGAACAGAATTTCTCAGCAAATCTGGGCTGTTCTTCTACATGATAGAAATTCTAAATTGTGTCATTATAGTAACAAGCGGCAATGATCTTTCAGTAACTCGAGCTATTTTTAGCTCAAAGTAGTGATTGCAAGCACCTCATATGGTTATTTCCTACTGAATAAATGAATTTATTGTCTACAACCAGCAAATAGAAGAAAGTAAATACAAAGAATTGTCCTTCTGTGAAATCCTTTTCAGGATGCCATTATGGTTTCCTCTGCAGTTAGTTCAGATTTGACTGATAGTTGTAAGCGTAGTACTGCCATGCAGTTTACCTCCTGACAAATGACAATTGCTGACAAAAAAAAAAAAGTTTTGACAATTAAGTAAGTCTTGTAAAATTCTGTATACGTTAATTCATAATAGTAGAAGTAGCATACATTTAATACTTGGACAGTGTATATTATGTCTTATTAAAAACATGAAATTACCGAAGCTTCTCAAAGTTTAGCTTACATATCCAGCAGCAAATATTTGGCAAATAGAATAATCACTCAATTACATTTGGAAAAGGTGAATGAAATAAAAAGGCTAGGAATTTCAATTTTGGCCTAAATTGTAATTGCTGTTTGTTTACGTGTGTTCTGCAGGCCTGGCTGTCATGGTGATGGGCTATAAAAAAACCACTGCTGGAATTAACCACCTTTTTGGTGATAGCTGTGAAATTTGCTCCTCTCCATTTACCTGGCAGTAGACCCATGAGTTCCCGTGCTAGTTCCATTCCTAGGAATGGGGTGGAGAAGATGCAGTCTCTTCAACAGGCTGCATTCATTTTCTTGAGTTCTGTTCTACCTTTGTTCTGAACGATGCTTTTCCACACACTCCTGCCATTATCTAAACTGTCTTTGCTCCCATGATCAGTCATTTGACTCGTTAAAAACCGAGGCAAAGTGTTTGTTTCAGATCAACAGTGAAGTACAATTTATCTTTTGCCAAGATTATCTTCCATCTCTCTCCATTTCATACTTCAGAGCACTACAGTCCTTTATTGTCTTTTGTTTATGGGGATGAAGAATCTTTTTTGTTGTTTGCTTTTCATATCTTTTTGGAAGTCTAACTCAGCTTGACTTTTGGCAATTCTCACTTTGTCCTTCCTTTTGTTGATCTCTCAGATAACATTTCCTTTGTGCTTAATCCTCTTTGCCATTTTGTAAATGTTTTGGTTTTTGCTTGTGGTTATTTATTCAGCTAGCTCTGAAGCCCTTCAGTATAATTTTCCCCGCTTTCTTGAGACACAAAGTCCACATACTTTTATCCTTTTCACTTTAAATAATTATATTACCCTCAATATTTGAATTCCTCAGTCCCTGACTTCACAAGTAAGTTCCCTTGTTTATCGAAGGTTGTCCTTTTGCAATTGAGAATATTGTTTACTTTTGGAGTAGAAGCTCTTAAAATCTTTCCCCAAATCAATTTTGACCTAACCAAATTGTTTTATATCTGTTGTAGCCCTCTTCTGTCATAAGTGTCAACTCCTCTTTGTTAGGCAATGACTATCATGGCTGTACACTTTTTCATATGCATTTGATTAATAGAATGCACTGAATGCAATAATGAATGTAATTCACAATGTAAGGATTACAACATAAATGTTTTGTCTTTATCTATGAAGATTACTTATAAATGCTTTTAGCTCAGTTGTAGTTACCTTCTACTTCACTTTCTATTTGTACCTAATTTACTAAATATGTGATATTATTCAACCATATTCTAAACCAGTTACAGGTGATCTTCAAAGAGGGACTGCAGAAAGAGAATTGGGTAATTCTGCTTTTTTCTTACTGATGTTATTTTTTCAGTGTTCTAAAAACTTGTGTCAATCCCTACATTTGGATAATTAAAAAGTACTTGGAAACTGCTGCTTGAGATGTTTTGCAGTTGTGTTCCTGAAAATGATAAGACTCATTTAAACTTCCCTTATTCTGCCCTATGGCATCAGTTGTTTCTTTGAAGCAATGTTTATTTGCAGTCACTAGTACAAAGCGAGAAAATTACCGTTTCTGATCCTAAAAACATCCAAGATTGCCTTACTAAATGAGGCAAACCGATGGCTTTCCTTATGACCCCAGTCTTCCTGTGGCACTTGAAAACAAAGCTGTCAGTCAATAGAAATCTTACACATATATAAGCAACCCTCATACTTTCTCCCCTTCCACAATCTCCAAACGCCCCTGGTCATATCGCTCATTTTAGTCCAGTGTAAAGGAAGTCAATATGCAAACAAAGGCCTTGCTCCTGCAAACATTTACACATTTAACTTTTAAACTGATTTGAAGTCAATAGAGGTACACAAATCTATGAAGCTATTCATGTACAGAAGTATTAGTATGCGTAACAGAATGAGAAAGGCAGATTCCTCGTAGCTCCTTTGAGAGGAAGAAAAGGTAATTTACAGTATTAGCTATTGTCATCTGTCACCGGGATACGGGATAATCAGAACTGACCTTCAGAGAGGGGTTCCAGGGAGGAAAATGAACTGCGCCCTTTGTTCTTATTTATGATTTTTTTGTCAAAACAAAATTTTATTCTGCTTATTTTTACAATAGGAATTCAGGTTGTATGTGCTCTACCCTCTCCCCTCCGTCTGCCCATGGTGAGAGAACAGAGAAACATCACAAAAAATTAGATATTTTAGTTAAATTATTTCATTGCATTGGCATGTACTGTAGTTAAACACTAAATGAACACATAAGAGATCTTTATTAAAGTTGACTTGATTGAGGAAAGCCAGGCTGTCTCCTTTTTATACTGGTCGTTTCTGCAGAGACATCTGATTGTGATTGATTTACAATCAACCTTCTGCAGGGAAAATTTCATCACATTTATCACAAAAGTAATGAAAAAATATTTATATAGCTTGTAATTGCTTACATTGTTTCTAATTGCTCATTTATATAAAGAAGGGATTTACATTGGTTATATTATTATCAATTTTAATAAGCCTAAGCATAAAAAATCACCAGTTAGGTCTTAAACTAATGAGATTTGTTAAAAAATAATGAGATTTCAGACTTTAATAAATTGGGATTTGACCTCTGGGGTATTTGTCAATGTGTACATTCAAAATTTTAAAACTGAAACTGAAGCCAAAAGAAAACACGAGGCTATCACATGAATAGAAATACAAATCTTAAAATAAGACACTGAGCGCTACTGATACGATAAAAACAAAATGGCTCTTTATGTGGCTTTATGCACACTGCTATATTTCATCCATAGCAGGAAAAAGCTTTCTTATAACAAAGAGGAGTAGATACCAGATTTAATGTATAATTAGCTGGTTTACAATTGAAATAATTTATTCTACTCTACGTGACAGCGTCATTTAAGTCTCTCTGTAGTAGCATTCTGTGTTGACAATGCTACAGCTAAGCTTGTGTCAGCATTTCAAAAATAAAACCTTTAAACAAAGGTCGTGACTCATTTCTGAAAGTTGCTCTAGGATAAATCGTGACAGAGGGCATATTTTTGGATTATACAAAAAAGTAATCTAGCTGTTTTGGAGACTGGAAGGCAAAGCTTTTACATAGAGTTGTACATAAGTGGAGCTGATCATAAAGTCCAACAGGGTGCTGGCAAAAAATACTAGTTTTTCATGACTGCACTCCTTTTTTTTTGGCCATGGATCAGTACTCCTCAATTAAACCAGAGAGTACTTTGTGCCCTTACTTTTCATAAATATTTCTTTAGTAGTTTAATACTACCCCTCCCTCTATGTTTTCAAAATACTGGCTAAGGTCTAAATTGCACAACTGTCTTTGATTGCAGCTTTGCATTTGCGCACCAGCTAGGCCAATTGTGGTAGAAGACACATTGAACTTTTATACACTTACTATTAACTGGAAGTGCAGGAGCTTTTTTGTCATTTCATCAACAGAGTATCTCTTACTAGTGATTTCATTCTGTGTGCAATTATATGCACATATAATATACTCTGAATATATGCTGCCTGGTTGTGAAAAAAGGCACATCTTAAGCAATATGGTCAGTTTAATCATAATAATTTGATTTTTTTTTTAACTTAGTACTTGCAACGTATAACATAACTCAATTGAACATTTAAAAAAAAATCTCTTTTATCCTCCCACCTACCACCTCTCTGGTCTCTTTAATTTGTATTTCAGCAAGGCGTTCAAGGCTTTTCATCTGAAGAACTCTTCTGATCTGGGTACTTTATATCTAAACTTGCCCCCAACAAGGAAACTTGTTCCTTGTAGTAAGAGTGACATACATAAACAATGGTAGGAGACAGTACAGATTTTCTTGATTCATAGTCACCCGACACAGTTGGGGTACAAGAGGTTAATAACTTCAAATTAGTTCTTCGAATTGTAAAGCATCATGTACAAACATTACTTTAGATTTCTTTTCTGTGATTTAGAGCAAGAAGTTAATTCAGACAATCTCTTCAATCTCTAGTTTCATAAGGGAAATGGCAAGATTTAGACAGGTGATCTAAGAATTTATTTATCTTTCTTTGTATCCAGGTCTGTTTATGTCAGGAAAATAATGTAATTCATCATGCTAACACTATGTCATTTGACATGACTACTACTGGACTGATGAAGTTTTACTGTTTTCTCAGTTTAATTTTCTAGCCTAGAACAGGATATATTTCAGTTTAAGAAACCTTCCATACTAAATTTTACACAGAAAACTCGAAAATGTTATTTATATAGACCCTCAGTAAGTTCTGTCCAGGTTCTGCCTATTTCCTCTACCTCAGATTATCTGCTCCCGACCTCTGCACCTTTCCCTGTTGGTGTATTCTTCTCAACTGTGTCTGTGTGCTTTTACTTTGTGGACAGTTTTAAGACGTTAATCACTCCGTGGCAAAAAGATTCGTGAAAAGGCTGATCAGTATTTTCCTTTGGTCAAAGAACTTTAAGTCCTTTCTTGCCTTTCAAAAAACATGTATTTGAGCTCTTTGAAGGTGTCATATGTTTCCTTTTTGCTATGAAATGTCTGAAGCAATTACAGACACCACCAGAGAAATGAATCTCACTTAACTTTTACATACGTAATGCAGGTGTTGATAACTAAGCTGTGGCACCCAGGGCTTCCCTTGGTGGTCAATGTAGAAGAACAGGTAGGTTTAGGGCATGAATCACCCGACCTATTTTAGACAAGGATTCATTAAATTTTCCAGGTACTCCAAAGGGTCTACTTGTTCTACTGGAAGAGTAGGCATAAGGGTGGCAGTGAAACTATATGGCCAGCCTGGGAAGAGAGAACAGAGAACTGAACTGCCTGTGCAGCAACAGCAACAGTTTTATTACACATTTTCAGGAACACTACAAACTATGTTATAATAAATTATAATCTATGGAATAATTTATTTTATTAATATAATTTATTTAAACTGCCAAGAATTTTGCATGAATGCTGCATGAAACGGCTGCGTAAAAGCATGCCTTTCTGTTTCAGGGATTGAAAGATTGATGCATCTTTACTGGAGAGAAAATATTAATAAGTTTCTCAGAAAAATTTTAAAGAAAGGCAACAAAGATCCCTGCTGAACATTGATCCGAGAGCATCTGTCTTCAATCTTTACAGCATCAGCACCAGAATTTGTTACCTATCTTTAGATGTCTGCAGTACTGATGTCTGCATCTGAGCTAGTTCTCTAGACTTCAAGTCAAAGCAGAGTAACTGACAATCCCAAGGTTATGACTACATGAAAAAGTATGCTGTCAGCCTGCAACAGCTGACACTGCAACATCAGAGTACATTCATATGTAGCTACTCAGCCTGACACAACCCAGCTTCACCAAGTGTGGTTGTACTAGGTGGAGCCACGCCAGAATGTGAGGAGGTCTCCCTGTGCTAACTTGCACTGCACTGCTCTGTGCAGAATTTTTCCACTGTCAGGATACTAGAATCAGTTTCCCACAATTCTCCATTGCACAGTGTTTTCTAAAAGACAGTTTTTCTTTTTTTTTTTTAATAAAAATCCATACTTTGCCACTTTCTCTCTGCCATCAGCATGAGATCTGTAAAAGGTAATGTACCTTACGTTTCTGGTTTGCATACCTTTCATATATGTGGAACTTAAGCAAGTCCTTCTAAAATGGTGATTAGTGATGGGACAAGAATGCTGACATTTTGGGGAGGAGGAAAAAATAACCTCACGCTATGGGATAATGTTTCGGGGCCTAAACAAACACACCAGAAGGTGAAATTGTGTGTTGCAGGTTTTGGGTGACTAGCAGTGGATGAAGAAAATTCAGAGTGAAGAAAACCGCATAAATGAAATTGTATGCCGAAGAGGTACTGGCCCTGGCCTTCATCAAAGAGACACCAGAGAGCCACTCTGATGACAGATAAGCAAATAGCATTCATGCTCGAGAAGTTAGCAACGCTAGCCTGCTTGCCAGATAGTGGGCAATCAATTGGGCTGGAAAATCCACAGTGAAAACAGTTGTCATGCAGGTCTGCAAGATCATCAAGCATCTCCTACTTTCTTGAGATGATGAATCAGGGTGGTGCCTGGGGAACAGAGGAATCTGAAGCGGAGGATGACGAGGTTGTGGTAGGGAAATAGGTTGGTCGCATCCTGAGTCTGCATCCTCTGAATACAAATGGGCTTATTTGTCCATGATGTAAACCTTGGCTGATCAAAGAAGATACGCAATACTTACAGGAAACATTTTTCTCTGACTGTTTTCTATTGAAGCGTGGATAGTGAAAGAAAGTGAAAGAAGCCTTTGCTTCCCAAATGCAGAAACCAAAAAGAAGAGATTCAACATTTGTTTCAGCAAATGCAGGGTGAATTTGGATGATTTACTTAAAATTCACAAGTAACACATCCTATTAAGCCTAGTCTGAGTGAAATAAGCATGCTGTTGTAACTGTTGCATACTTTTAGTTCAGGTTTTGTGAGGCCTGCTTTCAGCAGTAGGGAAAGCACGGCAGTAGATTGGCAGGTTGAGTAGGCAAACATCAGGTTAGTTACTATGGCATTGTTTGGTTAAGGGAAACATTAGATCCCCATAGAGTTGTGTTCTCAGGAGGGCTGTTTGCTGGTAGTCAGTTTTCCCATTATTGACCTTAGAAACAATAATCAGTTTCAAATTAACTACATTCATTACTGAATTCTCCTCGGTTTGAGGTCAGAGTCCAGAGGCTGAGGGAGGGTTTGGAAATATCCAGGAGCACAAGAACACACTTTGGAAGCAAAGAGAACGTACAGCACTGATGCAGGGTACTTCCGGAGGGTCCTCCTCTTGCTGCCGCACACATGATCACAATGCACGCTTCTAGGAATGGATCTGCAGAACAAAAGATCTTCCAAACCAAAATACTAACGTGGATGCACTCTCTATATGACCAGAATGTTCTCCCTGAGGTTCCCTCCCCCTCTCTCCCCCTTCCCAGGAGTTCATCACTCCAGGACCCGCTCTCCTTGCAAGAACTGCCAGGGGAGCGTGGTGCCAGAGTGGCGAGTGGCAGGAACCACATTGCATGCACTAAGTCAGGAAGGACAAATAAAGGGCAAGGCAGATTGGGCTGCCTGGAGTTAGAGACGAGGTGCATGGGTACCTGGGGCAGCTAGGAATGAGGAGGGAGCTGGGAGCCAGAGCTGAGGGCCCCAAGGACTAGGGTGTTGTACAAGGACATGTGCTCAAGCTTTAAATGCAAGTGTTCTTACAGAAACTTTTGCTATTCAGTCAGCATTGTCATTACAAAGCAAACCCATTCTTATGCTAAGGAAACTGCTGGGGTTTGATTGCTTTTAACATTAGTATATAAGCAGTCAGTGTAGTGGTAATGTACTCTGCAGTTTTACATTCTCAGGGAGAAAAGCTGAATTGGTACTATAGACAACTTTGCAGGAAGTTAATTTTGTAATTTAAATATGCTTATTGAAAGCAAACAAACAAAAATCAATGAATGAGTACGTATGTGATCAGGAATTTATCAACACACTGTTGTTTTGTTAGATTAATGGGCTAAACCTGTTAATGTACTGCTAAGGTGTGTCTTTCCTTAGCTAGCCAATATGGTTTCTGTACAGGTAGTCAAATTGTTGCCGGTTTCCCTGTCTGGGTTGTCAAGCTGGTAAAGAGGTTGGCAATAGCTGCTGTTCGCAGGGCAGACCAGGAATTACACCTCTGCAGCCATGGACATTTGAGAAATTCCAAGGAGTAATTTGAGCCCGAGGGAAGGCTTGTTTCTTTTGCTCCACGACTCCTAAACTTGTTGTCTAAAGAGCTGATTGATAACAGATGCACCTATCTGCCTTTCTGTTTTTCCTGAAGCATATTGTTTTTCAGCAACAGGATTTTTCCTGTGATCTCCCCAGGACGTTGTCCCTCTACTGTGTATGCCCCTGGTCAGCATTCTCTGTGGAATAGAGAGGCTCTGGAAGTGTATTATCCCTTGTTTAACCCATTTTTCCTCTTAATCTGCATCAGTCCCTCAGCAATTATGGAGGCTGTGTTTTTCTAGGACCCTCTGTCAAAGGAGAGATTGTTAGATTTGCTCAGTAACAGGAAGGAGAAGGAATTTGGAAATTCCTGAGACTTCTTCCCCTGCAGGAAGGTCCATCTCCTTCCAGACAGCTTGCTTTGGGTAAAGGCATTGCTGCAGGGATGCTAAATTGCTGGGGATTGCCTGTGAGTCCTGTGAAAGGGGGAACTGATACAGGGGATCTTAACGTATGAGCACTGGAACAGCGCTGTCAGTGTTAAACTTAGTACAGGAAGCAGTGGTTATGACCACCATAATGCCCCCAGCAGTGACAAAGGCCCAGGTACACACAGTTGCAGGTTCCCAACCATATATACTGGGAAGATCCAAGGGCAGATCTTCAGAGTGAAGATAGGAAAAGCATGGGAACCTAAGAAAATTACGTGGAGGGATCAAAAAGGATCCAGGAGGATAAAAGGGCCATTTTTCTATGGGTAAAATATATATTCTGAGGAAATCAGAATTTTTCCCTTGTCTGAAAGCCAAAGAAAAGAAAGCCACCATTAAAAGCCTGTTCCTTTGTTATGCTAAGCCACAGAAGAAAAGAAAACGCTGTTCCTTTTAAGAGAAAAAAGTCAAGTTCAAGCATTGCCACAAAGGAAAAAGCATACCTTTTAGAGTAAAATGCAGTAGGACATCCTTGAGCTCCTGTCCCTTTTCCTTGCTGTACTCATCTTGACTCTTTGGGAACCTCTCTCTAATCCCACCCTGTTTCAAAGAACCCCTAGCTCTCCACACTGATGCCTGCCCTGCCTTAACACTCTGCTCTCCGCTTGCTCTTCAGAGGTGGGTCTTTTGTTCCATTTCAAGTGTGAGTTGTTTGGGGGAATTATGGTATTCAGGTGACACAAAAGCTGAGTTTTCACATCAGTTTGGCAGTGGAAATATGGATAAATATGACAAAAGTAACTCTTTAATTGTGGTAGGGTATGTACATTTTCATTACAGGTTCAAGAGAAGAAATAAAAAGCAGCTCAGTGCTATGGCATCACTATGCAGGTCGACCAGCAGAGCGTACTCTCTGCAGTCTCCTCTCATATGCTTCTCATGATGATATATTAATTAAAAGCAAATATATTTATGACCAATAGTCAGTCTGTCTGTAGGTCATACAAAGATAAATGGTAGGCCCTTCCAAGACCTGCTGTACCAGAGGAATGAGAGGTACAAAATATTCCTAAACTTGAACAGTGCCTTTGACTTCTAGAATTACATCCAACTTTAATAGAAACTGCAGCTATTAATGGGCTCTCACGTAATACAACAGAATTACTTGAGCAGGATTGTTTATTCCCAATCCTACCAAAAGCTCTGGGTGAACCCGGTTTAGTCAGGTGTTAAATATGATTAACTGCAGTGGCTTTGGGTGGCTTAACATTTTATTTCCAACACCTAGTTTCTTACAGTACCACAATACATGAGGCAATCTGAAGATAATGCAGCTATTGATTTTTTTAAATGACACAAGTGCATTTAATGGAAAACACCAGTATAAAAAAAGCAAGAGTATGTATGATTATTATCATTATATAAGATAATGTAATAAACATAATACAAAAGTAGCATTCTTAGTACGAGACTAAAGTGGTTAATTTTGCCATGTAATTACAACCGATAATAGGGGGACTATACAAGGGTTGAAACCATTCTAAAAATAACGCCTACACACAGCTTAGGTGCTACATTGGTTCAAAAATCAATAGAGACAACATATTCCTTACTCTCTGGATTTCATGCTAAATTTCTGGAAGTCACAACTGGCTCCCATACAACACCTTAAGTCTGTCAGTTAAATGACAGACTATCTTCCTCTCAAACCCTACCTCCAACAGGACTTCTTTCAAGGAATGGCAAAGCTTTTGCACAAATTTGGTGCTCTGAGCATTGGGTCTGTTTAGCTCTTTTGGGGCACGTTGCTCCCTGTACTGATTTAACACAGTATGTGAAACTTCATGCAAATGGCTACAAGGTATTTACATCTGTCAGGGACACACCTTGGGCCAGCTGCTGAGCGTTCCCGCATTTTCTGCATAAATGCAGTAGCAGTAGCAGATAGGCATCTCGCTGAGATAATGTGAAGGCTCAGGGTCTGCGGTCCCTGGTACAGCACAGCCACACGTTGATCTACTTGAACTCAGGGCAGTGAGAAATGCAGTCAAATGCTCTGTGCCAGGAGTTGAGATCATCTGTTTTGAAAAAAAGGGATATAGCACTCCCTTATTTTCTATCAACAAGGATGATGGTGCAAGGTGGCCTCTACTATGCAAGGAAGTGCTGCGACAATGGGATCTACTGCAGCCTACCCACCCAGAGTACCAAATGATCCAGTTGTTTTGAGCTGCTGAACGGTATGGAGTCATGTTTTGTCAAACCTTTTCCGAGACAGGGTGTACGTCAAGTTTTCTTTGTGTCCTGACTTCTAACAGGAAGCACTAGTTTTTTGCTCCAGGGGTAGTTTGTCTTCAGGGTCCTTCTCGTGGGTTTCTGATTCCTGAGCTGGGAAGACATGTATGTTTTCCGTCA
Organism: Aptenodytes patagonicus; assembly: GCF_965638725.1. Lineage (NCBI taxonomy): Eukaryota > Metazoa > Chordata > Aves > Sphenisciformes > Spheniscidae > Aptenodytes > Aptenodytes patagonicus. Next base: position 54,659,418 of record NC_134951.1, on the reverse strand, counting down.
AACTCTCTCTGTTACGCAAGGTTATTCTAAAGGAAAAACAGGGAAGGGTAGCGCTAATCCCATTAACTCCAGCAGGATTAAATAATTATTATGGCTGTCAGCGTGCAGTCCCAGAATTTGCCTCTACTCTGGGATACCCTTACACAATATACCATCATTATCAGGATATCAGCTCCTGCCACCTCTTTTTGGTACCTGTCTCTCAAAATGTTTTTTATTCCAGTAAACTGAACTTTGGCTAGAAAAAGTAGATAGATTCATGTCTTAACGTACGATCTTTCTTATGTCTCATCTAACATTTTTTAATGCTGTATCTAAATTATTTAAATCAAGAAATTAAGCTTCTTGCCTGCATATGCTGGTCTTGCTATTTTTTATATTAGCAGGCTCTTTCTTTTTTTATATTAATTACAGTGGAGCTTTCAGAATGACTTAAGCTTCAAATCCTCTGACTAAGAAAGATATCCGAGTTTGCTATTTTCATGCAGAAATTGTCCCACAGGATAAAATGATTGGATTTGGATTTGTTATAAGATTACAAAGAAGGAACCTCCTACCAGGATCAGAGTGCTGCAAAATATTTGCATTCCTAAGACATGTAGAGTGCCTAGGTGGAGCTTTTACTAAGTATTAAGCCACTTCTGAAATCTCTGACGCTGCCTTTGGGAAGACTATCATTCAGTTTTTACTCTATTAGGGGCTTGGGTGGCTGACAGCCACTGTATGGGATTACTTGCCCACCATGTGGCCACAGGCGTTGGCAAGTGCTTAAATATGCATTACTTACCTGCAAGTATTGGTTCTCCAGGTCTGTTGTGCGTGTATATAGCTTTACAACTCACTCCGCTCAGCAGGATGGTAAGTTCTGAGGACTTCGTGATTCAGGCGAACTGAAAGGGAAGAGCAGACCCTTATGATGGTATGTAAACACGCAGAAGGCATGGTCCTACACTGCACCTGAAGGTTACACTTCAGGCAATAATTCACCAGTTATAAAACTGATAACATGCAATACTGCTATAAAGCACCCACAAAGTGAATGTACAGATAGGAGAATCAAAGCAGGTAAGCAGCCTTACCCCTGTTAATGCAATCTTATGATTAGAAAAATATAATAATTTTATATGTTATGTATTTACGCATTCAATATATATTTGCATATGATAATGACTTTGGGTAGGTTTCTCAAGGAAGATATTTTTTAAATAAGGAGCATCACTTAGAAATATATTGTATAATAAATACAATGTTGGGATCGAAGGATTTTAATGTCAGAAGTTACTAATTTATTCTGCTGTTTCACTTGGTTTCAAGTTGTATCCTTTCGAATGCCACAAAAGGGCATTCAGGAGACCTGGCTACAGCTGGGGGCTATTAGCACCCCTCAGTGTGGCACACTCCATGCCACATAGCACGGGAACAACCTAGTAACTTACAGCCCGTCCCTCCCAGCCATGTTGCAGCTTCATTTGGCCCTGCTCAGTAGTTTTCTTGGTGTTCCTTTTGCTGCATTAGGCTAATAAAGACTTTCTAGAACTACTTAAAAATGGCACTATTTTACATTACAGTATAATTAGATAAAATTAAAACGGTCTTGTGAGATGGTAGATAAATAAAAGATGTAGATAAAGATAAGAGAAGATACTCATCTTCTTTTGTGCTTATGTATTGGCCCGGGATGCAACACAACTTCCTGCTGTAGATGATGATAAAATAACTTACTGTATTAGAGATAAATTTATAGGACTATCACATCAGTGAAAAAAAAACTTTAGAATGCTATAAATATGTTTGCACAAGGGGGTTACCAGGTTAGCAGTATTGATTTCCAAATCAATATAGCAAGTACAGTACCCAAGGCTGCGTGCAGTCAAGGTTTTAGCGTGGTTTAGATCTGTTTATACCGGTTTAGCCATCGGCAAGGCAGCAGACTGCCGTTTCCTTCCCAACATAGTTGGAACAGGTGAAGATACGACATCTCGTTGCTTGTCATCATCCAGCAGCAGGTTACTGCACCCACATCTGTCAGTGGCAGGAATCGTGTAGGTGCTCCTTGGCTCACCCCTTGGACACTTCACTGGAGGTTGTTCACCAGCCCCACTGGCACCGAGGGACCCGTTTTGGAGCAGGCTGGCAGAACTGTGGGTGGAAATGGCCTTTTGCAAAAGGTCAGTGATGAAGGGCTGAGGAGTAGTAACGACTCTGAATGGAGCAACTGTTTGCAAACTTAATTTGTGCTTATGGTCGAAATGTATAGTCATAAAACAAACAGATAAAAATAGTTTTAAGTCAATATAAGAGAAACCGCACGCAAAAATTGAACTTGTTTAGTTAATATCGCTTGAATTAGTCCATATAGCTTCTGTATGTAGGAAAGAGCTCCTGAAGGGGATTTTACAGGATTTGGCCTGCTGAAAGCTCTGCAGTGGTCACGGCACAGCACTTAGATCTGCTTTTTATGCATGACTAGACTGAGCTGGGAAATCAAACTCCCCATATTCTGGGGCTTTCCTCCATCTTTTATCTTTATTTTCAATGTTGTTTCTCATATAGATGTGCAGAACTTCTCTATTACCTCCTTCCTCTGTGAAAGTGTATTACGTGCCCTGCTACCTGACCAATATGAGCTATAATCACTATATATTGTTTGCTCATCAGTAATTTACCAGGTTTACTCCTCTATTTTCAGTTCATCCAGGACGGGTATAACCACCAGATTGCTTTCAGGCATTAAGTTCTTCTTAAACATCATTTTGACACTAGATGGCTTTTTCTACCATTTCAGTGACTTGACATACTTTCAATGAAATCTGAATTATTGACAGACAGAAATAAATTGATTCGTAATGCCACTAAGTTCAGCTCATGTCTTTGTCTTCTTTCCATCAAAGTCACATCAAGGTGAATTTGATGTTTGGCTTCGCCCCTGCCCCAACTTTTAATGTGTTCTGGGAGGGATAAGGATGACATGTGGTATCAATACTTAAGTGATATCAAGGAAAAGAGATTACACACAAAAGAAAGCATGCAATTTTATCAGACTTTAGAACAGGTATCATATTACTTGCACTGTGCCAAAACCACTTCTTTTTGTATCTGAATTTAAGTCGGATACAGTCTAGGATGTTGGAAATGTAAAAAAGAATGCATTTAATAAAGGCAGAAAATACACGCATACATACACAGCATATGATTCTCATCTGTGGATGTTCAAGTAGAAGATCTTTCATATGCAGGAAGTCCTAAAGGCAGTGAAAATCCTTCATTCAGTAGGCTTGTATAGTATGGACCTATGACTACTTCTTTTCTTTTTTTTCTTTTTTCTTTTTAATTTACAAATAAACCCCCCTAGGTTCTGACAACAAACTACAATTTTATGTTTGGGAAATGATGCCTAACTGCTGGAGCAGAGACATTTAACAGACTCATGTTCTGACTCCTGAAATGCAATCCCGGTCTCTACTAATTTCTGTATTAATCCTGATAAATGAAAACAACTGTAGTTTTTCTGCTGTGATGTGACTAAATGGCTTTGGAGATCTCCCTTGAATGTTGTAAATGGTATGGAAACTCCTGAGACCAATATTTTGCATATTGCCCAGACTTTCTCAAACCTTATTTATAAACTACTGGGAATTGTATCTATTATATCATCAAAGGGTATTTCTCTGTGACTATAAGCCTCAGGAAACAGAGCTTAGGTGATAACGCTGTTTGCCTACCAATCTTGTCAGACCCTCTCTAATAACTTTTGAGCCCACAAGTTCATTTCAGTTACATTTGACGCAGAAATAGAAAACTTCAGGCTATGAAATTCCTCCAAGTTTCATGAAACGTAACAGCTCAGTAAAGGAAAGGCTACTTCTTTCAAATTATTACCGTAACTGAAAGGTTGTTGCCCAAGCTCAAAGGTTATTTATTATGTTTAATTTGCTGGCAGCCAGCACATGCCTAGCTCAAAAGCAGCCACATCCCCTTGGTTCTCACCCAGCTGGTAGCTGGGAGGCAGGAGGAGGGAGCTGTGGACACTGGGGGAAGGGAAGATTGATGATGGGTAGGGAGCCCGAGCTGTGGACTCCGGGAAAGGACGAAGAATGGGACATGGATCCAAAGAAGCCAGGGCTTCATTTCTGCTGCTTCTTAACAGCACAACTTGATCTCTACCTGGGAATGACTTGAGTCAAAAGCAACACATCAAAATTAAACAGGCTAAAGTGAGCTCGGCACCCAAAATGGATTCTTAGTATAACCAGCACAACGGTCACCATTTAAACAAATTTTCTTTATATTGGTTTATCTTCTTTGCCATAAGCATCCAGTTCACTACATACAGTATTCAGGGTTTCACTACTGAGAATGATTTGGTAACCCGATGCTAGTCTACTGCTATTGTTTCTGTTACCATTGATATCACAATTATTTCTATTTCAAGCATGCTTGCTTCTATAACAAGCATGCTACAAGTTACAGCTCCTTGTGTTTTGTCTTATACCGAAGAATCAATTGCAAGTGATGGACTCAATAGGTTATATGAAGAAAGTTTTGTTTGCACTAGCAACTATCATTTTGCAATAATAAAGTAATAACAGTAAAATAATGGTTAATACTCAGAGGGTCCAAAGTTACCAATTAGATTTGAGCTAGTCCTATTAAGGATGTCTAAATATTATTGTCCCTACTTTATAGACACAAGAACTGAAACACATATGATGAAGCTTTTCCAATGGTAACAATGAGGTTTGGAACAGACTCTGGGGTAAACATGGCTCCATTAAGTTGCTATTGAAGCTCCATTTGATTTAAAGAGTGTATGAATTTCACTCCCTAAAATGTAAATCTCCTTACTCTGAGATAACAAACAAACAAAAAAACCTTTCCATGTTTTTTGCTTTCAGACAGTCATGAAAAGCTCACGGACCTGTAGAATCCAAATTCCTACAGTTCCTCAGAAGTCACAGGGTTAGCGGAGGAGCCTGTTTTGCCACACATTTACCCAATGGTAAGAAAACTTCAGTCAGAGGAAGATTTTGGTTTGTCTGTCATGGTATCAGACTGTGGCTGTGCAGAATCAAACACAACAGTTTCAGATTGAGGAAGATGAGAGATGAAAGCTCAAGTTCATGTGACATCTCATCACGCTAAGGAGAGGGCAAACTCTGTAAAATGACGTTATAGGCTGTTGGTAAGCATTCTGCTGTAGAGCTGGGTCCAAGGTGACAGGGTAATTTTGGCTTCAGTTTGTTTGCTTTTTCTGACAGCTGGGCATACAGAATGCGCAGGAACTTCCTCACTTGCACTGCCTGCTATCTGTCATATGGTGTAGCTCTTGCAGAAGCCACACACAAGCTTCATGTGGTTTAAGAGCTATAGGTTGCCTATGCCTGCATTAGAGGTTGGAAGAAGCAGCACATTTTGTTTGGTTGGTTCACAGAACAGGAACTGTTACCGGTTTGTTAATCCTTCTGAGATCCATACTGCCTTCTTGCTCACACCAGTAGATGGGAAAGAGAAAATGAACTGTGACTTTTTCCACCCAGTCCTAACAATAGGGATTTGGTAGTTTCCACGTATGGAGTAGAAGATGAGAGCCATGGCAAAGTAATGAGCCTAGTAAGATGCATCCTGCTTCCTTCTCGTTCCTTCCTCAGAGCTTTCCTATGGGTGGTGGGTTGACCCTGGCCAGCAGCTAAACACCCACCCAGCTGCTCACTTACTCCCCCGAAAGTGGGATGGGGGAGAAAATCGAAAGGGCAAAAGCGAGAAAAATGCATGGGTCAAGATAAAGACAATTTCGTAAGTCAAGGAAAGAAAAAAAAAGAAAAAGAAACAAGTGATGGAAAGGCACTCACTCACCACCTCCCACCAGCAGACTGATGCCCAGCCAGTCTGCAAGCAATGGCAACTTTGCAAAAACTCCCCCCTAGTTTTATCACTAAGCATGGTGTTATACTGCGTGCAGTATCTCTTTGGTCAGCTCGTGTCGGCCTACTCACTGCGGGGGCAAAGTGAGAAACAGAGAAGGCCTTGATGCTGTGCAAGCACTGCTTAGCAATAACTCAAACACTGGTGTGTTATCAAGACTGTTTTGGTCACAGATCTAAAACACGGGCTGCTATGAAGAAAATTAACCCTATCCCAACCAGACACATTACACTATCAGAGGCTCCAGGGAATCAAGGGCACTTTATCCTTCAAAGAAAGATTAATACGGCAGTTGAAAATACTTCAGCTTAGGTGCATTAATTTAATACTTGTGATTGCCTTCATTTTGCTGAAAGTCTATGTGTAAAATTGGAGTGAGGATAACACAGAAGCTAGTGATAAGAAGTCTTACTCAGCAGCAAGGGCATTCACGTTCTGTAGTAAGAGCAGCTAGTGATTGTCTATGGATGCATCATCCCCATACTTCCCTTGCATCAGCTCTTGTTTCTGCATCTTCTGTGAGGCCAAAGTCATAGTCATCTTCTCCTTGATACTTTATCCAGCCAGAAGCACCGTTGACTTGATTGACAAAATTTCTGAGGTCTGGTGGCAAGGGTTTAAAAAGTACTTTTGCTTCAACAGTCAGTTCTTAGTCTTTCCTGTATATAGCATTAACAATAGGTATTTGTCTCAGGATAATCTTTTTTTGAGTGGTAGTAGCAAGATCATAGCCTGAAGTATAAAAAGATTTTAGTCAGTTCTTTTTTTCAGGCTGACCGAAATTTGGCTGACTGCAAATTCCTTACTGGTCGATGGACATAGCTAGTAAAGCTAACTGATAGGTTTAGTAATACTTTAATCCGTAAGTTTTCCTAAAGATGGGGAAATACTCTGCCTTTTATCACAGATAGAAAACCTGGTCCCAAAAGAAATAGAACCATGCAGGACAATGGAACTCCTGGTTCCTGCTCTCATTAGACCATCTGGCTTTCTTTTAAAATTCAGAGTTGCTCAACTTCTTCAGCGTAGTGAGCCAGCAGCCGATGCTGTCATTTCCTATTTGGCTGTAAATACAGTTCTGGAATCTAGATAATTTAGGATTTTGCCACTGAGGCACGGATGGAGTTAGGAAATAATAAAATTCGAGTGGAAATAAGAAAACCAGAACTTCAGTAACATATCGAGGCTCTCAGCATACGAGTTCTTCTTAGGTTTTCCTAAATACAATTCCACCATAGTTTCACAAAGCTCAAAATCATTCACAGGCAGGAGGGATTCAGCTCTTGGATCGCTCATTTCTTTTGTTAGTACATCTTCTCAGCTTCTAACAAACTGTGTTGTAGTGAATTCCTGAGCTGGAAGTTTCCTCTGGACCATGGTACATAACAGCCACAAATGACACAGTATTAATTAAGTATGTGTTTTGGATCAATTTATTTTTTATCATTTATCACCCCCCTAATAATTTATTTTCCCAGCTAACAAATCCAAATGTATTTAGCCTCTCCTCATAGGATCACAAGATGAGTTACAAGAGTGTTTTGCACGAACAGTGACATGACAAACTAACACTTGATTCTGCATGCTTCAGATGACCTCAGCTTCTCATCTAGTACACAATGAAAGAGTATAAGAAAAGGGCAAGCAGATAGCAATAATCCCTTTTGTATGCCCTCCCAGCTTCCCGTAATCTGAGTCCTGCAGACTTGCTAAGACAGAGGCAATATTTTGTGTTTAGTAGTTGCTACTGTATTTGTATCCCATCATTTTGCCATTTCATGTTTCTGAGTTTTGGTTATCCAAGCCTGAACGTTACCGTAATCCTACTATATGGATTTCGAGATGGGGTAACTAGAACTGAAAGCAATACGCAAGTAGTGCACCATAGTTATATGCAGTACTATGTAAGTGTGTTTTATGCTTTGTTTTCTTATCCTTCTCCTAAAAAAGTTCTCCTTTCTTGTCCTATTAACCACTTCTAAGCACTGAACCTTTGTTCAGAGGACTACTCACAGTGACTTCAAGACTTTTCCTGACTGATACTAGCTTTTAGAGTTCATCATCATCTCTGTATGTTTTTATCCCCATGTGCATTACACTGCACTTCGGAACACTCCTTTTCAGCTACCACTACTCACACAGTGTCGTGGAAGCCTTTTGCGGTACTTTTCTATCAGCTTTAGATCTGAATTATTAGATATGTCCTTCAAATGTTGTCACATCATCATTCATTCCTTTTCCCAGTTCACTTATGAACTGTGAACAGCTCAGCTTTAAGTACGAATCCTTGTGGGATAACCCTTCTGTCACGACAAGTCATGGTTTACTTCTGTCTTTTGGTTTTTGTCTTTTAACTGGTTAGTCCATGAAATGAGGCTCCTTCTTATGTCATACAGAATAAGAGTCATAGAAAAATAGGGCTGGAAAGAAAAACAAGGAATCTAATTTCTAGCTACTCTCCTCATCGTGTTAATTCTACCTTACCTACAAAATTTCTGACAGAGGTTTATCTAACCTTTTCTTAAAAATATCTATGATTCTTAGTCTAATGATTACACAGTATCTCCAGACAATTTCATTATATAACTGTCTTTATCACTCAAAGGTTTTCCTATATATAAATCTCACTTGGTACAACTGAAGTTTTCTTGTCCTATGTCTCCTATCCAAAGACGATTTATTAAAGCCCTTTTGAACATTTGCTGTTGAAAACGCTTGTAATAGGGCATCACAGTCTATTTGGCTAGAAGCAACACTAAAGTATAATAGTTCTATATATATAAATTACATATGTTCTATAGACTTGTCATGAATACTGTTCTATAGCCATAGCTTGTCTTTAGGATGGATTCTGCCAGTGCAGTGGTATAAAACTTATTATATCCAATGGAAAAAGTTGAAAACATAACCTGAACCATATCAAGTTCTGCTGTTATCTGTTTAGCACAGTTCTGTTTCTTCTGTGGGAATGGATTTAACTTCAGAAAGGTATCAGACAGTGCAGTTTTGCTGTATTCTCCTTTATAAGCTTCAAGGATAATTAAAGAAACATCTTTCCTTTTTCATTACATAGAATCATAGAATCATTGAGGTTGGAAAAGACCTCTAAGGTCATCGAGTCCAACCGTCGACCCAACACCACCATGTTGGGTTACAATTCATGCTACTGTCTTTCCCAGTTCACAGAAAAAGATCAGTGGATTCTACAGGGAAGTTTAGAATTATTTTAGCTTCTGAAAACTTTGATGACGGGCAAGGAAACAGAGTAGGTGGAATATGGTGGTGCTGGAATGAGGATGCCAACAATGCAGGTAGACTGAAACCATGTATACCAACAAAGCCAAGGAAACCCAGTTACACCGCCTGTGCAGCTCCAAAGTATGAAATTTTGGGCTGCTATATTCAGAATTAGAGTTTATGCTTTCTCCATAATTATGGACAACTTCTATGTTTTTAGAATTCAAGGCTTTCTCTAAATCTCTGCTTTGGAGGTATTGGCTGGCCCTCTAAACCAGCTATCATGCTGATTCTCAAATGTGAACACAATGGCATTAGTTAATAGTATCTTCTGGCTTTTTGGGGTTTTTTTCTGACAAACTGAAGCAAGTCTGCTGTACTGCATGCTGTACCCCAAATGAAATAAGCTCACGCATCTTCCTTCACAATTCACAGGGATATGCTAAGAAAGATATACACCTGGTTACATTAGTTGATCAGCGACAAGGTTGAGTCGTAGTTGCACAATGATGAACTGTGGCACACTGCAATGCAGAATTATTTCACTTTTACTTTGCTTTCTCCCACTGTTTTTCAGTTGCTGAACGCTGAATTCCCTTGTTTTTGTCAGGTAACTGTTCAATCTTGCCAGTCTGTAAAGAGAAGGTAGGGAATAGCTTTTGTGATTTTGTGAGGGTTTTCTTTTTCTCAGGAAAAAAACATGGTGAAAAGCAGTACAGCCTATTTTGAGACGAGGTTCTTGGATTATACTCAAGAAAAGCAGCACAAGGTTTCTATTTTAGTACTATTTGGATTATGGTACTATAAAAATGAAATAAAAAAAAACAGAGCTAGCCAAATAATTATATCATGAGAGCAGAAGTCAGGACTCCCATCTTCCGTTCCTAGCATTTACTAGATTTACTCTCTAGATTTACTGTAAAATCTTGATAGAGCCCCTTAGTTATGTACTTTATTTTCTATAACCTATAAAATAAGGTTAATACTTTTATTATAGGTGTTTAGAAGTTAATTGACATAAAAGATTCCAAAATTCAGAGTTTTACTGCGAATGATAACGTATGAACTTGCAGCCAGTTGAAGACTTTCTAATCTATCCCTATTAGAAATCCTCTGACATGCTGTCCCACTTTTCATTAGGCTCTTCACACTCTCGCACTAATATGTTTAAAAATCCCAAGTATATTTCTACATTTTTTGGAATAGAACTATTAGTTTTTCTCTGCTTCTGTAAAGACGATAATACAGTTCATGTGAGCCCTCTACTTGTTCTGAATTTTCCCTACTCTTATTCCTCAGACTTCTGACATGCATCCTTCCACTCTTAAGTGAAGCAACATCAGCTTAAATATGATTGACGTAAGTAAACACTTTTTGTACATGTTTATTAATGCCCCACTCAAGATCTACTGGAAAAATGCTGTCTTGATCCCTAAGAATCCAAAATTTCGCACTGGATTAACAAGTAAAAGCTTACAAAGAGAGTAAGTTAAGAAAAAGTGCAACTACTTCCAGATGCAGCCTAGAAAAATTAAAAAAACCCCACCACATATTTTTTGGTCTCACTAATACATGAAGAGAAAACTGTAAGAGATTGCCTATGACAGACAATACAACTTACCAAGCCAGGGAATGAAGTTAAGACAAGCTGGAAAGAAAATAAAACAGTGTATTTTACGCACAAGGCAATCTGCAAAGAAGAAAAATGGTCTGTGTGTGTCACTTTCTTGAGGTTGAAGGGTTAAAGACCAAATTCTTCCTTTTTACATTAGAAATTCATGTCTTATCTGTCTTGGAGAACTGCTTAGAGAACTGGTGAGAATATTCAATTCCTTAATTTTCAGTCTTGCTTGAAATACCTTTCCTTTCCAACAGTCTGGGCACTATTTAACCGCAGCAACTTGAGATTTGGAAGAAATGGTGATTCTAACGAGCGACAACCCGGCATCTTCAGTTAGGCTGGCAGGCTGAAAAAAATCATGCTTGCAATCTGCAAGCCTGTCATTTTCTATTTTCTTTGGTGGGGCTACTCAGACTTTCTGCATCAGCACAATTAAAAAATGATAGGGCATTACACATTAAAAATGTTACAGTCATTTCTCATCTGACTAGAAGTGAATAATGCAATTAATAAAACACTTTTAAAAAATGTGAATGCTATTAAATATGTATCACTGGTATCAAAACCATACTACTAACATGGAAGAGCAATGGAAATGTCACGGTGCTGTTCTGCGTCTTTCTCTTGGCCCATTTGCTGCTGCTCAAAGATTCATCTCTGCTCTGTAAATGGCTGCCTGCCGCTGCTCCTCCTCCGGGAACCACCTGGAGAGAAGATGCCAGGCAGCTGTTCTCCAGCAGGCCTGACAGCCTGTGCCCACATAAACAATTTTCTCCATCTTTATGAACTTGAAGTGGAATCCTGCCATGCCATCCTGCCATCTCCAACCTCAAGAAAAGATGAATGTGCCCATTTCCATCTTTTAACCATGAATCGATAAAACTTTTGCTTCAAACGAGAAGGCAGCCTCATTCTTACCAGCCTCTGAGCTGGCCTACACTTGGAGCTGCTTAGTTGATTCTCTGCTTTTAATGGCCAACGTAAGGATTCAGAAACTAGAAGCAGGGCTGTGTCATGAGAGGAGGAACTGGGGCACTGATCACATTCTGCGTTTTCCATAATCAGCTTTGTACCAGTCCAGCTTCCAGTGGAGGGGCTCACGAGGGGGATGAGAAGGAGCATGGCTTGTTTAGTCCTGCAAAATAAAGGCTGTGTGGGGATGAGATTGCCGTCTATAAATACTTTTGGCAGGGGATATACACAGGAGAGCGGGAAAGGCTACTTCAGGACAGTATTTGCACAGGAAGAAAAGATGGATGTCGACTGGTCACAGGGAAATGTAGGTCTGAAATTTTAAGAAGGCTTCCAGCTGTTAGAGAGGTTTCTCTCAGACAGCCTCCCAGTAGCAGCAGCGAGGGCCAAAACGTTTGCTGGTGAAGCACGATCAGTTTATGGAAGAAAGAATAAAATGGCCATTTGCAACACTAGGGAGCTGGGTACAGCATAGGGCAGAGGGGAATTAAGCTGCCTTGGCTTACAAGTGGCCAATGTAGCTGAGCTTCCATAACAGGGGGTGCCGTTAGCCCTCTCTCACCAGGGCTGCAGACATACAATGAACTATAGTAAAAGACAGTCTTGTCATTACATGGTGGAATTGAAAGAGTAGAAAACAAAAGCTTTAGTGATGAAAATGGGCAGTAACAGCTATTTTTTTGGTCAAAGAGGGCAACAGGAACTACTTGTAGAGTTTATTACCAACAGCAAGGTAGTCCTTATTCCTAGTGACTTTAAGATTGGATGAATACGTCTGGGTAGCGTAACCTTCTACAGCTACATGCTTGTCTTTTTAAGTCTGTGTCCCTTTCTTCTCAGTGTTGGCTTTGATTACTAGGTGACTAAAGATATGAACGCTTTGCAAAATTTAAATGGTTAGCTCTAATTTTAGCAAATGTCTTTAATGTTGACACTGAAAGATCAATGGTCCTCTCTCTCCTGTGTTTAGGAAATTTGCCAGCTCATGATTGGGCCTTGTTCAGAAAGATCCGTATCTGCGACCGCAGAGAAAAGCACTTGTAGTTCTCTGGAAAATATTACTTTGGTAAAGGAGCGATGAAGTTTTCTGAAGATTTCGGTTGTTAGCTACCTGGCACAAGGGAAATTCTGAATCATCTACTGCCTTCTGGAAGAAATAATCACTTCAAAATGGTTACACTCCTTCTGCCATTGCTTGAGAAACAAACTTCTGGTTAGCACTTCATGACTTAGCTATGCACTACTAATCATATATAATACCTTACCTTATAGTGCAGCTGACCCCTCCCTTTGCTTTGTCAGCAACGACAGCTTCTCATCAGCTCGTCTATCCCTCCCATCCAGTGTGTGTTAGGCAGTGGAAAAACTTTCCATTTCGGTAACTAATGCTGGCTGGGCAGGTGATGAACTGAGATGGTTTCCGTATATGGACAGCCTCCGTTTTCACTCTTCCCTTCTCTAATTTAATTCTGTTTTGTTCACTTGTTGCTGACTGTTATAAACTAAGGTTGAGTACACAAGGCAGGGATTATTACCTGCTTGGATGACAGGATATATCCTTAATATTTGGTTAGCTCTGCGTGGTGTTTCCATAATGCAATTACTCTTGCAGAAAGTGATGTTTTTCACAAAGAAATCCCTCAATAAGAGAGACCGAGACATAATTTTAAAAGGCCTAAATATTTCTATGTCAAAATACTCAGCATGAAATCTGAAACTAGCATCGTGTTTGTCTAAAAACCTCTATGCTTTATCGAATCAAAAGCGGTAAGCCCGGGTCAGTATTTGAATGCAAACGCTGTCATCTGCCCCTGTGATCCTTAGTGTGAACAATGAGGTTATTCAGCAGCCTCTGGCTATACCTAGCCATTTTCTGAGAAGTCGCGTTTCCTACACCGAACCGCAGCGACACAAAGGTGACGCCGCGCAGGGACCCTCCGCCTACTCCAGCCTTCCATTCCTCCGCCTGCTCCCTGTTCGGCCCCAAACGGGCGCGGGCCCGCACCGCGGCCCCGCCGGACCGGCACACCCGCGACCGGGCCGGGGCCGGGGCCTCCGTTCCGCTGACGAGCCGTTTTGCTTCGGGCGGGCCCGGGGCTCGAGCGCTGCCGGCGCGGGACGCGGCCCAACGGCCGCTGCCGCGCCCCGCTTGTCACCGGGCCGAGCGGCGACAACCGCCGCTCCCGGGGCCGCGCCCCCGCCCTTCAGGCGAGCAGGGGCTCTTCCCCAATGCCGCAACCCCACCGGGCTCGGGCCGCTACCTCGAAACAGCCCCCGGGCCGGGCCGGGCCCGGCTCAGCCCGCGCCTCTGCCGGCGTCGGGCGGGGCGGCTGCGAAACCTCACCCGCGCCCGCAGCCGGCCGGGGCCGGCGTCGGGGACCCGCGGCCGAGCCACCGCGGGGGGCGGGGCGACACCGGCCAATCAGAGGGCGGCATCCAGCGCGGCGGCGGAGCCAGGCCTTGAGTGGCAGCTCGAGAGATAAACAAGTTGCCGCACTATTCAGCGCCCCGCAGCCCGGGGCGCGCTGCGAGGCGAGGCGCGGCGGCGGGCGGAGGCGGGGCGTGCGCTCTCCCAGGGAGTAGGCGCCGAGCCCAGCTGCGCTCGCCGCTCCCGCCTCTGCCCCGCAATGTGAAGAGTCAGCAAGTTCCCAGCGGCCGCTGAAACGCTCGGTGTCTCCGGGGAGCCAAGTGCGCCGACGCCGACTGGCCGGGGCGGCCCGGGGCATGCCGGGAGTTGTAGTCCTGCCGCCACTGCGTCCCGCCCGCGGCGCCGGGGCCGGCGCCCGCAGCTGCACTACGACTCCCGGCATCCCCCGCGCCGCGCCGCGAGGAGCCCAGTTGAAGCGGGTGGCGGCGGAGCGCACCCCCTCCCCCCGCCAAAAAGCCCCAAACCAAAACAAAAACAAACCGCCCCCCCGCCCCCCATCCGCCCGCCGCCCCCGCCGAGCCCCGGAAATGGCGGCGCCGGGAGGGGGCTCCGCCAGCCGGGGGTGCTGATCCGGCCGCCGCGTCCCCTGCCCGTCCCTCCCCGCCCATGGGCGAGACATGGACTACGAGTTCAAGTCGAAGCTGGCGGCCGAGCGCGAGCGGGTGGAGGACCTGTTCGAGTACGAGGGCTGCAAAGTGGGCAGAGGCACCTACGGGCACGTCTACAAGGCCCGCCGCAAGGACGGGTAAGGGCCGCGCCGCGCCGCCGGGCCGCGCCGCCAACGGCCGGCGGGGCCCCCCTCCCCCCCCCCGCGCCGGCGCCCTCCCCTCCCCGGAAAGTTTCTGGCAGCGCGCGGGGGCCGGAGCGCGGAGCCCGTCCGGGCAGCCCCCGCCCCGCGCCGGGAGCGGGCCCCGGTGCCCCGGCCCTGCGGCGGAGGCGGCCCGCGGCCCTGCGGAGCGGTGCGTGTGCGACCGCGGGTCGGTGCCCGGCTGCCCGCCGAGCCCTGGCGTCGCGTGAGGGGAAGGCGATGCCGTCCGCCCGCCCCTGCCCCGTGGCTGCGCCCGCCGCCCTGCTGTCGCGGTCCCCGGCGCGTGCCCTTCGTCCTGGCGTCCGTGGGACGCGGCAGCGCTCCGCCGCCGGCGGTGGTGGCCGAGGTCCCGGTGGCGCGTCCCGCTCTGCCCCCCCCCCCCCGCCGCCGGCGCAGCGGGCGGGGGGGGGGCTGTGTCAGCAGGCAGTGCCGTTGGGATCGCCTTTGGGTTTCATACCGGGTTTCACGTCATCGCTTTCATCTTTTGTGTGAGTGCGTTCGTGCTTTGGCATTCTGCTCCGAGAACTTGCAGGGGACTGGAAAACGAGCAAGTTTGATGCGAGGAGCACCTAGCTACCGACCGCCCCGCCCCGGGTTCTCCCGTTCAGGCCGATGCGCCCGAGCCGCCCGGGAAACCCCCGGGGAGCGTGTTGGTCCCTGGTCTGGCCCGAGCCCCAGCCCCCCTGCTGAACCCAGAGCCGGGCAGGCTTGGCTTGGCGGCGTCTCTGGGAGGTTCCTTGCAGGCAGAGCTGGCAGCTTCTGTCAGTAGCTACGCACAGGTGTGTGGGAGGTGTGTCTCCATCGGCCCCGTTTCCCATGCGAGAGCACGATACCCATCCCTGTCCTCAAATGCTGGCTGCTGGCTGGATCCAGAGAGGTCATTTAGCCATTAAGCCCGCATATGTTGGCTAAGCAGGGCTTCCTTCTTTTCCCTGGGGAAAAGACAGCTGGCACCATGGGATAGGTGTCCCGTGGATGCCATTTTCACTGTACTGTGGTTAAGAGAGCAATGGGGACCTCGGACTGCAATTTGGGATTGCTCGGCTGGCGGGCGGTTGTTGAAGAGGAGCACTCCTGAGGCCTGAGTAAGGCTCTCATGCAGGTGCAGGTTCCGAATACGACCCTTTTCTTTCAGAAGAGCCATTAAGCACTTTTTCACTGTGGCGTGTGAATACTGCACAAACACGGTCTGCATTTGTAGAAGTGTTCGAAGCATACTGTAAAGTTTGATAAAATACACTTGCAAATCGGAGGCGATGCCTTTCTATCAGAAAGCTAAAGAGTAATAGCCTTCCATTATCGGTAACTGAAACTTTGAAAAAGAAAAGACTGAATATGGAAAAATGGCAATTTTTAAAAATAAAGTTCTGGAAGTGGTTAATAGAACACTGCTGCTTTAGATTAATAGAGAAGTCCAGGGATTTTTCTGTGGGAGTAAATTGCATTCATGTGTGTCTTGAAAATTTAAGCTCTGAGTTAAGAGCTTAGTATGAAAGTGATTAATAACTGAAAGGTAGCACACTAATTCAGGTGGAGGATTAAACGCTGGGAAATGAGCTCTGATTCTGACTAGCTTGCTCTGCAACCTGAAGAATACTAGAGCATAGCTAACTTGAAAAGGAAATGTTAAAGCCTTTCTGGGTATAACAGCTGCCACTGAGCTCTTCTAATATTTGTGGGTTTAGTAGTAGGGGTTTTTTTGTTTGTTTTTAAAGTTTTTATTTATTTATATATTTTTTATAGATATGAGAGGAAGCAGTAGTAAAAAGACCCAAAATGCTGGTTAAGTGTTTTTTTACGGTTCTTTGATATAGTAATCCTAAAACTATTGCTTGTAAGAACAGCATAAAAGAGGCAGAGCTTTGAGTTTACAGTTTTATGAAAAAAATGAAATTTGATGTCTGTTTCTAACTTACTTGTTTCATTTCCGTCATTGGCAGTGGAAAGCCATTTCAAGAATTACATTGATGCTACAAAGCACCATAAAGGACATGTCTTCAAAATCCCTATGATAATAATATAAAGGCAAATGGGTAGTAAAGCAAAAGTAAACATGATAAAAAGATAGTTAATGTGTCAGAGCTGGGAATAATCAAAGGGAGACCTTGAGCCGTAAAAAAACTAACTGGTAAAAGGAAGTGCAAAGTTTCAGTAGGCAGTTGGATTGAAGCGCAATATAATATGGCACAAACACAACTGTACTATGTACTCAGAGGTTTCACTTCATGAAGCTTGGAAACTGGGTTATTCTCCCTTTTTTTGGTTTTCTGTTTTATGGCATTGGTGAGTTCACTCTCAGTTGCTCTTGTGTAACTTCAGGACCGTGGGTGAAAGTAACATGTGAACAAGTTAGGAAAAAAAGAAATAGAAAACAGCCTAAATCATTAAGATAAGGTGATTTCCTTATGAAAATATCTAGCTAAAATATCTCTGCGGGGTGGAGGATATTTAGCATTAGTTCTTAACTTTAAGGGGCCCTTAATGATGGAGAGAAACTTTTTCCAGCGCTGGCAACAGAAACCCAGCAGTGATGCATATTTATAGTGCGCTGATCACTGGGGGATTTTGAGCCTCGTGTAAAGGAATTCTTCTTTGGCGGATCATAGAGGCTGTTTCAGTATTTCAAATTTGCAAGGCATTCCTGTATAAAGGCAAAAGATTCTGGCTACTTGCTTCTTATAGTCAATTTATAGCCTCGGGAGGCTGAGGGCAATAAGAACGTTGTAGCTCTGCAGAAATTCCACTGAGAGCCTGTCACTTCATGTTTCAAAAACTTGGCATATAAACTTTACGAAATAGTAAAATGTGTTTACATGGACCTTGGCAAGCTCTTCGATAAAATGCTTGTAAAAAAAGTGGTTCCATTGCTTAGATCTCCGTGAATGGCTTGGGCATAAAAGCAGTTTTTCAACAAAGTAACAGCTTAGTTGGCTTTTTCAGCCTAGAGTGGAATATCATTTGGGCATGTTTCTAGTGAGCTGATTGATTTCTGTGAAAGCTAAAAGATATTTCTTTCTTTTTTTTTTTTAAATAGGCAGTCAGGTTTGAACAATGTTGGTGTGACATTTGCATGTACTGCACGAGCATGTTTTTAAAGATGCTGAGCACCTACAGCTTCCATTTACTTTAGTAGTGTTTGTGTGCTCTGATGAGGTCTAGCGGTATTACCTGCATTATGCATTTAGCTAAATTAGGCACCTGGGTTTACAAAACTTTCATTAATATCTTTGTAGTCCAGAAGGGCTAGAAAATAGGAGTCTTTATATAAGCTGCCTAATGTTTTTTTTCTGTGTACACAAAAACTGGACCAGTGGCTTTGAGAGGGCAAATAGTGATAAAAGCCTCATGATTGCAATTCAGTTGGCTGGAAAATCTGTTACGATTTTTGTGTGTGTGTACTACCTCAAAACATCATGTTGACTTTCGCTAACATTTTTTTGGACACTTGTTCAAATTTGTCCAGTTAAACAATGCAATTTTTCCAGTCACGGTTAGGAAAGTGTCATTTAGTTTCATGCCTCACCTCTCTTTGTTACGTTCCTTGCCGCTTCTTTGATCACAGTTTAAGCCACGGTGTTGTGCTTAGTTGTTTCACTTCATCTATCTCCTTATCACATGGGAGGCAATTTTTAGGATGAAGGGTTGGAAATTCTCTTTGTTTGTTGTATATGCCTGAATTATTTCCCTCTCTTGGGAAAGGTCAGTCTATCAGTCCAGGCCACTACAAAATATTCTGTTCCTTCACCAGGATGTCAGCTCACCTGCAGGAGGCTGTTTGGACGAGTCAGCAAGCTGAAAAGATACTGCTGTTGGTTAGTCAGGAGCGTGCAAGGAATAATGGGATGCACAAGTCAAGTAGAAAATAGGCCACTCTGTTCTTCGTTCTTTAGCAGTGACAGCAGATGTAACACTTCCAAAAGCTGAAATCTTCATGTGAATAAAACCTTTCTAGTTATTGCTGCTTCTGCTTATCTTTAAACAAACAGTTGAGCTGGCTGCTTTCTCTCACGCTATGGCTATGTTATTTTTCTTTTACTCACTACCTGGGTTTGGGCAACACAGGTTATTAAAATAAAATTACAAACAGTTTTTTTTTCTTTCCAAGTAACTATGTAGATAATATTTTTAATCTGTGTGTTTCAAAACACCTTTTAAAAAGCAGGTATGTGCTTTTTAATCTTGTTATGGAGGGAATGACAGAAATACAGAGTGATCAGCTTTTAAGATGATGGCAGCAGAAGGGCCAGGAGTTGTACCCTGGGCAGCTCCCAGGCTCGCTGCCTGCTCGTTAGCAGGCGCTGCCTCTAGCAGACCCTCCTGCCATGTTATCCTTTGGCAAGTATAAAAGGTTTGGCACTGCCCTGTACTGTACAATGTATCAGCTGAATGAAGCATGTAGGTTTATATGCTAATATAGTAATACACTTTTTTAAAAAAAAAAAGTGACTATTTGTAACTTGTCAGATTACCTTCTTGTTAATGTATCTGTAACTTTCAAACAAGAGAATTGGTATAAAACAGGCTTCACCTTCGCTGCCAAATATGGAATTCTCTTTTGGAAATTGGGCAACAGTGATGCAAGTCCAAAAACATCACTGTAAAGTACAGGTATAGGAGGGGGGAGACAAATGAAATTGTTTCCCCCCCCCCATTTTTGAGTACTGTAAGCTTGTAACTAAAGAGGAGTCTGTTTTCCTCCTTGGACTGATATTGGTGTGCAGAAGCATTAATGTAAAGTTCTTAACGTGGATCTGATGTGCTTACAGCATTCAAGTCCACACAAGAGTCTAGTGAAAGTTAGGGGAAGGGCATGGGAAGAGAAAGGAAGGAGAAGCACGTAGCCAAGGCAAGTATATGATCTAACCTAGGAATACTGGCTGTGGTCCTGGCCATGTAACCTTTTGTTTGTTTTATGTTTTTCTATTTGATGAATCTTATTTGTTTGAAGCAGAAGTGGAAAGATATTAAGAGAGAAAAAAATAGCGTGCTGTGAGGCATGGCTCTATTGGAAAAACAGGCTTTCTCCTGGGGTCGCTGGCTGTGGTTGGGGTTTCTGCTAATATCGTTATGTTGTTCAGAGGTTGCATCTGGTCACACTTATGGCTGAGATCCACTACCACTGTGGTGGCAGAAAACTAAGTGTAGAAGAGGCAAAGGTAACCTGCTTATTCTCTTAAATCAGTATTTGCATCACAATACTTTGTGTACTGTTCTCCCCATATTGTTATTCTGCAGAACTTAAATTGCTGAAGTCGCATAGCATGAGTGTGTCTGTGTCAGGAAATGAAACTTGCACTCAAGTTGACTAAATGCTACAAATGAACGTGTTGGCAGTAAAATCACAGGGGGATGGGTACATGTGTACTGCAGTTACATTTACTGTCGAGAGAGGCAACTCATTGATGTGGCAAGGATTATGCTCTATTGAATGTGAAACTGAAGTGTTACGTACCAATGCAAGTATGCACTTGTAAGATATTTGATAGTTACAATAATTTGTGTATTTACATCTCTATCTCCTCTATTTGACATCGTCTTGAATGTAAGTAATTTGAGTTTTCAGCTGTAGTTGCTGTTTACTAATGTAATCCTGTGACAGGCTAAATCACAAATATTGACCCAAGTCAGAAAGCAATGTATTTGATCCTGAACAATTACCATTCTCTGCAGCAAAATCTCTACCAATGATGGTATCTGAAAAGCTCCTCACTTTCATAGGTTTTTTTTCTTGGTGAAACTTATTATCTTGAGGAAGGTAGAATGGCTGAAAGTCTTCATGCCTTGCTATAATCTCTCAATAGCTAAGTAAACCTAAATACTAGATTTACCTGTGAATCCTGAAAAAACTTGTTACCACTGAGTGCTCTTAACGTGTGAGAAGGAGCAGCAGAACTAAACCAAACCTGTCTAACTAGTTGCCTGCAAGGCATTCTAATAAAACCCCCCAATCTAGGAAGAGATCTTTAGTATTTCATAACTGTGCCTTACTGAGAGCTGCTAGTGCAACTGTGCAGTGGCTCTGCTTGCTGCCCAAGAGGACAGTGCAAGTGGTGATGAGTAATTTTTAGCGCTTCCCACAGGCTCTTGCATATGGTCTCTCCCATGGCCGTTTTGTCCTTTCTTCTGTTACTCTCCCTGAAAACAAGTGCAGAAATGAGCTGTACAGCCCATAGCCTTTCAGAAGGCAAATAGCATCAGCTGGTCTTTCGTCTGCTACTATGGTAAGCACAAAGGTGTGGTGGTGGTAGGAGCTTGAGGAAGAAAGGACATGAGTGCGGGTGATGAGACATAGAAGAGGTTACGTTTGAGAGAGAAACAGATGAAGATTTTTGGCAAGCTTGCAGAGGAAGACTCGTGCGTAAATTAGCCCATAATAAGCTGTGAAGGCAAACCTCTCAAGATTTAGTGGTGGTTTTTTTAAAAGAGATGAAGATGATAAGAAGTTTCCTGTTACAGAGTGAGGGGATTAAGAGTTTTCCAATAGTGCTGCAGGAAAAAGAAGTAAGAGCTTGAGGGGGGAAGAAGAGAGTCCTTTCTGCCCCCTGCTTGGTAAGAGGGTGCAAAGCAAGGTAGAACAGGGGCTAGGTCAGAAGCTAAATACTTCTCATGTGAACTAATTGACAGAAATTTAATATATTGGTGTATTTCTGGGTCATCCAATCTAATCTGTTGTATTGTAGGTAGAAGCGTTGTAAAATTTACTTTCAAGGTGCATGATTTAAAAACAAAACAACAACAAAAAACCCCAAGCCCCAGAAACTGCCGTGATTCAGAACACTACAGATGCATTTGCACAAGTAACCAGGATTTCTGTGGAATGTTCTAACCAAATTTCACTAGAGATTTATTAGTAACATTAAATTTTCCCGTATCTTTTGAAAATACCTACTGAAAGGGTGTGTTTGCATCTTCTGTGGCCTTAATCAAGCTCATGATTTGCATAGATGCATTCTAACCCAAGTCTTTCTCTATTTTTAACTGCTGAGTTCTATGTTGTAAAATAAGATACTATTTGCATGCACTCACTGCTGCTTAACGTATGGTTCAGGAGATGATACAGTCCACATGTGTGATCAAGGAAGGGGTCATTAGCGGAAGTGATTGGCAGCTCTTACATTGTGCTTCCAAAGATATGTTGTTTCTTGAGCTTTGCTGGCATTTGAGAACTGACGCAGGCTGCTTTTTTTTTTTTTTTTTTTTTTTTAGTCTCTCTTACTGAAACAAAGTATTAGAACTTAAAAAGATTTATTTGTTTCAATAACAGCGTGTTTGCCTGAAGGAATGCTGAAACTGGTCCAGGATAACTGCTTTTAAAATAAATTGGCTAGCTTGGGATGTGACTTTAGGAAATGAAGAACAATTTCTACTTGTGTAGCAAATACAAAAACTTTACTGTTTTGACTTGACTTATGAGTGTCATGTATGTAAATAATTTAGGTTTATAAAAGACCTCCCAGCTCTGGGGACTTGGTTTACATGGATCACTTGACTATAAGTTAGATGACTGACAGATAAAAATGCTAGTCGTGATGATATTAGAAATTATTATACCTCTTGTGAACTTCAGCCATCTCAACAGATTTGGGAAGAAAAAAAGCACAGAAACCTTTTAAATCAAAATTAGTTGTTATTAACAAAATCCTGTGATAGTCTTTAAATCAACTGATACTTAACTTCTGTATCTGAATTTCTTATTAATATGTTCTTAAACTTTTCTGTGGGAGCACAATTCTTTGGTTTAGCAGTATTTTTTTTTTTTTTAGAATTTATGAAATATTAGTGTGTCTGATAAGGCTGTCTAAGAAATGTTGTAGAGATGGTGTTAACTGACCTTTGCAAAATTGGTGTCTATAAGTGTCGGTTGTTTTTTTTGGGGGGGGGGGGTGTTTGTTTTTTGGGTTTTGTTTTGTTTTTTTTTTAATTGGAAAATAGAACTGCCTTTTCTTGTAGTGAGAAAGATTGGAGGAGCTGAGATTACTGGAATAGTGGATCTCTGAAGGGCATTATTCATGTTTGCTTCTGTCTTTTCTGGGATTAGCAGTTTTTAAATAAGTATTTTCAGATGAGTCCACTGCATAACTGCTTGTTTCTCCCTCAGTTGTCGTCTGTTTTCTGAAAAATTTTAGGTTCATTCGTCTTGTAGATAAAACCACGCTGAGGTCAGGTTTTCCAATAGGCAAAGCAACAGCTATAGCTTCCTGTGCGTGCTGGGAGTGTCAGGTCGCTCACTTAAGGATAAGGGTTCTGGGCTAAATAGGAGCACAGATACGAACTGGGGAGAGTCTCAGACAGTATGGCTTTAAACGTGAGTTCCCATAAACTCAGCCTCACGTGCAGTATGATTATTTTTTTGTTCATTCCCTGCTGACTTAAGTAGAAGATGCTATTGATTTCTTTTTACAGTCAAGTGAAAATAAATGTTATAGGCAATGGACTTGGAGGCAGAAGCTAGATCTTCTGGAATGGAAACTACATCTAGAGGTAAAGCAGGACACTTCTGTCATTTTGAAGCAATGTATCTGGTTTCCTCATGCATTAATTGCAGGAAGAGTCAATCCTTTTTAAGTGGCCAGAAGGTTTTCTGTCTCTTCTGTCCCTCCTTTCTTTTCCCATCTTCACTAGAGCACTTGGAGGCATTCACATAGGTAATGTTGGGACTCTGCTCTGACTGCAGTTGTCCTTGACTCTCCCACCTCTTTGGTATGTCGTGGGGTCTGAGTGCCTGAAGAGATCTGATGATACAAACGCCACTCATGCATGAAATTCTAGCAGCATGAGATTATCTGCTTGACTCCTAGGTAGATTCTTTTGAGAGAAATGCTTCTTATCTTATGGCTCATGATTTCTCTGAATTCAAAGGTGTTTAGAGAAAATTCTCACCTGTATTAATACTTCCATGGATTACCACAGATTCATGCTAAGATTTGTCACCTTGCTTATTCAGAAATGCCATGTTCGTTGCTTTGATTCATTGCTTTGATTCATTATCGTTAGTGCAGTTGACAGTGGGTTTCAGCCTGTGTCTTTGAATATGTCTGTTCCTGAAACAGAGTTCCTGTATGAGTTGTTGCCATGTTCTCAAGGATGTTGTAGACTTCAAAGTTAGCTTTATTTTCATACCTTTTGATGAAAACTAGTCATTCTATAGGATAACCAGTTGTTCCTTTGCCCAATTCTGTCATGCTCTGTCATGCAAATGAGAAACAGAGGCAGACAAATTACCAAATTTAATTTGACCTTCAGTTCAACCAAAAGACCGTTACAAGTTAAGTGCCATTTATTCTACCTTTAGCATGAGTTCAGTGGTGGGAAAAAAATGTCAGTGTAAAACTTTATCCAAATGATGCTCTTAAGCTACAGAAAGAGCGCAAGAGAAGCCTGTTTTCACTATGGGATGTGCAGTTAAAGTTCAAAGGAGGCAGAATGTGACTTGGGTTCCCTGGGGACAGATATGATGATTGCTGACTAAAGACCTTGTTCCTTATTGAATCATAGAATCATTAAGGTTGGAAAAGACCTCTAAGATCATTGAGTCCAACTGTCAACCCGACACCACCATGCCCACTAAACCATGTCCCTAAGCGCCTCATCTACACGCCTTTTAAATACTTCCAGGGATGGGGACTCAACCACTTCCCTGGGCAGCCTCTTCCAATGTTTCACCACTCTTTCGGTAAAGACATTTTTCCTCACGTCCAATCTAAACTTCCCCTGGCACAACTTGAGGCCATTTCCTCTCATCCTATCACTTGTTACTTGGGAGAAGAGACCGACACCCACCTCGCTACAACCTCCTTTCAGGTAGTTGTAGAGAGCGATGAGGTCTCCCCTCAGCCTCCTTTTCTCCAGGCTAAACAACCCCAGTTCCCTCAGCCGCTCCTCATCAGACTCGTTCTCCAGACCCCTCACCAGCCTCGTTGCCCTTCTCTGGACACGCTCCAGCACCTCGACGTCCTTCTTGTAGTGAGGGGCCCAAAACTGAACACAGTATTCGAGGTGCGGCCTCACCAGTGCTGGGAAGTAGCTATTGGGAAGTAGCAAGACTCTTAGTGGTTGGAATAAAGACATCTGTAACTTTGTGAAATCCGAATTGCCTGATGTTGAAGTGAGGGGAAAGATGTAGATGCTCCATTAGCAATAACGATTTTTTTTTCCATTTCAGAATAAATGAAATTGGACCCTATGGTGACTTTGTAGAATTTCGTTCTGGTCCTTACACCTTCTCCTGAGGGTATCTTTTTCTACTCGGCGACTTTTCAACTATAATAAATGTGCTCTGTTGTGCATCAGATACCTCTGATAAATCTGGGCTTTCTATATGCTTGAGAGGAAGCATTTGATTGTGTCATGAGCTAGGAAAGGAAAACTAAATAACTGCAGGTTTTAGGCCATTGTCCTTCTGATAGGTCTTACATTGAGTCAATATTTTTTTTTTCTTCTGCTATAGGTGAACGTAATGCATTATAATGGTTTAGAAAAAAAATCTGCATTTGGTGTTTCAAACTGAGGTTCTCACCAAAGAGACTCAAAAGAAATACAGGCTTCCTAATATTTGTTTTTTTAATAGTAATTTTCCACTTATCAAATTTGTAGTATTTAGCCAGATTTAGCACTACAGAGAAAGAGATGTGATGCACATTAAGCTGGACTGTGTAGTTATAGTATGTTTTTACATTATGGCTTTTGGACCTATACTTATAAAATTACTGAAAACCAGACAGCTAATGCTCTTGACATTTATAGTTAGTCACAAACATTCTTCTTATAAATGATTTTATGAAACAAACGGCAGATTCTTTTTTGGCATAGTCTAAAGGACCCTGTGTCTGTGGCCTTGGTAAATAAATCACAGATAAATAAAAGCTTGTTTCCTCTTTATTTCAGAAGTATTTTTCTCCTTGCTGCTGCTGTTCCTTATTTTAAGGTAACAAATCCTCACATGGAGTATCCTTTCTGGAAGGGAGGTATTTCCTAAATCTGTTCATTATCTGTAATCAAGCCTGTCTATAAAGAAATAAGATCAGGTAAATCTCCGTCCCCTGCTTTAATATAACAAATGCTGGAAGAAATTACCTGGAGCAGCAGAATAATTTTACAGCTTTCAAGGTTTAATGTGAATGCTTCAGTTTTTACCTTTATAAACAGACTGTCAAGTCTGCTTATGCCAATCTGTTATAAAATACACCTACTCATATGAAATTCACAGTTCCCAGTCACTCAAGATATTTTGGAGCTGGTCTAATTTTAGCAATGGCAACAACCCTGTAGCTGGTTGAGGTCTCTGAATCTTCATCAATAGATTTGGAGTGAGGGTGGCAGTGACTGAAGTTGTGCTCTCTTTCCTTACAAAGACAAAGTTTTGTTATTAGAGTGTAAAGGCTAAGTTTTAATAAGATTAAAGTTAGTAAGATTTCCTACGGTCTGTTATTACAGAGATCTTAAAAATCTGTCCGTGGTTGTGACTGTGAAAAAGTCTGAAACTGTTGTTAACAGTTAGAAGTTATCTATGCTACAAAGATTTGCTTTTAATTTTCTGAATTAGAAACTACTGGAAAAAAAGGAAGAGGGTATGGTTAGGCTATGTGTAATGGTGCTGGAATAGTTCCAATCTCCTTATGTTGATATTAAGAGACCTCTACTCCCCACTCCTAGTCTAATGAAATTATAGCTGGGTAAAGGAGGGGGTTTTTTTTAATAACATAGTGAATCAGAGCACTGATAAGATTTTCTGGTTTGTCTTTTTAATCAGCTGTCATCTCATACATAAAGAACACATCACATACGGTATGTGAAGATTGGGGGGTTTTTTAGTAGGTATTTAGCACCTTTTGTGAGACACTGTGGAAGCACACAATATAAGGGTATTCTGTTTAATGGCAAGTAGCTTAGCATCACTTTAAGAACTCGCCTTGTTCTTTAACACGCACATTTCCTCCTGAGTTCATAGACTGGTTTACACAGGAATAAACAAACAGAAGGGTAGCCATATCAACAGTGGTTTTCAGAGGTACATCTGGGGATATTCTATAGATAATAGAGCAAAATCTGGGTATAGTTCAATTTCTAATAGGGTACTGTGGTAACACTGAGTGTCTGTTCATAATCTAATGCCAGTGGTGCTTTTAATATGATCTCTTTTATATGGCTGGAAGGTGCCAGATTTTCCAGCAGGTTAAGCTCTGTGTAACTGTTCTGCGTGTTTCCCATAATGTATGTAATGAAAGTCAGATAATTTTAAAAAAAGGCTAATTGTTGTAATCAGTTGCTCTGTATTTGAATGTCTCTGCCAATTTATAAACGTTTAACATAGACTTCATTTTAGAATGCTGATTTCAACAAACAAAATAAAAAAGTTCTTTTTTTTGGAAGTTTTTTTTTAAACTAACCAAACAAAAAAAATCACTGTGTTAAAAATTCACAGATTATCTTATGAGTCCTGAGTTAGCCTTCTTTTGGGCATGCATTTATGCAAGTACCTGACATTGGCAAGTCT
The DNA here is from genome assembly GCF_965638725.1 of Aptenodytes patagonicus. Classification (NCBI taxonomy): domain Eukaryota; kingdom Metazoa; phylum Chordata; class Aves; order Sphenisciformes; family Spheniscidae; genus Aptenodytes; species Aptenodytes patagonicus. Next base: position 54,631,937 of record NC_134951.1, on the reverse strand, counting down.
ATAAAATTATCGGAAAATGGAGTAATAAACTATGCGTAGTGTTCAGCAATTTGGTATTGTTACATTTTTGAGAAGAGTAACATCTAAAATGACAACTTCTGCCTTTTATTTCTGCTGTGTTCATAGATTCTAGAAGGGCTTCATGTATGGACTTCAAGTCTTGGGGGTGGCAGGAGATAAAGAGAAGTGCTGCCTTCTGGTGTTACTGTCTGTGTATGCTGGGGTAGCTGGCATCGTCTGGGATGTTTGGAGGGAGACCTAGCAGAGAGGCAGTGACACCAATGAGTTGTGTAGCATTCGGGCCCCTTTTTGAAAATTGAGATTATAAGGACTTTGTGAGACAAAAGATTCAGAAATGCAGTATAAAGTGTAGCATTTGTTTCCATTCTGACAAGTGTTTTCCTTGTGTGTACCTGGATCAGCCTTGGAGATTCTCTTTTCACTCTAGCTCTTTTTATATTGCATAGTAAAGACTGTCCTGTTTGGAGTATGTTTGTTGCCTTGCTCCCACTAGCCAAGTTTACTTTTAGATGTTGTTCCAGACAAGATGCAAGCTCAACTTTTAAAGATTGTATAATCATTGCCTGCTGGGGAGGTTGGCTTCCCACCCTGCCACTAAGAGGAAAGTCCAGGCCCAGGTTCGAGCAGATGAGGTGACATACATGTCTGCTCTTTCAGTATAAGAAGTCCTTTCCTGTGCTGTACATACGTGTGCTCTTCTGTTTGCAACACGGAGAAGGTTCCCACCAAACCTCTGAGGGATGCATCAGCAGGCAGGCCAGCTACACAGTCCGCAGACATTACTGAAATGGTAAACTTCTCACCGTAGCAGAATGAGGTAAAAGTCTGCTGGTTTCATCCATTCTTTTCATGGCCAAAACCAGCCAAACGTAACTCAGGTATCCATGTCGTATTGAACTTGTCTGGGACTGGGCTGTAGGAACAACCTGTAGCTGCTGTGAAGTTTTTTAGCAGAGCAGCAGACAGCTGCCCTTGAAGGTGAAGAAAGACCTTTTAAAGCACTGATGTGGTCATAGATTTCTTTTAAATTTCTGCTTGCTATCCTTACTGTTTCACATTTTGATTTTCTTAGGTAGCTCTCAAAATGAACTAATACATATGCATTGAAATTCAGCATGTATACTGTTCTCTAGAAGTAAATTAAGATCAACCTGTAGATTCCCAGCTTCTGTCACTTGTGGCTGGTTGCCGTGTGGATGAAAAGGAGCTGGCTGAGCTGCTGACTGGATAAGGCTTGATATGGTTTGAGGATAATGATAAAAGAGAATTACTTTCCTAGTCTGTTGAAGAACATGTACCCTAGTGCCACCATGTATGGATTTTTTTGATCTTGTAATTCTTTTGGGTTAGTGGCTATTTCTATATGCATGAAAAACACTAAAGCATAAGAGCTCATCGCTTTTTGGGAAGGATTAGGTCCCTTTTTCCGGTCAGTCATAGACACTTTTACTGGTACTATTACCTTTGTAAAGGCTTATGGACATGTGCTATGTATAGAGTTAAATCTGTGAGCAGTTCGCATAAGGTAACCAGTGCTGAATGTGATCGATTTAGTGGCTTTGCTGCCATGTTCCAGATACCACAGAGGGCTTTTCAGTTAACTTCTAGGTGCACTTCAGTGTCATGGTTTTGCCTTATCTTAGGGGGAAAAAAAAAGTTTGTCGCTCTTGTTGGTGATCTCCTGCTGAGTGACTGACTTTTTGCTGTATGGCAGCAATTAAACAGTGATGAGAGCGTAGCAAGATATCTGTATGAATGTCGCGTTCTGGGCAGTACTGTGTTTGAAGGACACTGAGCTCCATAGTGTTCCCAGGCTTTGTCCTACAAAGTCACAAATGTTTACATTCTATTAGTGTTGCTTACAAGGGTGAATTGTTGTTGTTTTCTATTAGGTTTTTCTAGATAGGTCTTGGAGTGTTTTTATGATGCACTTGATTTGTTTAAGAAAATGTGCACTTTATTTTTATTTATTGTATTGTGCACTTAATTTAAGAAAGTTGTTATTAGTATACACTGTAATGTTAATATCTGTATTAATTGATGTGATAGCCACAGTTGTAGCTTCAGTGTGATTGAAGTCTTTCAAACCAGTTCCTTGATGTGGATAATTAATTCTGAAGTTGGGATGTATGTTAAATTATGTGAATTCAAGAAGGACCACCATTAAAAGTAAAAAAAATGACTAATAGGGATAAAACAATAGTTTGAACCATGCACTATTTTCAAATCCTCCTATTTTTTTTCTTATCATCTTGGGCAAGTTGCTTCTAGTTTTCCATTGGCTTGTTTGTAAAGTAGTTTTTCATATGGTGGGAGCACTCTGAAGTACAATTGCAATAATTAAGACAGTTTAACTCCTTTGAAATGTTTTAATTATTCTAAGTCTTCTGAACTGCACCCTTCTAAAGTAAATTTGGTACTTTTTGTTCTTTCCAAAGCATTTGGAAAATGGAAACTGAAAGTGTTACCCAGAGAAGTAGTAATCATGTATTTTCTGCATTGAATACTGTAACTGGACATAAGCCAGCTGAGTACGGTTTTATGGGGAAAGAAGACAGAATTTTCCTTTGCACTGTACAAATTAAAATGTTAACATTAATCTTAAGGACTTGCAGAATGGGATATTTATTGGTGAGGGAGAAAAGCTTAAGCTCAAAGACCAGGTTATGGCCTTACACTGGTATGGATTTTTGAGAGATGTTCTGAATTATTACTGGTAGATGTGAGGAGCCTTGTGTTTGGATGCTGCCTATGGATATCTAAAATACCAAATCAGGAAGTTTTGAGGGGTATCTCATCAGTTCCATTTCTGTAAAAAGTTAATCCCTGTTAAAAATAGCATGAATTGTAAAGCTTCTGGAAGTAGAAACAATGTTTGTTTTAGTCTTTGCCCCGAGTTTTGGGTAAGGGAACTTGGAGGGTGGAGAAACCTCATGGAGGTGTGACCTCGTACCTGTTTTATCAGGCAAATTCTTCTGCATCAATTTTGAAAAGCTTTAATAAGAATTGTTGAGTCACACCCTCTTAAAAAATAGAGTTCCTTTTCAGTTATGTTTTGCTATGTTTTTTGCTCAGATTCAGTGAGCACATTGCCACCGTTAGCCTGGGGTGGCCGTTTAATAGAACCTGCTTGATTAAACCTTGGTCTATGCCGCTTGCTCCCTGCTGTCAGACAAACCCCTGCACAGCAGGACCTTCAACTTAGTTGGCCTGCTCCCAAGCCGGTATTTCTGTGGACCAGATGGAAATGATTATGGGCAAAGACCTTGCTTCTGCTTGGCCCGCCCTAGCATGGGTGCCTTTTGCCTCATACCAGAGCTGTGTAGTTTGTTGTTGTTCGAGTTTGGTTTTTAAACTTAATCACACTTGCTCTGCTCTCTAGTGAAAATGTACTGATACAGGATTTGTCAGGAAAGGATTTATGAAAACTTTCCTGTTGTATAATTCTGTACAAGTTCTTGAAATGTGTTCAAAGTTCACTGGAGTTTTTCTGTATATTCAACATGAAGTAGCAATACCTCCCCCTGCCTCAAGTGTTTTGTAAGAGCATAGGTCTTTAGGGAGTTGAACAGTATTCTTACCTATCACACACAACATTTGACATTATTTATTGAATTCTTACAAGTGGGGAAATAGCTAATAAAGTACCTATTTTTTTTTCTTTGGCCATTTAATACCATTTTATTGAGTAACCAGAATTGTGTATTTCATCAGATTGCATTGGCTGACTTGGTATTGAAGTTTTAAATACATTTCTTTTATTTCTCAAATTATCTTGAGGTTACTATTAAATGGGAAATATTGCTAGTTAAAATACCAGTTGGTGGAGATCTTGTGGAAAGTGCTTTAAACAGCTGTTATGTTTGCATAATAAGAACAGTTAACTTTGGAAAAGTATTCATATAGACTTGCATTTCTGCCAGAGCAAGTAAATGATATTTATGAATTTAAAGGAGGCTATGTTGATGATTCTGAAGCTGTTGGTAAAAAAACATTTTGTGAGATCTAGAATACGGTATCTTTGGAGTTCTTGATACCCATTTATTGTAGGTAAGTATTTCATTATCCCCATTTTTGCTCAATGTTCACAAAACCCAATGTCCTAGAAGTTACGTTGTTTGCAGCTCAGTAAGATTGCCTTCTTTTCCCACATGCTATACAATAGCTTAAGTTGTTGGGTCGTTTATTTTTTTTTTTTAGACACCTTTCATCATTTCTCATTTGTATCTTAAAATCCTGCGTAGAGTGGCTGGCTGTTAAGTGGTGACAGACTCACAGTGGCAGTGGTGTTAAGCAATGCTGTTGAAGGCGGTGTGTGCCAAACGGCATGCCCGGTCTCTGCAGAGACCTTGAGTCTGTGAAGGTCTGAGTAACTGAATGGAATGCTTGCATCTGTAGAACTAGTTCAAGGGTAGCTGTATCAGTGAAGTGTTATGCCCGGTTAAGGAGACGTGCCAAAAGAGTGCTGTAGTGACTACATTGTTTTGGATTCAAGCTGATAGGTCTGCATGGGATTATTCTGTACTGTGTAGTTTAAACACAACCATAGTTTAAAAGCTATGACCAATTTTAAATGTCCGGAGTTGGTTTTGGTTCTGCGGACAGTATAATTTTGCCTTCACAGTCTCAGTAAGCGATCTGAGTTATGGAGTTAATACTTTGCAGTTTACCTAAATCTTCTGCATAGATAGCAGAACCGTGTATGAGAGGGGATGGGCATTTATTATTTACTCTTTAAAATTTGGACTAACTAATGAAATCAAAAGCAATTTTTGTAAGGTAAGATATAAGCTTATTTACCTGTAAAGTTACACATTTCTTGGTTCTGCATCTGTGTCTTGAGCCAAGTTCTTATAAATGACTAATTCAGGAAAATAAAGGGCTGCTCAGTGGGGAGCAAAGAAGGAATCTGAATTATCATGTCAGTAGATCCTGGTGAATCCTTCTGCTTAGGAAGCAGACACGTCCACTTCTGAAGTTACTCGTGAAAGTGTGCTTGGCGAGCAGCTCTTACGAGCTGTTAATGCAGTTTTTTGTCTAATTTTAGTAATGGTAACTTCTTAGGCTTTCTTTTGCCCTTGAAAAGTTTTGGGTGTTCCCCCCCCCAAAAAAAAACCAGAGTCAGAAGTTACATGTTTAGTTACATGTTTAAAATACTGTGATATGAGGCTATTTCATTTTAATTACCATAGAGGAATAAAAGTTTGTTTTAGAAGAGGAGGGTCCAATCTTACGTTCCTTTGTCATATGTGTTAGTTGTTAAGATTTGTGTGTAAGTATCTGAATGGGTGAATATTTTGGGGGTAGTTGCAAGGCATGTTGTAAGTCGCTGTCCTTCCCATTTCTCTATGGAAAATCTGTGCAGAACAAGAATGTATTTCTCTCTTTGGCAGTTCCAAAATCGTTTAGGTCACCTCAAAGTAACCCATTCCTTTAGTTTCAGCTGCAGAAGGATCTTCCGTTACTCCAAATCTATCTGGAGAAAGAGGCCCTTCAAGCCTGTAGCCTAACATGCTTGGTCTTGCTTCCTTAGAGATCAGTGTTGCACCAAATCCCAAACACACGGAAACACCCTGCTTGAAATAAAGCAGATTGTAATTCCATTACAACTGAATTTATCTGTTTTTTAATTTGGAGGGAATATCTTTTCAAATATTTCCAAAGATTTCACGTAAGTGCTTAGTTGTTATTCCTCTCTCAAACATTTCTGAGCTAAGGTGCAGCACCAGAACTCAGGTTTCGCAGTTGGAGCAGCTGCTGAGTGACTCCTACTTCAAAGGTGGATTTACTTTTTGCAAAACTTGCAGTGTACTGAATTTTCATGTGTAGTCAGAATACATCTGGAATTTTTCTTGTCATATTTTTGCTTCAAAAAACCTAGTGTGAAATGGAAGCCAAGCACAATGTTAACTATAGATATGCATTGTGGGTTTAACTGCTACTGAAAATTACTGAGAAAAATGATCACCTGTAGTTACTAATACGTGTAGGCAGTTATAATTTCTGGTCAATCTCATCCCCTCCCCACATTCCTTCACTCAGCCACTTCTCATCCCGTGAATTTCAGCGATGGGGATGGCAAAGAGGCTGGAGCTGGGCAGGACGCAGACCTCTAAAAGTAAGAGAGGCTGAAACTAGTGCAAGTTGATTTTTCAGCATAGCAAAACAAAACGGTTTGGGACTGGATGAAGGGGAAACTGAAGTCTACTAGAAATGCCATAGGGAATTTAGATGGGGGTTAGTGGGTTGTTGAATTGTAACTGGTGAGTCTGCAGAAGTACATCAGCACTGTGGGTATCGGTGCTTATCAACATCTATCGATGACAGCTGAATCCTGTAAAACCTTACCATAGGCAGTAAGCTGGTTGTGTTGTATTGCAAGGGCTTTGAGATGCTACTTCATTTTCTTGTTCTGTTGGTTTTCCCTCTAAATCACTTTAAACTGTGATTATTTAAAAGGATAATCTGTGTTTCGGCTTTGTACTTCAGAGCACAGAGTTTCGTATACCGTGTAGGGTTCTGCCAGTAGCCAGCACTCAAAGAGAGTTCTGTGCTCGTGCTCTGGCAAACACAAACTTGCCTGGTGAAATTCATGTTCTTTCAATAAGTATAATTAGTTTAAAACATAATAGTATTTCAGAAGTAAAAGTGAATTGATAGCGGCTCGTAAAATCAAGTGAGATCCTTGTGGTTCCTAGGTATTTCCAGGAGAGTTTTCCAGGCATGGGGTACAATACAACTGTACTGCTTTTTCACGGTAGTAGACAGTATCCTGGAATTTCAGGAAAAGTGTCCTCCAAAATTCTCTGTAGATGTATTTGCAGTTATCTATATGGTTTCAGAGAGAAATGGATATAGGTTAACAAAGTTTCTTTACGCGGGGGTTTGGAATTTAAGTCTGTGTGAGAAGGAAACCTACTTTTAATATCTAAGTGTAATTTATGCATAAAAACAGATTGGCTTTTTGGCTTTGTAATCCGTACTAAATTAAAATAAACCATTATACTTGTATTGATTGGTGTAATATAAGTCAGAGCTAAAAATATTCCTCTCTTTTTTTTTGTGTACAGAAAAGATGAAAAGGAGTATGCACTGAAGCAGATTGAAGGTACAGGGATATCCATGTCGGCCTGTAGAGAGATTGCAGTAAGTGTACATAAACGAAAGTATTTTTACTGACACTATTATTCAACAGATAAGATATTTTATTTTCTCTTAATTCAGTAACACAAAGTTTATCTAAATGTTTTCCTTAAAGTATGCAAGCATGAAAGTTATTCAAACATAAGATTTTCTTAAAATGCTTTCTAAATAATACTTTTTTTTTTGAGTGGAAAGAGATGTTCTTGCTAGGTAATGGTAATGCCTCTTTCTAGTATAGTTTTGTTTTATCTGCTTTTAAGTTTTGAGAGGGAAATATACATGAATCCTTTTAATGAAGATTTATTTTAAAACTGGATGTTTTTAAAATGACTCGGAGGATAAAGGTTCTGAAAGATTACAACTGTCATTGTAAGTCCACTTGCTAATAATGTATTTTGTTTCAGACGAATGGTAGCTTACTCTTCTTTAGCACCTGAGAACAATTTGTTCTCCTCGTTCTTTATTTGCTTTGCTAAGTACAGAGTAATTTCATAGCAAAATAAGCAGCTTTAATTGTATTTTTATTACTTGTATCTTAGGAAAAAATGGATTCAGAAACTGCACACTTCTGAGCACAGTAGTGCCCATACATATGTGTGTACATATCATTCTTTCAAAGTTGGTAAGAATTAGGTGTTTGTATGTGAAGATAGATTTTGATCTTTAAACGTTTGTTTTATGACTGAAAATGTGCATTACTGTCAAAGTGCTGGATAGTGAGTAAAACTCTGTAATGCAAGAATTTCTTGCATTGCAGAAGTAGTGCGCTTGCTTGATTAAATATTTACCTTGATTGAATGCTGTCACTATGCTGAGGGCTGTTGAAATGTGTGATAGGATTTGTGCCTAAAACTCTGTATGATCTAGTAGTGTTGCATTGAAATATAGCAATCAAGTGTGCAATGCAATGTGAAGCATTAGAAACTCATGACGTTTATGAACTGAACAAACCACTGTATTGTGTTTAGTGTAGTGCCCGTGGTAATTCTGCGTGAAGAGACTTAGCAGATAAAACTACTATCCTTTTAAAGTGCTTGTCACTATAAGGTCAAGGTCGCTCGTGGATTTGAGAGGTGGCTGCACTGCTGTCGGTCCCTTCACACAGAATCTACCCTGTGACCTTTTTGCTTGTATTTCTGCCGTTGGAGGAAATAAGAAGTCCTCTTTTAATGTCAGTACTAGATTATATTCTTGTTACTATAAAGTCTGTTTTGACAGCAGTGAATTTGTTTGTTTGATTCTTGTTTGGTTTAAATTGTACTACTGTGGAGATGTGTGGAATAGTCCAAAGGAGACTTTCCCGTTGTCGTGATAGCACTGTGGTATGGAGCTGATTCTGTCATACCTGGGCACAACATCATGAGGAAGTAGAGTGTGTCAAATTATTTTTTTTTTCCCACTGATGACACATCACCATTTCAGTCTTGATTTTTTTTTTTTTTTTTTAATTGATGAAGCTTTGTGCAAAGCTCAGTACAGCCTGGGAAATTTCACAGCTACTGTGTAAAGTTGCTTAAATCCTCTCAATGGTTCTTCCTGTAATTCTTCCTCGAATTATATTTTACTCTTCTCTAGACTTTATTGTAAAACTCTATAACCTGAGATAATGTAGCAAATCACTGTTTGCCTCAGTGAAATTTCAGGTTAGTCAAATATTAGAAATGTGGAAAAGGTAAAAGTGAAATAGTTGAAAAAGAAATATGAACTTTTTGTCATACAGAAACAAGCAGAATGAAGTGCATTTTCCGCAGAGAGAATCAGACTTACAATTAATGCATTAATATTTAATCTTGTATTTAAAGGCTTAGATAGGTAACAAAGAAGGTAATGTTCACTGATTAAATAAAGATTATCAGCCTGGAAAGAGGCCACGTTAAAATATCATGGGTAGTTCTTTTTGACGTCTTAAAAAAACCCCAGACAAACCAAAAAGCAACCAATGTCCCCCAACCCCAAAATCCCAAACTCCACCCATATTCTGTGGAAGCTGAGAACACGGAAGAAGCACCAGTGTACTTGGTTCTCTGTGTGTTCAGAATATTTTAATAACTCTGTAACCTGAAGATGCTCAAGAAATATATTGCTGAACTAAAAGGCATTCAGTTTTGCAGTTCAAGACCATTTTGTGTGTAGTATTGCCTAGACACTCAGAATAAGATGTGGCTAACTTTTCCTGAGAGAAAAGGTGGACTACTCCTCTCTTCTGACGTTACAGATCAAGTTGGTCTGTCTTTGCTTAGGGCTTTGAAAAACATAAAACCTCTTTTACCACTATTAATATGAGCTTTTCATGGAAGAAGGCTTATGTCAGTGAAAACATCATATAGGCAGTGGTTCCTGGGGCAAGTGATGATTACTTTCTTTCAACTGTAGGGTGGTACCTGCTGAAGGAATCAGTATTTTAGCCAATTCTGTTGTATTGAATAAGAAAATACTAGAGGGGATTCTTATATGTTAAAGAATTGGGGGGGGGGAGAAAAAGCTAATTTCTGCCCTGTAACTTGAGTCTATTCTGAAGATAACTGAAATGCCAGCTATTTCTGTGTTCTTGTTACGAGGCAGATTATTGCTGGGCTTATTAAGCAACAGCATTTTTGAAGAGTAGAGCTGGAAAATATGAATGAGTAATGAAATAGAGTTCTCATTTTTACGTGATTATTTAGTTAACTAATGTGACAGCTCAAGACTTGTATTAGCTTATTTTTGAACCAGTGATGGATGAAATGTTTTAATTATTGCTTGAACATCAGGGTGGGATTTCTAATTGTTCTTGTAATGTGGGCAAAAAAAATATTCCTGAATTCTTAGAGCTATTTATAGACAAAATGGTTCTAGGAATTTGTTAATTTAGTTTGCATTGTAGAAGATGGAAGAGAAATAAAATACTTTTTTAGACATTAAGGCCTTAAGAAAATTGTTCCTTTCCATTCAGAGGTGGGACATCGGCGCATATTCATTGCAGGGTAATTTAAAGATAACGTTGGAAGCCTGCGCAGCAGAAGAGCGTATGATTATGCTACTGTGTATTAGGGCAAGGATATAAATTTCTTGATGCAGGAGGAACTTTCCTGTATCCTTTGATTTGGAAGAAGGAAACTGAAGAGTTGAACGTAATCAAGTGTGGAGATAGACAAGGATAATAAACTGGATTTATAAATAATCTGATGCATGTTTTTGGAAAAGTTTTTCTTCATTATGCTGAAAAGGTAACAAGTACTTTTGGGGGGAAAGGAAGATTTTATTCAATTCTGCTGCCTTTGTGTTTTGCTTCTTGCTTGTTACCTTATCTAAGTAACTTTCTTAGAATGACAGGTGGAGACAGAAGAAACAGACCAGAGGGGTATTATTTGTTAGGGTTTTTTTTTCCTGTGAAGTATCTTGGCCATCACCTGTTAAGAATCAATGGGTATAACTTCAAAAGTCTGCAAACAGCTAATGGTAATGGAATTTTGTATTTGTTTATCAAAAAAAGCACCAGGGTGCTGATTCAATACAGCTTTATCTGAGATTTCTTGTCCAAAAGGCTTTTTACTTCCTGTGAGAGGATTATGCTGGTTACTTCAAGTATTTTGCTTTCCACAGCGAAGAGACTATAAAATTCTAATTGTGGATTTTGGGAAAAACTAATTCAGAGAAGAGAAAAATGTAAGCCTTTTCTTAATCAGTGCCCTTCAGTGGCTACTTTCAAAATATCTGGATACGTAGCCTGGATACGTAGCCTGTCCCTGAGCGTGGAAGAACTTCAGTGCAATTGTTTGTGATAGATAAGGTTTGCTAACGGTGTAAGAAAAGTACAGTCTCATTGCGAGTATTAATAAAAGGAGGGTAGGAGAAAGCAGAAAACTCTTTGCTTCAATTTCATTTTTTTTTTATTCAGAGAAAGAGATTAATTCGGTGACTGATTTGGACAGTGGATATTAGGCTTATGCTGCTGGACCCCAAACTGTTTGTAGCTATCTCCATTGGAAGTTTTTTTAGTGGCTAAGTCACTTCCAAAATTTGTGGTTGTCTGTTGCTTTTCACATGAGGAATTGCAGAAACCAAAGGCTGAATGGTAGTAGAGGTTAATCTGGAAATCCTCAGAAAAATTGGTCTTGAACAACTTTGGGAGCTACAATATAATTATTGTTATTGGCTTATTTAGCTGAGATGGTGCAGTTTAGGATCCTCAGTGGAGGATTAAAAAGCAGGATTACAACCCTGGACTTTAGGACAGCAGACTTCAACCTCTTCAGATATCTGCTTGGAAGAATCCTGTGAGAGAGAGCCCTGGAGAAAAGAGGCATCCAGGAGAGCTCATTGATATTCAAGGATCCAACAAAGTTCCATCCCAACAAGTAGCAAAGCAAGCAAGGACAGCAGGAGGCCTGCGTGGATGAACAAGGAGCTCCTTATTGAACTCAGACATAAAACGGAAGCATATATGAGGTAGAAGCAGGGATTGGTAACACGGGAAGAGTATAGAGTTGCTGTTTGATCTTGCAACGATAGGGGTTAGGAAAGCCAAGGCTGGCCTAGAGTTGAGTCTGGCAAGGGACCTGAAGGGCAACAAGAAAGGATTCTACAAGTACCTAAACAGCAAAAGGATGACTAAGGAAAACATAAGACTGCTGCTGAATGGGAACAAATCACATGGAAAAGGCCAAGGTACTCTAACTTTTTTGCCTCAGTCTTCACTGGTAAGACCAGCCTTCAGGAATCTCATGCTTGAGACCAGAGGGAAAGTCGAGCAAGGAAGGCTTACCTTTGGTGGAGGAGGACCAGGTTAGGGAGCACTTAAACAAACTGGACATAAAAGTCTGTGGTGCCTGATGGGTTGCACCTACAAATGCTGAGGGAGCTGCCTGATGTCATTATGAGACCACTCTTAATTATCTTTGAAAGATCATGGTGACTGGGAGAGGTTCCTGAGGAATGGAAGATAGCAAATGTCACTCCTGTTTCCAAGAAGGAGGATCGGGGAACTACAGATTGGTCAGCCTCACCTCAGTCCCTGGGAGAGTGATGAAGAAAATCCTCCTGGAAACCATTTCCAAACACATGAAGGACGAGAAGGTGATTGGTAGTAGTCAGCATGGATTTATGAAGGGGAATTCGTCTTTAACCAACCTGATAGCCTTCTACAATGAGATGACTGGCTTGGTGAATGAGGTGAATGCTGTGGGTGCTGTTTATTGTGACTTTAGTAAGGCTTTTGATACTGTCTCCCATAACACCCTCATAGACAAGCTAACAAAGTACAGGTTAGGTAAGTGGAAAGTGAGGTGGACTGAAAACTGGCTGAACAGTTGGGCCCAGAGGATTGTGATCAGTGTGCTAAGTCCAGCTGGAGACAAGTCACTAGTGGTGTACCCCAGGGGTTGATACTGGGGCTGATACCGTTCAATATCTTCATTAGTGAACTGGACGCTGGGACAGAGTCCATCCTCAGCAAGTTTGCAGCTGGCACAAAACTGTGAGAAGTGGCTGATACAGCAGATGGTTGTGCTGCCGTTTAGAGGGACCTCAACAGGCTGGAAAAATGGGCTGAGAGGAATCTCATGAAGTTCAACAAAGGGAAATGCAAAGTCCTGCATCTGGGGTGGAATAACTCCAGGCACCAGTACATGCTGGGAGCTGACTGGCTGGGAAACAAGTCTGCAGAGAAGGCCCTGGGGGCCCTGGTGGACAGCAAGCTGACCACAGGCCAGGAATGTACCCTCAGGGCAAAGACAGTCAACAACATCCTGGGCTGCATTAGGCAGAGCATTGCCAGCAAGTCAAGTGAGGTGATCCTTCCCCTCTAATTCAGCACTGCTGAGGCCACACCTGGAGTTCTGTGTCCAGTCCTGGGCTCCCTAGTACAAGAGAGACGTGGAGCAACTGGAGTGAGCCCAGTGCAGGGCCATAAAGATGATTAAGGGACTGGAGCATCTGACATACGAGGAAAGGTTGAGAGCTGACACTGTTTAGCCTGGAGAAGAGAAGGCTTGGGGGATCTTATCAAGGTATGTAAACACCTGATGGGAGGGAATGAAGAAGTGGGAACCAGACTCTTCTCAGTGGTGCCCAGTGACAAGACGAGGCAACGGGCACACGTTAAAATACATGAAATGCCATCTGAATATGAAAAGACACTTCTTTACTGTGAGGTTGACCGAGCACTGGAACAGGTTACCCAGAGAGATTGTGAAGTGTCCAGTCTGCTGGACACAGTTGTGGGCAGTCTGCTCTACCTGACCTTGCTTGAGCAGGAAGGTTGCGTTAGATCTCAAGAGGTCCCTTCCAACCTGAAAGATTCTGTGATTTTGTAAAACAATCTTCTAGTATTTCTGTCCATTTAGTAGAAATAGAACCATGTCTTTCAGACTTATTTCTAATAAGCAGATAAGCATTTTGTGCTAATAAAATAGTATGATTATACACTACTTGGCAGTGAAATACAATGAAGAAACATTAGTTTGATAAGTTCCAATAAAAGATGCAAGTCCCTCTTGTATCCTGAGTTGCTCTTCCGAGATTCCTGACTGGTCACTGAAATAAGGTATCTTACGCAAAGTTCTTGGAAAATTTTTGAAGGGTCTGAGCTTTATTCCCAAATTTATTTTTTGGGTCTGTTTGTCACCAAAACACACATATAATCTAGTACTTATAACAGTTCCCTGGTATGAGTTGCACATATTTAAAAGAAAAAAAAAATCAATGACAAATGAAAAATAAGGTCAGTTTTCCTCTGAAAAACAGTTGATGTTTTTAGTGTATTCTGGTTGTTCTCTTACTGAGATGGTTCCATGTAAGTATATTAAATATAGTAGTAAAAATGTCCTGGAAACCAACAAAGTATTTGTAACAGTCACTTGTACTGCAGTGAATACAGTCTTGCTCTGAAATTCTTCTTAACCCAAAAGAGGACAGTTTAAGAATATCTTTTTATGAGATCATTTTTTACCTCTAAAGCACAGCCTGTAGACAAAGATGACTACTACTAAAGGTTTCATGTGAACCAGTGACTTGAGTTAGGTCCTAGGAGGCTCTTCTGTCAACTCCTGGTCCTTTCCAGCTTTTCTCCCTACCCCTAACACCAAGAGCTTCCCTTCTTCCAAGGTTAAATGACCTACTCTAGCCATCTTCTCTGTAAATAGCGATCTTAATTCTAAACTTCATTGGATTTTTCTATATCAGTTTTTTTTTTATAGCTCAGTAGCTTTTTTTTCTATGGGGGAAAAAGAATTACACTAGGCTGTTACAGATGATTTAAATGGGAGGAGTAGGGCCACAAAGCAGCAGCATTTCTCTCCTAGCTTTGCTTAAGAGTGCCCTGAATTGCTGCAGTTTTGCCCTGTGTGAATGTTGGGTCTGGGATGCGTAACCATGTTAGTTGCCACATCCTGTGCCTGTGTGTGCTAGTTGTTAGTGAAGCTGCTGGAGGCTGCTCCTTCTGGGAGACCTTGAAACATTGCCAGTACACTGTGGGACACTTGTGGGAGCATTAGTTGGCCTTTGTGTTCGTTCTTGCATTTATGGGTACGGGCTAAAATAATTCAGACTGTAATGTTAAATGAGTTACTGAAAGCTCATTCGAACAATTTAGCATGCACAAATTATTCTCAGGCCTTTTGCCTATTGATGCAACGTATGTTACAAAGTGTTAGAGGGTATAAATATTTTGGCATCTTCAGTTTCTGAGGATGGGCAAGGTTTTAGAAGCCTTGCAGGTTAAACGATAGGCTTTTGTAACCTTTTTGTGTTTGTCAGCTCTCTTGAGCAAGGCTGTGTCTCACTGTACTTATGTTCTTTTCCGTATCCCTGCTGTTCGTGGCCTTCCATTGCACGTAGGCAGCTCTTCTGGGGCTGCGTCTCCCTCCTCTTGGCTTTGGGGGGTCTGTGGTGGTGTGGTGCTGAAGCTGAGCCAGGGAGGTCCAGCTAGACTTACTGTCTCCGTCTTGAAGCACTTTGTGCCTTTGCCGTGTGCTTCTCAGCAGTGCTGCTGGCAGCATGGCAAGGGGACATGTCATGCCTTGCTGGTAGAGCTGGTAAAGCTTACTTGCTTTTACTTCTGTCAGGTGCTGCATGTCACTTACAAGCTGCTCTCACATCCCTGGTTAGAAACAGCTTAGTCAAATGAACTAAACGTGAAGCTACTCAATTTGAGACTGTGGACTAGGCTGGCCTTATAAACTGTTTGACCTGTCTCTGCATCTCTTAAGAATGTAGAAAAGATCAGCTGTACAGGAATAATGATAACTTTTCAGTATTAATGAATCACTTTGAAGATTTGTAATGCCATCGACTCTTTTCAAGTACAGTTACATAGAATTTCAAGATAGGTACAAGTCCTTTGCTTTTGGCTATATTGACCCTTTCCTTGACCTTGATTATCACAGCAGCTTGCAGTATTTACTGTTATGTAGAGAAATAGGTTTCTAAACCTTGGTCCCTGGCTTTGTTTAAGGCAAGGTTAGGTAAAACACGACTTTAAAAAAAAAAAAAAAAGTCTGTGTCCCTGAGTACATTTGCTGTAGGAGATTCCTTTTGAATGTCAGAACTTCTTTTCCCTTGCCAAGATAATATAAATGTGTAGAATATTTGGCAATGTAAAATCTTCCCATAAATTCTCTACTACCTAATTAGAAAAGACTGTTAGATTTGTGTTTGTGGAAACTTTGAAACTCCACTCCCTCTTTCAATAGCTGGAGGTAGTGAAATAAGTATAAGTTTAAAAAAAAAAACAGTTTGAAGGGATTTTTATTAGAGAGTTAAGACGTGTTGGCTAGAAGTATCTGTGCATCGTGATTTTTATAAGTATGAATCAGCTGGAAGGAGTTTTTTGGTTCAGCTACATGACAACTCATGTTTTGCATGTCATAGGAAGAATAAGAGCTTGCTGCGTTACATGGCCTAATCTTGTATAATCTGTGTAATTTAAATGCTTTTTGTGTAAAGGAATACTTAAATTCCTGCTTTGGTTATTCTTTAAAAGGGTTCTGTGGACTATTTTTGTCTTTTTTTAATTTTATTGTATCTGAAAGAACAATTAAATAATAAAATACACAGGTAGTAAATCTGTTGAATAAAAAGATTTTTGTTTTAATCAATTAAGCTGACTTTTTTCTTATTGGCCCATAAATGCACTGTAATGTTTATGAAAATAAGTTTCACAGCTTGAGGTATAATTTTTTTGTCAAGTAATTGTAACAAAAGTAGAACATCATCTGAAGCAGCTAGTCAGCTCCGTTGTCTAACTACAGCCACCTCCTTCAGCAGATTAACAACAAAAAAAAGAGCACGCAGAGGAGAAGGGAAAAGGGAAACTGCTTTTATTACACCATTACTTTCTAACTACAGTATTTGAAACTTTTTTTTTCCACACAGAAGTTACTTTCCTCTTCTTGAAGTTGTGTCTCTGTGCTCAAAGCAGGAGAACAATATCAACAAATCTATGGTATGTATGTTAAAAAGAAAGCTTCTACCCTGTTCTAACACTGTGTGAGCTGAAGAAGCTTCTCTAAAAATTTTGGTAGTCAGCATCAGTTAGGATATAATCCAAATTCCCAGCAAAGCTGACTGGTGAAAATGGGTGTTCAGTGCTGTTCAGGCTCAGTTGTTTTCACTTTGAATTTGCTGTTCACTTCAGATCCTGAATGTTCTCAGAACACACACATGCAAAACCAATTGACAGTGTCTTCAACAGAAATAAACAAAAAAGCAAAGCCAAGCCTCTTCAGGTTAAGCTGTAGGCAGCAGTGCACTGAAAGCAAAGAGCTACTTTATCATTTAGATAAAGAAGAACAGAGTTGCAGATAAAGCAGGAAAGACATTTTTAAATACTCCCTGCAAGATGGTGTGTATGTGTGTGCATGCATGAACATATGCTTTAAAGCTTCAGTTGGAATGTTTTGTAAATTTTGGGTTCTTTTCTGAATTTGTGTCATAAACCTTTATTTTTCTCTTCTGTTTCTCATTCTCTCTTTCTCATTACGTGTTTTCCTTATGTTCCTCCATTTGTACTTTCCCCGTAGTCAAGTAAAATTAGTTTATGCATGTTTTCAGTTTGTTCTGTGTGGAGTTGTAAAATCGTTTGAATGGTATATTGACTTTACATAACTCTAGAATGTGCCTTTCTCTAATTTAACATTACATGTGACTGTTTTTGATGCCTCAGACTGAGGGGTGATGGCATGGGTTTTAAGATGATAGAAGTCCCAACTTAAAAAGAATCTATCTTCAGATACTGTTACTAAATTGCCCACTTCATTCAGCAACAGGCTTAGATTTTCTTGTTCAGCCTTTCACAACTAACGTAGTAGCAGAAGCTCTTCTTGTTGCCCTCAACATTCTTTGCAAGTGTCAATTCTAGGTGAGCTTTGGCTTTCCTGACAGCATCCCTACATGCCTGGGCAATGTTTCTAAACTCCTCCTATGTAGCCTGTCCCTGTTTGCACCCCTCTGTATGCTGCCCTTGCATTGGAGCTCTGACAATCTGCTTAGCCGAGCCGGTCCCCTGATACTTGTATTTTTGAGTAGACCTGCCAGCTTTCCTGAGCTCCTTTGCTCTTCAGAGCTGCTTCCCATGGCCACCTACCAGTTCCTTCAATAAGCTGAAGTCTGTTCTCCTGAAGCTCCAGGTCTGCGCTCTGCTACTTGCCTTCTTCACTCAGAATCTTGAACTGTACTAGTTGATGGTTGCTATAGCCAAAGCTGCCTTTGATTGTCACATCTCCAACCATTTCTTCATTGTTTGAGAACAGCTGTGTGCTACCATTGTTGGCCCATCTGGTATGTGTATCAAGAATTTGTCCCTGATGTCCTCCAGAAATTACCTGGGTTGCTTATGCCCTGCTGTGTTGCCCTTCCAGTGGATGTCAGGGAGGTTAAGGTCTCATGTAAGAACTGGGGTTTGTGGTTCAGAGACTTCTATGAGTTGTAGAGAAGACTTCATCTGATTCCCCATCCTTATCAGATGGTACTGTAATGTACTCCAACACAATATCATCCTTACTGGTCTCTCTGCTGATCCTGACCCGCAAGCTGTCTGAGGCTTCTGTGTGCCCACTGAGTCTGTGAGGCAGAAATAAAACGTTATTAGTAGTGCCGAAACTGGATAAATTAATACAGAATGGAGATGGCTGGATTGAAAATGGAACATCAGTGGAAAAATCTTTAGGGCTTGATCAAATGTTAAAAAAGTTGCTTTTTTCAATACATCGTTTGGCATTGGTTTCAGCCCTGTGTATAGCTAAGTGGATAGTGTTTTTAGTCTACAGTGGTATTTTACTCTGCAGGTTTTTGTATGTAAATTGTAGTCAGCTTTGTTATTGAAGGCAAGATGTCATGATACCTTCTACTAAAACTTTATTCACTTCATTGAATTTCATTATGTTAAAAGTTTCAGTGGGGTGTTTGTTTTCTTGTGAACCTCTGTGTCTGTTTTTGTGGTAAGCTGAAAAATAGCTCTGTTTAAATACAGCTTCCATTGTACTTACTGAGATTTTTCTTGTCTTTATGAAGACTTGATACATTATTGTATGGGGATTTTGAGGAACAGGGAGGCTTTCCTGTTTCCAAACTGTAGTTAACAGTACAATAGTCACTAAATGGGTAGCCTGGATGTCTTTTATTCTGTGAAGCATCTTGTCCACAGGCTTACAGTGTGAAGTTTACTATGTAGAATTTGCTTAGTTTGCATTTTGAAAAGAAAGGTGTGAGCATCATAGTTTTGTTCTCTGCTCCATTTGGCCATCTGACTGGCAAAATGCTCCTGCCTTGTAGGAAGGATGAGCATGATGCTCTTTCTATCTCATTAGCAGTGTTGGGATGCTTCCTTCAACCTGCCTGTTGCCTGTATGTAGTGCATGTACTAAATTGTGGGTATATGCATATGCTCAGTATACTTGACCTTGAGCTTTTTCATATGCAGCCAGCTGAGGTACTGAAGTTAGGGTAGTCCTGACAGGCTACACTATTGGAAAAAGTCATCAGTTTTTTGAATATGTGAACAGCGTATTGAAAGAAGCTATCAGTAGAATAATTTTGATTATAGACAATTATGAAGTATGAGTTCTGCTGCCAGTTCTTGAAGACATTTGAGGAAGCCTCTGCCTTTTCTTTCTGTGCTAATGAACTTATCCCATCCCATGGCCCCTGCAGAGTTTGTTTCTCAACTCTCATTGTCTTTCCATATTTTTCCTTGCTTATTAGATTACTCTAGTTTCTTTTTTACCTCAGTTGCCTTTTGTACTATTTTCCTTGCTTTCTTCTCCCTTTATCTCCAGAGGCCTTTAATATTTAGAAGCAATACAGTGGTTTCCTGTCCACTAGCTCTGTCTTGGATCCATTTTGGTTTGACCTCTCTAAGCTTCTAAAAAAGCTTCTTATTACTGTGATTAATGATCTCTCTCTGACCAAACTCCAAGGTTTGTTCAGTATCCTCATCTGCCTTAGTATCTCTGTACTTCAGACTAATAATTGTTCTTTCTTTTTTGACATGTTATTTTTGTTATGTATTGGTGATTTTGTTCTTGCCTAGGTTTTATCTAGTCTGTTTTATTTTCTGAGGATGGGTGATCCTTGCAGCTTTACATTCTACTCTAAGTATTTATTATACTTGAGGCCTAAAAAATATTTTACCACTATAAAATGTCTTTTGTACTGTTCCACATCTGAAATTCACTGAACTTGCTCGAAGCCTTGTAGTCTAAATAAGGGATTCTACTGTGATTTTAAGTTTTAATAATTTTCAGCTATCTCCATTGTTCAGATTTTCATTCTGAGGCCAGACGGATTATTTCATTTTTCCTTCTTCTGGGTATCTCAAATCCAGACCATTTTCAAGCTCTTATTTTCTGTCTTCAGTAATTCTAGAACTCGTGGGGTTTTTTTAACACAGATGGGCCTGAAAAACAGATCTATATTCCTATCCCACTGGGATTATTTTAAATGTTATCTTTCTCCTATGAAACACTGCTGTATAAGGTGCTGCTATAGAAGCCTTCCTTTAAACCATTCCATTTCTGTCTTATCAAATTAAGTGGCCTTGAAGTCCCCTCTAAAAATGCAGAATCTGCAAAACAAAAAAAACACGCTTATCTTCTATGGTTAAACTTAATACTCCTGGTTACTCTAGTTAATGCTCAAAATGCCATCTACTTGCTTATCAGATGTTCATATAACTATTTCTGTGTTGTTCTGCATACTAGTGGAAATATGTGGAAATAAAACTTGTCAGAGCATTCCCATGAAAATACCAATCATGTTTGTATTAATGAAGTCCTAAAGTGTTCAGTTCTCTTGTGTGGTCTGTGGTGAACTGATTGCTTATATTTTTATTTAATAGCCTTTTCTCATTTTCCTGCTTGGCATTTTGTAGCGCTATTGACTTGTACTGACTGACTAACTTGAAGCTTTAAGTACATACCCAGGACATGATTGCTATTGCATGTGCAAAACCAAATGCATAAAAGCTACATGGGTTCTCCTACAGAAGTTTCCTCCCCCAACAGGGACAGCTACAGCATATGCATTTGATGATAGACAGCGCTGCTCTTCTTGCAGCCAAGAAGAAGGGAAGAAGGTGAAGGAGGAGGGAAAGTAGTTTAGGGTGTTGTCAGAAGGAAGATGAAGTGAGATGAATTTAGGGTGATAGTTGAGTGGTGATGATTGTTTTGCAGCTTGTTCTGTGCCAGTGAGCTCTCTTGCTTTCTGAGTGCTTAATCCTTACGTGTCACACATCATTTGAGCTTCCGTGTTCATTGGTCCTCCATCACATGCACACAGGAAAAAAAAAATCCATCCATCCAACTAAAGCATGCGGAGGAATTTGTCATCTGGTGCACTTCATTGTTGTTGATATTTCATCAACATTTATAAAACTGTGGTGAGTTTGCCAAGGCAACAAAAGGCATCTTCTGAAGGTTAATCTGCTGCTACTCTCCTTAATTTGGCTGGAGGGCACTAGTGAGTGCCAGTATGGGATGAGTCCCCGTAGCACTTGAGTATCTCCAGTAATCCAGGGGCACGGCGGTGAAGGTGACTCTTTCTGGACCACATTCAAGGGGACTGAGCTGAGATTTCTAGATTTGATAGGACTTGCTCTCAGAGTACTCATAAGCTGCAGCATTTTCAGCTTGACAACTTGGCAGTCATGGTGGTGGAAACTGGCTGGATACAAAGCCTCGAAGTGACTGTTGCTTGGCCAGAGGACAGTAACACAGCTGTTACTTTTACTGTATGTGGAAGTGGGCCTCAGTTTATGTGATCTGATAAATACGGGCTTAATGTTAAAAAGTCACGGCATTCGGTTGCATTAACAGTGATAAGGGAGCGGTGGGGAGAAAAAGTATGACTTAGGTTGATATTGCCCTTTTATTGTGCGTGATGCTCAGAAGGATTCTGTTGTCTAGGTAACAGGGTCTGTACTTCATTTCTTAAGAAAGATGGAACAGATGTTCTTGCAAGAAGCGACCAATTATCACCAGTGAGAATATTGGCAGTATTTAAACTAATTGCTCTGTTGCTGCATACAGTCCAATTCATATGCTATGAATAGTAAAGAAAATTTAAAGGAAAGAATCTTCCTTGCATGGCTTTTCCTGAATGAGGTTTTTGAAACATATTTGTGATTTATAAAATAGCACTTGTCAGTGTGTCTTTTCACACTTCCATTTATCATTGTATTTTCTTCAATATCATTCAGTCTTTTTATTTGGTATTTGTAATGTCTCTTTCATGATCGTTGAGTTCTGTTGCTCCATCGAATCTGTGTCATATCACATTAATTTATTTTATTCATTTAAAATACCTAAAAATCTGAAGGCAGTGGGGTAAAAGGATGCTCACAGTGGAATAAGAGACTGAGGGGCCTAAGTCATGTAAATCTGTTCTGAGATTTTTTTTTTTCCTGTGGCAAAATCCAGGCACAGCTACTGGGATAGGGACTGTGCCATAAACAGCTGGGGCAAAAGGAAAGCCATATAGACGTGTATATACATGAAACCCTGCTATGTGCTGCTTAGGTGGGAACACAGCACATGTGTGGTGGGATGAGCAGGTGGTGACAGTGGCAAGAAAGAGGAGAGCTGAAAGAGACAGCGTGGAACAAGGAGTGCACGAGTTCTCTCACTGCAGCACTCATCAGCAGTGTGCCTTACTTTTATGAAAGGTTGTGCTAAAGTAACTTCATGTATGAATTAAAGTATTTATTGTGCTTATGGATATAGCTTTGTCTTCCGGGGAGATTATTGTAGTCTTTACAGCATAGGATGTGCTCTTGTCTTTTTTATAAAAGACTCGGGGGGGGGTGTGTGTGTGTGTGTGTATGTAAATAAGTTTTTATACCTTTGGGGGTAAAATCTGATGCTGCGTATTAAGTAAGAAGAGAAGGCACTGTTTGTGGGTCCTCTGCAAAGCTAAGCCATACAATTATGCATTTTAACAAAACGTCTGGCCTCTTGCCTGAACTTTTCCATGCTTTTTGCCAAATGTGAAAGGTCTATTCTATGTTTTTTAGGTAGGGCATTGCAAAAACATGTTTTCTGTCTTGGCAATAATAGGATAAAGGAAGAATCCTTGACCTACTCTTTTTATCGGCTCCAATAAAGGACGTGTGGTTTTGATTTTTATCTAACTGTGGAAAATGTCATAATGAATGAAAACAAAGTGCATGTTGCACTTCTTAGATTATTTGGCTGAGTTATCCTATTGTATAGTAGTGATATGTTGATTGGGACAAAATGTCTTACTACATTCAGTTATTTCAATAACCATTGTAAAACATTTGTGGTCTGAGTAGGAAAAAAATATTATTTGTAGGTTTTTTTAGTCCTCTTTACCAGGCTACTTGCATGTAACTTCTAATCTTTTGCTTGTCATTCTGACTCTGGCTCCTGTCTCTCTTTCTGTGAACTCTTCTGCATTCATCCTCTGTAATTTAATGCAGATGATGCATCTGGTTGCTTAGCTGTATGCATCAGCTTGTGTTTGCCTCTTCGGTCAGGGGCATTACTACTTAAATGTTTGTGTTCATCAGCAGAGCTGCTCTCTTATTGTCCTTTTCAAATGCTGTTGTCTCTAATTCCTATTCTAAACCTTTTTCTTTGTCATATTTCTTCTTTGTATAGTATCCTTCGTATTCTGTTGCTCACACTTCCTTATGATATCTGGTGTATAAGTATTCCTGACTTCTCATATCCTCTTGTTCTTGCTTGCTTTTCTTCTGTTGATATATCTTTGATTCTCCTTGTGTTTTCCTATTCTATCACAGGGTCTGTCGGCAGCAATACTTACTACTTGTGCTGTTTCTTTTGTACACTAGAGTGCTTATAATAAAATCTTACAATCAACTTCTGCAGATTTTTCACCTGCTTTCACGAGTGTTTTCTCCGTTTTTACAGTTTAATTGTATTACATATCGTCAGTCCCAGGTTCTTTTCACCACCCTTGACATACTCTTTGAGCTCTCCTTTTTTTCTGTATTCCCTTTTCATACAAATCCAACTGACTTTATTCCTGAAGGTCGTGCTGAAAGGAAAAAAAATTTGACAGGTACTATATGTTTTTCCATTTTCTGTCCTGGAAATAGAAGCTTCTTCCTTATGCCCCTTCATTTCAGTGCAATGCCTCTATTCTCTTATGCCTCATTTTCTCTTCTTCTTTCTGACCTTCTGCTCACAACACAGACATTAGCTTGCCGTCTTAAGTAACCTCACTTTCATGGGAACTAATGCTTAAAAGAAGAAAGGAGGAGGGCATGTTTGCCAGAGGGTTGGTGGGGCTCAGGACTTTGTGCGAAGGTTAGGAGTGGCGTTTGCTGTGTTGGATGCTTTTTTGTGTGTGTCTCCCCCCTTGACGTTTTCTATATTTGCCCTTTGCTTTCCCTTCCTCTGGTCTTTTTGCCTCAGTCTTTTTTCCTACCTAATTTATTCCTTTTCATACTCTTTGTCCCATTTCCCACTCCTTGCCTCACCAATGCCATTTTTTTCCCTCTTCAGGTTTGCTAGTGTCACCTACTTTTTTTTCCCTTCCCTTCTGTTTCCACACTCAGTCCAATTCTTCACCACTGATTTACTATTCATAGAATCATAAAATAGTTTGGGTTGGAAGGGACCTTTAAAGGTCATCTAGTCCAACCCCCCTGCCGTGGGCAGGGACATCTTCAACTAGATCAGGTTGCTCAGAGCCCCGTCCAACCTGACCTGGAATGTTTCCAGGGATGGGGCATCCACCACCTCTTGGGGCAACCTGTGCCAGTGTTTCACCACCCTCAGCATAAAGAATTTCTTCCTTATATCTAGTCTAAATCTACCCCCCTTTAGTTTAAAGCCATTCCCCCTTATCCTGTCACAACAGGCCCTGCTAAAAACTTTGCCGCCATCTTTTTTATAAGCCCCCTTTAAGTACTGATAGGCTGCAATGAGGTCTCCCCGAAGCCTTCTCTTCTCTAGGCTGAACAACCCCAACTCTCTCAGCCTTTCTTCAGAGGAGAGGGGTTCCATCCCCCTGATCATTTTTGTGGCCCTCCTCTGGACCTGCTCCAACAGGTCCGTGTCTTTCTTGTGCTGAGGGCTCCAGAGCTGGACGCAGTACTCCAGGTGGGGTCTCACCAGAGCAGAGTAGAGGGACAGAATCCCCTCCCTCGACCTGCTGGCCACGCTTCTTTTGATGCAGCCCAGGGTCTGATTGGCCTTCTGGGCTGCAAGCGCACATTGCTGGCTCATGTCCAGCTTTTCACCCATCAGTACCCCCAAGTCCTTCTTGGCAGGGCTGCTCTCAATCTCTACATCCCCCAGCCTGTCTTGATACTGGGGGTTGCCCCAACCCAGGTGCAGGACCTTGCACTTGGCCTTGTTGAACCTCATGAGGTTCACACGGGCCTGCTTCTCAAGCTTGTCCAGGTCCCTCTGGATGGCATCCTGTCCCTCTGGCATGTCAACTGCACCACTCAGCTTGGTGTCATCTGCAAACTTGCTGAGGGTGCACTCAATCCCACTGTCTGTGTCATTGATGAAGATATAAAACAGTACCGGTCCCAATATGGACCCCTGCAGGACACCACTCGTCACCAGTCTCCATCTGGACATTAAGACATTGACCACTACTCTCTGGATGTGACCATCCAACCAATTCCTTGCCCACTGGACAGTCCACCCATCAAATCCATACCTCTCCAGTTTAGAGAGAAGGATGTTGTGGGGGACTGTGTCAAAGGCCTTACAGAAATCCAGATAGACTACATGTGTAGCCCTTCCCGTGTCCACTGATGTAGTCACTCCATCACAGAAGGCCACTAGGTTAGTCAGGCAGGACTTGCCCTTGGTGAAGTCATGCTGGTTGTCTCGAATCACCTCCCTGTCCTCCATGTGCCTTAGCATAGCTTCCAGGAGGATCCGTTCCATGATCTTCCCAGGCGCAGACGTGAGACTGACTGGCCTGTAGTTCCCTGGGTCTTCCTTTTTTCCCGTTTTAAAAATGGGGGTTATGTTTCCCCTTTTCCAGTCAGTGGGAACTTCACCAGACTGACACAACTTCTCAAATACGATGGATAGTGGCTTAGCAACTTCATCCGCCAGCTCCTTCAGGACCCATGGGTGGATCTCATTGGGTCCCATGGACCTGTGCACCTTCAGGTGCCTTAGATGGTCTCGCATCTGATGTTCTCCCACAGTGGGTGGCTCTTCATTCTCCCAGTCCCCACCTTTGCCTTCTGCGGCTTGGACAGTGAGGCTCGAGCACTTGCCAGTGAAGATCGAGGCAAAAAAGTCATTGAGTACCTCCGCTTTCTCCATGTCCCAGGTAACCAGATCTCCCATTTTGTTCCGGAAAGGGTCCACATTTTCCCTAGTCTTCCTTTTATCCCCAACGTACCTATAGAAGGTTTTCTTGTTGCCCTTGATGTCCCTGGCCAGATTTAATTCTATCAGGGCTTTCGCTTTCCTAACCTGATCCCTAGCTGCTCGGACAACTTCTCTGTGTTCCTCCCAGGCTACCTGTCCTTGCTTCCACCCTCTGTAGGCTTCCTCTTTGTGTTTGAGTTTGTCCAGGAGCTCCTTGTTCATCCATGCAGGCCTCCTGGTGTTTTTGCCTGACTTCCTCTTTGTTGGGATGCATCGCTCCGGAGCTTGGAGGAGGTGATCCTTGAATATTACCCAGCTTTCCTGGGCCCCTCTTCCCTCCAGGGCTTTGTCCCATGGCACTCTACCAAGCAGATCCCTGAAGAGGCCAAAGTCTGCTCTCCTGAAGGCCAGGGTAGTGAGCTTGCTGTGCGCCCTCCTCAGTGCCCTAAGGACCTTGAACTCCACCATTTTGTGGTCACTGCAGCCCAGGCTGCCCTTGAGCTTCACATTCCCCACCAGCCCCTCCTTGTTGGTGAGAACAAGGTCCAGCATAGCCCCTCTCCTTGTTGGCTCCTCTACCACTTGGAGAAGGAAGTTATCATCGACGCATTCCAGGAACCTCTCGGATTGCTTATGCCCTGCCGTGTTGTCCCTCCAACAGATATTGGGGTGGTTGAAGTCCCCCATGAGGACCAGGGCTTGTGGGTGTGAGGCTGCTCCTGTCTGTCTACAGAGGGCCTCATCCACTCAGTCTTCCTGGTCAGGTGGCCTGTACCAGACCCTCACTGTAATGTCACCTGTCCCTGCCCTTCCTTTAATCCTGACCTACAAGCTCTTGGTCAGCTCCCCATCCACCCCCAGGAGGAGCTCCATGCACTCCAACTGGTCATTGACATAGAGGGCGACACCCCCTCCTTGTCTCCCCTGCCTGTCCTTCCTAAAGAGCCTGTATCCCTCTATCCCAACACTTCGATCACAGGAGCCATCCCACCACATCTCCATGATGCCAATAAGCTCATAGCCCTGCAGGCGTGCGCACGTCTCTAACTCCTCTTGTTTGTTCCCCATGCTACGTGTGTTTGCATAGAGGCATTTAAGTTGGGCCCCCGATGTAATCCCTTCTTTCTTTCACCCATGTATCTTCTCCCCTGGTCCAGTCTCTTTTTTCTAGTGTCCTTCTCCAAGGTCTCATGTGTCTCCTCACTGCTGATTCCAGCTCTGCCGTTCTTCCTGCTCCTGGTGTTGCTGAGCAGAGCAGCTGGTAAGCTGCAGCCTGTGTCCCTCTCCTCCTGCTGACTGCCATGCTGGTGTCCCTCTCCTCCTGCTGGCTGCCACACTGGTTTCCTTCTCCCTGGGGTGGTTCTCCTGACTGATTCTTCCTTCACCTTCTTCCTACCTCTCCTCTTTCTGGAGTGAGTTTCATGTCCCTTGCCCCAGAAGAAGTCAGCCTTCTCCTCAGGGACTGAATTAAGCAGGAGAAAAATGGGGGAAACTTTCTCCTTTGTTCTGGTACTGGAGTTGTCTCCAATGCACCTCACTTAACAGCTCTAAAGGTCTTGTACGTCCATTTCTACAGAGTATGTGCAAATAAATTTTTTTTCCCCAAAGCAAAGTGAAGCATCAGATGACAGTTTGATGATACAAAATTGCTTAGGCTGGCTTTGTTTCTTTGCTAACCTGTGCAGAAGTGCAAAATATCTCATAATACTGTGTAGCTTGTGTGATAAAATTATGTTGTGTCTATCAGCATTGAATTTTAATGTAGTGGAAATGGGAGAGAAACCCTAGCTATTTACAGACAGCGATGTCTTCCTGAGCCTTACTCTGGTGCAGGTTGAGGGTAGGGGGAGAATCTTTGAATTTTCATCACTATTCTTCTGGAAACAGCTCCAAGTTAAGGAGCAGTCAAAAAGGCAAATTCAAAGTCACTAGAATGACTTTAAAGTGAATTACTGAAGTCAAGACCTAAGAACAAACCAGACTTGGTCAACCTCATAAATCCATGGTGCGTTCAGATGTTGAGTGTCTATATGTCTATATATGTCTATATGCCATCCTGATCCCTTTCCACCTCAAAGGATACAGTAGCACTAGAAAAAGTAAAGAGAAGAGGAGTCAGGAAAGTTGGTGATACAAAACTACTTCTGTATGAAGAGAGACAAGATAGACTGGGAAATCTGTGGGTTGGAAGGGGGGGAAGCTGAAGGAAGATGTGGGAGGTCTAAAACCACAGACTTACCTGGAAAAGTTAATCAGGGAATTGCTATTCAGTGTTTATCGGAACAGAAGAACTAGGACAACTGAAGGAGGATAGCCAGTCTCTCCCCAGTACAACTTAATTTTGAAACGCAGCTCCTCATCTGGTAGAGACTGGGGATAGGACTATGTTGGGGAGGAGGAATGCGGTTGGGGGCTAATCGAGCAAATGCACAAAACCAGAGAAGGGCCTTGATTTAAACTGTTTTTCAAGTCCCTGATATGGTGGCTTGCTGGAAGCAGACTGCGCATACCATGAAAGGCTTGTGCTTGTCTATGTGCTGCTTTACGTGTTCTTCTCCTTGGCGTTTGCCTCAGCTACATCAGGGGCAGGATAGTAAGCAGACTTAAAATGATTCTTGAGTCTGAATCAAGTACAGCAGCTCTTACTTCTTTGAGTAGGAACATATATGTATTACATGTTTTGTACTCAGTGGTGTTCTTGTAAATGGCTAAATGGTTTATGTGAACAATCGGATGTTCATTAGTGCCCAAACTGGAAAATCTCAGCCCAAACAATTAGTTTGGCAAAGTTAGGAGCTACAAACATGCAGGAGGCTTGCTGTAGTCTTGGGGACTCTTAGTAGTGGGTGATGGCATAATTGTGTAAGAAACTTTCCTAACTTCTGACAGATGTATTTCTTTTTCTCCAGGCAGTCTGAAGTTGTTATTCTAGAAGGAAGATGCACATAAATGAACTTTGTCATTTTGGTTAGGATTATAAAAATGTTTGCTACCACTAATTGCATGCTTAATGAAATATACCAGGTCTGGAAGAGTTCTGTTGTAGGTCTTAAGAGTGACTTCCAGTTACTTATTTCTGCATAATATCTGGGACAGTATCTGCACTCAGTTCTCAGGAAGAAAGTCTAATGTGAGTGTTCATGGTATGTTGTTTTCAGGGCCACATGGCTTTTGCTGCCTTGGGCAAAAAGTCAGTTCAGTGCCCATTTGCTTGCAGTAAAAGTTACTTTAGAGAAAGATTATATTCAGTGGAAGATTAAATGCAGAACGCCACATGCCTAACCTCTCGTGGTAGTAAATATTAATGAGTTACTAGTTTCTACTAGTTACTAGTTTCTTCATCTTATTACCTACTGTTGTTTCAAAACCTCTCTTACAAAACTGATGCTGTTCTGAATCCTTATGGGTTGCCATAAGAGCATATTTACTATACCTTTTTTTATATTTGCATCTTTTTGCTCACTAAATTTTGTGAATTACATTAAGCCACCTTTTGAGCCTTCCTGAACTGTATCAGTCCTTATTGGGGGAAATACTGGTTTTGCTGCATTCATTGCCTCATTGAAGAATTTTTCATATTTAATTGAAGAATGAGGAAATAGCAGGCTTTAGATTACGAACTGACTTTTTTTTTTATCCAGCTGCAGTCTGATCCTGAGAGTATGAGAGGAATCTCGTGGTAGGCGTTTAATGACTTGGGAGACCGCCAATGAACATCTTGTTTTAGCTTGCTTCACACATGAGGTTTGTCTAACGTGTGGCTAAAAAGATTGCAGAAAATTTGGGTAAAAAGTGAAAACCTATGAGCAAAAGCAGAACAAATTTAATGGGTAATTGTGTTAATAAACACTAAGAATGATCTAGCCTTGTGCTTCCAGAGTGAAATGCTGAATTTGTTGCAAATAACTGTCAACAGACTAATTACCTCTATAATTCTTGGGTAAAAGCTCTGAAAGGGTATCCTGAAACAGTATACAAGAAACCTGATTGTAAAACTATGTGCAAAACTTTTGCTATTTTAAACAGACCCAAGTTAATGGAAGGAAGTTAAGAACCAAAGAATACATTCTTTCCTCCAGTCTGCAGGCACGTTTTTCACTTGGAGCTGGTATTAGACTCAATTTATACTTGCAACTGTAGGATTGCCTATTAGCTTGTTTAACTGGAGGTGAGACATTAAAGCAGATCAGCTGAAGTATATCAAACTTTAATGGATGCTGTCATTCAGAACTAAAGCAGCTTTAACTTGATTCCCATAAGGAACAGAGGTTTAATGTGCTTAATGTGTTTTGAATTCACACCTCTGATTTGATTTAATTTTCCATGTAAAGAAGACTTGAACTATAAATTATATATCTAAACTCCTGCCTCCCAGTCTGGAGTAAGCAGAATGAGTACATATGAAGAATAATCATTAGTGTGGTTTTTTTTCTTCTTTTTCTCGCTCTTTAACTGTAAGAAGGTAACTTTTTCTTTTGATCCTGAAATACGAGAATACATACAATTTCTGCCACGTATTAATGTCACTGAAAACTTAGTGCAATGTTCAAGATTATATTATTCCTTCCTGAAAAATCCACTATTTCTATGATTAAGCATCATGGAAACAGGACCTAACAGAATTGTATCCTGAGGGGAGGTTGCTGTTGTGTTGGTGAATCAGCCATCAGTGTTTGATACAGACTGGGGCATAGGCACATTAAATCAAATTTCTTTTCGGTTTCTCAGAGCATTGGCTTTATGCTGACTGCAGGATAGCTGATACCTGATCTATCATGAAACCAGTAGATGCAAAGTTAAGCCATCATAGATTTTTTTTCAAACAGTTTTGAATCGCAGGAGAGTGTTGGATTAATACTTTATATTATGGGATGAGTACCTTTTTAATATGCTATTGGAGATTCTAAATTATTGTTAGACTGCTGCCTAATTATAACACTTGATTTATATTCCTGTGTATTTTTGTATCTGAAAAATAATTGTATGCAAGTTGAGGTCTTGGATGTGACAGTACTAGCAGCAGCGTATTCTTCGACCTTGAATAATATACCAACTCCTTTCCAAAGCAGGGGTAGAGTTAAATTCTGGAGTTGGATTTGTAACATTCAGCACGCACACTTGAGAAGCTGTGTAGGATTTAAGTTACATGATGTATGCAACATTTCTTGGTTCTTTCCAGGGCTGGGATACCTTCCTTTAAGGTGCAGGGAGTCACCTCTATTTACTTGGAATATTGTCATGAAGTCTTATGTGCTTGAGCTGTGTCCTTTCAGGCACTGTGCCCCTTCCATTCATCAGGTCAGAGCAGCAGCGAAGACTGAAGCCAGATTTGCCACTTGGTGGGAGTGCTTTGGTTATTGAGCTGTCAGGTTAAGAGGAGATGCTGGCAGTCTCCCAGCCAGTTTGTTACAGACCCGAATCTATTACATATTACATATCATCTGAGAGAACCCCTCACAGATTGAATTTTACAGGTGGTTTTGGCAGAGATTTTGGATCTTGGGCATAGGTGCAAGAGGGGTGTCGAGCAGCTCAGCATTGTCATGCTTGACGTGCTCTGGGTCTATATAGAAGCAAACCCAGGAAATTTTCATATCATATGGTGGCGAACTTCAGGATGAAAAGCAGAGGCACAGAGTTGCACTTTTCTCTGAGTGCAGTAGATGTATTTACCAAGTTGGGAGCCTGCTCATTATCACTAGTAAGGTACAAGAAGTTGTTGGATGGAAGTTTTTGCAAGATCTAGATTTTATTTTCATGGTAACTGTCAGATAACTTGTATTATAATTTGTGTTGTGTAGTTGGTAATGTATAAACTGTGGA
The DNA here is from genome assembly GCF_965638725.1 of Aptenodytes patagonicus. NCBI lineage: Eukaryota > Metazoa > Chordata > Aves > Sphenisciformes > Spheniscidae > Aptenodytes > Aptenodytes patagonicus. Next base: position 54,600,144 of record NC_134951.1, on the reverse strand, counting down.
AAATGGAAGAGTATCACAAAAATGAAAATTTGATTTAATAATAAGAACATTAATCAAGAAGTCAGTTAGGTAGAGGAGATAATAAGTAAACTTTAGGAATAAAGGGAGAAATAGGTTGTAAAAATATTTTCTATGGGAATTCTTTTGGGGGTAGCATTGCAATCACTGCCCAATCTTTTGCATGTTAAAAATTTATTATCTCTTGAGAGATGCATCACTATGGTGCCATAATTAATTATGTTGAGGTTTGAAAAACACACTTTTTGGCCATTCCTTTGCTAAAACACTATTCCTCTTACTCTGGTTCATATAACATTTATCTTTCTGAAGTCTTTTTGAGAGGAAAACCTACTTTGAAAAATGGACGATTGATGAGAATTGATGCCTAGTCTTGTTATTGCCCTTCTACAAGGGTTTTGGAAAACATCAGTTGCCGTCACTGTTTAATTCTCTGTGAGATACAGTGCAAGAAGAGCAAGGTGGTAACTGGTTGCCAGGAAATCAGAAAAGTGCAGAAATGTTAGAATAAGCATTGCAAGGGAAAACTAGTTGCAGTTTAAAAACCCAGACTGAATGTGTAGGTTTGTGGAATTATGTGACTTCTGAATTTTAAAGATATATTTAAAGATATATTAGCGAAGTGGTGTGTTGTCGTCCCCTGCCCCATTGTAAAGACTGTTCTAATATAGCTTTTGGTTTAAGAGTCTTTGTTAGTTTGATGGGAAATTGAAAGTGACATTCCTTTATCTTCTCAGTAACAGCAGAAATTCCTTTTCTAGTCAACTGAAAAGTGAATTCGGGGTATCTTAAAATCTTCAAAAATGACGAACATTCCATATTGCTTTTTAGCAGGTTACTTTCTATAGATGTTTTAAATTTAGTTGTTGGTGTTATCTGAGTGGATGAATGTTCTTTTACTTTATTGTAGGACAAATAAGGAGAAAAATCTCTGTTGAGAGAGACAGAGCTTAAACTTCTCTATACCTTTCAATTGGGAGGAAAACAGTTATTGTTAAATCTGTCAGACTGACCAAATTTGACTACAGAGCTGCCTTAACAGAAGAGAGCATAGAATTTGATTGTCCTAAAGGAAACAAGGTTTCCTTTAGGAAGATGCAGAAATTCAATAATTCAGATGTATTTTATAGAAAAGATATGAAAATAAATGATATATTTACTGTGTGCACTGGAGCTAAGTTGATATTGTATGATCTTAACGTCGATGTTTCCTTATATAGTTGTATTAAAACTTAACAATTTTCTTGTTTTGGAAGTAATTTTACAATAGTTCTTTCTTTCTATTTAAAAGCCTATGCCATGGTATACCATATTGGTAACTAAGAAATGGAAAGAATCATTACACTTATATTTCTGCCTATGTTCTTCAAGAAAAATGCTGAAGTTACTTAAGTTTTTTTTGCTGGGAACCTCAAGAATTAAAAATGCGGTTATCCTAGTTTCTATTCCTTTATTTTAGTTAAAATGTAATACTTATGAAAAGTCTTTTGCCAAGCTTTTGTTTCAGAATAATAATGTTATTTAGCAATGCCAGACCATTTTCAGCTCCGGAAATGAAAATATTTATAGAATAAATACTTTCTTAATCCTTGTCATAGGAGGAGGGTGGGGCAGGTTTTTGTCCTCTTCCTGTCCTGACATTTGGCAATTTACTGGCTAGATTCTGTTCAGCGTCTTTTTACTTATTTTTTAAAACGTACTTTATCTTTCTCTTGTGGGAGTTTGGAGCCCTTACAGTTTGGGGGCTGTATGCTTTAGAGAG